>NC_044326.1:42413191-43024782 GCF_007399415.2 Gopherus evgoodei | reverse complement strand
CTCCAGGTAGTGCTTACCTCAAGCAGCTCCTGGAAGCAGCAGCATATCCCCTGTCTGGCTCCTAGGTGGAGGTACAGCCAGGCAGCTCTTTTGCATGCCACCCCTGCAGTTCCCATTGGCCATGGTTTCTGGCCAATGGGAGCTGTGTGGGCAGTGCTTGGGGTGAGGGCAGCATGTGGAGCAGAGCCCCCTTGCTGCCCCTATGCATAGGACCCAGAGGGTGGACATCCCACTGCTTCTGGGAGCGCTGGAGCAGGGCAAGCCCCAGACCTTACTCCCCAGTGGGAGTTCAAGGGCTGTATTAAAACGGCTGGTGGGTCGGGTACAGCCTCTGGGCTGTAGTTTGCCCACCCCTGACTTACATGCATACCTATCCTTGCTTGTCTAGTTTTACTTGTTTTATTAAGATGCTTTTGTTCTTTAGAAGCCAAAATCAATGGGAAGGACCTACATATAATTAAAATGTGTGGATCACACCACTGAGTCTAAAAATTAGGAAAACATTTTATGACAACTTGGCCTATAGACTTTTTAGCCATGTTAGTAGTTTTAGATCAGGTTATAAAGCACCTTAGCTAATCAGAAGCTCCCTTTTAGCTACTAGAATATTAATCTGAGTAATCCATATTATCAGACTTTGGTATGCCATTCTGTTTTTCATTCTGTCACCCTCACTTTCAATGGCATGGATCAAACTGCACCCTTGACTTGTGCCCACTGACTTCCCTGTAAGTTCTTCTGGGCAGGGACTGAATTTTTTTTATGTATTTTGTGAAATGTCTAACAGAACTTTTGATGCTATAAAATAATATCTTCCTAGCTTTGCCATGCTATCCCAAATCTCATGTAAAGATCAAAAGAATATGAGACAAATTGATAAAAATACAACAATGATTGACGTTCATTATAAACCCAATTTTGACTTTTAGTCAAAACAAAGTGGAAGGAAAGGCCTGGTGCTTACTCAAATTCAGCGTTGCAGAAATCATTGCACTAGTGTTTCTTTCTTTGGCTCATATCTCTTTGCAGCCTCTTGGATGGGTTGTTAGCCGGGACTGAATCCAGAATCAAACAATCAAAATATAAGCCTGCACTGCTTGAACTAAACCTATTAGCTGGAAATAGCAGCAGCCTCAAACTTCACATCGACAAGCCAGTAAAGGAGGACAAAAACACTCTATGAACTATGTTGCACCCATTCCTGGGAATATGAATCCCAAATGTCTACGGTTCATAGCAGTTGAATTCCCCATATGGAACAGTAGCAGATTCATAAACCAGGCCTGGTTTACACTACAAAGTTAGAGCAACATAAGTCGCCTTGTGTTGACCTACTTGTGCATGTGTCTACACTTACATTTGTTTTCCATCAATGAAAGTACCCTATTATCGTAACATAGTAACACCACGTCCATGAGCAGCATTGATGGTCGATGTGCTGAGGTTGATGCAGCACAAGTGCACACGTTCCTATGTCTATCCTAACAGTTCTCCAACAGCTGTCCCACAATACCCAACACTGACTGCTCTGGTCTTAACTGTAAACTCCACTGCCCAGGAATCACACAGACTGGAAGGCCCTCTCCCATTTAAAGCCCTGCACATTTTTAAAATGCCTTTTCCTAAGTGCCCAGCTTGGTGAGCACACTTAACAGCTCTTCATTGTTTCATGCAACTTCCCAACCCTCCATGTTGGCTGTTGGCTACATGCTCCAACTTGGAGTAGACAGGAGATACTGGATCTTCTGTGCCTCTGGGGAGAAGTGGCTGAGCATGCAGAGCTCTGGACCAGCCAAAGTAATGTTGACATCTATAAGCAGATCTCATGGGGGATGCAGAAGAAGGGATATGACAGGGACCAGCAGCAGTGCTCTGTAAGCGAAGGAACTAAGGCAGGCATGCTAGGGAGGCCTTCTGCCAATGCAGTGCCAAGCTGCAGACCTGCCACTTTTACAAAAAGATGCATGTCAGACTTGGCAGAGACCCTACAACCACTCTGCACACCACCATGGATTGTTTCACTAATCTTATTACTGAATAAAATGCTATTATTTGGAACATAATTCATCTCTATTAGTCCACAACATATGTTGCAGAGTGCCTACCCATTTTGAAAGCACCCATTTGTTGCTGTACAGTGTGACACACCTCACAGGATCAGTGACAAACACACTGTCATAATCATAAATCAAGCACCACACAATTCCTAACAGGCTCCCAAACAGCCAGGCCAGATACAGCACAGTACAACGCAATATGGTGGCTCATTGTTAAGATAAGAGCTCCTTCAATGTTTCACTAAGCTATATAGTTCTGCATTGAATTCTTGTGTCTGGCTGTTCAAACTCAGCAGATAGCCACCTTTTCCCCTTTTGCTTCACACATTATGCAGGACACAGCAGGTATCTATAACCATTGGAATATTTTTTCACTGAGATCAAATCTTGTGAGTAAACAATGCCAGCATCCTCTCAATCTACCAAAAACACATTCAACTCTCCCTCTGCACCTGCTGAGTTTGCAGCTGAATCTTTTCTTGCTGCTGTCACAGTGGCCTGTGTATGACTTCATGAGTCAGGGGAGCAAGAGGTAGACTGGGTCACCCAAGATTACTATTGACTGATATTTCAACATTTGCTGCTAATCATCCGCTAGTTGGAAGAGGGTGGGGAAGTCCCTGCTTGTATCTTTAAGAAGACAGGATTATTCAGAAATCTACAAGTGCATTGCAGTTTACATGACCAGTTCACCCGGATGTTGGTGACGCATCTCTGGTGATTCACCAATGCTTGCATAACTATAGAAAAGTAGCCCTTTCTGTTGATGTACTCTGTGGCAAGGTGGTCTGGTGCCAAAATACAGGGATGTTCATGCTATCTGTCACTCCACCAAAGTTTGGGATCCCTATTGTTAAAAATCCATCCAGTATCTCCTGCATGTTGCTGGGAGCCAGTCCTGCATATCAGAGTTGATTTAATGGCCCTGCATACTTGCATGATAAGAGCCCCACAGTGGTTTTTCCCAACTCCAAACTGATTGCTCCAGTCAGTGAGTAATCAGGCATTACAAGTTTCCACAGTGCAATTGCCACCATTGATCCACTGTTAGTGCAGTGCTCCTTCTGGTGTCCCTGCACTGGAGGGTTGGGGTGAGTGTGGCACACAGATCCAGGCACGTGGCCTTTCGCATCTGGAAGTTCTGCAACCACTGCTTGTCATTCCAAGCCTGCATTACAGTGCAATCTCACCATTCAGTACTCATTTCTCAGGCCCAGAAATGGCACTCCACCATAAGCAGCTGCATCATGAAGGCCATCAATGACCTTGAATTGGTTCTCACTATATCCCACAGCAATTGGTCCTCCAAGAAATCATCATGTTCCCTGCTGATTCATTCTTGCAGCTCGGCAAATAGTGGAGGATCGTGGATCCTGTGCTTGTAATGCTTATGACAATAGTGCAGAGCTGTGCAGGCTCCATGGTTCTGTCAAAGATGGTGGATAACGAGGAGGGCTGTACAAGTTTGTGGAATTTTTGAAAAAGTTTTGAAAATTATGGGATGGAAACTTGCACACTGAGAAGTTGACACCTTGGTCCCAGGCACCCCTGCGTGACTCGTTTCAACCCCACCATTCATTGCTAAAACTTTCTAAAAGACTATGTGCTGGACACTGGCAAGTTGCACACTGGGATACCTATCCATGGTGAACTGCACTGTGCATCAATACAAGCACTCTGGGTGTGGATGTGCAGTGCTGACACAAGGATACAAGCACGCCTGTACACATGCAATATGCTAATTTCAGTGGCTTAATGACAATGTGAACATAAGAATGGTTGTACTGGATCAGACCAATGGTCCATCTAGCCCAGTATCTTGTCTACTGACAGTGGCCAATGCCAGGTGCCCCAGAGGGAGTGAACCTAACAGGTAATGATCAAATGATCTCTCTCCTGCCATCCATCCCCACCCTCTGACAAACAGAGGCTAGGGACACCATTCCTTACCCGTCCTGGCTAATAGCCATCAATGGACTTAACCTCCATGAATTTATCCAGTTCTCTTTTAAACACTGTTATAGTTCTAGCCTTCACGACCTCCTCAGGCAAGGAGTTCCACAAGTTGACTGTGCACTGTGTGAAGAAGAATTTCCTTTTATTTGTTTTAAACCTGCTGCCCATTACTTTCATGTGGTGGCCCCTAGTTCTTGTATTATGGGAATAAGAACATAACTTTTCCTTACTCACTTTCTCCACATTACTCATGATTTTATATACCTCTATCATATCCCCCCATAGTCTCGTCTTTTCCAAGCTGAAAAGTCCTATCCTCTTTAATCTCCCCTCATGTGGGACCCATTCCAAACCCCTAATCATTTTAGTTGCCCTTCTCTGAACCTTTTCTAGTGCCAGTATAACCAATGTAACTTGCATCAACCCTAGTTTATAGTGTAGACATGGCCAAAGTCTAAACCTGTGTTCATGAGGGTTTCATTACCACTATCATGCATATGAAATTTCTGTTGCCCTTTTGTACTTAGACCAATGTCTTTTAAGAGACAGAAGTTGACTTAACTAAAGTATTTCAAGTATTTGTTCTTTTTCTTGTTGAGGTTAAAAAGGAAGGACAGAAGGCAATTCAAAATAGCAATTCTTGCCAACTGTTTCTAAACAGATGCCAGTTGTGTACACACAGAATATTTGCAACATGGAGACATCTGATTATGATGCTATTTTTTTCTACTCGTAGTATTTTATAGGGAAGCATTTCATTTTTGGGGTGGAAAATGAAGTGCAAATCTTGCCATATGTAAGCAAACTATCCACAAATATGTGAGCATTTCCAAGAACATACTTTTTTTATATTAATATTTTCATTCAGGGCAGAATCTGACTCCTTTCAGTTTCTCCTAAGTAAACTCATCACCACCATCTAGAGGAAGTTTCTTTGGAAACCCAAGGCTTGCACTGATCCCCTGAAGTGATGTATTACATATGTCTGTTATATATCTCCTATCAAGAAACACATTTTGAGAGTAATAAGGCGTATCTTGCTCAAGGGAATTTTGAAATTGCTATATTCAATATAGCAACTGCATACTAGAAAAAAGGTTAACTTATTCTAGATTCACAGAAGAACTACAACTCTGACATTTCATCAATGCTTACAAATAAGCAAGGAAGGAGCAGACTTATTCCTGGTCTATTCCATTCTAATCTGTAGAATAAATGCACACACTGAAATTTCAGAGTTATTTAAAGCAGTCTGATTAGACACGTGGAATTCTCAAGAGGTGGGTATAGTATTAGGACACTTTGAGCCATATGGTGGCTGGCCCTATACAGACTTTCCCATCACTTGTGCCCATTTGCAAAAGGCAAGCCACAGTGAGGCTAGTGAATACAGCACCTGCTAAATGACTTGTGCTGCTAGAATCCTAAAAGGGACATGACTCCACTCCCCACACAAGCCAGCTCTGCTGGTCAAGTAGGAAGGGGGAAAGCATGCTGCACCTTTTCTGAGGATGACAGATGTTCTGCTACTGCATGTGTTTATCTGGGAACTCCAGAAGAAATTATTTACTGCTTCAGCCAGAATTCCCCATGATGGCTTCACTTAAGGAAACCACTCTAAGCAGACTATTTTTCTATACCTCAATTTAGACCCCTCAACTGAAATTATTCAGAAAGAGAGAGCTTATTTTTAAACATCTGGAGCTAGATTTTGAACTCTCCAAATTTACTTCCAGGGATTAGTTTGGGGGTCTCTCCAATAATAGGACACAGTTTTCCAGTCACTACAGAGCAACTACCAAATTACCAATGTTCTTGTGCTTTCTTCTTTCATAGCCATTGGTATCAGTTCAACCTTAACTTCCTTGCCACACTGAGAATAGAAGGTTGTATAGATAGCAAAGATGACCATAAATTTAAATGTCACATATAATTACTGAAAATTGATAGAAAGTCCCACCAGGACATTTAAGGGCTAATGGTCTTTGCAGTAGAATACAGAAAACAATAAAAGGCCTTGGCAGGTGATTAAATGCCAAAGCAAAGCTGAGGCACCTGATACGTGCAAATGCGTGTTATTGCAAGTACCATCACATGCCATACATAATATGATTCTTATTATGCACCAAAATGAAAGAAGATGGTATAAACCACAGAATTAAGGGAGGAAGGGAAAGAAACAAAGAGAAGCCTGGGTCCAAAGAAATAGATTTTCTTTAAGTATCCCCTTTGACTCTCCAGGGAAGTGCCATGTATCACTGTTGTAGATAGCTCTGAAGGAAGACTAACTTTTCTGAAAAGTGTTTTTTTTAAAAAGGCGAAGGAGTATATTGTCTTATAAAAGAATTTTGTATTATATTTCACTTAAATAAAACCTATCCTGGTGCAGAAATGTACACAACTTAATCATTCAGGTTCAACCTTTAACATAGCAAAAAATAGCAGAGGGAGAGAGAAATAAAGAGTATGGTAATGGGGAAATAACCGCAAAGAAAGCTGTTTCAGATCTGCAGAAAAGGGATTCATAGCAAGAGTGGTGAAACTATGGAAAGGGACAATGGTGGGAGACTAGTGCTATAAAAGTGGGAGGAATACAATGAGAAATGGAGACATTGACAGCTGATGTAAATTGGCCTTGACTTTGATGGAGCTATGGCAGTTTACAGCATGGTTCACAAAGTCTTGCAGCAAATCTGGGGAGGATTTTAAAAACAAACAGAAGAGTTCTGTAATAAATTGGGAGATGGAGTAAAGATGTTTCAGGCTGAAGGTGATACAATATTGGTATTGGAGGTCAGCTGGCATTTCTTTGTACCTTAGAGCCTGGAGATCTGGGTCTTAAGGAGTTAGCAGAGTGACATTCCAATGGTCAAAGTGAAAGAAGATTGTTGAAAATCGTATGCATGTCTTTAAGATAGAGACAGGCGAATAACACACATGACAAAGTTATAGAGACCTACCAGACGTGCAAGGGGATGAAGTATTCAGATTCAAAGATGACAGTATATCTATGGATACTTAAGGAAAATGAGTAGTCTAAATTCTTCCCTGAGCTTCCCCTGAAATTGTTGCTCTGCACCTTCCCAAACACTGGTCTCTGCCTTAAAGCCATGATCTAGCCCCTATATATTTAATAGTAACTTCCAATACTGACCACTTGTAGCCATTCTATGGTATATTTTGGAGAGTGGGGTGAAAGAAGTAATTGCAGTATCCTGGATAAACTTGAACTGGGGAATTACATTCGCCCCACAATTTCAGTTGGATGAAATTCTTTATTTCCAAGCCTAAATTAATATCTGGTGGTGCTATGCAAGGTGAAAAAGCTACTATGTTTCAGCCCTGCCCCCAGCAGCGACATTTTATAGGTGGGTTATTCCTGTGTCTGACTGTAGTTTGTAAAGCAAATTAGGATCCTTACTGAGAAAGGATATATCAATCTCGTAAAAATGTCTGGAAGAGAGAGACTTCAAATAGTAAGGAGTTGTGGAACTTACTTTTGGTAAGGTTAGTGCTAACTTGCATAAAGGTGACTGGTCCTGATAGTCAGCAGGCAGAAGAGGTTGACCCCGGTTCTTGGCTATTGTTTCTCTGGTCATTTTGTAAAATACTGCCATTCCCTTGTAATGAGGTGAGCTGTAGTTACCAAATTCATCCACTTCTTTGAGTTGGAGCTCCAGTCTGGGCTTTCTTTGTGAATGAAAAATAAGCCTGTAGACTTTTCCAAAATTCTTCCCATCATCTATATTCAGTATAAAAAGATGTATTTCTTAGTTTTAATGTCTGATTTTATGGAATATAAACACAAAATCTTTTGGGGAGCAAGAAAAGTCAATAGGACTTATACAAATAAAATTGTTTTCAGGATTGGGACATAAGTATGAAACACAGAGCCACTTACTGGCCACTTACATTAACAGTTACATTAACTTTGCAGTTAGTGGCCTCAAAGTGCCTTTAAGGAGGGATGTGCTGCTGATTGAAAAGCAATGCACAGGAATGATAAAATTAATGAAATACAAACCATGGAGAGACAGAAATGAAAATCATGTTGACAATGAAGTTAGTACAAGCAGAAGATATTGTATCTAAGGCTCTAGGAAACAATGTGTGCTATTTTGTTAAATGTTACACTTTTTGAGGTGAGCATCTGGTCAAAGTTCAGGGCACTTCAGGATGTTCCAGTTGGGAGGGAAAATTGATGATGGAACCCAGGAGGAACTAAAAAACAGGAGACAGTTTCCTTGCACACTGGTGCAAACTCATTCAGCCCGCATTCCCTCCATCCCCTGAACCCACCCCCCCAAAGTTCTCAGTATGCGTTTTCCAGGATTGTCTTACAATGTGACCTCTGAAGATGGTAAACTACACACTCATCGTTCATTTTAAAACCTGGCAAAGAAGAGCATAAATATTTTTGGTAGGATTTTCAAAAGTGCTTAGTGTTGAGCTACATCTGCTCTTGCTGCAGTGAATGGTTCTTACCACTTCAATAGTGAATGACAGTAGTTAGACCAACCATGAGCACTTGTGAAATTTCTAAACAATAGGCCACCATCACATTAATTAAGTCAGAGGGCCACAAGCAACAGTATTAGTATGCCTTAGATGCCACTATCCATTAAAGTCAATTGAGTTACTCCAGATTTACCCTGATGCAAATGATCAGAATCTGTCCTTTTTTATTTAAAATCCATTTAACCCAAATGAGATGTTCTTAAAATGACCATAAAAGGAGATTAGTAGAAAAGAGAGGGCTATGGGTAAAATAATGGCCCTATTGAAGGAATTGACAAAATATCAATTAACGTCAAATGGGCCAGGATTTCACCATATGAACTTCTTTTCATGTAGTCATAGTGGAGTGGCTGCCTATCAAATTAGAAGTTTACAAAAGATAAGGATTGAATGAGAACACTTATGTGTGCCATTTCAAAGAATTACCTAAATGCAAGCCTGCTATTTGCAACAGGTGAAAGCAAGACAAAGGTTTATATATCAGATTTGTTCACTTGATAGATTGTGTTTATGTACAAGAAATGGTCAGTTTACCTGAGGCAAATATGTTGCCAGTAAATCTAAAATGAATCTGCTCTCCTTCTCTTAGTTGAAACTGTTGTGTTGGGTCTGGAGGACCAAAGTATCCCTCCTCACGTAGGCTTTGCAGCTCCCAGTTCAGTTCTTTGGACAGAACCAGTAAAACAACTATTCTATGAGGGTTTTCTTTTTTCCGATATAGTATGACATTAGTCATGGTGCTACGAATGGCTTCCTCCAGAGCCTGGATAAACAGAACTAGATGTGTACTGTCCATGGCAAATGAGAGGCGAATGACAATAAAGCTGCATTAAGAAGAAAAGAAGAGAGAAGAAAATAAGTAGTCCCTGAGGTAATGCTTAATTCTTTATTGAACGATAAATAGTTTTATTTACCTTTTGCAACTTATCAAGCAAGATAATACAGTGGTTCAGATAACTGAGGACCATTTTTCCTCCTCAAGGTAGGAAAAAAATGCTCAGATTAGTTTCCTGGGGTATGACATCAGGCCAAGAGTTAAGCTGTTCAGGACTAAAAGCTTTATTGAAACATTCTCCTGTTGTACATAATTTTTCTCCCACTAAAGGCCATAGGTAAAATTTTCAATTGTGAGTTTGGCACTTATCCTAAGTCCTATTGACTTTCAACAAAAATAACTTGGCCTTTTAGTAGTACATTTGAAAGGGAAATGAAATGTCTTTTGTGCTGTGTACCTTTTGGACCTTGTTGTCAGAGGATATTATTGAGTTAAAACAAAATATAAAGGCTAGATATGTATATGAATAACTCATGCTGCAGGGCACAAGATAACCACAAGCTAGGGGCAGGAAAAATGTTCTTGCTCTCTTACAATACAGTTTTGAATAACTAAATGGTCTTGGTTGTAATGGGAAGGTTATACTTTCATCTGAAACATCTACCAGTGGCATTGACTACTGTTACACAGAATATTAGAATAAATTCTCAGTGGTCAGTTCAGGTATGTTAATCCCTATGTTATTTCAGTTCTCATAAAGACTCAAAATCCAGCTGATGAATCAAAATATTGTAATTGGAATAAGAGGGTAACTAGCGGGTTTTGAGGGTACTAGAATTAATGTGTATCAAAAATTTTATAGAAATGATGACTAACATAGTTTGTAGGATCTTCAGCTGAAATATATATACTCGTATTTGATTAACTATATTGTAATTACATAATGTAGTATGTACATTAGAGAGGATAAATACAAAAGCAGTCTCATTTCAGACCTTTATATCATACTAAATTAAAGATTTTAAATAAGTATTTAAAACTATATGAATTTATGTATTAGTTTCATTTTATATTTTTAAGATATGATGAAACTGAGGCAATTTTGTAACATATTTTAATAGCAATATATTTATGATTCAGTATGTAGAGAACTGTTTGTTTCCCCCCATGTTTCTTCCTGACGTGTTTACAGAGCTTTTAACTTCTAGAGCCATTTAGATTATTTAGCTGGATGGAACAATAATGCAAGATACAAGATGAGTCTCTCTAACAACAGACTCAGATGTAAATCTGGATATTTGACACAAGTAAGATACACAACTTGCCGCTACTTGTATGAAACTTAAGTGTTAGGTGTTCGTGTGTTAGGGAATATCACAAACTCTTCTATTTTGCTTTTAAAATCATACAGTAATAAACTACAGTGAATGACGGAGGTAATTGCTGCACGTGTACATAGTAATCTGCACTTTCAGCATACACTCAAATACTTCCCAGTTCAACACAATAAGGTCTTTATTCTAATATTCAAGGTTTTGAGAACACAGACCTTATTTGTGCAGAACTCCCATAGACATCAATAGGGGTTTATCCTGCATAAAGATTGCAGCACTAAGCCCAATATTTATGAAGTCATGTGCATAAATTCTGGGGAAAACAAATCACAAATTGAGTTTTGTAAGGGGTTTAAATGCATTTGCGTCAACTGTGGTTAGACTCATGTTGTTTTTGTTCCCAGGCATCATCTATCATACAAAGTTTGTTGGCAGAATCTTTACATAAACAGAGAATTTTAAGTGAATATTCAAGAACATACGTCAACATCAAATCTTAAAACTGAGAGTTATGCTCATCCAATCAGGGAGCAGAAACACACACACTGTCCAATCAAAATTAATTATTATAACTCAAATTTCAAATGTCAAGTGCATTCTATGTTATGTTTGTGCACGGTATGAAGATGAAGAATTATTTACCAAAATAAAAATTTTGGCATAATTATTCATAACACACAAATCTAAGAGAGTCATCAGGATCTCATGAAACATTTACAGACTGGAAGAGCCAAACTTTGGCAAGCAAAATAATTCTTAGTGAATGATTTCTCAACTCTAGTAAGTTCCCATTCATCAATTTGTTTGGATATGAATATTTTACCTATATTTCTTTCAATTATTTATATGTTACCTTTCTAGATACTCATCTACTTCAAATGATACAAGTCCGTTCTGTGCATTCCGCACAATAACATCATCAAGCACAACCCACTCCTCTTCTTTGCTTCTGTAACCCAATACTTTCAAGGATTCACCGAGATTCTCTCCATGTTTTCTCACCGAGGCACTCATTGCCCTGGACAACCACAAGACATGAGAAATCATAACAAAGGTTAAAATAAAGCTCTGTGGATATTAAATACTTGTGTTGTAGCAGTGTCTTTTCCCTTCTCTTTAACCTGCCTAACTGCAGACCATCTGGGACAGTTTGTCTCTTACTGAAAAACTGCATCTAGAAAATGGCATGTATGGACTGGTTTCCAGGTATACTCAGGCTCTGTAGTTTGGAAAGGTTCATGTCCAAATGAATGTAGTTAACCTATAGTCTAATATTGAGCAAAACTTATATCTAGGTTTGCTTTTGACAGGGTCATCTGATTTGCTCCTATTCACCAGAAGTGGAAGTATGCTTTAGCCCTGTGCAAAACCAGAAGTCTGATCTTGGAGAAAATAAAACTAGCCTTCCAAAACTAGTTATAGTTGTTATGTGAACCAAAATATAAACTCATAATAAGACAGTTAACAACAAGTGGGGAAATTACAGGCAATAGCATACTAAGATCCTTTCTATCGGAGCCAAAGAAACACAGCAGCTAGGAGATATGGTTTATTTCTGACTTGTTCAGCTAGATCAGAGACCTCAGCAGAAAAGCCACTTATCAAGAAAGAACAAAATTAAAATAGTTTCTGCTAAACTGGAGTGAACAATCTGATCACATAGGACAGACTCATTCAGGGTCACAAAAAAACCACAATATGATTTCCTCCACCCAGCCTATCCCTATGAACAAAACTTGACCTTTAAGGGCCCGATTTTCAAAAAAGCTGAGCTCCTTCACCTCCTATGGACTTCAGCTAGAGCTGTGAGAAATCAAGTGTTCTGAAAAAAACCTAAATACAGTCTAAAAATGGCCTGAGAAATTTTGCAGATATCCAAAGAAAGCAAAAGAGTTTGAATCAAGATTACATAGATGCTGCACTGTGTTTCATGGACACATAAGTTCAGTAGTTGAGCTTTTTGGACAAACTGCCCCCCACCACACACACACACACACCTGTGTTCCTCAGGTGTTTTAGTCTAGTTTGAACCCTGTTTCGTATAGACCCTGAATCTGTTTCTGCTCTACATTATGTGTGTGGTAGAAGCTTATGCTTTAAAGAGTTCTAAGACATTTATTGGTTTAAACATAAAATGGTTCAAAGGACAAGGAATATGTGAAAATAAGTTGCAGTTTGTTGTTTTGTTTTGTGTTAGTCCAGGCTTCGAACACAATGTTCCGTATAGGAGTAGAAAAGCTTAAAACTATGTGGCTCACTATTATTAGGAGACTGAATCAAGTTATTCAGCCACATTAAATTGTGTTTGAGACATTTTAGTTTGACCTCTGTTTTGTACAGAGCACTCTCTTTCTGCTCTGCATTACAAGTATATTTGTACTAACTGAAGTAATGAAATATCCTGGGTCTTTGAAAAACAGAATCCATGTTACAGGCACACTTCAAATTAGAACCAGCATAAATTCAAATACTTCTGAAGTTGAAGTCATGTAGTTTACATAGTTCTAGGCTGTCAGCATTGCTAAGTGTGGGAAGATGAGATGCAAGCATTTGTGCACCATCCAACATCCTTGGTTCAGGATATCAGTTTGGAACTTCCTACAAACAGTGATGACCAACCTTGCCAAATCACAGGGTGGATCTATGATGAGGATGAGGGTCTACACAGGATTAGAATGAGACTTAATCCTTTTAAATAAAGTGATCTAAGGAGGTTTCCAGAAGTAAAAAATAGGAACAGTTATTCCCTTTACCACCTAGACCTCTGCTTGTGCAGAAGCCTATTTATAATAATATTCCATCATGTAAAGACAGTTTTCAAAGGATCAGTAAGATGGGTTAAACACTTCTTTGGGGTTTAAGGGAGACACATTTCTAGGCTGACCGCAACCTCTTCCAACCGGTCCCTAAAAAGAAATCCCACTATTTCTGTTCCTACTACAGGGTTTTATCCAGGCCTTTACCCAGGGAAGCAGACAAGTGGGCTTCATTGTCAGGAGCACTTCATTAACCTGCCAGTTAAGAACTACTATTAGGACTTGTCACCAAGATTACCAAAAGTGACTAGTGATTATAGTTGCCTCTATTTTCTAAGGGGGAGGGGCTGATTTTCAGAAAGAACTGTGGTGCTGTGTGGCCACTCCCTGATCAAGCTGAGCAATGCTGGGCACCGTGAAATTAAGTTACACAAAAATTACTAGGTTTTGGAACTCTTGACCCATATAACCTTCTGACCTTTTAAAGCAGAGCCTGGAGACCAGGCTGGCCACCTGCTGATTATAAGCAGGGCAGCAGGAAATATTGATTCTTTTGTGCTTTGGGCTATTTAAGTTTCACATCGTGCTTGATGTCATTAATGGCCATGAAGAAGCATAGAGTAGGAAACAAGAAGACTTAGAGTGAGCGGCTTTCTTTGGTTTGTTCTGCTAGGAAATAAACTCAGATGTGTACAGCAATGAAGGGTGAATCCTGGACATGACTGTAGCTACATATTAAGAATCAAATTTTGCCACCCTGACTCAAATTGAGTTGTATTCTGGACTACACATGGAGTAAGATACTACTCAGTGTGAGTCAAGGTGGCAAAATCTGGTGTTAAATAAAGTGAAAAGAGCTAATTCTTCTTTGCTATAAATGTCTCAGTTTTTCCCCAGCTTCTGTTAAAAATATTGGATGAGGTTCCCCAGCTGGTGTAGGTCAGGGTGGTTTCATTGAAGAAAATGGAGCTATGCTGTTTTACATCAGTTGAAAATCTGGCCCATTATATTTTTGAAGAGGACACCTTCAGAACACTTTAAGGTGAAGAATACATTGTAATATAAAAATGATTTAGTCAGGACTTTTGCAATTCATTTGTAATCTTGATCTTGCTGGATTTGTAGGTAGAAGTTCTCACTTACCGAAGATGATATGCAGTTGTAACCCTGGTTACAGCGGCACTAGACACTCTTGCATGTTCTGTTGCATCTCCTGGACTCTTTTTTTCTGGATTTGGAGGACAGGGTAGAATAACACTGACTGACTTGTTAAATGGCTGGGATGAAGGATGCTGGATATGAACCAATGGGCTAGTAGACACAACTGAATGGTATATGTCATATTTTGCCTTTAATATGGAAACCAGTGATGGCTCAATTGGCTGGACCTATGTATAGCAAGTAACAAAATTAATTAATTTACAAGTAATTAAACAAAATTGCTTTTAAAAAAATCATTTTAGTTTAACTTCAGGAACTGGAGGAGAGTTGCATTTCACAAAGTCTCTTGACATTTTTTAATTGAGACCATATAGATTTTTTTTCTTTAACTCTGTTGAAGAGCTCTAAGGTTCTTCCTTTCTCTATCATTTTACCATATACACAACCAAGTGCTTTGCAACAGAGTCATCAGAACCTTCTGCCATTGTTAATTAAATAATTTGGACTACTGTTACTGTGTGTTATTGTCTTAAAAAGTATCAAGTATCAGGGGGTAGCCGTGTTAGTCTGTATCCACAAAAACAACCAAGAGTCCAGTGGTACCTTAAAGACTAACTGATTTATTTGGGCATAAGCTTTCCTGGGTAAAAAACCCACTTCTTCAGATGCAAGGTAGACTTTATACACTACCATTTTGTCTGTATTCTTATATTAATTTTTCATGATTCTTTTTATACACATTCTATTTGCCAAGAATTTTAAAGTCATGCCACTTCTCTGATTTAACTTGTTAATGTTTTCATTTACATATTACAGCTAGGCCAAATCTTGAGGTTCTTAGATTAAACTCTCACTGACTATATTGGGAATTTTGCTTGAGAAAGGATGGAGGTGAGGACAAGAGTATTCATATCATTATTATTAAAAGTAATTATCTACACATTTTTGCAAACATAGGGTCAGATTTTCTGGATGCACCAGATCAGGGAAGCTATAAGGTAGCCAGTTTTATCTCCCAGATTCTCTGTCCCTAGCACAACAGCCTTTCAGTTCTCTAACTTTGGACCAGCTAGTTATAATCCCCTAGGAGCAATACACTATCTATGAATAGCTGAAGCATATCATAGTCCAGTCATTCCTGACCTCCCTGCCCTAGGAACACCATCTGTGCTTGTGACTCCAAGGAGGAAGGAATAGGAACAGGTTTTATTGGCTCTATGCCTGCTGGGGACACCCATACAATGAGGTATTCCCATCATAGGTCTTATAGCAGTGATGCCCCAACTTTTTCTGTCACGCCCCCTCTTACCAGTAATGGAATCTGTCTGCAACCTCCCCTATTATTGCACAGCAGGGGGCAGAACTGGGGATGGGGGAGTAGCTGAGGCTAAAGGCAGAGCTGGCTTTGGGGCAGATAGCAAATGAGGGCAGAGTTGGGCTGGGGGCAGAGCACATTGTGGAGTGGAGCTGTGGTTGGGGTTGGAGCTGAGCTGGGGATGGAGTGGAGCTGGGGACAGAACTGGGCCGGGGACAGAGCAGGAGATGGAGTGGAGCTTCGGCTGTGAGCAGAACAGGGGGCGGAGTGGCCAGGCCTGGAGCTGGGCTAGGGGTGAAATGGAGCTGGGATTGGAGCTGGGCTAGGGGTGGAATGGAGCTGGGCTGTGGGAAGAGCAAGGGGTGAAGTGGAGCAGAGGGCAGAGTGGAACTGCGGCTGGGATCAGAGCTGGGCTGGGGTCAGAACAGGGGTCATAGTGGAGCTGCATCTGGGGGCAGAGCTGTACTGGAGGCAGTGTGGAGCTGCAGGTGGGGTCGGAGCTGGTCCGGGGGCAGAGCAGAACGAGGCAGCTTTCAACTTGCCGCCCGAGGGTTGGCCAGAGCTCCACCACATGCCCCCCCAAACATTCCTCTGTGCCCCCTAGGGGAGCACGCCCCATAGTTTGAGGACCACTGACTTATAGGGAGATTACTCTTTTTCACTTCCAGACTAGCTCAAAGGGAATATATCTGAGCAGAGAAAATTTGCCGACAAAATACACCACTGCTTGACCCAAAAACTTCATGCACTGTGTAGATTTTTTTAATTATAATAATAATAATAATTATTGTTGGAACAATCTTGTTTCCTAGAACATAGCAAGCATATAAATAGCTACTGCTTCATTTATATCGGCAGATGATATGTTTACTATGACACTAAATGGTTTTAACAAATGTTATCTGTGTTTTTTGCCACCACTCAAAAATGAAGTGACTGACCTCTTTCAAATACATATTGGACACTTTCATATAAAGCAGCAAGAACGTCTGCATGATTATGCTAATGAAGTTATTATTATTCCTCATGGGTTCTACTCTGTAGCAAGGCTAATCATGAAAGTGAGCAATTTATTGTAAGTGGCTTTCTTAATCGTCTCAAAATGTGAAGTAAAAATTAACAATGTATTTCTGTTCTTACTCCATGCTTAAAATGAAAGGATCCATTTCACATAGTTTTGACTTCCTTGTTCATAGTGGTGAAACATCCACATGTAAAGCTGAAGTAGGCAGGCTTTTTCCAGGGGAAGTTTACAAGAATTGTAATGGGTTGGAATCCATCTCTCCCTTATAGGCAGATGTCAGACAAGCGTCACATGTCTATCTGACTCTTATCCCTGCCCCTGAGCTGGATTATGGACTGTAACCCACACATCGCCCTGTGCACTGGATCCATATAGTTGTGGATGTCCTGTCAAAACTTCACTATCCTCCTTTCAAGTTGGCCTGTTTGGAGTTGACATGAAACCCAGGACTGTTATGCATAAAGGTTGCAAAGTCCCCCTGAATGTCCACTCCATAGCCACTCAGCTGTTTATGCAGTGGAACCACAGTAATAACACTGGTTGGAGGGCTTCATCATTATGATGGGTTTCTCTTTGGAACTACTCATGTGACATGGACATGATGCAAAATAAAATATGAATATTTCACACTTACCTTTAACTGCATGGTCACTGGAGAACTGAACGTTTCTGGAGGGTAGTAGAAAGAGATTCTAGAATCCATGCTTAGCTTTTGTGAGAGCCCTTTCTTTGGAATGGTGAATGTTTCTTTTTTTAAGCATGACACCACAGAAAAAATACCAAGCTGGTAAATTTTCACTTCTGCACAGGCCCCCTTTGTGAGAGAGAAAGGATGCTACAAATGTTAGTAGATTATCATTTCCAGTGGATGAAATAACTATATTCCGAGAAGTAAAATGAAAATAACTTAAATGTTGTTACCATTTTGACAGCCTGGTTCCCTACTGTGTTACTCCGGTAACTTTCAATAGTGAATAAGGCTCAGTGTCATTAACAAGGTTGCCATCCTATGTTTAGTAAGTGGGAGGGTGAGTATATGAAGATATAATTGTTACTCTTCTTTAGGTTAAATGCAAAGTAATCTCTCCTCTGTTTCATTTACCAAAGAATTGTCAACTCACACAAATGCTCACATTTAAAACAAAACTAAACTGTAGACTCATCTGTATTCTTGGACAAAGTACTTCTCCAATTAATGTTTCTAAAGAGATGTTAATTGGTGAGTTTTGTATCCAGTCAACCATGGGGAATCTTGGAGAGAGAGATACAATTTAGTCTAGAGAAAGATCCACGCTGAACCAAATTATGCTCTCAGCCACCTGAGGGAGGAGGGGAAGATAGATAGCTTTAGGTCACCTTTATGCCTCCCTATATTGGGGGTTGTTCTGAGGGAGTGAATTAGCACCTGAATTTTGAGGCACCTAAAAGTAGTGGTCACCTTAGAAAATGTGGCTCTTTGTGTTTAGATAACCTTGACAATATATGAAATTCATGATGGAAAGCATGGCTTATTAATCACTGCTTTAATTGCAAAATTTAACTCAACCTTAACTGTTCAACCACAATAGATCCTTTCATAATGCTCAAATAAGAATTCACCAACCTTCTGGTTTCCCTGGCACCCATCAAAGGAAATGGGAGTTAAGTAACTTGATTGAAAGTTCATATCAGTCACCTTCACCATGATGTCTCGATAATTTCCTCTGTAGCGTGCAGTGAATGGGATTGCAAAGTTGATAGGAAAGGGAATTAATTTTCCATGGTCTAAGCATGCAACACTGATGACATTGCTGACCAGCTCCTCAGAATCTTCCACCACCAAGGAACTCATGTCATTGATGATCCTGCATACTAAATTTTCTAGAGTGATGGAAGGTGCTGTAATATAACAGGCAACTTCAGGTTCAATCTTACCACTCACTTCTGCTACAAATCTGCAGAAAAATACACAGTATTATTCATTGGGCTTTTCTTTTTTTGACCTATATTATGTAAGCAATAAAGCAATTAATGTATGCATTTCATATATTTTTATAATAAATACATCAAAATTATTCACGTATCTCTTCATTTTTTATAAAACACAGGTTACTCATTAGTAATACCTTGCATTAACTAGCAAGTGCATAGGACCAGAAAAATATAAGTGACACTGATTAAAAATTTGTTACAAATTATTGGAAAGCTGCCTAATTTTGGGACCTGATCCAAAGCTCATTGACATCAATCAATGAAATCTTTCTACTGATTTCAGTAAGTTTTGAATCTGACCCTTTATGTGCTCAAGATTTCAGGAAGCTACATTAAAAATCTTCAGTGCAGAGTTACATTTTTATTAAGTGTCCATACTAAAGGGTGAACTGCCCATTATGCATCTCCAATGGCTGGAGTGTATGCAGAGGTGTATTTACAAATAGTAAACTTTTGCATACTTACACTTTGTTCATCCAGGGACTTGATCTTTCCACTTTTTCTGAATCATTTGTTGAAAGATTCATGGCAGGTGTATTCCATATATTCTCCAACCTTGTAGACTCAATTGTATTTTTCCTGTTGCTCCCAGTAATCTCATAAATTTCCTCCTTTTTGTTGTCATCATTTTCTTCTTCATATGAATTCTCTCTTGGTTTGTGATCTTCATATTCCATCTGAGTTGGGGGTTCTTCACTTATTGCCTGTTCTTGATCAGAAAGATTAATTACAAATCTATCACAGATATCTTTGGACTTTCCAAATACAATTATATCATCTCCATTGCTCCCGGGAACTTCTTGAAAAGCTCTGTTTGGGCATTTCTTATTATAAGACCCTGCTCCATGACTTTCCTCCTTTCTGTTGTAATCTTTTTGCTCTGTATGTGAACTCTGTAGTAGCTTGTGATCTTCATTTTCCATTAGCTTTGGGAGGTCTCTGCTTACTGCCTGTTCTTGATCAGGATTTTTTTCACTTAATGATATAGCAGTTTCTTTTTCCACTGTTTTGTTTTCACTTGGCTGGACTTGGTGAATGTTTGGACTTTTCCTTTCATTCATGGGAGAAGTTACCTGGAGTGGCTGACTTACACCAGCAGATACTTTCCCAATATATGTCTCTTCTTCTTTACACACAACTATTTCATTGAAAACATCTTGAACAATCTGGGATTGAGATTTATCATCATGTCTGCATCTAATATCACAAAATTTGTTTTTTGCCTCTTGAAGATGTGTAACTGTATCCAGAAAGAGTTCATTTATTTTTTGAAGACAACTCACAAGAGTGATGATCTCTAGAAAAAATGTAATTAATTGAATATCACTGTGAAATATTAGTGATAGTGTGCAAAAAAAGTCAATACATACACAAGAGATACAACAAGGTGAAGTAATACATTTTACTGGACCAACTTCTGCTGGTGAGAGAGACAAGCTTTTGAGTCCCACAGAGATCTTCTTCAGGGCTGAGAAAGGTACTCTGAGACCTTAAAAAGAGCTCTGTGTGCCTCAAAAGATTCTCTCTCTCACCAACAGAAGTTAGTCCAATAAAAGATATTACCTCACCCACCTTATCTCTCTAATATCCTGGGACTGATATTCTTTCACCTTAAGAATAAATGTGCTTGCTTATAGAGAGCTGTATGGTAACTTGTAACTGAGGGTGATTATTCTGTTCATAGCCTCTAGAGAGAAAATAAAGCATGGGTGCTGCTCTGTTTAGGCAGTCTGGCTTGCTGGGAATATCACAGTGTTGGCAAGGAACTTTGCAGCCTGGAAATGCCCTTGTCAAGAGGGAGAGAGATGTATGTCTCTACCCAAGAGAGGTGTGACAGCTGAGAAGCTAAAAAGCTTATCACACCAGCTCAAGTCTCGAGTTCTGGCAGGTGTCAGTCCTTCAAAACTCATAACTGGATCTTCCTTGTGATTAGAAGTTCAGAACTTTCTCAGATTCAGAATCAGAACCACCATGAATAGTTCAGTCTTTCCTTTGCACAACTTGGGCCTTTCTGGCTTCATGCATAAAGTGATCAGCAGACAATGGCCCACTCCACAGGGCATAGTTTCAAAAGGCTGGATTTGATTTGTTGGGTTTTTTTTGGCATAACTGGAGGTGGGGGATTTACATTCAACTCCTATTAGGTATTCCCCATTTAAACCTTGGGCCTTAGATCTTGGCCTCATATACAAGACAATCAATAGACAATGGCCCACTCCTCAGGGCATAGCTTCAAAGGGCTGGGTATTTTTTAAAAACCAGAAGTGAGGAATGTGCATTCACCTCCCATTAGGAATTCACCAGGAAAACCACATAACACTTTTTGTTCCAAAAGTACATTCTCAGGCACATTGTTCAATACAGTCTTTTGAACCCCTGGGTCTCACATGTGTCACAATTCCATCCCTCGAGAGGTTTCATACAATCCCAGCCCACAATAATACATAAACTATGCATGTAACACAATGGACTCCAAAGATACATAAACTTAATTCAGTAAGGCCTCCCAAGCACACCATGGGAAATTGCCATATCTGTCACAATGTGACCTTATAAGAAAAATGGATTATTTTATTTTCCTGATTTGTCTTGTCTTATGCCCTTTCCTGAAAATACTTGCAAAGAAAAATGTTCAAGGATTGTAGAAGTATTACTTTTACAGCAACCCTCAAGCGTTTTGCTGTCAACTCTGTAGCAAATGGAGAGTTTTGGAACTGTCTCTCTCCATTTATTAGATGCATTACAAACCTCTAAGAACATTTCTCAGCATATTTCTGTTCCCTACTGTGTGATACTCACAGGCTTGTTTTTGAGGTTAAATCCAGTGCAAGTCAATACAAATAAAAAAAGCGATAGAGATGAAACACCATATGCAACACTTACCACTTGCAAAAGATTGAGAGAGAGAGAAGGAAAGGACACTAAATAGGATGATTCCCTTCTGAATAGAATCCAATGACTCACATTCACTGCTCCTTTTTTCACACCTAATGAGTAAGCTGTCTGGGTAAATCAATCCCTTATTTTTTTCTACATGAAAAATAATTGTATTATATGATAATATTATTAGTGTGATGCTATAGATTAGATGGGCCTTACCTTTCAGTTCTCGTTTTCAGTGGCTTATATCCAAAAATTACATTTTGGAAGAATGTTTTTTATATTTGTACTCAGCCAAGAAATTAACATTTGAAAGATCCAAAGAAAATGTATTTAATGTCTGTTCAATTACCAGAGTATGAAAAGTATATATTTTGTATTGCTGAAGTTGGAAAAAAATTGTGCAGATGCATTTTTTTCACTCTAGCAACTCTAAAATGGCTTGGATCTGAGATTTCACACTTTAAAAAATGTAGATTTCAGTAAAGAATGAATGTTTTCATAATGTGGAAAAAATAGCTGCAGAATAAAGAAATGAAAGCGTGTATATAGCATGATCTGCATGCATCCTTACTGGCTCACGTATGTGCCATTATGGGGCTAAATTATGTGTGTTGTTTACTAATGTAATTCTGAGCAATTCCACTGTCTTCATGAGAAATACTTTGCATTTATAGATTTACTAGAAGAATTTGGTGCATAGTTTGTACAGTAAACATAATTCATTCAAGATATCTCACCTTATGGACCAGCTAGAATATACTTGGTAAGGTAACAAAGGGAATCCCAAAATGTCCCTAAATATCTCTATACCATTCTGACCTGAAAAGGAACTTCATTTAGAATAAAGTCCTATTCTCCTGTACCTGTTCCCGACTTCCCCACTTTCCCTTGAATGCTCGACACCCCCCCCAGCCCCCGGTCCTGCCCCCACTTCACCCATTCCATGAGGCCCTGCCCTGCCTGTTCCCATTCCTGCCCTGCCCCCATTCCAACTCCTTCCCCAAATCCCACCCTGGCCCTGCCTCTTCCCTGCCTCCTCCCCCGAGTGTGCCACTTTCCCGCTCTTCCCGCTCCCTCCTGGAGCATGCTAAAGCTGCCAAACAGCTGTTTGGTGGTGGTTGAGTGGGAAACACTGGGAGATAGGTGGGGACATGGCATGCTCAGAGGGGGAGGAGGAGGAGAAGGAAGTGCTGGGGGTGAGGGGAGCTTGGCTGCTAGTGGATACAGAACACCCACTAATTTTTCCCTGTGGGTGTTCCAGCCCCAGAGCACCCACGGAGTCCATGCCTATGGTCCCTTCTTCATTGTCTACACTAGCCATTTCCAGCCCATCAACACCAGGGCTGCCCAGAGGTTTCCAGGGGCTTGGGGTCTTTGGCAGCAGGGGGTCCTTAAATTCCAGGACCCGCCGCCGAAGTGCCATGAAGAACCACGGCGGGGGCCCCCCGCCACTGAATTACCACCAAAGCAGGACCCGCCGCCGAAGTGCAGCCCAATCTTCAGCGGTAATTCGGCAGCGGGGGGAGCCCCTGCCGCAGGTCTTCGGGGCACTTCTGCGGTGGGTCCCAGAACAGAAGGGCCCCCCACTGCTGAATTACCGCCGAAGACCGAGCTGCACTTCAGCGGTGGGTCCTGCTTCGGTGGTAATTCGCCAGTGGGGGGTCCTTCCGCCCCAGAGCAGAAGGACCCCCCACCGGCGAAGACCAGGAGCAGAAGAAGCTCCGGGGTCCGGCCCTACAAGAGTTTTCTGGGCCCCCCGGAGCAAGTGAAGGACCCTGCTGCAGGGGCCTTGAAAAACTCTTGTGGGGGCCCCTGTGCAGCCCAGGGCCTGGGGCAAATTGCCCCTCTTGCCCCCCTCCCCCCCCGGCAGCCCTGGTCAACACACCATCAGAGGCACAACTGATTCCTGACCCAATGCCCCTGCAATATCTGCAACTGCAACTCAGCCAATATGTAAAGGTCAGGTATTCTGTCCATTTATAATAGAAAAAAGGGATTTTATTTATATGTATTTTGATTTGTAATGTAAGTGTCTAGTCTTAAAGCACTAAGCACTTCTACCACATGTAAAAAAAATCAGTTCATACTATAACTCACAACAATTAAAAATTAATACCAAGAAAAGGATCCTACACTGACAAAATTACCAGTTTTGGGGCAATCATTCTGAGAATATCCCAATGGTCATCTCAGGAACATGATATGGGAGGAGCTCAAGTGTGGTTTCAAGATGCCCTACTAGGGTAAAAATTCCTGTTGTATTTGAGGTAAAACAGAATAAGAAAGGCAGTGGGGGATGTGCTCCATCCCTTCCACTCTTTGTCCAATACTTTCTCAAGCCTCAGAGTATACTCCAAAAAAAGCACCTGAAAAGCTAAGGTGTATTCCTCTCCCTCACCCACTTGTGAAAATTGCTGACAACATGCAATTAAATTATGTTTTTTTTTAATTTAAATTCATCATAATCTCTCTCACACATCAGATACATGTATATGGGTGCATCTAGTACCATATGTGGGGGAATCTACATTTTGGATCCTAAGTGTATGGAGAGAGGGATTCCAGAATGGATGGATGGATGGATAAAGGGGCAATGAGGAAGATGTTTCCAGTTGCATCTGAGATCCACTTGGTGTTACAGAGAAGGGGAGCAGTAGCAGGATACAAACTCACTTCAGGGGTTTAAGCAAAGAGTTAATACTGCTTATATCACCCGACAAGGCTCGCAAAACCTATTGAGCAATCTTAAAAATATTTAAGTGACCAAACTGTTACCTAATACTATAAGTAGGATCCAGAGCATAAGGATATTACAAAAACATCACCATGGTTGCCCACTACAGCAGAAACTGTTTGCCTGCATCTAAGTGGTTTCAGTTAGTGTGTTATTTGCTAAATAAAGTTGCAGCTATTAAGCCATTTCACATTAAATTTGTCTCATATTTTCCTTACAGCCGACATGTGAGTTTATGTACAGTGAACATGCATATTAAGGCTTTAAAGCTGGCAGTAGATATCGTAATACAAAATATTGCTACAGATGCCATGGATATTACATATAAACTCCCTTTGCCTGAAATTTGGAAATAAAAATGTAGATTTTTATTTGAA
This sequence comes from Gopherus evgoodei, assembly GCF_007399415.2. Lineage (NCBI taxonomy): Eukaryota > Metazoa > Chordata > Testudines > Testudinidae > Gopherus > Gopherus evgoodei. The sequence goes on along the minus strand of NC_044326.1, from coordinate 42,999,921 downwards.
ACTTTCAGTTTTCCCCAATTCCATTTTTCTTCATATATTCTTGAGCCATTCTGAAAACTGAGGTTTGCCTATCCTATGTACCTTTGAATTTCCTGACATGTGTTTAAAAGCTGAACCATATCAATGCATAGTAATTTTAGACTATTCACCAACATTGTATTAAAAGAGCCTTTCCACATGTTGTTACAAAGTTAACCTTAAAATTTCTTTCTGTGCATTTTTTTTAAAACATGTGATCACTTTAAGGACTATGCTTTCCTTGTTTTTCTGACCTGAGATAACCCAGTTTCAGAATACAGTAGCAGTCTATGTTTAAGTGTCTCCTAACTTCTTAACTAACTCATTGTTTTATCTGAAAGAGAGAGAATTTGGAAAAGAATCTTTTTGGAAAAAGAGAATCAGAGAGTTCTGAATTAATGAAAAGTAGCTAATACAGATCACATAGACATAGTTAGGGAAAAAACAAATTGCAAGCAGATATTTTCTCACTAGAAATCTCTTGTATGATCTTGGATATCTTACAAAAACCATAGAGCTACGATTCATAAGTACAGACATAGCTGAAGATGAGAGTCAAGAAATTATGTCTCTGTTTCTCAATCCTGGTGTGCTAAACTAAAATATTATTTAATGCAGAAATTGTATTTTCTGCTATATTTTGCTAAATATTCTTGATGTGGTGGGATTTTTTGGGAGACTTTTGATTTGCAAAACCATGCTATCCTTTGTTCAGGAAACTATTTTTAATGTGAATCCCACACTAAATCACATAATTGACCCATTAAATGTAAATTTGTGTAATTAAATATTATTAGCAGACTAGTTTAATAGTGCTTTCAGAAGGGAAAAATCTAGAGTAATTTAGTTTCCTCAGGAAAGATTGGAGGAAGACTTTCTGGTTTGCTTGAGCTGCGCAGGACCAGAGGGCAGAAGAGCCAAGGATTAGCCCGTAGTTGTTTGATTTAATACAAATCATAATGCAAAACAATATAGACAAGGAAACTTTATATTAATTAAGTTTAATTCATTATTCTACATAGAAACCTTTTTAGCTCACTATCTCTTCAGAAAAATACACAGAGAAAAAAAAAGTAAAATATATTCTACTGAAAGAACAAATATTAAAGTTCCAGTGAATGTAAAATGTGACTCCACATGAGTGTCAGAGGGCAAAATTTGTTTTATTATATATTAAATAAATTCTCTTTATGTTAAACTCAACTTTACTTGCCTTGCCTTGAAACCAGTTGCTTGTGTTTGCTCTGAAGAGTATTCAATAGCTGGCAGGTGTCTTGTAGGATCTCTGTATTGTGTTGTAACTGTTGGCTGAGGGAACTGCTGAGCTGTTGCATGAGGAAGATCAATCTAGGCACATACTCTGCTGTAACTTCATTATCTTGAAGGTCACTCTTTAGAAGTGTTTCTCTTATCATTAGGTTTAGATGCCAAATCTGTTCCAGTACTTGACTTGGTTTAACTGTACCAGGTGTTATCTTACATTCAGCTACTTCCATTTTTAAATATAGAAAATATTATTGTAACTTCTCACATTCAGAACACTTCCAAAATATTGTAGCTTCTGTTTGTAACTTAATCAGGGCATAAGAAAAATGTTGCATCCTAGTCCTACTGAAAAATCAAGTACCTAGCTCTGAAACTCTGAGCTTGATGTTGACTATTAAAAAGTTACTAGGTGACAAAAAGGAGTGGCTTTCCAGGAACTAAAAGGACTACTGCACAAAGAGATGTCAGTGTGTACCAAACTGATTTCAGAACATAAGTGTGGCAAGATTATATTACTGGAGTATACAGCAGTGGTGTGATTTTCAAGCGATCTGAGCACCTGCACTTCAATAAAAAATGTTCAATAAAATAAAAAATACTTCAGTAAAAATTGTCAACATCTCTGAAAGTCTGACCATAAATTTGTTTGTGATTTTGCAGTGTAGAATGTGGCTGGCATAGCTCTATGAATGACCTGAAGCTCTTGAGAACAAACTGATATTAACTATTACAAAGAGTCCTTAGGCATGCCAGTTCATAAATTTCAGGTGAATCCATTTAATTTATAATTGTGTTTTATCAGTTGGTGGGAAGGAGTATACTCTACACAGGCCCTGAATGCAGACCTGAGAGATCAATTATGTTATTTACTGAATCTGCAGGGCGAGCCAGACTTAGCTGAATATGAAGCCTAGATGGGTGGAAGCAGGCTGGTTATTATAAAGAGAGGACGTTTGTAGCAGAAGAGGGGTGTGGATAGATAGGGAGTCTGCAGTTACTCTCTGGGAACACGGAGGAGGAAACAGACATGGAAATCTGAGGATTCTGAGCCTGAAAGAAGTGTCATCTCAGAGAAGCTGTGGGGAAGAAAGGCAGGGTAGGAAGAAGCCCAGGGAAACAGCAGCAAGGAGTAGGATTGTGGAGGGTTGATGGGCTTGAACCCAGTGTAGAAACACTCGAAGTCCTGAGCAAAGAGGGTAAACAGACAGTGGGGCCCAGAGTTGGGGCTGAAGACCTGTTTTAAGGGCTTTAGACTGTTATGTTTGGATATCTGTTATGCTGGAAGGGGAGGGCTACCTATGCAGTGACCTAGCTAGATGGATGAATCATGAAGAGAAAATGAGGGATCATGTATTAGTAACTGACAGAATGGGGTGCCAGATGGGGCAATAGCTAATCCCACAGCCAGCCATGAGCAGGTGCTCCTGTAGGAAGTGAACCTTTTTACAGTTGGAGATGTTGTAAAGATGTTCTGGGTTCTAAATAGCCACACATCTGGTAACAGTACTGAGTTTGAAATATATACTTACTGGCTAAAAAGATCTGTAAACACACTTTTCCAATGGCAGTGAACATGTAAGAAAAAACTGAAGCACTAACATCTAAAGCTTCATTTAAAACTGTAAAAACTGAGTAATAGTAGTGTGAAGCACTACTGTTCACTTGTATTTTAACTAATACCAAACCATGAAGAGTCAACAATGTCTCTTCTATGAGAACTTATGCAAGATAGTAGGAGAGCTGAGCAGTGCTGGTGACACTTGAGTCATCCTGCTGAAGCAGAGCAGCATGGCTGACGGTAGGTAATTCCGCTGTGGGGAGGAGGGAATATGCTGCTGCTCCTTCAAAGAAAAAGGCAGCCTATGCCTCTACTAATGTGTGCTACAGAAAATGGGTCCAGTTGGGTATGTTTTTAGGTGGCTAGCCTGAGCCTTTGCCCATGCCACCCTAGGTACAGTGCTGTTTTTAGCATGCTAGCTCAAGGAGAGCTAGTGCAGGTAGTCTACCTGAGCTGGAAATCACACCTCTAGATCAAATGTAGATGTACTCTAGAGGTTCTAATCCAAAGCATACTGAAGTCAATCAAAAGATTCCTGTTGACTTCAGTAGCTGAAATCCTGGCCTCACTGAAATCAATGGCAAAACTTCTATTGACTTAAATGGGGCCAACACTTCACCCAATGAGTTTTAGATCCAGATCTAGCTGAACAGTAGTGGACAATACCCCTAAAATAGCAGATTGCTAGTTTTCAAAATCCTGGAGTTGGCCACCACTGTAACCCTTGGTTCTCCCTTAACAGTAGATTAGAATCCTCCTATGATGTTGAACGGGAAAGGGCAGCTCTAATCTCCATTAGTGCAGCATACGATAGTGCTGGGTTTGACCCATAATGTATACTAAAGACTTATCAAGTATGTCTTATGCAATCATTCTGTACAGTTTTCTTTATAAGAACTGCTATTAATACAATTAACATAGCCCCAATTGTTTTTTTTTAATACTATTTCAGTTTAAAAGTGAAGGGAAATTTCACACAGGGGTATTGTGGGTATTAATTAGGTAATGTCAGCTCGGTACTTTGACGATGTCAATCACTGAGTGAATGCTAAGAATTACTATTAAATGTGAAGTCTCCTTAATCAAATTGAAAGGATTGACTATAATGTAAAACTGAAAACAGCAGTGATACTACATTGAAAAGGAAAGCTAAAGAAATCATAATAGTTTGCTTGATTAGGCTGACGAATGTGACACTAACATTCAGAAAGATGTAAGGAAGTCATTAACCCATTAGAAATTCTGATTATCCAGGGCTTAGTTAATAGCTGTACTTTCAATGAGAGGGATTTGGATAGGGAGAGCAAGACACAGTTTCTATGATAGTCATACAATGTTATGCAGATCAGTCATATTTTGTTAGACTAGAAGTGAATGATTTCCTCTTCCAAGACAAAATTTTAGGAGGTATAAGGAACAGGATGGAGAAGAATACAATGCTACTATGTAGATCTATGGTATCATGTCATCGGTGCTACTGGGCCAGATTCTCAAGGGTGGAAATCGATGTGGCTTTCTAGACTTCAACTGAGCAATGCCAACTTACATCAGGTAAGGATCTGGATCCATTGTGTTAACTTCTCCACAATATGTTGCTTAAATAGTGGGTGTTCAAATATGATTGAAGAGAATAGCTGTTACTTTTTTATGTAAAAAGAATCAGGGGTGCTGGAACAAATTGTAGGAGATCTTATTAGAATCAGTAGTCTATCATATCCCTCAGAAATGACAGTGTTACATATACAAGTTCTTCCAGAAGGTGGAGGCTTTGAGATACCTAATGGTTATTGCCAAAGAATTATACACTCAACTCCTATTTGCATTAATGCATGCTACCTTCATGAATTCCCTATGCATATTTGGGAGAATACATAAGTTAACTTAGAAAACGCATTTATCTAAAACCCATTCAATAATGCAAGGTGAAACAATTTGTTTTTCCAATATGTGGTTGAATGATTAAATTATACCTTGGAACTGAAAGTTATTTTGGCTCTCTCTGTAATCTTGAATGCAATATGGAAATAAGGAGACCTTTGTGAAAATGTGACTTCATGGTACAAAAGTCCATAATCAGAAAGTTCTCTATGGGAATTTATCATTATATACTATAGGAACAGTTAAGGAAGTTACACACTTATTACTATGTTTTTTGTCCCTTAGAGCACCGGGAAATTACAACTTTCTTGTTGGACACCTGCATTTGAACACTTGATTGCTGTTGAGAAATATCTCATGCATGAAGATGAAGGAGCAATGTATTCAAATGTAAGTTGGCTTTCACAGCTTGTTTACAATGCAACAGTCGTTGCTATGCTAGAGCAATGTATATAAAGGCTGTACGATGCGCTGTTTTAAAGAATTTGTTGTATTCAGGTATTTACGTAACACAATCACAGTTTTAGTTTAAAAGAAAATAGCCCCATGCCCAATTAATTTTGGCAGATGAATTATAACTGTGGCAGATTGTTCTTTGTGATATTGTACTTGTACCAGAATAGCTCCTTGTTTGAAAAGATACAAATAATGAAGAATTACACATTTAAGACTTACAGGATGTTATTATGGAGGGGAGAGATTTAAGATTTGTAAAACAATCCTGTACTGTACTAGCAAGGATTGGATAAGATGACTAAACACTTTGGGGCATGAACTTATTTAAATGTTTATATAGTGCCTAGCACCAAAGATCCAAATATAAATATAAATATTACATGATGGTATCGGAGGGCCAGACGCAACCCTCTTATTCTTGCTGAGTATTCTCTTACTCTGACTTCTATATGTGAGTAGTCCCTTACTCCTCAGATACTCCAAGTAAGTAACAGTTGCAAGATCTGACCCTTCGTAAGTCTTTTTCCTTTGCAAGCAAGAGTGATAAAGCTTAAATTCTCCCTCGAATTAACAGCAGTGAGAAGGAGAAATGTAAAATTACAAAATTAGGGTTGAAAAAGAATTAACTTTAAATAATTATTTGCTTCAAAACTCTAGGAAGAAAAAGCTGGTTTCTGCATTGCTTACGCCCCTGAAATAACCATCGACATAGCAAACAGACAGCTTAACACAGGGCCTATATGTTATGTTAAAGAAATAATTTCATCACAGCAATGTAAGGGACTAGCAAGGTCATATTTGAAATGTTCTGAGCAATTGTAGTCCGGTATTAAACTAAATATCGCTGAAATGATTAAAACTGAAAAACAAGGAGGACAAAGTAGAGCATCTGATGACGTTAATGGGTGTGGTGAGACAGAAGTTTACTTTTGTTACTCGCTTGGTATATCTAATGATAGAATAACCACCAGTACGTGAAAACAGCAGGGAGTCCTTGTGGCACCTTGGAGATGAACACATTTATTTAGGCATAAGCTTTCACCCAAATAAATGTGTTAGTTTCTAAGGTGCCACAAGGACTCCTCGTTGTTTTTGCTGATCCAGACTAACATGGCTACCACTCTGAAACCTGTCTCCAGTATGTGGTAAGTGTACCCTGTTTCTCAACAGTTTGTCCTGAGTCTGGTATTCTCAGCTGTGACCCACTGAGGCATTTTCTCCCTCCTCTTTGTAACAACCTTTTATGTAATTGTTATCATGCCCTCCACTCCCCAGACTTCTCTTTTCCAGACTAAATGAATCAATTTTTAAAAAAAATTTCCTTCATGTTCAGGTCATGTTTTCTAGACCTTTAAACCTTTTTAACACTTTTCTCTGGACTTTCTCCTATTTGTACACAACTTTCCTGAAATAGTAGCACCCAGAACTGGACACAATACTTCAGTTGAGGCCTAATCAGCACACAGTAGAGTAGAAGAATTACTACTTGTGTCTTGCTTACATCCCAGAATATCTGATTTTTTTGCAACAGTGTTACACTTTTGACTCAAGTTTAGCTTGTGATCTTCTATGACCTCCACATCCCTTTCCATGCTACTCCTTCCTAGACAGTCATTTCCCATTTTGTATATTGCAACTGATTGTTCCTTCCTAAGTAGAGTACGTCACATTTGTCCTTATTTAATTTCATTGTATTTACTTCAGACCATTTCTCCAGATCATTTTGAATTTTAATCCTATCCCTCAAAGCACTTGCAACCCCTCCCAGCTTGGTATGATCTGAAAACTTTCTAAGTATACTCTCTAGGCTATTCTCTAAATCACTGACGAAGATATGGAACAAAACTAGACCCAGAACTGATCCCTGTGGGACCCCACTCGACATGCCCTTCCAGCTTGACTGTGAATCACTGATAATTAGTCTTTAGGAACAGTTTTCCAACCAGTTATTCACCAGCCTTTCAGTAGCTCTATCTAGGTTGTATTTCTCTAGTTTATGAGAAGGTCATGCAAGACAGTATCAAAAGCCTTACTAATGCCTAGATATACCACATCTACTGCATCCCCCTCCCACATCCACAAGGGTTGTTGCCCTGTCAAAGAAAGCTATTTTGTTGGTTTGACATGATTTGTTCTTGACAAATTTATGCTGACTGTTACTTATCACCTTATTATCTTCTAGGTGTTTGCAAATTGATTGCTTAATTATTTGCTTCATTATCTTTCCAGGTACTGAAGTTATGATGACTGGTCTGTAATTACCCAGTGTGATAAACTCAGGACAGACAGCTGCAAGGGAGGGGTAGGAATCAGTACCAGAAGGTTAAAAGGCCCTCCTCCTTATCAACTGAGAGGCAACCACAGGTCAATCAGGTTCAGCTGTGAAAGGTTACCAAGGTAGCAGATTAGAATCAGCTGAGGGGGGAGCTGCCTGAGGTTAATTGGGACCAGCTGATTCCAACTTGGGGCTGCCTGAGACCTTTTTAAACCCTTCCCTGTGGAAGGAAGAGGAGGAGAGTAGAGAGAGAAGAAGCCCTGCTGCCAGGAGTGCAGGAGCAGAAAAATAGCGAGACCCTCCAGGAGGAGAGGCAGTACTTTCTCCCACAAGGGGGTAAGAATTCGCTAGCCAGGACTAGTGGAGATATGGGGAGCAAACTTCCCTTGTGTCACAAGGGGGACTGCATTCCCTGAGCCTGTCTCACCAGGGTTAAAAGCAGCAGAGACTGGGGGACTGAGAAGGTGCCTTGCCACACGAGGTTGTCCTTATTCACCTGTTTATAGATTGGCACTATAGTTGCCCTTTTCTTCTCCCATCTTCCATGACTTTTTGAAGATAAGCAGATATCTCCTCAGTCAGCTCGTTGAGTATTCTACGCTTACATAGTATACACCAACTGAGGCCTCACTAATGCCAAGTAAAGCAGGATGATTGACTTTCTTGTTCATATGCCCCAGTGTATGAGCCTTTCACAACTGCATCACATTGATGACTCATGTTAGTTTGTGAATCATTATAATCCCAAGATGTTTTTCAGCAATACTATTACCTAGTCAATTATTCCTCTTGTAGTTGTGTATTTGTTTTTTCCTTCCTAAGTGTAGTATTTATTGAGTTTAACTGTGTTAATTTCAGACCAGTTCTTAAAGATCCTGAGTAACATATCGGGGTGGATTGCACAAGGGGAAATTTATTCAGGGACATTGCCTAGCGTGGGCAGCCCTGAAGTAGATGCAGAGGGGATTCTGCACCCTCTGCATGTGACAGCTGGGATTGGGAAGTGGGACAAGGATATGACCATGCTGTCTTTACATGAATATAGTAGATGCTAACTAGCAATAATCATTAAAGACCTCCCATGAAAGGGCTGTACAACAATGGGCAAGATGCATGAAGTCCAGTTGCTAAAATAGCCACCTCAGAAGAGCGGAACTGGCCTATTCCTTTATGTCTGATTTGGTGGGAGGTTTTCATCCTGAGAGACTAGCAGTTAAAAATAATGATAAATGCTGAACAAGTACTTAGAAAATATTTTTGTTTTAGTTATAAAATCTGAAAAATGTAGTTATATGTAAGTATGGAACTGACTGTATGGTGTTTTAATCTGTAGATGGCCTCTCGGTCTTACTACAGACATCAAACACTGTTGACTCAAGCACCCTCATGATACCCAGTGATACTGTCCCATTTGAAAAATCAAAGCAGTGCAAGAATGAACACTGAAGTAGATAGGGGATTGCTCTTTAAAATGGTAATTTTTGCTGGTATATTTCTCTGTAACTCATTAATTGACTTCTATGGGGCTAGGGTTTCACCCTTAGAACCTAGTTCTCTATTCCATTTTGCCAGTTCTACAGTATTGCAACTCTGATTTCTATGAATCTACACCAGTGCTGAACTGGTGTAACAGAGTAGGCAATCAGCTCCTTTGTGTCTTTGTTTTCCTTTTGAAATAACATGTTTAGCTGGATATTTCTCATTCTGAATTCGCCCCAAACTTAATTTTCATAAACTATGAGCTTTAAACAGATCAAATATTCATCAGAGTGAATAGCAGTGGATATTCAAGTGAATATGTAAACAGACATTCATGTCAACTTATATCTGAGGAATTAAAAATAAAATCATTTTTTAAAATGTAGGGATCAAAATAGATTGCTAGATCAAGGTACTAGCATTTAGAAGATACACATTCCTTTCAGAATACCTTAACATTAAAGCACTGCTGATCATAAAGGAAGTGGACTTTGTGCTGGTTGAATGGTAGGTTATAGCATGCCACAGAGAGACAAAGGTTTATGTTTATACTGCATCTTTTAAATGCAAAGTTCAGTGCTTGATTGTAAACAAATGCATTCTGCTGAGTTCATAGTTCCATTTGTATCTGAATATATTTGTAAGGACTTTTCTGTCTCTGGTGTTAAAATGCTCTCTGCTATTTGAGAACAGTTCATAGTAGCACAATGAGACAAGCAGAAACCTTCATATAAAGGTATTACATAGCAATTAAAATATCTCATCAGACCAGTAGTCCATTCAACCCACCATTGTGTATCTGACAGTGTGCAGTACTAGATATTTCAAACCCCCCATAACGGGCAATTGTCCAATAATATGGCAAAGAGGAAACTTCTTTCTAACCCCAGGCAGTGGTCAGTTTATGTTCTGAAGTATGAGGGTTTATATTTCTTTTGCATTTCTATTCTAGCTAGCATAACCATAGCTTATTACTAACTATTGTTAGTATTATGGTAGTACCAACATTGTGTTCAGTCCTGTCCAAAGATGCATTTTCTGCCCCCCCAAGTTTAGTTGGATTTCCAGTGCTCCAGTAAGCTCTGCAGGGACCTGTATGGAGCCCCATTGACTTCAATGGCTCTGAGCAGTTACAATGAGTTCACAGCAGGATCTAGGCCTAAGACAAGCAACACAGGAAGAGTGAAGGAAGAAGATAAAATCAAAATATGTACTTTTTAAAAAAAATAAGCCTTACATTATACTATCCTAATTGGCGTCCAACATAATACCGAGCCCATATCTACCTGAGCACCTGTACACACTTTTGTTTTATAAAATAAATATGTATCACTGTACTCTTGCTTCCATTCCAATGGGTAGTTTCAGGCATCAAAAGTGCATTTTAAGGAGGGATCAGTGGTTCAAGGGGAATGGAGAGGTTCTACCCATGCCTTTATTTATAAAAAATGATTTTTGCTGAATTAGGACAGAGTTTGAGAAATCAGATCTCCCGTTCTCACTTAAAGAAAAACGGATAGCACAACTGTAAAATAGTCAGGCGTCTTACTTCCTTATCTATTTAACTGGAGAGCATTGTTATTCCCATATAGGAATGAGATTTCTCTGTTCATGGTTGGTTCTCTTTCTTAGAGTAGGTACAATATTATGTTCTTTCGGAATAGATTTATTCCTGATGGATCAAGGTTTGCCTTTTTGATGAGGTCAGTGGTAATATTTTCTAGTTAAGCATGACTGATGTTTGTGTTACATCATTTGACTATGTAAGAAAAACATTGGCCTTTTCTATCCAGCTATTAGTGTAGTGCTTATTTACTTATGTATTTAATTAAATTTTGCAATGAGAGAGGCTGTGGAAGCCTGCTATGAAAGAGCTCTGTTTTCAATTTGTCAGCACCCTCTTTTTTCTAAGCGCCAAATTGTGCTTGCAGCAATGCTATTGTCAATGTATTTGTTTCTACTTGCCAGCCCTGCAGCCTTTCTTTGAGGCCCGTAGGTCAAGCTGGGTTCTTACTGACTCATGTATCATCAGCAATCTGTGGTTTAAAAAAGAAAACAGTAAGTCAACTGTCGCTCCTCAGTTATATCTATGTAACCCTTTATCCTCAGCATAGGTGATAATTTAGCCCTTATTGTTGGTATCTGATACCTTAGTAGAACACAATGTGAGAGGAAAACTTGACTCTTAATTTGTGTGGAGAGGTTGAAGAAGAGATGAGAGGCCAGATCCTGAACTTGCCAATTGGTGTAGCTCGGCAAAATTTTGGTGGAATTTTAGTGACTTCTGCCAGCTCAGGGTCTGGTCCTAATAAATTTGAAACTCCTCATCTGAGGATAATCAGAATTTCTTAAATGTTAGCATAACTCAACTGCAATCAGAAGCCAAAAAATCATAGCTGCTCTTTGACTAAAATGGCTTCCTTTAGTCTGTTCCTAACGCTTAAGACTGAAAATGGCTTACCCCCTAAGCATAACAGACTTCAAAAGCAACGTGATTGCCTATCCCCTGTTGCGGTATCAGCCTCTCATGCTTGCCTCCAGCTGTGCTTCCCAGGTGGACTGGGTTCTTCTCACTTAATTCCTTTTTAGAATCTCACAATCTTAAAGACCAGCTGCTTTAAACCCAGCCACTGCCTCTCCAATAGGTATTCACGGGTAGAGAGTTTTTTAAATATGAAACTAATAGTAAAGGATAACTGAGGAATACAGCAAACTTCCTATCTAGCCCCTTGAATAGAAACATCACCCTTTGCTTTCGTGAGGTTCTTCTGTGCAGGTGAAAGGGATGGGTCGGGGGTGATGTATCCTGGATTCTACCAAATACAGTCCATAAAGAAAAAAAAGGCTATTATAAGGCTAATGATAAGCATTGTACTTTGGAAAGTATTTCTTTAAAACTGGTATTACAAGTTTCTATGTTTACTGCGTCTCAAACCTTTCTATACAAAGTTTGCTCAGTCAACAAATAAGATGGGGATTTGTTTCTACTTGCCAGCCCTGCAGCCTTTCTTTGAGGCCTGAAGGTCAAGCTGGGTTCTTACTGACTCATGTATCATCAGCAATCTGTGGTTTAAAAAAAAAACCAGTAAGTCAACTGTTGCTCCTCAGTTATATCTATGTAACCCTTTATCCTCAGCGTAGGTACTTGGTCACACCTAAGTAACTCTATTGCCTTCAGAGGGGTAACTCTGAGTTCAATTTAGAGACAAGGTGAGTGAGGCAATCTCTTGTATTGGACCAGCGTCCGTTAGTGAAAGAAACAAGCTTTCAAGCTCATCTAGAGCTCTTCCAATAAAAGATATTCTCATCCACCTTGTGTCCCTGATACCCTGGCACCAACATGACAACAACAACATTCTGCAATTCAAAGACAGTTTCTTCATTTGGTATTTGGTTAACAATTCTGCTAATGTATAAGCCAGAAGATAACCCAGTTCGCTGTCCCAGAGCTGTTTTAGGTTTCCAGGACCATTAAGAGAAAGAAAAACAGTAAATACCTATCCTAGTTCTCTACTAGGTTAGACCAATTTTGTCTGATTTCAACAGTTACATTGGTATAAAGATGGTGTAATGGGGTGGTAGTATTGGTTTTGAATACACACCAGGAAGCAGATAGAGCGAGTTAGAGTCAAGTCATGGGATGGTTTGCACATCTAAGCAATGTTTGAAGGGGGTATAACATAGCTGCTCTATGTCATCCTACCCCAGAGAGATGATCATGAAGTGACAGTTTTTCCCTAAACATGTTCACTTTTATAATAGGGACCATATTATGCTATCTAGAAATCAGCTAGAACATTGTACAATTAAAAAATCTGAGCCAACTGGGAGTGACGGAACATTCTCCATAATCATCACTTAAAAAAATAAAAATAAAACCCTGTGATTCACGAAGAGCTCGTTGCCCAGAGGATGTTATTTTGGGTACAGGTCATACTATAGTTCTCATAGTGCAGGGAGCCAAAATATTCACTGCCTCCTTACCGATCCTTTACAGCTCAGTGTCAACAAGTGAGTTTGAAACTCCTACAGGGGAAGTCTGATCAGCCCCTTCTGCTCTGCCATAGATACCACATATTATTCCTCGTCTGCTTAATCTCCTTACAAATAATGATGAGAAGCCATCCAGCTAAATAACTGATGAATCTACTATGGGCTGCAGACAGCCTGATTCACAAGTGCCCATAATTTGGAGTAAATCCACTAGATTTTTTTGCTTAAAGTAGCTTGTGGCTCTGCTGAGGCTCTTCTTTTGTCCAGCTGTATGGGCACTAGAATCATACACTGTGTACAATTTTTTCACAACAATCTGGAACACAAGAGAGACTTCTAATTCACAGCCCTTGCCTTAATGCATGGTGTCTTTGAAGCACTAACAGAGTGGAGTTTCCATGTGATGAAAAAGTGTGGTCTCATGATCAAATGCTCTGTGAAATTGTACTGATCTGCTTATCATATGGATGGCGTAGAAAAAAACAAGCCCAGCACAAGAAAAGGAAAGTTACTTTTCAAAACTGTAGCATATTCATGAGCATCCTCCATGTCAATGAAGGCTTCTATTTTGTTCCCTGGCAGGATATTTTGGATCTTGTCAGAGCATGCTTTTCAGTCTGCCATGGCTCAATGTGTGACAAAGACCAAAAAGGAGAAAACGTATATAATACCTTAGGATTCATTTTTTAAATTGTCAGTAACTCTCTATAACCTCAGCTTCATGACTCTGTTACTGAAAAATAATAATATTCACCAGAAAAAGAAAGGGAACTCCAAATTAGTGTGAAACACAGATAACATGGGGTAAAATGATAAAATGAGGATGCTTCCAGACTGAGGGACATGTGAGAGCAGAGTCTCAGACTGGAGGGGATAGATGCTTACTAAGGGTATGTCTACACTATGGGATTATTCCATTTTTACAGAAAGTGGTTTTGTAAAACAGATTATATAAAGTCGAATGCATGCAGCCACACTAAGCACATTAATTTGGCGGTGTGCGTCTATGTACCAAGGCTAGCGTCGATTTCCTGAGCGTTGCACTGTGGGTAGCTATCCCATAGTTCCCGCAGTCTCCTCCGCCCATTGGAATGCTGGGTTGAGATCCCAGTGCCTGATGGGGCAAAAAACATTGCCGCTGATGCTTCTGGGTACAGCCTCACCCCTCCCTCTGTGAAAGCAGCAGCAGCCAACCGTTTCGCACCTTTTTTCCTGGGTGAACTGTGCAGACACCATTCCACGGCAAGCATGGACCCTGCTGAGCTCAAGACAGCAATTACGGACGTTTTAAACACCTCGTGCATTCTCATGCAGTCAATGCTGAACTGGGACCTGCAAAGCCAGGCGAGGAGGAGGTGGCTATGGCAGCGCGGCGATGAGAGTGATGAGGACATGGACACAGAATTATCTCAAACCGTGGGCCCCTGCGCTTTGGAGATCCTGCTGATAATTAGGCAAATTCTAGCCATTGAACGCCGATTTTGGGCCCGGGAAACAAGCACAGACTGGTGGGACTGCATAGTGCTGCAGGTGTGGGACGATTTCCAGTGGCTGAGAAACTTTCGCATGTGTAAGGGCACTTTCATGGAACTTTGTGACTTGCTTTCCCCTGCCCTGAAGCGCCAGAATACCAAGATGAGAGCAGCCTTCACAGTTGAGAAGCGAGTGGCAATAGCCCTCTGGAAGCTTGCAATGCCAGACAGCTACCGGTTAGTCAGGAATCAATTTGGAGTGGGCAAATCTACTGTGGGAGCTGCTGTGATGCAAGTAGCCAAAGCAATCACTAACCTGCTGCTAAAAAAAGGTTGTGACTCTGGGAAATATGCAGGTCATAGTGGATGGCTTTGCTACAATGGGATTCCCTAACTGTGGTGCGGCAATAGATGGAACCCATATCCCAATCTTGGCACCAGAGCACCCACTATATAAACCGCAAGGGGTACTTTTCCATGGTGCTGCAAGACTGGTGGATCACAAGGGACATTTCACCAACATCCACGTGGGATGGCCAGGAAGGGTTCATGACACTCGCGTCTTCAGGAACACTACTCTGTTTAAATGGCTGCAGCAAGAGAATTACTTCCCAGACTAGAAAATAACAGTTGGGGATGTTGAAATGCCTGTAGTTATCCTGGGGGACCCAGCCTACCCCTTGATGCCATGGCTCATGAAGCCATACACAGGTAGTCTGGACAGTAGTCAGGAGCTGTTCAGCTACAGGCTGAGCAAGTGCAGAAGGGTGGTAGAATGTGCATTTGGCCATTTAAAGGCGAGCTGGCGCACATTACTGATTCACTCAGACCTCAGCCAAACCAATGTCCCCTTTGTTATTGCTGCTTGCTGTGTGCTCCACAATCTCTGTGAGAGTAAGGGGGAGACCTTTATGGAGGGGTGGGAGGCTGAGGCAAATCACCTGGCCGCTGATTACGCACAGCCAGACACCAGGGCGATTAGAAGAGCACACCAGGAAGCGGTGCGCATTAGAGAAGCTTTGAAAACCAGTTTCATCACTGGCCAGGGTACAGTGTGACTGTTGTGTTTGTATCTCCTTGATGAAACCCATCCTTCCTTGATTGACTCACAGCTTGCTTTCTAAGGAAATAAAGTCACTCTCATTTAAAAATCATGTATTCTTTATTACTTAATTATAAAAAGAGGGAGAGAACGGACAAGGTAGCCCGGGTGGGGTTTGGGAGGAGGATAGTAGGGAAGGAAAAGGCCTCTAAAAAAATTTCATAATAATGAGAGCCTTTTCGTTGGGCTGTCCACTGGGGTGGAGTGGGTGGGTGCACGGAGCCTCCCCCCACGAGTTCTTACTCGTCTGGCAGGTGAGGAGGCTAAGGAACATAGTGAGGGGGGAAGGTGGTTATACAGGGGCTGCAGCGGCACTCTGTGATCCTGCTGCCATTCCTGAAGCTCCACCATATGCCAGAGCACGTCAGTTTGATCACGCAGAAGCCTCAGAGTTGCATCCTGCCACCGCTGATCTTCCTGCCGCCACCTCTCATCTTGAGCATCTATTCTCTCATCTTGAGCGTCTCTCCTCTCCTCTCATTCGTCCCTCCTGTCCTCACGTTGGTCCCTCCTGTCCTCATGGTCACTTGCATCTTTCCTGTACTTTGCTACCATGTCCTTCCACTCATTCAGATGAGCTCTTTCATTGTGGGTCACTTCCATGATTTCCGAAAACATTTCTTCTTGCGTCTTTTTTTTCCGCCGCCTTATCTGAGATAGCCTTCGGGACGGAGTAGGGAGTCTTGAAAAATTTGCAGCTGCATGAGGAGGGAAAAAAGGGAGAAAAGTATTTAAAAATATACATACTCTTTCACGGTGAACAACACTATTCACCTTACATAGCACATGTGTTTTCACTACAAGGTCGCATTTTGCATCTTAATATTGAGTGCCTACGGCTTTGGTGTTACACATCACAGACACAGGTCCAGGCAGCAGAATTCGGCTTGCATGCGGCCATGGTAAGCCATTGTCTTTCATCTTCTGCAGCCTTCATCTATCTAGCACCCTTCTTTCCCCTTCCCCCCACTTGCAGGCTATCTGCAGGGAAGGATTTCTTTTAAGTCACAGGCAAACAGCTCAGTAGGAATGGCCATGTCTGTCCCCTTACTTAAATTCCTGAATTTCAGCCAGGTTACCATGAATGATATCACTCTCCTGAGGATAATACAGCAAGATAAAGAACGGATGTTGCTTGAATGCCAGCAATCACCGGGACCATATGCAGCTAAGCTTTGTCATGCAATGATACCAGATTACTTGCTATATGCATGGCATGGTCAAGTGTCCTACCATGGAGGATGGAATAAAGCAGCACTGCCCAGAAACCTTCTGCAAAGGCTTTTGGAGTACCTCCAGAAGAGCTTCATGGAGATGTCCCTGGAGGATTTCCTCTCCATCCCCAGACATGTTAACAGACTTTTCCAGTAACTGTACCGGCCGCGAAAGCATCCCAAGTCCTCAGGGCAAATTAAATCATTAAAAAATGCTTGCTTTTAAACCATGTCTTATATTTACAAGGTACACTCACCAGAGGTCCCTTCCATGACTTCATTGTCTGGGATAGTTGCTTGGGAGGGCTGGGAAGGTAATTCCGTCAGGGTGAGAAAAAGCTCCTGGCTGTTGGGGAGAACGGAGTGTTGCATGCTCTCTACAAGCTTGTCCTCCTCTTCCTCCTCATCTTCCCTGTCCGCAGAATCCTCAGCCATGGCTGCGATTACCACCCCCACCTTCGAATACACAGACAGGAGTGGGGTAGTGGTGGTGAACCCCCCTAGAATTGCATGCAGCTCAGCATAGAAGCAGCATGTTTTTGGCCCTGCCCTGGACTTTCCGTTTGCATCTTTGGTTTTCTGGGAGGCTTGTCTGAGCTCCTTAACTTTCACACGGCACTGTACTCAGTCCCTGGTGTGGCCTCTCTGCATCATGACCTTGGAAATTTTTTCAAATGTGTTTTCATTTCGTCTTTTGGAACGGAGTTCTGTTAGCACAGAATCCTCTCCCCATACAGCGATCAGATCCAGTACCTCCCGTGCAGTCCATGCTGGAGCTCTTTTTCGATTCTCAGGAGACTGCATTGTTACCCGATGAGCTCTGTGTAGTCACCTGTGCTGATGATCTCTCCACACTGGGCGAACAGGAAATGAAATTCAGAAGTTCGCGGGTCTTTTCCTGTCTACCTGGCCAGTGCATTCGACTCCAGATTGCTGTCCAGAGCGGTCAAAATGGTGCACTGTGGGATAGCTCCCGGAGGCCAATACCATTGATTTGCGACTACACTAACCCTAATCCAACATGGCAATACCAATTTGAGCGCTTCTCCCCTCGTCGGGGAAGAGTACAGAAATCGGTTTAAAGAGCACTTTATATCGATTTAAAGGGCTTTGTTGTATGGACGGGTGCAGGGTTAAATCGGTTTAACGCTGCTACATTCAGTTTAAACGTGTAGTGTAGACCAAGCCTAAAGGAGGGATTTCTACAAAGGATAGTGCCAACAAGCTAAAGATAGTTGTATTCCTTTCCTACAGAATCAGTCATCTAGAAAAGGAAAGACAGATTAATAACAAAAGCTTCATAGACTCTAAAGCCACAAGAAACCATTGTGACAATCTATTATGGTCTCCTACACAGGCCCTAGAACCTCCCCAAATAATTCCTAGAACAGATCTTTTAGAAAAACATCCACTCCCAATTTTAAAAATTCAGTGAAGGAGAATTTATTATGACCCTTGGTAAATTGTTCCACTGTATTATTTATTTATTTATTAATACTACATAGCATTCAGAGGCCCCAGTTTAGATCAGGACCTATTGTGGTGTTGCACAAACACATTTAAAAGAGCCAGTTTCTGTCCTTAAGAGCTTACATAGACAAGACAAAAATATATGTGGGGGAAAGGAAGTATTATTAGCCCCATTTTGCAGGTAGCCCCATTTGCAGGCAGATTAGGGGGCAGATTTTCAAAGGTATTTAGGCACAAAGCTGCAGATAGGCGCCTAGTGGGATTTACAAAAGCAACCCAGGAGAGTTTGGCATCTAACCAGTTTAGGCACTTTTGAAAATCCCACTAGATACCTACCTGGACCTTTAGGTGTTCAAATGCCTTTGGTAATCTGTCCCTAAGTGACATGTCCAAGGTCACCCAGAAAGTCTGTAGCAAAGCCAGAACCTGACCCCAGCTCTCCTGAGTCCCAGACCAGTGTCACAACGCTATCTTTCATTTCCGTGCTAAGGTTACTCAATTGCCTGTATGTTTCCTGAGGGGCAAAATCTTTTCACTATTTTTTTCTCACAATCACATGATCCTATAATATTTCCTGTGAAAATGGTGCTAGATTATTTAATTTCCATGGTCAGTTTATGCAGTATTTGATTAACCATGATATACTGGTTAATATCAGAATCACAGAAGACATAAACAGTGTAATATATATCTGCTGGTTGTTTGAGACATAGATAATAGTAATTTTATACTGCTTGATGCATTCCAAAAACTGTATAGACACTAACTAATCTTCAGAACACCCTTATTAAGTATGTTGGTAAGTATTATTATCCCCAATTTAAAGATGGAGAAAGGCGATCTAACTTCCCTAAAGACACAGTGGCAGACCCAGAATTGGTATTCAGCCTTTCTGCCTCCCAGCTGTGTGTGCTGTCCTCCAGACCATACTGACTTTATAATAATAGTAATAATAATAAAGCTACAAAAAACTTTGATCCCCCTGTAAATTGGAAACAGGTGGCAGCCCTAGTTTAGTGTATCAGATCTGTGGGTACAATAATAGGAGAGGTAATTGTTTCCCCTAAATTATAACTGGAGCTAATTGTTGGTGTATTTAATCAATTTTGGGGACGTTCTTAAATGAAATAGGCAGGACATACACATTTTAACTTGTTTTTCTCTGGGTGTGGTTTTAAGCAAAGAGGGAAGAGGGTAGGTTTAGAAGATAAAATAAAAAAAGAGCAAGTAAAAAATCACTTAGAAAAGTTAGATGCCTGCAAGTCACCAGGGCCTGATGAAATGCATCCTAGAATACTCAAGGAGTTAATAGAAGAGGTATCTGAGCCTCTAGCTATTATCTTTGGGAAATCATGGGAGACGGGGGAGATTCCAGAAGACTGGATGGGGGCAAATATAGTGCCCATCTATAAAAAGGGAAATAAAAACAACCTAGGAAACTACAGACCAGTTAGTTTAACTTCTGTGCCAGGGAAGATAATGGAGCAGGTAATCAAAGAAATCATCTGCAAACACTTGGAAGGTGGTAAGGTGATAGGGAATAGCCAGCATGGATTTGTAAAGAACAAATCGTGTCAAACTAATCTGATAGCGTTCTTTGATAGGATAACGAGCCTTGTGGATAAGGGAGAAGTGGTGGATGTGATATACCTAGACTTTAGTAAGGCATTTGATACGGTCTGGCATGATATTCTTATAGATAAACTAGGAAAGTACAATTTAGATGGGGCTACTATAAGGTGGGTGCATAACTGGCTGGATAACCGTACTCAGAGAGTAGTTGTTAATGGCTCCCAATCCTGCTGGAAAGGTATAACAAGTGGGGTTCCGCAGGGGTCTGTTTTGGGACCGGTTCTGTTCAATATCTTCATCAACGATTTAGATGTTGGCATAGAAAGTACGCTTATTAAGTTTGCGGACGATACCAAACTGGGAGGGATTGCAACTGCTTTGGAGGACAGGGTCAAATTCAAAATGATCTGGACAAATTGGAGAAATGGTCTGAGGTAAACAGGATGAAGTTCAATAAAGATAAATGCAAAGTGCTCCACCTAGGAAGGAACAATCAGTTTCACACATACAGAATGGGAAGAGACTGTCTAGGAAGGAGTATGGCAGAAAGAGATCTAGGGGTCATAGTGGACCACAAGCTTAATATGAGTCAACAGTGTGATACTGTTGCAAAAAAAGCAAACATGATTCTGGGATGCATTAACAGGTGTGTTGTAAACAAGACACGAGAAGTCATTCTTCCGCTTTACTCTGCGCTGGTTAGACCTCAACTGGAGTATTGTGTCCAGTTCTGGGCACCGCATTTCAAGAAAGATGTGGAGAAATTGGAGAGGGTCCAGAGAAGAGCAACAAGAATGATTAAAGGTCTTGAGAACATGACCTATGAAGGAAGGCTGAAGGAATTGGGTTTGTTTAGTTTGGAAAAGAGAAGACTGAGAGGGGACATGATAGCAGTTTTCAGGTATCTAAAAGGGTGTCATCAGGAGGAGGGAGAAAACTTATTCACCTTAGCCTCCAATGATAGAACAAGAAGCAATGGGCTTAAACTGCAGCAAGCGAGATTTAGGTTGGACATTAGGAAAAAGATCCTAACTGTCAGGGTAGTTAAACACTGGAATAGATTGCCTAGGGAAGTTGTGGAATCTCTATCTCTGGAGATATTTAAGAGTAGGTTAGATAAATGTCTATTAGGGATGGTCTAGACAGTATCTGGTCCTGCCATGAGGGCAGAGGACTGGACTCGATGACCTCTCGAGGTCCCTTCCAGTTCTAGAGTCTATGAGTCTATAGGTGCATTGGAAGATTTTTCTCAGTGTTATAAACTGACTGAACAAACTAGAGTAATGTAATGCTAGTTTAATAATCTCACAAATCCTAGGGCAAACCTCTGATGGACGAAGTCTGGGGCAGAACCTCAGGTGATGGAGCTATGACCATTTACACCAGAGGAGGATCTGCCCCTGTGTATTTTAGATGTCAATATTTACTAGTTACTTAAACATAGGTTTGGGTGGGCCACTCTTATGGACTAGATAGTGTGCAAATCAAATCATGCTTATTGCCAATTATTGAGAAATGAAGGTGTTTTAAGGGTTAAATTAGTGAGTTATAGTTGCTTTTAGTGGCAAACATCTGTATATTCATCATGCATAACCTTCTTTAAAGCTCTGTGTATATTTTAGGCTGGAACAGCCCCAATATCTCCCTGCTTGCTCTATTTTTTTTCAAATGTTTGGTTTGTTTGCTCAATGTATAAAATATGCAAATCAACAACTGCTAGTGAAGCAGTAAAAGCCTTGCAACTTCTGGGTAGAATTAATTTCTAAACTGACAATTTTACTTCCATATACTTAAAAAAAAATCCCACTGCCTCACAAATAATTTTGATAGTAGCATAGAAACTCAAGGGAAGGGGATATTATCAGATAATAAAATCTCTGGAGTTTTCAAGCCTGTCAGCTCTTTAAATAGTGTTGTCCCTTACGTCATATCTCAATTGCATCAAGTTAGTGGAATGCAACTTCCTTTTTGATTTTTGTAAAGATTTTTTTTTAGCTCTGCTTTATCATAATGACAGAGAACTTACAATATTCTTTAGCCATCCAATTGAGAGAGATCCTAGAATCTGATAAACTAAGCTTTTTCACTTCTATTAAAAAGAAGAAAAAATCATGTAGGGCTTAAGTCATAAAATAACGCACATTCCCCACACATACAAATTAACTTTATAGCAAATTGCGTATGGCATATAAATGACAAAATATATAGAATGTAAGTGCAGAACAACTTCAGGTTGTCTGATATTAATGGGGCATGAGGTTGAGTCAGAAAAAAATTAAGTGCAGACATGGGTAGATATACTCTAGATTAGAATATGCTGTGATCTTACTGTACATTCAATTTATGCAGACACAGGTATCAACTAAGTAGGACAGAACAAAGATTGGAGAGTTTACACCTACCAAAAAAAGGAAGAGAAAAATATGTACTGTGACCAAATAACATCAGCCTCTCTTCTCTTGATATCTGGTATTAATTTATGAACCTATGTTGTGCTGTGAGTGAAGATATTAGAACTGTGACTGCACAGGTCTAAACTTGCTGTGGTAATGTATTCCAGACAACTACTCTGCCCGAGAAAGGATTATCACTGAGAAGCCATCAAGGCTATGATCTGGGATCCTTGACTTGGGTTTTCTCTTAATTGCTGGCCCACCCCAGGACCAGTGGTTTTTCCATACAGGGACTTGTGGGAAGGAGGTGGCGCACCTGGTAGAGGGACATAGACTATACTTAAGAACAAGATTCTGCTGTGAAAGGAACCAGACCATTGGCACACCTAAGAAGGACTTCAAAGAGAGAGAGTGGGTAGGAGGGACTCTACCCAGCTTGAAATACTGATGAACCTTGGACTCACAGGAAGGGGTAAAATCAGACTGGAGAGGGCAGCATGGAACCACATAAGACCCAGTGATTGGGTCCACTCACAAGACACTGATGACTGTACAGTGGGATACGGGACTAGGTTGCAACTAACAGCAAGAAAAATGTTACTGAAAAATGTCAAAGCAAAATAATGAATACATTTCCAAGGTCATCTTTATACATTATAAACGATAGCAAAGGGCACAGCATGTGGATGAGTGAGATTTTCTTGGTTTTTCTTGTAACCAAAATTGCTTACATGGTGGAGATTTAGGAAACAGAATTAAATTGTGTTTTTTAAACCTGGGGGCAGATTTTTAATGGTATTTAGGCACTTAAAGATTCGAAGCACCTATTACGATTTTTTAAAGCACCTGGGCACCCTCTCATTGATTTCAATATGATTTAGACATCGAGGCATTTTTGAAAATCCCACCGTGCACTATCTGAATCTTTAGGCATGTAAATACCTTTAAAATTCTGCTCCCAAAGCTGAAATTGTTGGTGTATGTGAATATACAGAGTATATCCTGTAGGCCTGGCTTGACATGAGAAATGAAACAAGGGAAAGGCCTCATTTCTTGTAAGACGGGATTAGGGAGTTAAATAGATCAGCACACTGAAAACAGAATGTTTGTGCTAACTAAAAAACAGGTAAATGGGACAGGGAGCTAAGATACAGAATGTCTGAACTAGCTAAGATAAGGGGAGGGAACACCCAGGGAACCATTTATGAAGAACAAGATAATAGATCAGATAGTTGGGAATGTAAAGATAAGGTAAAGAGTGGGTGGAACATGGACACTGCATGGACAGAGCATGCTGTACAGGTATTGGTTCCTACAGAGTAGCCAAGCCAATCTCAATCTGTGATGCAATGTATAGTATGTGCAATAAGATGTGTAAATGTATATAAAAGGAGAGGGTTTCTGTGTAACTTTGGATCGGTGATGTACCCTGCATCTACTCCCTGGGTTTCAGTCTGCTCAGTGCAGCATTGCTGTATACCAAATACAGATACATGAGGGACCAAGTTTGGAGCCAAACCGAGTTCTTGGGAAGCCAACTGGAAAGAGGTCTTTGGAGGGAATCCCACCATACCCACCTCACTGATATGAAGACTACATTTGTTTTCTGATTTCCTAGCCATTTCCCCAGGACTAATGTTGATGATACTGGTCAATCCAGAGGCAGTCAAAATCCCATTCTCAGATGTCTGTAGCACTTTTTCTAATAGAAGGAACTGCTGTTGCTGACTCACTCATGTTAGCAGGATCTGCCTCCATCTGGCATAGCCCAAGCCACCTGTCCTGTGGGAGTTAGGGAGACGCACATGCAGAGGAATGGTAATAGTAATGGAACTGGGGCAAAGACCCTTAGTTCAGGAAGCTAAACAGAGGAGGGTGTAAATGCATATGACTGGGGAAATGGCTCCTGAGCCAGGAAGCTGTGGAGAGGGGAGTAGAACTGTAGATAAAGATTCTGTACAGAAACGTGGATGGGATGGAAGCCGGAGCAGGGAAACTGTGTAGCTTAGAACAATATTTTCATTTCCCCCCAACTTGATCCCTGATTAAAACAATAAAATATTAAATTATAGTATCCTGTGTGGTATTAGAAACTAAACCACAATGGTCTGAGAAAGGAGCACTTTCTCTTCCTCCTTCTTTCTAACAGTAGTGCTGACCAAAGTAATGGTAAGAAAATATGAGATTTAAAGCTGTAATTCCCAAGGACAGTTTGCGCTTGTTTAAAAGTGTATTTAACGCCTGTACGCAGCTAAATTCAAGGGGCCAAATGTACATTTGTACTCCCTTGCAGTCATTCATTGGATTCCCTTGAATTTAATCTCACCTGATGATTGATATGTCAGGGAGTCTAGTCTAACATACATCCTGATGAGCCAGACTAAATTGTAAGAATATGCAAATTATGGGAATGTCAGGTTTATCTTACACATTCCTTTGCCTGCCTTGTGTTTGCTTTTCTTGATACAGTGGTTACTTCTGGTCACAATGACTGACAAGTACATAAACATCAACTCAGATCCCCTTATGCTTGTTTAGATTCTTTTGCACGCATTCATTCAGAGCTGATGGAAAAGGCAGGTAATGGCATACATCAATGAATGTGAAACTAAATAAAGCTAAGGGAGGCTGCAGCTTTCTTCTTCACTTCTAGGAATGTTACAGTTACGTTCCTGGAAGTGGAGAAGGAAGGTGCAGTGTGTATGAACCGTTTTGTAACACTTATCTTTAGCAAGTAATACTGCAAACCACAACCTAGTAGTGTAATTAATGGCCAGGTCTGCATATGTACCACTGCCTTCTACTGGATGCTCAGTGCAGCTGCCGATGCAAAATAAAATAAAATAAAAAAACCCAGAATGCCATCCCTGGAATTCTGCTGCCCCAAGCACGTGCTTGATTTGCTGGTGCCTAGAGCTGGTGCTGTGGGTGCTATAAGGACTGCTAAACTCTGTGTCCTAGGTAATACACTACTTATACCACTGGAGATTAATTGTTCTTTAGCTCAAGTTGTAGTCCTCTGGACTTTTGCACTAGGACAGTGGTTTTCAAACTGGGATATGTGTACCTCTAGGGTACATGAGAGCTCATCAGGGGGTATGTGAGAAAAATACTGTCATGGTGAACAACAGATTGTGTTATCCCATACAGACCTCTCTCCCGCACCGTTTTCATAGGTATATTATGACCCTATCTCAGATGGGGTGGAGGGGTACAAGGTAAACTACATTATTTGGAAAGGGGTAGACAGCCTAAAAAATTTGAAAAACCACTACACTAGGGAAATTTTATTCCTGAGCTGCTGCTGCTACAGGGAGGTTTCACAGTGTGCAGTAGACAAGTGTGATGTTGGTTGTAGATAGCTCAACTACTGGTGTAACAAACCTGTGGCCAACAATAGCTTTAACATGCAGAAAGCAAGGATCTGTATGACACAGTGATGCACACCATGTTTGCTAAGGGCCAAATTCAGTTCCTGTCTGCACTCTCCCTGGAGCTTCAAGCCAAGAATTAAAGGCTCTTCAGGTTGGTAAAAGGAAACAGTTTCTTGTTTATCAGTTGGATTATGTGCACACATGACAGTAACATGGGCATGGAGGTGGGGCTTGAAAATACCTCCATCCATGTCAGCTGCAGCCAAAGGGCTGCTGGTAAGTAGCAAATGCATCCCATAAGGTGTAAGGAGCAGGCTCCTCTGGGGAAGGGGGATCTAAGTGTTAACAGCCTGACCTTTTTCAGGATGCTGCTGCTACTGCTGCATTGGAAGTGTCTCAGCACCCAGGCATGCGTGAAGCCACCGGGAATTAGCTGCAGCAGCAAACTTTCACAAAGCAAAAGCTTGTGACTGCAAGTTCGCTTCCTCCTGCACGCTCACAAATAGGCTGCGAAGCCAGCACGCCCGGAGCATCCGCCCCCACTAGGGCTCTGCGCGTAGGGTTACTCCCCGGCGCCGGGCCTGGTGGCGGGCTGCTCTCCTGTCCCAGGTGCTGAGCAGGAGGCTCTTCCGGCATGGCCGCTCCCTTCCTCACCTGGTGCTGCAAGCAACGCCTTTCTGGAGTTCCCTGCCCAGGCAGGCGCCCGGTGCCGAACCCCGATGGGACCCCGCGAGCGCGCTGCCTTCTAGGGCAAATCAGAGGCTAGAGGGTGGCGGAAGGTGAGGAGGGGACAAGGAAGAGAAAGTAGGATAGACAAAAGAGGAATTTAAAGTGCTACTTTCTTCCTCCTCCCTCCAGCTCTGTCTCTTCCAAAGCACAGAGGTAAGTCCAAGGGGAGGAAGGGAGCTTGCAAATTTCATTACTTGCAAGGATTTGGGTTATTCTCCCCCCGTCTGTAACTCCCCAAAGTACAATGTGTTCGGCTCCGGCCTGCCACTTTTTTTTGTTAATTTCGTGTTTAGTTTCAAGACCGTCTGATGCGTGGGCGTCTGGGAAAGGAAACCAGCCCCAGTCCACCGTGCTGTCTGAGGATTTTCTTATTCAGCTGATTTGTTTCTTTAACGTCTATTAGATCAGATCGCTCATTAAAGATAACTAATAGACGAGTTACTGAAATCTAGGAAAACTATCACCATTAACTCATTTATATTATATTAGTTCTTGTCTGTAATATAATACACCAGTAGCACTGTAAGGCTTGGATTGACAAATAGGCAGTTCATATTTTGTGGTTAACAAATTGTTTACAGTTGATGTTAAATAGAGTCTAACGTAGTGGGCATATTGAATCCGATTTCCTGTTTTGTAATCTTTTAGAACTATTAGTTTTATTTGAGCAGCCAGGTAGGAAGTTGGAATCCGTGCGTGTGCTTTTTTTTTTTCTTCTTCTTACAAGATTTTTTTTTCTTGAATATTGTTATGTTTTGTTTTCAATTTGCTTCCTTAATGGGCAATTATTTTCAGAAGTTTGGACAGATTTATACAGACTTCTTCTAAACAATCATGCAACTGTGGAAGTATTAGCAGCAGATGAATGAACTTTAGTTTTTGAAAAACCTGTATAGTAATTATGACACTTTTTAAAGCACTAGGCAAGACACAGTGTGTTTAACTATGCACAAATGCTGTGGCAGCAGCTAGGCAAACCTCATTAAATTAATTCTATCCTTGAGGTGAATTACTTGGGGTCCTATTCTGCTTATTCAGGCTGAGTAGTTGCTTACTCCAAGGAGCCTTATTCCTCAAGTAGTTCTATTGGGATTTCTTGCCGGCAGAGGTACTATTCAAAAGAAGTAAAGGTGGAAGAATTTGACTCTAAAAGATGAGCATTTTGCAACAGAAAGAGTAAACATTGAGCAATAGTTTGTCACAAGATACTCTTTTATGAATATTTCATAATTCTCAGATGTTTTTACTTCTCCTAACTGCCCCTCTGAATCTTGATGCAGAAATAGATTTAAATTAATTTTGTTTCCTGCTCACTGCTTTCTTGTTCACATTTGTTACTGAGAGTAGAGCAATTAGAACTTTTAAAAGATCACTTAAGTATTTCTGATAAAGAAAAACGCATTGCGAATAATATAGATCAATTTCTAGGCCTGTTAGCTTTGGCAATATATCTTGGATTGTACTCACAATGGAAAACACAGATAATGAAACAATAAAATCTAACAATAGTTAATATGTCCTATCTTGGTCATCTTTTACTCTGTTTACATGGATTTGAATACAGTACATGCTTCAGCACCTGAACCTACTAATATTTGTGCAACGGGTCATTTTTTAGAGCATGCTTAGAATGACTCTTTAGCTGTGGACGTTAAAAATGTCAGAAATTTGTTTCAGTTAATATCACGCTTGGTCTTTCTACTCCTTCCCCCTTAAAGTTCCTTACAGAACTATCTCCTAGGCTGTTCTAGATTTGATTTTGACAAATAGGGAAGAACTAGTTGAGAATTTGAAAGTGTAAGAGCTTAGGTAAAAGCGATTGTGAAATGGTAGAGTTCATGATTCTGAGGAATGGTAGGAGGGAGAAAAGCACAATACAAATAAAGGATTTCAAGACGACAGATTTTAGCAAACTTAGGGAGTTGGTAGGTAAGATCCCATGGGAAGCGAGTCGAAGGGGAAAAACAGTTCAAGAGAGTTAACAGTTTCTCAGAGACATTATTAAGCAAACTATCCCACTGTATAGGAAGTTAGCCAGGGTGGTCTCTTGCCAGACTAGGACACCTTCAATGATCTGAAACTCACAAAAGAGCCCTACGAAAAGTGGAAACAAGATCAAATTATGAAGGATTAATATAAACAAATAACACGAGTATGTCAGAATAAAATTAGAAAGACCAAGGCACAAAATGAGTTTAAACTAGCTAGAGACATAAAGAGTAACAAGAAAACATTCTTCAGATACCTTAGAAGCAAGAGGAAGACCAAGGACAGGGTAGGCCCATTACTCAGTGGGAGAGGGAGAACAATAACAGAAAATGTGGAAATGGTAGAAGTGCTAACTGACTTTTTTGTTTCGGTTTTCACCAAAAAAAGTTAATAGTGATTGGATGTCTAATGTAGTGAATGCCAGTGAAAATGAGGAAGGATCAGAGGCTAAAATAGGGAAAGAACACATTACAAATTACTTAAACAAGTTAGATGTCTTTAAGTCACCAGGTCTTGATGAAATATATCCTAGAATACTCAAGGACTGAGGAGATATCTGAGCCATCAGTGACTATCTTTGAAAAGTCATGAAAGATGGGAGAAATTTCAGAGGACTGGAAAAGTGCCCGTCTATTAATCGGGAAATAAGCACAACCCAGGGAATTACAGAGCAGTGAGCTTAACTTCAGTACCTGGAAAGAAAATGGAGCAAATAATTAATCAATTTGCAAACACTCAAAAGATAATAAGGTGATAAATAACAGTGAGCATGGATTTGTCATGAGCAAATCATGTCAAACCAACCTAATTGCTTTCTTTGACAGGGTAATGAGCCTTGTGGATGGGGGGAAGCAGTCAATGTGGTATATCTTGACTTTAGTAAGACTTTTGATCCTGTCTCAGATGACATTCTCATAAACAAACTAGGAAAGTACAATGTAGATTAGAGGTTCCAAAATTGTGCGGTGTGCCCCACCACAGAGTAACATTCAGGGGGGGCACCGTGGGGCCTGGGCCAGCCCCCATGGAAGGCAGGGAAAGAGCACCACCCAGCTGCGCCCCAGCTCCCGTCCCCAGCCTTGGCTCTGCGCCTGGCTACTGGCTCCCGCCGTTGCCCAGCTGAAGCTCCACTTCTGGGCTGCCCCCAGGCTTGGGCCCTGGCTGCGGCTTTGTTCTTGTCACCTGCTCCCAGCCCCAGACTCGCTCCCAGCCTTGGCTACCTTTCCCCTGCTGCATCCCTGCCAAGACCGGCTCTAGGCACCAACATCCGAAGCATGTGCTTGGGGTGGCACTTTTCAAGGGGTGTCATTTATTTATTTATTTTGCTTGGGGTGGCAAAAATCCTGGAGCCGGCCCTGATCCCTGCCAATTTTAGTTTTTCTAAATAATCGTACTCTTCTCATAGTTAAATTACTAAACTACTTTTGCTCAGACTTTAAATAAACAAATCTTGGATAGACACCAGGGCTGGAAAATTTTATTTCCAAAGATGAAGTTTCAGAGAGCAATGAGCAGCTGCAAACAGTATTTTAAATAGACATGTTATAGCACATTTGTTACAGTGATCTTTGCAAGTTTTGCTACAATGCAAATATGTTGATGCTTTTTTCTTGTAGCAGTCTGTGATGACTACAAGCAAGTTTATTCATTTTTTAAAAACTTTTTATTAAGACAAAGTTACAACAAAACCTTAAGTAATACTCAATGTAGTGGGTTCAGGATCAAAATCATATGCCAAGAACCTGGCTAAAGATGTTGACTCGCTGGCTGGAGAGCCCCTCTCCTGCCCTGAGTATGCTAAAAGGGGTGACCAAATTTTCTAAATACCTCTCCTCTTTTTGGCACTTGTCTTTTGTATGTACTTGGTGTGAAAGCTTGTCACATGACAAGGACAGTCCACATTTTACTATACCACAATTTCACAGGCGGAAAACTCACATTTTTTCTGATAATATGCAATACAAAGTCTTTGCTGCTAACAATAAAGCAATTAATTTGCTGTCCTGTTTAAAATGTAGATCCTTCTCTGAAGCATTAAGTAAGCTGGTTAAGCAATCTCTGGGAAGCTGGCATTTTGCTATTAGATGAATCTCTCATAATTTCATCTGAAAACCATCTAATTCCTGGATGCCTCCGCCACAGAATCATAGGGTTTGAAGGGACGACAACAGTCATCTAGAGTAATCCCTTGCCAAGATGTGGGAGGAGTTGTTGTATCTAAATAATCCAAGATAGATGGCTATCTGTCTGTCTCTTTAAAATCTTTAGTGAAGAAGCTTCCACAACTTCCTGAAGCAGTCTGTTCCCTTGTCCTACTGTTCTTAGGGTATGTCTACATCTACAATTTTGCAGCGCTGGTTGTTACAGCTGTATTAGTACAGCTGTATAGGGCCAGCGCTGCAGAGTGGCCACACTTACAGCAACCAGCGCTGCAAGTGGTGTTAGATGTGGCCACACTGCAGCGCTGTTGGGCGGCTTCAAGGGGGGTTCGGGGAACGCGAGAGCAAACCGCGGGGAAGCAGGTCTCCTTCCCCGGGTTGCTCCAGTGTTCCCCGAACCCCCCTGCAAGCAGATCTCCTTCCCCGCGGTTTGCTCTCGCGTTCCCCGAACCCCCGTGCAAGCAGGTCTCCTTCCCCGCGGTGTGCTCTCACGTTCCCCGAACCCCCCTGCAAACCGCGGGGAAGGAGACCTGCTTGCACGGGGTTCGGGGAACGCGAGAGCACACCGCGGGGAAGTAGACCTGCTTGCACGGGGGTTCGGGGAACGCGAGAGCAAACCGCGGGGAAGGAGACCTGCTTCCCTGCGGTTTGCTCTCGCGTTCCCCGAACCCCCCTGCAAACCGCGGGGAAGGAGACCCGCTTGGGGGGGATTCGGAGAACACCGGAGCAAACCGCGGGGAAGGAGACCTGCTTGATTACCAGAGAGGTATCCTCAGGTATGCTGGGATACCTGCTTATTCCACGGAGGTCAAGAAAAGCGCTGGTAAGTGTCTACACTTGATTACCAGCGCTGGATCCTCTACACCCGAGACAAAACGGGAGTACGGCCAGCGCTGCAAACAGGGAGTTGCAGCGCTGGTGATGCCCTGCAGATGTGTACACCTCCTAAGTTGCAGCGCTGTAACCCCCTCACCAGCACTGCAACTTTCTGATGTAGACAAGCCCTTAGAGTTAAGAAGGTTTTTCCTGAGATTTAATCTAAATCTGCTACACTGTAGTTTGAACCCATTGCCTCTTGGCCTCCACTTTGTGGTAAAAGAGAACAATTTTTCTCCATCTTTTCTATGGCAGCCTTTCAAGTATTTGAAAACTGCTATCATGTCTCTCCTTAATCTCCTTTTTTCAAAACTAAACATACCCAGTTCGTTCAAACTTTGCTCATATGGCTTGCATTCCATCGTTTTGATCATCTTTGTCATGTACCTTTGGATCTGTTCCACTTTTTCCACATCCTTTCTATATATTGTTGACTAAAATTGTACACAGTACTCAAGGTAAGGCCTAACTAGTGCCAAGTAGAGTGGTACTATCACCTCCTGTGACTTGCATGCTGTGCCTCTGTTAATACAACCTAAAATTGCATTTGCTTTTTTTTGCAACAGCATCATATTGCTGACTCATTTTGAGATTGTGATCCACCACAGCTCCCAGATCCTTCCCAGCAGTGCTGCTACCAAGCCAGTTTCCCCGCCAATACGTGTTTGTGCATTTGGTTTTTCTTCCCTAAGTGTAACACCTTACATTTGTCTTTGTTAAAATTCATTTTGTTGTTGATAGCCCAGTTCTCTAATTTATCAAGATCCTTCTGAATTAGCTCTATCCTCCAAAGTATTGGCAACCTCTCCTCATCAGCTTTCTGTCATCTGCAAACTTGATCAGTGTGCTCTCTCTACCTACATCCAGATGTTAAACAAGATGTTAAACAACACTGGACCCAGAAGAGATCCCTCTGGAGCCCCACGTGAGACTTCCCTCCAATCTGACGTCATTCCATTAATATTTACTTTTTGTTTGTGGTTGTTTAACCAATTACGTATCCACTTAGTGGTCGGTCTGTCTAGCCTGCATTTCTCCAGTTTACTTATCAGAATGTCATGTGGGACTAAGTCAAAAGCCTTGCTGAAGTCCAGGCATATGATGTCCACTGTATTTCCCCCTATCCAAATCAGTTACCTTGTCAAAGAAGGGTACCTGGTTTGGCATGATTTGTTCTTGGTAAATCCATGCTGGCTGCCAGTGATTACCCCTTCATCCTCCAGGTATTTAAAAATTCAATGTTTTATGCATTGCTCTAGTAGCTTCCCAGGTATCGAATTCAGGCTGACGGATGTATAGTTCCCCAGCTTCTCCTTTTCCGCCTTTTGAAGATCGGTGCTACGTTAACCTTTCTCCTGTCTTCCAGGACATCTCTTGTCATCCATTATTTTGTAAATATTATTGCCAGTGGCACTGAGATTTCTTCAGATAATTCCTTCAATATCCTTGGGTAAATATCATCCAGCTCCACTGGTTTGAATTCATTCAAACTGGTCAAAAGATCTCTGACATATTCTTTACTTACCTTAGTCTGCATCCCTTCCCCCTTTATTGCCTGTGGTAAGTTTGCTAGTCATCCGGTCACATGTATTTTTTGTGAGAGAACTGATGCAAAGTAGACATTGAGCAGATCTACCTTCCTAGCATTTTCTTTTATCAGCTTACCTTCTCCATTGAGCAGCGGGGCTCACACCATCCTTGATCTTTCTTTTTTTTCTGACATATTTGAAGAACCCCTTCTTGGTGTCTTTAACATTCCTTGCCAGCTGTAATTCATTCTTTGCTTTGGCTTTCCTGATTTTGTCCCTGTATGCTCATGCTATTCCCATGTATGGTTCCTTGGTGACATGCCCCTCCTTCCATTTCCTATATGTAGCTATCTAAAAACCAAAATGGATAAACAGCTCCTTGTGTGGACACCTTGGCCTCCTGTGGCTCTTCTAATCTTTCCTCTGTGTTGGAGTATCTTGATGTTGAGCCTCTAGTATTATATCTTTTTAAGAACTGCCAACCCCCTTCAACTCCTTTTCTTCCTAATTGGTTTTTCCATAGGACCTTGTCTACTAATTCTGAGTTGGTTGAAATCTGCCTTTCTGAAGTCCAGTGTTCTTGTTTTACTGTTCTTAGGTCCTGTTTTCCTTAGGATCTTGAATTCTATCAGATCATGACCACTTCCTCCCAAATTCCCGACCATGCTCACGTTTGCAGCTAATCATCCCTGTTGGGCAAAACAAGATCCAAAATGGATGCCCTCCTGGGTGTTTCCTCAATTTTTTGAATCAGAAAGCTGTCCCCTACATACGCTAAGAATTTGCAGCATGTGTTATGATTTGCTTCAATAGTCTTCCAACAGATATCAGGGAAGTTAAAACCTCCCATTAATATTAGGTCACTTGTGTGTTGGCTAATTTGTAACCTGCTTGTAGAATGAATCATCAACTTCCTCTTCTTGATTTGGTGGTCTATAATAGGCACCCACCAACACATTGGTGCTGTTCCTTTCTCTTGTTATCCTCACCCAGAGACACTCAGTAGGTCTGTCACTCACTTCCCCTTGGAGCAAGCATATACATTCTTGATGAAAAGCAATAACACCTCCTCTTTTCAGAACAAGGTATGTCCCTCAGTGCTGGTTCTCCAATCATGGGAGTTGTGCCACCAAGTCTCTGTGATGCCAATAAAGTCATAATTTTCTTCATATACCGTGACTTACAGTTCATCCTGCTTGTTCCTCATACTTCTGGCCTTTGTATACATTATATCACCTGTGAAAATATATTCGCCTTTCCCCACACCTCTCCAACAGAGTGAATCCTGAGTGGTGCAAAAAAGGCTTATTTTTTGAGGTATTTCATTTTGAAGATGGTGTAATAAAGATCACTACAAAACTTTACAAGGAGACTTTTAGTAATTGTTAAAATGCCATCTCAATCACAGTGTAGCTACTGTGTATGAGGTATTTTTTTTTCCTCCATAGGAAACAAAAATCTACTCTGAGCTACTTTAAAAAAAACAAAAACAAACAAACATCACTACTTAATTATATGTATTGCCTTCTCATCTAGAAGGATTCTAAAGACACTTACAAATTCTATACTGTACATAGGGATCACTTGCCTATTACTCAGGATTTATTCAGGGTGTATCATTTCCATTTTTGTCAGATTGGCACATATATCCTATGCTGTTCAACCTACATTGTCATTCCTCTTGTAGGCAACTTCAGGGTAGCACCTGCATGCTAGAGCAGCTGCTACAGAATAGAAGAAGTTATCAGGCTTCCCCAAGGCCAGATTGCTCTTCATAAAGGAGGAAAGAGAAGGGAAATCTACTGTCTGCAGATGTTAAAACTTTGATAAAGATATACGGTACTGCATGAATCTGCTTTGGAATTGCTTGAGGGCAGTTTTCGATGCTTTCTGTTTTTTTTTTATCTCATAAGCGCATGGGGTAAGGAGTCTTGAGTGATGGGCTAGAAGGTGACCATGGGCACCCATGATGTGCAGTGTACTTTCCAAACAGGAAGGAGATGGTTTGAATCTTAAAGAGCTTGGGGTCGGGGTTGAGGGGGGTGGTCTAAGACCCCAATCCTGCAATTAATGGTTTGTGCAGTGTGTTGAAGGCTTGATGTGGGCACAGTCGTTCTCTTGCTTACAAGAATTTCAGACCTTAATCCTGAAAATTCTTAAACATCTGAGATGCCCCATTGAACTTGTGTGTGTGTGTGTGTGTATATGTTAGCTCGACTGGAATCTAAGGGTACGTCTACACTGCACGCTTGAGCTCTGATTTGGTTTGAGCCCAAGCCCCCCCTTCCATCCACACACAAGTGAGTTTGACTCTCTTCAGCAAGCATTGAGGACCTTCTCAGTGGGACTTGGGCTCTCACCATCCCCACCAGCGTCTGGTCCAAGCCCTCTCATTCTGGAGTGTGAATGCAGGTCAGGTTACAGATGGGAGTCAGAAGGCCCGTGTAGTGCAGTATGGATGCATTAGCATGGCTGTGAGACCTGGGTCCAGTAATTGTATACCCACGTTTGCAATGCATTGTAGATGCCTGAGCATGTGCTTGGAAACACTGAGTCCACAGGCTGAGTCCAACAGACCCAGGTTATCTATCCAGTGTAGAAAGACCCTAAAAGACAGAGTGGAAGAAATGTGAAAAGGAAAGGTATAAAACAGGGGTCGGCAACCTTTCAGAAATGGTGTGCCGAGTCTTCATTTATTCACTCTAATTTAGGGTTTTGCATGCCAGTAATAATTTTAACGTTCTTAGAAGGTCTCTTTCTAGAAGTCTGTATAATATATAACTAAACTATTTTATGGTATGTAAAGTAAATAAAGTTTTTAAAATGTTTAAGAAGCTTCATTTAAAATTTAAATAAAATTCAGATCCCCCCGGACCAGTGGCCATGACCCAGGCAGTGTGAGTGCCACTGAAAATCAGCTTACATGCCGCCTTCGGCACCCGTGCCATAGGTTGCCTACCCTTGGTATAAAACAACTCCTTTCAGAATGGAGTGTGTGTTTTTGTAACCTTGCTTTTTCTATCTGCTGCCTTTCCCATTTTGTTGAAATAAATCATTACCTAATTTTAAAGCTAGCTTTTTTTTTTTTTTTTTTGTTTTGTTTTTGAAACTCCACATTTTTACTGCAGGTTTGAAGGTAGTTGCAGGAGATGGAGAGTTCTTTGCAATTGGATCCCAAATATAGAAGTGTCTGTGGTCACATGGCTGTGGAAGACAGTCATAAGAGCAAGATAAAGGGTTATATGACTTTCACGACAGTACTACCTGACTCTTACTGAGAGCATATAAAAACCAGTGTTACTGTCCAAATTCATGTGGACCACAGGGCAGCTTTCCAGCTGATGTAAATACTTGTAGGTTCATTACCTTCAGTGGAGCTGTGACCATTTACAGTAGCTATTGTGTTAGCTTGGACAATGAATACAGAAGCTATGGATCTGCCCAGGAGCCTACGGTAACTCACAAGTCTGAGGTCTTGTCTACACTATGGGGATAAATCAACTTATTGCGGAGTTTGCATCGCACTGGGTCGACAGGAGAGTGTGTCCCATCAACTTCGCTTATGCTTCTCATTCTGGTGGAGTACCGGAGTTAAGTTGATGGGCGAGTGATCTATGGTTGATTTAGTGGGTCTTCACTAGACCCCTAAATCGACCCCCCGGTACGTCGATCTCCGCAGTGTCAATCTAAGTGTAGACATGCCCTGAGTCTTCCACAGCACACCCGTCAGTTCAGTCTCTGATTAACGGTAACCTATATTTATACACTTTAGTTGTTAGAATACTTCCCTTCCCCCACTCCAGTAGAATTTCTTTAAAAAGCATGAAAAATTAAATGACTTAAATTTGTTCGAGTGGAGCATTTTTATTTATTTTATTATTTAATAGCTCTCAAGAAATGTCATTTAGGACAGAATTTCTATCATACTGTAAGATTATTTACAGCGTACTTTCTGGATCTTAAGTAATTTGCCAAAAATAATAGATATACTTTAACCATACACATAGACTGAAGGAATTTGAATTGTTTAGCCACAGTTGATTTGTATATCTAATACTATAAGTGGAATATGTTCTTCCTTCCTAAAGGGCTACTACTGGATAATAAGAGTCTTAAACTATGTTTATCATATCATTTTAGATAATTTTAAACTGAATCTTAAATGTGCATTCTAATTTTTTTATTGTATTGGCTTGGACAATGAATATAGGTTAGACAGGTTTGTTTTTTGTTAGTGTTGGAAAGATTAGAATTTTATTAATAAATGTTGTTAAATGTTGATTTCATGATGCACATACAAAACCATGAAAAAATATTTCTATCGATAGTCAAAATGTGCAGATAGGCAAAGTAAGAAAAATGCTGCTTAAGAACTAATTAAAATTTGAAATAAGCATATCTACTTAAAATATTTTGACATGTAATGTTGACAATGTGTTTTAACACTTATAAAGCTTTACCTTTTTGATTCTCATTGTGCACTGTCATTAAAAATTGTGTGACCTCCCCCATGACTTCTCACAACTGTAAAAATATAAATCAACAGAAATACATTTTTCACAGCTATGAAAATGTAAATAGGTAAATAAAAATTTAGAAATAAACATAAATATTTGTAACATTATAAAAAATTGAATACTGGCAAACCTAGGTATAGTCTATTTCATTTTCTGGTCTCGCTGCATTGTGCTCGTATATAGTATTTGGGTTGCAAACACAACAGTGGATTTTTTTTTAATGTTTCCAATGGAATTAAAATAAATAAACCTTAATTTTGGCCCATATTAATGTCCCTCTAATATTTCTTCATGTAAGTTGTTGAAAAGATACCTTGAAGTACTCTTATGTTTGACTTCTGTTTATCTGAAAAAGAAAATAAAGTTATGGCTTCTTGTAATGTTACCATAATAGTCAAGGATTCTTGGGGTATTTTAGACTTCATTAATTTCAAAAATTGTGACTAAAATGCTATAGTTCGCTCAGCAGTGAAGAATGATGCATATCTGTCAGATTTCATAAACTTTACTGGTCTCCAGAAAAACATCTTAGTCTGATTAGTTGCTTTACTTCCCCATTGCTTTTCCCTACTGACATATTGTGTGGCTGCCCAAGTTACACCCTTCTTGAGACCAGACACATCACTGGAATGACACTAGGTTGTCTGAATCATGAACATCTTGGCAGCAGTACATCTTCCCTCCCCCCCGCCCCTTTATTGTATGCAATTGACATTGTGTACCAATTGACTTCATTAATGTCTCATCTTCAAATATGTATAACTGATAACCTGAGCATTAATGGTCATTAAATATCGTGAGACAGTTTTGACAAGAAGTAATCTATTTTTCCCTGGCTAAATTTCTGGTTTGGATAATTATTTTGCCTACCTAAACTTCCCCTGTTGCTTCAAATGGATTTAGCATCTTTCACTACTACTTGTGTAGTCTTGTTCGATATTATTAAACAGGGTGAAGTGATTTCTAGATGCCTATAGGGTAAATCCTACCTTTTACCTCCAAACAACATAAAGTGAGGGGAAGATGTGTTGCTACAAGTAGCTTCTTATTCATTAAAGATCCTGTCAGAGAAGTCAGCGTCCATGAGTCAGGACAGCTCAATGAACTGGGCAGGTTTTTTGCTCTTTCCCTATTCCTATCCCAACAGGGGCAGCTCTAACTTTTTTGCTGCCCCAAGCATGGCAGTCAGGCAGCCTTCGGTGGTGCACCTGCCGGAGGTCTGCCGGTCCCACAGCTTTGGCATACTTGCTGCCAAATCTACAGAACCGGAGGACCTCCCGCAGGCGCGCCACTGAAGGCAGCCTGACTGCTGCCCTCACAGCGAACAGCAGGCCGCCCCCCGTGGCTTGCTGCCCCAGGCACACACTTGGACCACTGGTGCCTGGAGTCACCGCTGTTGCCTAAGGAGACCCAATATGCATGTTTATTTTAGGGCTGATTTGTGCATGCTAGTAGCAGACCTGACATGCTTTCTCAGTCCAAGGTGTTCTCTTCAGCACATTAGTTGAGAACATCTAGTGCACCTGGGAGACATTCTGCCTAGCCACTCTATAAGTAACCATGCATGATTGTGGGCTTGCCTTTCTCAACCTTGTCCA
Organism: Gopherus evgoodei; assembly: GCF_007399415.2. Taxonomy (NCBI): domain Eukaryota; kingdom Metazoa; phylum Chordata; order Testudines; family Testudinidae; genus Gopherus; species Gopherus evgoodei. Next base: position 42,961,004 of record NC_044326.1, on the reverse strand, counting down.
ATACAGAGGGGGGTGTAGACTGTAGAGTATAACAGAACCCTTTTGTGAACCACATTTCCAAAGGAAACAATATAACAGTATTTGTTCTGAATTTTAAAAACTCAAATTTCACTATTCCCCTTAAGTAGCTCAAGATTGTACATTGTTTATCTGTTTGATATGTTCATGTGTTTAAGTAAATTCCAAAGTGGATGTAGAGAGACGCTTCAACATTTTGGCTTAGATTGTGAATGCAAGCACTACATTCAGTGGGGAAAAATACCATTTCTTAACATTTTTTTTCTGGATTTACAGTTTACATCCTTGGCCTATGCAGAATTGCTACTTTTGGAAGAAATTTCATTCTCTCTAGAGTGACTGACTGAAGAGGAGTTTACTTCTGGAGTTTGCTTACTTACTTTGCACTGGAGAATAAGCGCATGTAGAGACTGTGCTTCTGTATTGTTGAGAGCCTACATCAGGAATGAAGCTGCCATCATGTCATTCAGAGACAGGAATGTTGATATCAAAGAATTCTTGGCCAACATCAACTTGGTGCAGTATCTTCCTTACTTCAAAGAAGCTGGCTATACCACTTTGTCAGACTGCATAGGAATAAATAATAATGTGCTCCAGCAAATTGGAATATCACCTACTGGACACCGCAAAAGGATTCTTAAGCAGTTAGAGATCACATTTTCAAAAATGCAAGAAAAATCTGTCTCATCTGAAAATCTGAAACACAAGGACTTGGAGGAATTAGGGGAAAGTCATTCTTTGTGCTATGCCCAGGTTTCTAAAATATCCAATTTAAGTTCCAACGGGGTTGCTAAAGCTAGTCCAGAATTTGTAGCATTGCCAGCAAGACTTTTTAGTAAAGAAAAGAGTGAATTTACTGAACATGAGTTATTGGCAGTGAAAGATGGTAGCTTTTCAGATTTGGAATCTTCTAGCTCATCATACGAGAAATCAGATTGTTCAGGAGATGCTGTCAGCCTTAGTGGAAACATTGAGAAAAGTACTAACTTTCAAAACATACCTAATATGGATGTTGCACTGGAAAAATCAAAGGCACAACAAGGTAACTTGCACTTTGACAACCATTCTGCATTATACGTCGAAGATCCAAGTTTTCAGTCTTCTTTTGTTGACTCATCTGAAACCAAGTCCAGTGAGAATGAGCATCTAACATTCTCAGAGGTGGATATCTCACCAAATGTCCTACCAGATTCTCCGTTCTTTGAATTTAAAGGTGAAATGGTGGATAATGACTTGTATGGTCCTTGTAAGCAAAGCTGTATGAAAGTAGTTCCCAGAACAACTCGGTCATTTATGTTAAGACATCGACCTGTTCCAGAAATCCCAGGTTCATCTAAAATTGCAGCCTCACCCAGGTAATAATTGAAAAACAAACTGTGAGACTGATAGTGTAACATTTAAAATTGGTCCAACTTTGTCAGTGGCAGTATGTGTAAGTATTCTTTTTGAAGAGTTCATAGAATTCTGGACTAAATGTGGTATGTGGTGGTGCATTTTTGTTTTTTTGTTTTTTAACTGCTTTCCAGTTCAGTTGTTTGCAGTGGCAGTGTAGCCCATATTGGTCCCAGGATATTGGAGAGAAAAGGTGGGTGAAATAATATCTTTTTGTGTATCTTTAAGTCTAAAGTAAGCTCTGTGTACCCTTGAAAGCTTGTCTTTCACCAACCCTAGTTGGTCTAATAAAATACATTATCTCATCCTCCTCATGCAACTTAGTGTAAAATTGGTACATTCTCATTACATCAATCAGAACACACATACACCACATTTAACTTAAGATAATATTTTAAAGAGCTTTTACTATTTTACAAAAAGATATAAATACATGATTTACTCATAGTAAGAATTAACATAAGGTATCTATTTTTTAGACTTACTAATTTTTATGGCTTCCTTTTTAAGTATATGAATTTAATAATGTCTATGCTACTAGCTGCAAGCAATCTTGAAATTGGTTCTATATTATAGTGTCTTTTTTTGTGATTTTTATATTTCTACTATCTGCTGGTGTATGTACATAACAGACTTCTTTAAAATAAGTTATTAACTACATTGTTACTACTTCTTGATCATCTCACTTTCAAACTTAGGCACTTAGAAGCAAAGAAATAATAATGCAATAAATGTGTGGGTGACATTCTGACCCTATTGAAGACAGTAGGAATTTTACCTTTGATTTCAGTATGGCCAAGTTTTCATTCATTGAATATAAATCCATGTTTCACCACAATTGTAACTCTGATTTATAGGTTAAGTTTTATTTTAATGTGTTACTTTTAGTATCTTGATTTTAATACTTTTAGGGGTTAGTGCTAATGGAAAATATCAGTTACTATATTATAATAGAGAATACATTATGATACAAAATCAAGGAAATTACACCAACAAGCTACATTGAAAGAGTGTTATATAGATTGCAAAGTTGAGCACTCAAAGATCAGGCAAGGCCTTCCTGTCCTTTGAATGAGGTAGGAGTCCTCTGTGTGTGTGTGGGAGGGGCGGGGGAAGAATGTGATCATGTAATTAAATGCTGTAGCATAATGCATATGCTCATGAGGGCAAAAGTAAATTTCATGGGCACCTTAAATGTGGGATTTTCTAACTGTATAATGCTTGGATCTGTAACCTAAATAACATTCTGCTAACTTGTTTTGGTATGAAATTTCCTAGGGAATGAAGGGTGTTAAAGGTTTAAAAAATTTTTTTTGTTATTGGTGAGAGGTAAATAGTCTGCTGAGGCCATGTGCTGCATCTGAGAAAGTATTTGGGGGAGCCTGGCCTGGTGTGCCTCTCCACCCACCCAAGTTGCTCTGGTATACCCCAACCATTCTCAGCACAGCGATGGCAGTGGTGGCAGCTGCTTTAGTGGTGGTATGGGCTCTGCTTTTTTTGTTTGTGTGTTTTTTTGTTACTGTTTTGGCGTTCTACCAATTTTTTCCTGTGGAAGGGAAGTGAGAGAAGGGGAAGTGACTCTTTTTACTAACAGTTTCTCACCAAACCCTGAATGGAATTTCACTGGACAAAGAAAAGGCACTTTTCTAACCAGAGGTCTTCTCTAGTGCCAAATTTCAAAAGCCTATTGCAAACAATAGAGGTGTGAGTTTCTCAAAGTCTGCAAGTGTCTTCATAATATGAAGTGTTAGGCAACCTAAATATAGATGTTGCTACTGTAACCCACGCACATCCTGCTTCGATCCCATCTGCTGACAACTGGGGTCTGTTGGCATTACAATACCAGCTCTCCGTATACCATATTCTCAAGAAACAGAATTCTATGCAGTTTAGTAGGAAAAACAACTTCTGATGGTATAAGATAGGGGAACTTGCATTTGAGTCAGTTTATAAATGTGAATAGATAAGTTTCATCTTCAAAATGGCTGTGTTGAGTTCATATTTTGACTCTGTTGGTAAAAATTGTATTTAGTTTCAGGTAATAAAAAGTATTGCTGCTTTTGCTAAAAGGCAATAGCAAACTGAAGATCAAACCCAAGCCCAGAACTTTAATGCCTTGAGGTTTGTCTACATTATGAAAATCTGCTTTCAACACTCTTTCTTTAATGATATGGTTACCAGTATGCTGTTGACCCCAGCTTTATGGCCTGTGTAAACAAGGATGAAGCTGACTACAGTTGGGGTTTTTAGCTTGTCAGTTTCATCTTCATTTCTAGCAATCATAGAGTTGTGTTTCAGCATGTCAGCTGACTGCTCTGTTTGAAAATAGTGTTTCTACAAATTTGTCCTGATTTCGAAAAGCTGATGGTTTGATAGTCAAGGCCTAAACTTAGCTAAGGCCATGTTATCTCCCTGTCATATCTCTGAACCTCTGTCCACTAGTTACCCCATCTGTCAAATGTGCCTAATTACAGTCAGCACTTATCTAGTGCTTTTGTATTGTATATCTCAAAGCAGGGAGAACATGATGTCATTCACAGTTGGCCTGAGTACAGATTTATTTTTTTAAATACTTTAATATTCCTGTCCTTAAACTGCATCTGGCTTATTCAGCTAATGTTGAGCTTATTGAGCTAATACTTTTTTTTAAACATATGGCAATGAAAGGTATCCTCAGTACAACAGGATACCATTTCCGTGGGAGGGAGCTCCAGTTATTAGGAAAAGACAGGTATTAGTACTGGGCGATTCAATCATTAGAAACATAGGTGGGTTTGCGATCACCTGGAGAACCACATGGTGACTTGCCTGCCGGGTGCAAAGGTTGCATGTCTCTCAAGGCATCTAGGCAGACTTATGTGTAGTGCTGGGAAGGAGCCAGTGGTCATGGTACATGTAGGTACCAAGGACAGGAGAGAAGTCCTGAAGGCCAAATTTAGGCTGCTAGGTAAGAAAATGAAGTCCAGGACCTCCTTGGTAGCATTCTCTGAAATGCTTCCAGTTCCACATTCAGGGCCAGTTAGAGAGGCTGGACTGCAGGGTCTCAGTGCATGGATGAGACGACAGTATAGGTAGGAGGGGTTTAGATTTATTAGAAACTGGGGAAACTTTTAGGAAAGGGGGATCCTATACAGGAAGGATGGTCTCCACCTAAACCAAAATGGAACTGGATTGCTGGCACGTAAAATTAAAAAGTTCATAGAACAGTTTTTAAACTAAGGGCTGGAGGAAAGCCGACAGGTGCAGTGGTTTGGACAGAGATATCCCTTAGGGGAGGATCTATTAGTGCAGATTTTCTATGTCCTAGTAAAGAGGAGAGGATGGAAGATGATGATAAAATATGGATAGGATCTGATGAGAAACAGTCAAATGAAAGAGTCTCATTCAATTATATCACATAATGGCAGACAGCTAAAAAGTGATGATTTTAAGTGCTTATATACAAATACTAGCAGTCTAAATAATCAGATGGGTGAACTAGAGTGTCTTGTATTAAATGAGGGTGTTGATAGGCATCACAGAAACTTGGTACAATAAGTATAATCAATGGGACACAGTAATATACGGGTACAAAATATATTGGAAGAACAAAGTAGGTTGTGCTGTTATGGAAGTGGCACTGTATGTGAAAGAAAGCCTAAAGTCAAATGAAGTAAAAATTTTAAATGAATCAAACTGTACCATAGAATCTCCATGGATAGTAATTCATGCTCTAATAATAAGAATATAGCATGATGGTAATCATGACTGTGAAACGTTCATGGAGATTAGAGAGGCTATAAAAATAAAAATCCTCAATAATAACGGTGTGTGTGTGTGTGTGGTCAATTATCCTATGGTACATGCCACCTCAGGAAGGGATGCAGAGATAAAGTTTCTTGACACCTTAAATGACTGCTTCTTGGAGCAGCTAGTCCTTGAACCCACAAGAGGAGAGGCAATTCTTGATTTAGTCCTAAATGGAACACAGGATCTAGTCCAAGAGGTGAATATAGCTGAACCGCTTGGTAATAGTGACCATAATACATCCCAGGGGATTGGGGTGGGGGGGCACAACAGCAGCCTACCACGGTAGCATTTAATTTCAGAAAAGGGAATTACACAAAAATTAGGAAGTTTGTTAAATTAAAAGGCACAGTGCGAAAAGTGTATGGCAACTTTTTTAAAGACTCCCATCCAATAGTGGCTCAGATTAAATATATACCTCAAATAAAAAAAAAAACATCATAAGAAGAATAAAAAAATGCCACTCTGGCTAAACAACAAAGTAAAAGAAGCAGTTAGAGGCAAAAAGACATCCTTTAAAAAGTGGAAGTTAAATCCTGTTGAGGGAAATAGAAAGGAGCATAAACTCTGGCAAGTGCAAAAATATAATTAGGAAGGCCAAAAAAGAATTTGAAGTACATATAGACCAAGACTCAAAAAGTAACAGCACTTTTTTTTTTTTAAGTACATGTTCAGTAGGCTTCCTGCTTCTCAACCAGTGGGGCCCTTGGATGACTGAAATGCTAAAGAAGCACTCAAAGGGGATAAGGCCATTGCGGAAAACTAAATGAATTCTTTGCATCCGTCTTCATGGCTGAGGATATGAGGGAAATTCCCAAACCCGAGCCATTCTTTGTAGGGGACAAATCTGAGGAACTAACCCAGATTGAGGTGTTATTAGAGGAGGTTTTGGAACACATTGATAAATTAAACAGCAATAAGTCTCAGTAACGGATGGTATTCACCCACGATTTCTGAAGGAACTCAAGTGTGAAACTGCAGAACTACTATCTATAGTCTGTAACATATCATTTAAATCAGCTTCTGTACCACATGACTGGAGGATAGCTAATGTGATGCCGATTTTTTTAAAAAGGCTTCAGAGTCAGTCTCGACAATTAGAGGCCAGTAAGCCTAAGTTCAGTACTGGGCAAATTGGTTTAAACTGTAGTAAAGAACGGAATTATCAGACACATAAATGAACATGATTTGTGGAGGAAGAGTCAACATGGTTCTTATAAAGGGAAATCATGTCTCTTCAATCTACTAGAATTCTTTTGAGGGGGTCAATATGCATGTGGGCTAGGGGGATCCAGTGGATATAGTGTACTTAGATTTTCAGACAGCCTTTGACAAAGTCCCTCACCAAAGGCTCTTAAGTAAAGTAAGCTGTCATGGGATAAGAGGAAAGGGCCTCTCCTGGATCAGTAACTGGTTAAAATATAGGAAACAAAGGGTAGGAATAAATGGTTGATTTTCATAATGGAGAGAGGTAAATAGTGGTGTCCCCTATGGGTATGTACTGGGACCAGTACTGTCAACATGCATAAATGATCTGGAAAACAGGTGAACAGTGGGATGACAATATTTGCAGATGATACAGAACTACTCAACATAGCTAAGTCCAAAGCAGACTGTAAAGAGCTACAGAGCGACCTCACAAAACTGGGTGACTTGGCAACAAAATGGCAGATGAAATTTAATGTTGATGAATGCAAAGTAATGCACCTTGGAAAACACAATCCCAACTATACATATAAAATGATGGGGCCTAAATTAGCGTTTCCACAGTGACTCCAAGATCTCTTTCATGAGTGGTTAGTTCTCTGAAAACATCCATTCAGTGTGCAGCAGCAGTCAAAAAATCTTTAAGAGAATGTTGAGAATCGTTAAGAAAGGGATAGATAATAAGACAAGAAATATTGCATTGCCGCTATATAAATTAATGGTACGCCCCATCTTGAATGCTGTGTGCAGATTAGGTCACCCCATCTCAAAAAAAGATATATTGGAATTGGAAAAGGTACAGAGAAGGGCAACCAAAAATGATTAGGGGCATGGAACAGCTTCCATAATGAGGAGAGGCTAATAAGACAGGGACTTTTCAGTTTGGAAAAAAGACGAAGGGGTGATATGATAGAGGTCTATAAAATCATGATTGATGTGGAGAAAGTACATAAGGTAGTATTATTTACTCCTTCTCATTACACAAGGACTAGGGGTGACCAAATGAAGTTAATAGGCATCAGGTTTAAAATAAAGAAAAGTAAGTATTTCTTCACACAACACACAGTCAACCTGTTGAACTCTTTACCAGAGGATGTTGTGAAGGCCAAAACTATAACTATGTTCAAAAAAGAACTAGATAAGTTCATGGAGGATAGGTCCATCAATGGCTATTAGCCAGGATGGGCAGGGATGGTGTCCCTAGCCTCTATTTGCCTGAAGCTGGTGACATGGGATGGATCACTTGATGATTGCTGGTTCTGTTCATTCCCTCTGAAGCCGCTGGCATTGGCTACTGTTGGAAGATGAGTTTCTGGGCTAAATGAGCCATTGGTCTGACCCAGTATGGCTGTTTTTATGAAATGTGGTGTCACTGAGTAGACTAAGAGAAACATTTTGATACTTTTTATCAAATTATACCAAAGAGCTACTTTTATGTATTGATTAAAGAAAAGGAACTCCACTCATATCTTTTAAAATATTAAAATGTTTTAGGTTGTGGAAATTTAGGCTTTACATTAATAAAAAGTGCGTGCTGAAGTTTTTAAGAGAATCAAATTCAAAATGGGCATTTTTTATGTTAATCTTAACTTTTGGAATAGTTGTTCCCACTCCATGACGATAAAATGCTCCTGCAGAGCTGAGACGGGAATCTGGTGTTTCAGCTCCAAACATGGGGGTATTGAGGAAAAGAGAGAACTGTCTATTATAAAAATACCCTTGTTCCCTCTTTAAGCTACAACCAGCTCCTGACTCTCACCTGCAATAACAGAAGGGAACATATTGCACATGTAATGCCCCATCATGGTTGTACTGAAGTCACCCCTGCCTTCCCAAAGCACAACCTTCCATTGATGTAGGATTGAGCCCCAAATTAGACGCTGCATTGCCAACAATTTTTATTTGCTTAGCCATAGCCTAGTTTCTTCAAATTGATCTCCCTAAAATCACATGTACCAGTTTATAACTGTGTGAAAATCATGAAGGGGTCGTAATAAGCTGTTTTGGAGGGAAACAAATGTTAAGTCTGAATTTTAAAACAGACATCAAACTTCACAGAACCATTTTCCTTTGCTCAGCAATTTTTAAAGCCAAAGTAATAGGATGATTAAAATGGCAGTCTTAAGTTTAATGGAGTTCATATCTCTCCTTGGAATGTTATTAAAAAGCATTCCCTCCTAATTGCTATTGAATGGTATTGGCTTTGTCCTTATTGCATTCTGTAGGGTTTTCACACATGGGTAGAAATCCAGCTTTCCCCAGGGAGACTCAGCACTTGCTTTTAGACCTGGGCAGACTTCAGTAATGAAATTTGTATGGACAAAAGAGCTATTTTAGGCTCTCTTAAATGCCTTCCAGCGCAAAAAGTTAATACTGTGGCTCTCCTGACATCCAGCAGAAGTGCTGTGACTGTGTCATACCTTGTTATTACTAATAAAGCACTTACCTTCATTGCAATTACATGTGCTTCTCTGTGCTCCTGGCTCTCCTCTGCCACAAAACAATGTATTGGTCTTTACCACAACATGACAAGTTTTTTAAATGTTTTAGTTTTCCTGTTCCTCAGAAGTACATATGCTAGGACTGTGGTTGTAAGGGAGCCTATATAAATATATGGTGCATTTCGGGTTTTTAGATGGTGTTTTAGTATAAAGGTTTTATTCCCAGGTATGTAGTGAATTAAACAATTCTGTCAAGTATCAGAGGGGTGGTCGTGTTAGTCTGTATCTACGAAAAGAAGGAGGATTCCAGTGGCATCTTAAAGACTAACAGATTTATTGGGCATAATCTTTTGTGGGTAAAAGAACACTTTTTCAGACGCATGGATTACAAAATTACAGATACAGGCATAAATATTACCTTACAAATGGAGAACCAGTGATAGCAAGGCCAAGTCAATCAGGGTGGATGTGCTCCACTCCCAATAATTGATGAGGAGGTGTCAATACTAAGAGAGGGAAAATTGCTTTTGTAGTGAGCCAGCCACTCCCAATCCCCATTCAAGCCCAAATTAATGGTGTTAAGTTTGCGAATGAATTGTAGCTCTGCAGTTTCTCTTTGAAGTCTGTTTTTGAAGTTTTTTTTTTTTGTTTGTTTTGTTCCAGGATGGCTACTTTTAAATCTGTTGAATGTTCAGGGAGATTGAAGTGTTCTCCCGTTGGCTTTTGTGTGTTACCATTTGTGAGATCTGATTTGTGTCCATTTATTCTTTTACGTGGTGACTGTCCGGTTCTGGGGTAGTTACCCTGAGGTACTTAACTTTCCTGTCCCGACAGCCAAATACTCCTAATTCCTGAAAACAGTATGTTGGCCCTCAAAGTTGTAACATAGAAATAGCCCCATTATGTTGTCTTGACCCTACAGAAAAGGAAATACAATTTAGTCGATGTAAGGCATTCAGCAAGTAAATGCCAGTATACAAAGATAAGGAGTGACCATTTGCTCTAACCCAGTGGTGCTCAAACTTTTCCTGTTGCGCCCCTCCCCCCGTAATGTAATGTGTCCGTGTTCTTCTTCTCTCCTCCCTCCCCTCCCCAATTACTACAGTTGACTCAGCAGAGGAGCTTGGGCAGAAGATGGAGCTAGGGACAGAACTGAGATGGGAGAGGGGCTCAGGCTTGAGGTAGAGCTAAATGAGGGCAGCACTGGGATGGGGGCAGAGTAGGGGGCAGAGTGCAGCTGAGGCTGGGTCTGGAGCTGGGCTGGAGACAGACCGGAGCTTGGGCTTGGGGCAGCGCGGAACAGGGTGGTCCTCTGTCTCCACTCCCTGTGGGGTCTGGCCCAGGCGCTGCTGCACACCCCCTCCAGTGTTCCTCTGCACCCCCATGTGGGGGCGTGCCCCACAGTTTGGGAACCACTTCTCTAATCCTTGTCTCCAGGGTGAACAGTGTTGCAGGCGTCAGCAGAAGAGAGAGAATAGCCTTTTACTCATCCCTCTGCTTAAGGGGCAGGGCAGCTCCTTCCTATCCAAATATCATTAGAGCCAGAAGAGGGCTATAGTTAGCTGGGAAGCTGGGCTACAGTTAGTTGGGAAGGGCACGATGCCATTGGCATGCACCCAGGTAAACAACACCACACTACTCAAAAGAAGTCCAGCCCAGCTGTTGCTTTTTCAGCCCCTCTATGTGGAGGGGAAGGAGACTGGGGAAGAACAGGCACCCCGAATTATGTCCTGTATCTCTTGGTACTGGAAGCTATTGTACCTCATGTGCTACGATGATGCACCAATGCAGCGCCAGTTAAACCAAAGTGAAACTGGTGCAGCAGCATGGAGGAGGGGTTTGCAGTCATCTGTCTTTTGAGAAGGTAACTCAAGTAATCTTCCAGTCAGAAAAAGCACCAGTCTGTCTGGAGAGTCAGTACCTTAATTATTCAGAGGAAGTAGAATTAAATCCTAAAATAAGAGTTCTCAACAGGCTGCAGTGATTTGCCTTCCCAGTTCTAGAATGCATTTCATATATTAATTGTGTATTGGCAAACATCTAGTGTTTCATATCACATCTGTTTCCAAGTTATTTGTCAAACAGGTATTCATTCATTGAGTAAATATATTTGTTCTCATAGACTCATAGACTCTAGGACTGGAAGGGACCTCGAGAGGTCATCGAGTCCAGTCCCCTGCACTCATGGCAGGACCAAATACTGTCTAGACCATCCCTGATAGACATTTATCTAACCTACTCTTAAATATCTCCAGCGATGGAGATTCCACAACTTCCCTAGGCAATCTATTCCAGTGTTTAACTACCCTGACAGTTAGGAACTTTTTCCTAATGTCCAACCTAAATCTCCCTTGCTGCAGTTTAAGTCCATTGCTTCTTGTTCTACCATTGGAGGCCAAGGTGAACAAGTTTTCTCCCTCCTCCTGATGACACCCTTTTAGATACCTGAAAACTGCTATCAGGTCCCCTCTCAGTCTTCTCTTTTCCAAACTAAACAAACCCAATTCCTTCAGCCTTCCTTCATAGGTCATGTTCTCAAGACCTTTAATCATTCTTGTTGCTCTTCTCTGGACCCTCTCCAATTTCTCCACATCTTTCTTGAAATGCGGTGCCCAGAACTGGACACAATACTCCAGTTGAGGCCTAACCAGCGCAGAGTAAAGCGGAAGAATGACTTCTCGTGTCTTGTTTACAACACACCTGTTAATGCATCCCAGAATCATGTTTGCTTTTTTTGCAACAGTATCACACTGTTGACTCATATTAAGCTTGTGGTCCACTATGACCCCTAGATCTCTTTCTGCCATACTCCTTCCTAGACAGTCTCTTCCCATTCTGTATGTGTGAAACTGATTTGTTCCTTCCTAAGTGGAGCACTTTGCATTTATCTTTATTGAACTTCATCCTGTTTACCTCAGACCATTTCTCCAATTTGTCCAGATCATTTTGAATTTTGACCCTGTCCTCCAGAGCAGTTGCAATCCCTCCCAGTTTGGTATCGTCCGCAAACTTAATAAGCGTACTTTCTATGCCAACATCTAAATCGTTGATGAAGATATTGAACAGAGCCGGTCCCAAAACAGACCCCTGCGGAACCCCACTTGTTATACCTTTCCAGCAGGATTGGGAGCCATTAACAACTACTCTCTGAGTACGGTTATCCAGCCAGTTATTCACCCACCTTATAGTAGCCCCATCTAAATTGTACTTTCCTAGCTTATCTATAAGAATATCATGCGAAACTGTATCAAATGCCTTACTAAAGTCTAGGTATATCACATCCACCGCTTCTCCCTTATCCACAAGGCTCGTTATCCTATCAAAGAACGCTATCAGATTAGTTTGACACGATTTGTTCTTTACAAATCCATGCTGGCTATTCCCTATCACCTTACCACCTTCCAAGTGTTCTGGTGCTAGTTAGACATTCTTGAGATAATTCTTACTTGATATAAAGGGAGATATTCAAGATTCTGTTTCCAAATCTTATTTCTGATACTTGACTAAAGGCTCCTTGTTTGCTTACCAGTGGGTATCCTTATCTGAAACAATCAAAAAAGATTTTGCAGCCATTTCCTGCCATAGAAAGAAATTCAAGTAAAAGAAACTATATTTTTAATATGATAGGCTGCCAGTAATAACTAAATGTAGGTAGGAACGGTGAGTCATTGCCATTGCTGAGTGTTTACTTGCTCATTTCTAAATCTTTCCTCCTTCCCTCTCTCAAGTCAAACCAGTTACTCACTGTTTTAGACATTGTAGAGAAATGACTCTCAGTTCAGAAGAGCGTTTATCTATTTCCATTTAATCAGTGTGGAGATCAGTAACACTTACATTCAGACTACACCATGTACGTTTTGCAGTCTTAAGCTGTGAGGGAAATGTGTTGAAGAGAGGTTCATATTAGGGTTTTTTAAAACCAATCTACTGTAAGGCTTAAATGTTTTTGTCTGTTACTGTTATGTTTATAGAATATACAGAGAGAAGTTAGATGAAAGCATAAAGAATCTTCCTGGAAGATAAGTTATTTCTTAGAATTCTGTTTTGAGGCTTTTCTGTGTTGTTCTGAGACACACAAAGCAGGTTGCTCCCTTAAATAGAAAGGCACATCTCACCCCACCTTAATATGGGCTTATTGTTTGCAGACTGACTGCACAAGATCCAGGCCACATGTTTTCCTATAGAGGCCATAGATGCTAGCAGGACCAGTAACCCCCTTGAAATTTCAAGCAACAGCTTACAATTCTAACATAGCTTTCAGTACAACACTGTTACCTTGATACAGTGTAAGCTGTACCAGAACTAACAATTTACCAGAGAGATCTTATATTTTAGTGGTAAAGGATAGAAGAAATGCACAGATTCTTACCAGCTTTTTAAAAAAATTAGAAGACTGGGTGAGTGATCACTTTAAATTATATACCTGGAAAATATTAAGGTAAAATTGAATGCAATATTTAACAAGTGTAAAATTGACCTTTGATTTTATTAAACCTTGTTTTTACTAAATATAATTTTTGGGCCTAAATTTTACAAATTTGTTTTCCTTTTCTAGGCTTTGGAATATAATGCTAACATTTTTAGTAGAAGAAAGTTAGTCTTAAACATGGATAAGAAGTTTCTTATTCCAGAGCAACAGGAACAAAATGTTATGGTAGTCAAGGCTGATAAGCAGACTAATTCCCAAAGAAATAAATATTGACATAGAACTGAAGCAAAGTACTGCATGGTGTTAAGAGCATTGCTGAACATATGGGATAGGTGAACTGAGAAGACCAGAAGGTTGAGTCTACACTGCACACTAGTGGTGGCGGTGTATAGGGCTTGTGTAGATACATGCCGTAGCGAAAAATGAGCTGCGTCCACACTGTGGTATGTAGCTACATGTGGCACTGAAAGACTTTGGTGGGGGAAGGTAGTGGTGAAAGGCTTCAGTGGCTCCCTGGTGGCAGAACTTTTCCCTGTGGCACAGAAAGATTCCAGCAGTGGGATGCTAAACTGCTAAAAATAGCAGTGTAGAGAGGGGAGGCACTGCTTGGGTGAGTAGAGAGCCATGTTGGTATATACAAATACTTTACTCTATTTTCCTAAGCTGTGCCTCACCGTCTATACTGCTATTGATGTCTGTTCTAGGTGGGAGAAGGGAAGTAGCTATATACGTACTCCACACGTCACTGTAAAAAGTGTGTAGTGTAAACATGCCATTAGGCTGTGTCCTTATCTTTCTTTACCGTGTTCCTCCCCTTCTCCCTGTTTGATTGTTAGAATTTAAACTCTGAGCATGGGATTTCTGGTATTTTTGATCTCCATATCTTTCTTTTTCAAAACTATGAAATATAGGGATGATTTAGTAAAACTGACATTGTTTAGTCCTTTTTGTTTTGTAACTTATGTTCCAGTCTACAACAATTAGCTACTCTCAGCCATTCATAGATTATCACGGTTGGAAGGGACCTCGGGAGGTCATCTAGTCCAACCCTCTGTTTAAAGCAGGACCAGTCCCCAATTGAATCATCCCAGCCAGGGCTTTGTCAAGCCTGACCTTAAAAACCTCTAAGGAAAGAGGTTCCACCACCTCCCTAAGTAACCCATTCCAGTGCTTCACCACCCTTCTAATGAAAAAGTATTTCCTAATATCCAATCTAAACCTCCCCTACTGCAATTTGAGACCATTACTCCTTGTTCTGTCATCAAGTACCACTGAGAACTAGATGGGGCTGTATAATCCATCCTCTTTGGAACCCCCTTTCGGGTAGTTAAAAGCAGCTATGAAATTCCCCCTCATTCTTCTCTTCTGTAGACTAAACAATCCCAGTTCCCTCAGCCTCTCCTCATAAGTCATGTGCTCCAGCCCCCTAATAATTTTTTTTTGCTCTCCACTGGACTCTTTTTTTTTCCTATTTTTCTACATCCTTCTTGTAGTGTGGGGCCCAAAACTGGACACAGTACTCCAGATGAGGCCTCACCAATGCTGAATAGAGGGGAATGATCACATCCCTCAATCTGCTGGCAATGCCCCTACCTATACAGCCCCAAATGCCATTAACCTTCTTGGCAACAAGGGCACATTGTTGACTCATATCCAGCTTCTCATCCACTGTAACCCCTAGGTCCTTTTCTGCAGAACTGCTGCCTAGTCATTCGGTCCTTAATCTGTAGCTGCACATGGGATTCTTCATTCCTAAGTGCAGGACTCTGCACTTGTCCTTCTTGAATCTCATCAGGTTTCTTTTGGCCCAATCCTCTAATTTGTCTAGGTCTCTCTGTATCCTATCCCTACCCTTCAGCATATCTACCACTCCTCTCAGTTTAGTGTCATCTGCAAACTTGCTGAGGGTGCAGTCCACGCCATCCTCCAGATCATTAATGAAGATATTGAACAAAATCAGCCCCAAGACCGACCCTTGGGGCACTCTGCTTGAAACTGGCTGCCAACTAGACATGGAGCCCATTTGAGCCCAACAAGCTAGCCAGCTTTCTATCCACCTTATAGTCCATTCATCCAGTCCATACTTCTTTCACTTGCCAGCAAGGATATTGTCAGAGACCATATCAAAAGCTTTGCTACAGTCAAGGAATAACACGTCCACTGCTTCCCCCCTCATCCACAGAGCCAGTTATCTCATCATAGAAGGCAGTTAGGTTAGTCAGGCATGATTTATTCATCATAAATCACCGGAGGATGAGGAACTGAGATCAATATATTGAAAATGACTAACTATACTAGATAAAGCTTTTGATAGAATGAACTAATTTCAACATAAGGTTATCTGCCCTAAAAAGGAAGAATCTGTAAAGAACTATAATGGAGTGCTTTTTAGCAGAGTAAATTAACAACAAAATTACTGGCCACTTCCAAGGCATGCCAAGTCTCATTGGGTCTTATGACTGCAGGTAAATGTTGACACTTGCATGATGGAGCTGCCTTTTCAACATGAAAATCTCGAAGGTCTTATTTTGAAAATGTAAAAGGATATAAGAATTTGGGATAGACTATCATTTTAACATGTTAGTGTTCAAAGGTGGATGATAGTGTTACATCCTGGTCCAGTATCCCACTGTATGGCAGCTGCAATCTCTTGCAATTACAGGTTTCCATATGCTTCTGTAGCTGCTAGGCAGAGTCTAGTCACTGTTCTTAGCTCTGAGCTTGTCAGGCAGACTGCAAGCTCAAACCCCCTTGTTTGTAACATGAGACCGCTGCCCTAGAAGTTAAACCAGTGCCTCAGACTTTGAGAGCCCAAGAGCTCCGCTGAGTCTGTGGGTGCTCTGGGCTTTTAGTTTAATCTTTTCAGGGACAATGTGGCAGAAGGCAAGGAATTTAGGCTTAGTAAAGGAAATTCTTAACCACAGTAACTTTACTCTTAAAAGAATTTGAGAGTTACAGCTCTTTTAAAAATAACAAAAGTCCTGAGATGTCCCTTCTGCTTGTCTGTCTGATCTCATTCCTTCTGCAAGTCCAAAGTTTGTCAGCATTCCAGGCTGTACAGAGTCCCTCTTATGTTCTCTCTCCTATGCATCATGTTTACAGGGGCTGATGATTGGCCCCCAGCATAAAGCATCATGTTACTCTTAAATAGGTTGTTTGCTTGCCATCCGTTCTTCCTGAGATGTCCCCCCCCCACCCCGCCATGCTGGCACCAGCTGCATAGAAACCCTTTGACCAGTAGGCGTGTCAGTCAAAGTCCATAGTTTCAGATTGCCATCTTGGTGGTTTCTTGATGGTAGTCCTTCAATGAAGTGTCAAGCGCTATTCCTGGGTGAGGCTGTAGTATAGAATGGAATGCAATAGTCTTACCTTAGGCAAGTTTAGACATGTGTTCTCAACACACAATACAATACAAAATAGTGTTCAAAATTTGATACACGTATCATCTGAGTCACAGTTAGCAGTTAGCTTGTAAGAGGAAATAATTGAACTTTGACTTCTTGATGAAGCAACATTGTGGAAGTTATGAATGTAGACAGTATGACTAGTAGGACTTGAATAAATGTGGTGGAGAGCTGTAAACCAGGAATTTCCTGTTTTGGCATACTTAGTAAAAATATTGATCTTTATGGCTTTGGGGTGAAAGATGCTGGTCTGAGAATTGTTAATGTAATGCTTAAATTTTGTGTAGCGCTCTGAGAGCACTTTAAAAAGGCTAAGTAAGGATCCATATTATCATTTTCACAGATGAGGAAATAAAAACATAGAGACACTGATTTTTACAAGGTCACAGAGCAAATTAGTGGTAGAGATTGCAATGCTATTGGAGAGCTTCCTTCTTCACCAATATGAAAGAACAACCGTAGTTTTCTAATGCAGGGTTTTTCAGAAGCTGCCCCTTAGCAAATTCAAAATCATAGTGTTGTGCAAATTATAATGAGGATTAATGGCATTCATACAGAGAATTCAGTAATATTGAAAATGCTTGGCTTTAGCCGTACGAAGATGACTATATACTCACATCTAAAAATCTGCATTAAAGTATTCATAGGACAGCACAGTAGTAAATATTACTCTATACAGTAATATAGAATGCATATGAAACTATAATCTTGTTTGCCATCTAGGAAACCTGAAATGGCAGTCATGAGTATTATATTACAGTGGCTATTGATAGCTATTGCTATCTTTTGATTGAAGACAGTTATAAATTAAACCGTTTTGCAAACAAAAATCTTCCGGAAAAAGAAAATTACCTTTTGAACTCAAGACATTTTGAGCAAAATCCTTTCAGCAGCTCAGAGCATGGGATCCTACTTCCTCTGTATCATTCAAGGCCCATTTGATTTTTATTTAAGGCTAATGTTGGTCTTTCTCTGAAAATTACCTGACTGGAGATGCTGCTCTCTTCTAGGGCTTGATCCATGACAAAGCTTCCCTAGACTGTAATGAGGACCCTAATACACTATTACTTAAATAGTCAATATCTGAAAAAGGTACAAAATTCTAACTAGACAATGTAATTAGGCCAAATTGAAAAAAGTAAGGCTTATGCTAGGCTCAATAAAATATTCAGTATGATATGTACAAAGAAGGGAGTCTGAGTTGTTCTTTAATTTTTATATTGTTCTGGTTATTCTCCCCCACTCCCCAGACTTAGAATTAGAATTAAGAACACACAAGTGGCTGGCATGTTTTAAGTAGTTGTTTTAACCTGCATGTTATGTTGCTACATGAAAGTTATGTACACTCTCTGACAAACATTACTCAACTTCTTTGTTTGTTTCAAGTTCTCTGCAGGAAGGAAGAAATGTGGATGTTTTGAATATTTCTGGGAGCCCAACTTCACAGAAAAGTGAGTTGAATGCAGTTATGTTTATATTTTAAATTGAGAGAACATATCCCATTTAAATAACTTACCAGAAATTGATATTGAACTATTTTAGAAAAATCTAGAAAGCTGGGAAGGAAAGATAAATATAATACCAAGCAAGTAACCATATCTATGTTACCATATGTTTTATGTAGGGCTGTTGATTAATCGTAGTTTACTTACACCTTTAACTCAAAAAATTAACTGATTAAAAAAATGAATCGTGATTAATCATACTGTTAAACAATAGAATAACAATTGAAATATATTAAATATTTTTGGATATTTTTCTACACTTTCAAATATATTGATTTCTATTACAACACAGATGACAGTGTACAGTGCTCACTTTATATTATTGTTTTTATTACAAATATTTGCACTGTAAAAATGATAAATAAAATAGTATTTTTCAATTTACCTCATACAAGTACTGTAGTGTAGTCTCTTTTTCATGGAAGTGTAACTTATAAATGTAGACTTTTTTTTTTTTTTTTGCTACATAACTGCACTCAAAAAGAAAACAATGTAAAACTTTAGAGCCTACAAGTCCACTCAGTCCTACTTCATATTCAGCCAATCACTAAGACAAACAAGTTTGTTTACCTTTATGGGAAATAATGCTAACTGCTTCTTATTTACAATATCACCTAAAAGTGAGAACAGGTGTTTGTATGGCACTTTAGTAGCAGGCACTGAAAGGTATTTACATTCCAAATCTGCTAAACATTCATATGCCCCTTCATGCTTTGGCTACCTTTCCAGAGGACATGTTTCCATTATGATGATGCTTGTTTAAAAAAAAATGCATTAATAAAATTTGTGACTGAACTCCTTGGAAGAGAATGTATGTCTCCTCTTCTGTTTTACTTGCATTCTGCCATGTATTTCATGTTACAGCCATCTCAGATGATAACCCAGCAAATGTTCATTTTAAGAACATTTTCACTGCAGATTTGACAAAATGCAAAGAAGGTACCAATGTGAGATTTCTGAAAATAGATAGGGCACTCAACCCAAGGTTCAAGGATCTGAAGTGCCTTCCAAAATCTGAGAGGGACGAGGTGTGGAGCATGCTTTCAGGTGTCTTAAAAGAGAAACACTCCAATGCGGAAACTACAGAACCTGAACCACCAAAAATAAAATCAACCTTCTGCTGGTGGCATCCGACTCAGATGATGAAAATGAACATGCATTGGTCTGCACTGCTTTCGGTTGTTATCAAGCATAACTTGTCATCAGCATTGGACACATGTCTTCTGGAATGGTGGTTGAAGCATGGAGGGACATATGAATCTTTAGCCAGGGTAAAAGTAAGCCAGTATAAGCCATTACATCGTACTGATAAAAAGTGGCCGCCAGTACCGGCCTGTACTCAGCTGACGTTAAAGTGCGGCTGCGGCAAAGGAGCCTGCTTAAAGCACTTCCACGGCAGCGCTTTAATACCATTGCCCCTTTTCTCCCCCCCGCTTGGGCTGCCTCCATGGGGAGGGACAAAAGGAGCAGCTGCCCAGGGGCTGTGATTTAAAAGGCCCCAGGGCTCCAGCTGACGCTACCGCAGCAGTGGCCAGAGCCCTGGGCCCTTTAAATCGCTGCTGGAGCCCTGGGTGGCACAGGCCAGGCAGTGCGGGTGGGCTGGCTGGGGGATGCCGACCCCCAGCCCTGTCCCTTCCTCCTGAGACCCTGCCCTTTCTGGGGGCTGGAGCCGGAACCGGCCCCGGCCCCCATACAAGTAAGTGTGGGATGTTACTTTCACCCCTGTCTTCAGATCATCTGAAACATAAATATCTTGCGATACCGGCTACAACAGTACCATGTGAATGCCTGTTCTCACTTTCAGGTGACATTGTAAACAAGATGTGGGCAGCATTATCTCCTGTAAATTGTGACCAGACTTGTTTGTCTGAGCAATTGAGTGAAGTAGGACTGAGTTGACTTGTAGCTTTAAAGTTTTACATTGTTTTATTTTTGAATGCAGTTATTTTTTGTACATAATTCTACATTTGTAAGTTCAACTTTCATTGAGATTCAAAGAGATTGCACTACAATACTTGTATTAGGTGAGCTGAAATACACTATTTTTTGTTTTTTACAGTGCAAATATTTTTAATAAAAAAATATAAAGTGAGCACTGTACACTTTGAATTCTGTGTTGTAATTGAAATCAATATATTTGAAAATGTAGAAAACATCCAAAAATATTTAAATAATTGGTATTCTGTTATTGTTTAACAGTGTGATTAATCACGATTAATTTCTTTAATCTCTTGATAGCGCTAGTTTTATATCATTGTTTATAAATTATTCCCAGTTTTTAAATAAAGGGAAGTTAGGAAGCTTTTCTTTTTCTTCTCCCCTCCT
This sequence comes from Gopherus evgoodei, assembly GCF_007399415.2. NCBI lineage: Eukaryota > Metazoa > Chordata > Testudines > Testudinidae > Gopherus > Gopherus evgoodei. The sequence goes on along the minus strand of NC_044326.1, from coordinate 42,940,498 downwards.
TCCTCCATCCACTTTTACTTGCCTAATCCTTGGATTTCAATGTATTTTATACTAACCAGTAAAGTGGGTATTTGTAAGCGGAAATTATCTTAGATGAACAATGTATGCAAAGGGTTCACGTCTAACCCAAATAACCTAATACCATTTAATTAGTTATTAAGTTTTATAGGATCATGAGGAAATAAGAACAAGAAGAATTTCTAGTGTTCCACAGTGACACAGGAACAGGTTAGCAATGCTGCTCAGTCATTTTTATAAACAAGTTACTTTAACTCACTGAAAACAATTCCTGTTCAAGTTCAGACATATTCATGTCAAGCAAATAGATCACACTGAACTGGAACCTAAACATTGTGCTGAAATATGCCTTTGCCAGAAAATGAGGGAGCGGCAAAAAGGGCTTCTGATTGAAAACTAAAGAGTCCAAAGGCAGTTTGACAGATACTTTAAAACTGATATGTCCAAATGTCGTTGAGAGTGAGACAGTAGAATAAGTCAGAGGAAGATGATAGAAATAACTTGGAGAAAAATAATTAAGATGCTGAATTTCAACAAGGGGCAGGAAGAATGTTCTCATTCTTTAGAACAATTAACGGATAGTCTGTAGGATAGAACTTCTATTGAAATGCAGCATCTTCATTCCCTTTTTCTGTAAAGAATAAACTATTATAAATTGTGGGTAGAACACACACACTTTTATTTTTGTTGTTGTTTTTTTTAATGTAGCACAAGTAGAAATTGTTACATATATTCCTAAAAACCTTTTCAGTTTTAAGTTGCTTAAAATCTTTTAACCTTTTTTTTCCCCCAAGAAAATCCCCTATCCAATTGTGAGGATTGGGTGAGAAGAGACTGCAGAGTATAGTGCAACAAATTTAACATTGCCTTCACCCTAATTTTCAGATACCTTAGTCCAGAATGCAACATAAAGCAGGTCAACACACAGACCTGCTTTGAAATAACAAAAGGTGTGTTTTAAAGCTGGCTTAATTGTTCAGTGTGAGTCAGTGTATGGAAACTCTCTCTCCCCTTCTTCAGAATAAAATGACTAAAGTTGACTGTGCTAAAGTGAGTAATAAACTAATCTTAACTACGTTTACTTTAGCTATTTTTATTATGAATAGGTGTGAGTGTCCACAGGACTGGTGCCAGGGTTTCTCGCGCCCTAGGCGCATGCCCATTTTGCCGCCCCCCGCTCTGATCCCGTGGCTCTGGTGGAGCTGCCTCAGGCATTCCTGCGGAGGGTCCGTTAGTCCGTGGCTCTGGTGGAGCTGCCGCAGGCATTCCTGCAGAGAGGGTCCGCAGCTCCCATGGAGCTGCCGCAGCCATGCCTGCGGGAGGTCCACCGGAGCAGTGGGAGCAGCCGACCGTCCGCAGGCATGACTGCGGCAGCTCCACCAGAGCTGCGGACCAACGGACCCTCTGCAGGCACGACTGCGGCAGGTCAACTGGAGCCGCTTGCGGCCCCCCCCCCCGGCAAAATGCTGCCCCCTCAATAATCCTGGTGCCCTAGACGATTGCCTAGGCTGCCTAAATGGCAGCACCGGCCCTGAGTGTCCACAGAAAGACTTGCACTGAAACAACTAAATCGACTTAAAAAACAGATCAGTGCAAATTTGCACGTAGGACCAATCCATTCAAGAGTAAAATTTTGCTTTTTATTTGCTGCAGTGTAAACAGCAAACATGTTGAAGATACAGCACTATCCCATATAGATTTGAAATACAGTACTGTTTTCTTATTGATATAACTTTTTTCCTTTTTTCTTTAAAGAAACCTCCAGTGAGGAAATGCCATCTGTCATCTCTCCATATGGGGAAACTTTTCTTTTCAACAGCCTTGCAGATGCCAAGGTAAATTGAAAGGTCTTGGTGTAAATAGTATAGTGCAGTATGTTGTTTGTTGCCCACACTCCCTACTGTGTGAATGTGTGCGCACACACTATTATATGAATTACTTGTACTACAAATATTTAATGGACTAGTAACTTTGATATAGTGAAGAGTGAGATGCACTTTGTTTTTCAGCAGTAGTAGGCCTTGCATGAAATAAAGCTATACCAGATCAGGCTGGTGGTTCATCTAATCTATTCTCTGTTGCCAATACCAGATGCTTTAGAGGAAGATGCAAGAAATCTGGCAACAGACATTTATAGAATAACCTGCCCCAACAGAAGTTTCCAACTCATCCCAACCAGTTGGTATACACATTCAAGTGTGAAGCTGTCCTAGTATCTAATGTAACTATAGGTATTCTCATTATCAAATGTCTAATTCTCCTTTGGATGCTCTTGTCTTCAGTGATATATTGTGGGAATGAGGTCCACTGATCAATTGTGTTATATAAAAATATTTCCTTATCAGTATTAAAACTAGTTGTGTTTTTGATTTTTCACTTTCTGTTCTTGTAATATGCAAAAGGATAAATAGTAGCATCTGAATTCCCTTCTCTGAATTAAATTTTCCTTATACTTCTATCATGTCCACTCTTATTCATCTGTCTCTTCTCATAGGGGAGTCAAATGTTGTTGTCAATGGGGAATCCTCATTGAATGGAGGTATTTCAGGTGGGGTTCTGCAGAGTTTAGACTAGGCGCCAATCTGTTGAACATTTTCAACAGTGATCTAGAAATATAAAATCACTGCTGATAAAATTTTGCAGGTGAGGCAAAGATTGGTGGAGTGGTAAATAATGACATCCTACATCAGTGCTCTTCACTATTTTTGAATTGGAGGCCACTTTGGCAAAAACCCTTCAATGTGAGAGCCACATCAACTACTAAATTAACACATTGCTTACTATTCCTTCTGATTAATGTTACAGAGCCACTTGTGTAACTAAAACAAAGTTTACTTGTACAATAAATGATACTCCTTTTATAAAATAATAACCAAGAAAATATATGGAATTAAAAAGGCACCTATGTGAGTAAACTTTTTAAAGAATAATGCAAACCTTACTTTAAAAACTGGATGACCAAAAGTGTGCCTGTTCCTCCTTGACTTTGTTCATGGAGTAGTATTTGTAATCTGTCATCACAATCCTAGTAAGAGAGTCCAAATGTTGGTTGGTCAATTTGTTCCTCTGTTTTCTTTTCACTCTTGTGGGTGGAGCTGAGGATGAAGGGTTTGGAGTGTGGGAAGAGGCTCAAGGCTGGGACAGAAGGTTGAGATGTTGGGTGGAGGGCTCTGGCTGGGGATGTGGGCTCTGTGGTGGGGCTGGGGATGAGGAGTTTGGGGTGCAGGTAGGCTGCCCCGGGGCTGGGGCCAGAGGACTCCCCCAGCCCTCTCCTTGCCAGCAGCAGCTGGCTCTAGGGGAAGAGGCTCTTTTTCCTCCCTGCCGGCAGGCAGCATGGAGTTCTGGGGAAGGGGCTGTTTCTCCCACCTGCTGGAAGGCAGCACAGGAGCTCCGGGTGAAGAGGCCCCCTCTGGCAGCAGGGAGTTCTGGGGTCAGGGGAGAGGCCCACAGCAGCCCTGCAAGCCCCAACTTGCTCCCCTCCACAGTTCCCATGCACCTCCTACCTCTATCCTCTCCAGGTCCCTGCTGCGTGGCTCTTTATAGCTGCTGTTTGGCTATTTATAGCCTGATGCATGGCTGCGCAGCTTAGAGGGAACTTAGCAAGCCAAACTTAGGGTCCATGGGAGCTGCCATTGGCTCACGGGCCTTGCAATGAAGAATATAGTCCTACAAAGGGCAATGTGGATCTTCTGGTAAACTGGGCCAATTCAAACAAGATCTGCCTTAGTACAACCAAATGTAAAGTTATATAGCTAAGAACAAGGAACGCAGACCACATCTACGGAATGGCTACTGTGTCTTGGAAAGTAGTAACTTTGAAAAGGATTTAGGCGCATAGTGGGCAAGCAACGGAACATGAGCTTCCAATTTGGTGCTGAATGTCTTGCTAACACTGATTATTTAATTTTGTGCTTGAGGCTGAAAATACTTTAAAAATGAATAAAATGCATCTTCTATACTTGTATTTAGGCTAGAAGTCTTTTTCATCTGCTAAGTTATGTTTTTGCAGTATTGGGAATGTTGAAACTTATTGGTAATGCTACTTACCCTGGTTAGAAAACTTACAAAATAGAATACAAAAACATAAGATGGTTATCAACAATCTCCTTCTTTTTATAAAGGCACTACATGTAAAAATATTCTACCATTAAACAGGCCATGTACATTGGATTATCTGCCTAATAGAATGGAATTGCTATTTCTTTACAAACTCAGATCTCATTAAATACAACTGTTCACAATATAAACATGAATAATGTTGAGACTTTCTACAGACCAAAAATAAGCTGGTATTCTTAGTGTGGATAATCAAAATTTCCAAGTTGTTAAAGGTAACACATACTACTAATGTTCGGCTGCATCAGAATATGGTTTGTGGTGGGAAAAGACAGGTACTAAAATTTACTGAGAAAATCAGAAAACGCTATAGATAGTCCAAAAATCCTAGGAATGCATAAGAAAATACTATATAGTTCTTAAGAATTATCAAAGTCTGTGTAACTCGTGTGTGTGTATATATGTATATGTATGTATATGAGTGTGTGTATATGTATATATATATATATGTGAAATGTAGCAAACTAGTATTCTGGACTAGTTAAAGCCTGATCATTGTATATTCTAAGTGGCTGGGTGTTAGATGTTGCACCGTTGGGACAGGAAAGGTGTCAAGGGAACAGCTGGAAAGAATAGGCTGCAGTTTATATGGGCAATGTCTGGGGAAACCATTAAGCAGTCACTAAGGAGTTACAGCTGAGAGATGAATCAACATGAGGGAGCTGGGAATTCAAGTGGTTATCTACACTGAAGATTCACTGGAAACCTGCCTGAGTTAAACCAGGAGGGAAGGCAGCAGATTGGAGTGGAGATGTCTGAGGAGCTGCCTGAGCAAGAAATGGTTTTATGTATTGATTAAACTTTAGTAGAAGTCAAACAATCTTGTTTTAGAAGCTACTTTTAAAAGGTGTCCAATCTGAGGAGTCAGTTTTATATATAATGTGTGTGTGTGTGTGTGTGTGTGTGTGTGTGTGTATTTTATGGTTGGCCTGTCTTTCTGTTGTCGAGATACAACCTTCAAATGTAAGTTTGATGTACACCCCACCTCTCTCCAGCAACGATAATGCTGGAAACTAAAACCTTCCTTTCTATCGCCATTTAGCTGGATATGAGTGCAATTCAAAGCTTAAATGGGTTCATTTATATGCTTCCCTGGGCCCACATATCTACACCAGCGACACCATCACAGGACCTAACCAGATCAGCCACACCATCACCGTTTCATTCACGTGTGTGTCCATCAACGTAATATGCGCCATCATATGCCAGCAATGCCCCTCTGCTATGTACATCGGCCAAACTAGACAGTCTCTACGGAAAAGGATAAATGGACACAAATCAGATATTAGGAATGGCAATATACAAAAACCTGTAGGAGAACACTTCAACGTCCTTGGCCACACTATAGCAGACCTCAAGGTGGCCATCCTGCAGCAAAAAAAACTTCAGGACCAGACTTCAAAGAGAAACTGCTGAGCTTCAGTTCATCTGCAAATTTGACACCATCAGCTCAGGATTAAACAAAGACTGTGAATGGCTTGCCAACTACAGAACCAGTTTCTCCTCCCTTGGTTTTCACACCTCAACTGCTAGAACAGGGCCTCATCCTCCCTGATTGAACTGACCTCATTATCTCTAGCTTGCCTGCATATATATATATATACCTGCCCCTGGAAATTTCCACTACATGCATCTGACGAAGTGGGTATTCACCCACGAAAGCTCGTGCTTCAAAACATCTGTTAGTCTATAAAGTGCCAAAGGATTCTTTGCTGCAGTTAAACTTGTGACATTAACCATAGAAAATGTTATTGTAGAAAAGATATTGTTGGTTATATTTCAAGGTAATCAATTTTGTTGTCTATTTTTTGGTATTGTATTTTTTCTCTTATGCATGTGGATTAAATTTGTTGTCTCTGGAGGCTGCCCAGTAAATAGTTAGCTGAAGTTTATTTTTTAAAAAGGGAAAAGTGAATATTTGTGAAATACTTACCTTTAAGTAATTTAGTCTTTATTTGGAAGCATTTGAGATCACCTGTCCTTGTATGCAAAGAAGAAGTGCTTAAATGTCATAGTGGCACCTTTACTAATGTGGGGTGTCGCATTCCTGATTTTATATTTGCAAAAACGTTGAGGTAATTTAGCAATCCAAACCAAATGCATGTCTCTATAATTGATTTCTTCTTTCTAGGAAATCTGCGGAAATGAATTCTTGGCTTTTGAAGAAAAACTTGAAGATAAAGACGTGACTGAAGAGCATTGTCTTCATGATAAATCATGGTATTACTTATGAATTAAGGACAAGTTTAAACCTATTCTCACACCTGTCATCAACTTCTTCATTGAAATTCAGTAAAAATGGTTGACTTGCACCTCTGGGATCACAATCAGGATGGCATGTTTATGGAGATCTGACTCCTCCCCAAAATCAGTCAGAGTTTGTATTCTATAACAATCTGGGAACATCTGCCCCCCAGTTCCTGATCTTTGTTCAGACTTAAGTTGATGTAGTTTGAATTGCTGCCTTCTGCTGGTAGTCCCTCCCATGAAAGCAGGGAAATTGTGAAATTTATCTTAGATATTTTCTAGGAGGCCATTGCCTGCATGCTACCTTCATCTTTCCTTCCCCCCCAACAATGCCAGTACTTACTTTTGGGGTGGGACTGTGACACTTACCTGATGCTCCAGCCCCAATCTACAACATATGGGAGCTGTCAACTGATGCCAGTTTGCCCACTGAAGATTTTAAAAGGTTGACCTGGTCTCACTTGGAAACAGAGACCAGGCCACAACTCCAAAGACATGACTGGGGTCCAGTATGATGGGGACAATGAATTCCCTTTGAAGTTCTGCAAAATTTATAGAATCATAGAAGATTGTAGTGGGAAGAGACCCCAGGAAGTCATTCCAATCTCATAATGAACCAATAAGTATTGTGTTACTGCTAAACAATGATTGGGCATGGTAGGATTCACTCTTAGTTACTATTAAAATAAATGTGGTTTGTTTCAGTGTAAGGTCTCTAACCTCATAGCATTTAGAATGACTGTTTGCATAAATAAACAAAACTGTAATAATAATAATTATTGTAATGTACATATTTAATGAACCAAGAGTAAAATTCTGTTGTTTTTCTTCTAGTGTATTTAATATCCAGAAAGGGAAAGCATCATCTGAGGACCATGTGAAAAATGAATTGATATCTCAAGAGGATACATTTATGTTTCCAGAACAACTTGCTAGTGAAACTGAATATACTACTGTGGAAGAATGTTCTCCATATTTAAGAACAAAAAAACATAAAGGCCAAAAGTATTCTTCATTCCCTACTAAGAACCGAAGCAGAAATCTGGAACACTCTGTTAAAGAATCAGTTTATTTTCTGCCATTTGATGATAAACAAATTATCACCCCGAACAATTCAATAACACCCTATGCCTGTTTTTATGGATCGTCGGTAAAGAAGGTTAAAACAGGGTGGTTGGATAAACTGTCACCTCAGGGGTATGTAGTTTTTTCTATTATTATTTCATACATCTTATGTTTGCATGTTATGAAAATGAGTTATATTAGTCTATAGTCCAAATAGGGGGTAATTGTTTTCTTTTGGGAAAAAGTATGGTTTATTGGGGAACAGATGTGAACATTAGTAATAAATATGGTGTAGTTTTTTTCTTTTGAATTCTTTTCAATTTTTGAAATAATGTTGCTCATTACAGAGATTGATTGATTGATAGGCGCACTTAAGGAAAGATACGGTTTTTTTTGTTGGTTTTTTTTTTTTAATGAACCAGTTAGCAAGCCCTTACAAATTACAGCTTGTGAATTCTGCTATAAATTGTTATTGTGTCTTATCCTGAAACTTTTTAGAAAAGTTCTTCTTTGGACCACAATGAGAATTACAATGGACTCTGGTGTTTGTAAGATTCCATTTACCAGACTTGTTGTAGGTACATATGAAAATCGTTTCCTAGATTGGAAGCATTGCTGTTTCTCAGGCTTTTTGGTTCCAGTGCTTCCCTATCTTCTGATCTGATTCATAGATTTTTTTTTTTTTTTTTTTTTTTTTTTTTTTTTTAAGTTCAGGAGGCACGATTTATTTTCTGGTCTAACCTTCTGCAAAGCACGCACAAAAGAACATCATCCGTCACCTGAAGTCCATAACTTTTTTGAGTTTGTTTGTTTTTTAGAAAGATATCTAGTCTTGATTTAAAGACCACAAAGGCTGGAGAATCCACTATATCCTAGTTAAATTGTTCTAATAGTTAATTACCCTGTTAAAATTTGCAGCTTTTTATAATATGAATTTGACTAGGTTAATTTTTTTAATAATTGAATCACTTTCCTTTTTACCTTTTTGTGCTATATTAAAGAGCCATCTTTCCCATGTATGGACTTGTAGACTGTAATGAAGTCACTTAATCTTATCTTCAGTAAACTAAATACATTAAACTTTAAGGCAGTTTTTCCAGACCTCTGATCATTCTTGTCTCTCTCTTCTGAACTTTCTTTCAATTTGTTCACACATTTTTTTGAAGCATGGGCACCTGAATGGGACACGATATTCGACTAATTCATAGATTCCAAGGCCAGAAGGGGCCACTGAAATAATCTAATCTGATCTCTTGTATAACACAGACCACAGAACTTCTCCCAAAAAATCCTTGCAGCCCATTTTTTTTTTTAAAGGAAAAAACATCCAATTTTGATTTTTAAAATTGTCAGTGGAATCCACCACAACCCTGGTAAATTGTTCCTATGGTTAATTACTCTCACTGTTTTTAAAAACTCATGCCTTATTTCTAGTGTAAATTTGTCTAACTTCAACTTCCAATCATTGGATCCTGTTATACCTTTCTCTGCTAGATTGAAGAGCTGACTATCAAATATTTGTTCCCCAGGTAGGTACATATAGTCTGTAATCAAGTTGCCACTTTACCTTCTTTTTGATAAGCTAAATTGAGATCCTTGAGTCTATCAAGGATCTATCTATAAAACATGTCTTCTAATCCTTTAATCATTCTCAGGGCTCTCCTTTGAATTTACTGTTTGCAAAAGATATCAAACTGGCATAACATTAAATAGTTACCAGAGCCGTGCAGAACACTTACATTGTAATTCATGTACCAATGAACTGAGTCATGTGCTCTATTTAAACTCCAAGTATGTGTCCCATACTTTAAGAAAAGCTGTGTAACGAGATACTAAATAGAACTTGTACCCTGAGAAATCTATTTTATGTTCATTGCAAAGGTGGAGCTTAAAATTAGAGCACAATTTTTCTCTCTCCACTTAATTCTCTAAAAATTATAAAGCCACTCAGTTTACTTGGTATATAAAATTGAATTTCCTTTTTCCTCTGCGCAGCATGTTGAGGTAGTACTTGTACGATTTACTGACATTTTTAATGGAAACTGGATTTTACACTGGCCTTTTCAGGTTGAGAACAGTTATGATTTATTGTTGTCATAAAATACATGTTAGTTAATTAAACCAGAGCTGCTGCTGTTTAATTAAAGTTTTGATAAACTCTCACAGTCTACTGATCTTAAAGCAAAGCACACATTTAGCAGGAAGGGAAATAATGTTGGGAAAAGAGATTTTAGAGAGAGGTCTCATTCTTGTTTAATTAACTGTTTAATAGGTTTTAGAATTGAAACTCGTATACAGATAACTAATGGGCCGTCAACATTTTTAATGAACAGAATGGACTATTTCAGGTTCATGTAATTTTTTAAAAATTTATATAGAGTTTATCGTCTCCATTTGCTCTTAATAATCATAGAATATCAGGGTTGAAAGGGACCTCCGGAGGACCAATCCCCAACTAAATAAAAAATACACACCATGTTAAATCACTGCAGTTAATAATGCATATTTTTTTTTAATGGAATTTTGTTTCATATTGGACTTGGTAGTCCATGGCCTTGAGTAGGTGCAAACTCTGGGAATAGGAGTGTGGGTGGTAAATGGCTTGTTGGTCATGTAAACTGTGTCCTGACATGCCCTTTTTGGGGGGATGGCAATAGGGTGACCAGATGTCCTGATTTTATAGGGATGATCCTGATATTTGGGGCTTTTTCTTATATAGACATCTATTACCCCCCATCCCTGTCCTGATTTTTCACATTTACTATCTGGTCACCCTAGATGGCAATGAGCCAGTTCCTACAGGTTCTCAAACTTCTCTCTTGGGGTTCCAAGCAGAGGTGAAAGTAGGCCGGTCCGGTCCGGCGTACCGGCAAGAGCCAGTACACAGCCGACCATACTGTCAGGGAGCAGCTTCCCTTGGCCAGTAATTTAAAGGGCCTGGAGCTCCCAGCAGCAACAGGAGCCCCAGGCCCTTTAAATCACTGCCAGAGCCCCGGGATAGTGGCGATGGCCAGGAGCCCTGGGGCTTCGGGCCGCTACCATGGGCCTCTGGAGGTGATTTAAAGGTCCTAGGGCTCCCAGCCGCCTCTACTGCAGCTGGAGCCCCAGGCTCCTTAAATTGAGATTTAAAGGCCCCACCTCTTGTGGTTTGAAGCCCTGCCCCCTGCTCAGGACTCCAGTGTACCGGTAAGTCCTTTAAGTTACTTTCACCCCTGGCTCCAAGGCATCTAAAACCTTAACTCTGTCTCCATGAGGAGCAGCCAATCCTTGATCCTCTGTACCTGTGGATCTTGTGTTCCTTTTCCTTATGACTTCTGGGAACATTGAAGATAGGACAGCAGCAAACCAAATTGGGGAACATTCTCACTTTTGCTGAGAGATTCCCAGGAAGGAGTGTGTGCCTCATGACAGATGACTGAAGGGATAAGGGTGCAAATAATTGGCATGGACCTGAATACATGATTGCCTGCACTAGTTCCTGAGCCCACTTGGACTTCAGAACTTTTTCAGGGGTCCTAGTATATTATTATTCCAGCCATTTCTTCCTGTGGCTCTCATCTGAGAGGTTTTCTTTCCACTGTCTCTGTTTACTTTGTAACACTTCTCATGGTGAGCTCCCATTTTTCTTTAGATTAAGAATCTGTTTTAGCATTCTTTGGATGATAGCAAACATTTTGATGAGAGATTGAATAAAGGAGTATTGGATGTTTTCAGAGTCTTCTGTGGCTTTGGCATGTACACATATAGCTTTATGTTCAATAATAATTCTATAAAATGTACAATTGATTTGAGTAATAATTCATCAAAGGGGTTCATCTTGTGGTGGGCGCCGGAGAGGGGCTGGCTTTTAAAGGGATGTTATCAACATAAAGAAACACACACCTATCTGAAATTCTTCTCTTGTTACAAATGCCTAAGTGTCTCTAGAACAGTTTTGGGAGAAATTGTTTCTTCAATTTGCTTATTTTTTGTACTTGAACACTGTATATTGAATTACACTGTTTGTCCTGTTTAGATGGTTGGTTTCCCCATTTGTGTGTGTCGAAACACCAGCATGGATGACAAAAAGATTTAGGGTGAAATCCTGATTCCCTTGAGGTCGATGGCAAAAATCCCATTTATTTCAATGAGTCAGGAGTTTGTCGTTTTGAAAAGCAAGAAAATGTGGCTGTAAAACTGCAGAGTTTCAGAAGTAGAATGATTTTAACAGTTTTTTTTTTTAAATTACTGAAGATAAATTGGATAGTTTCTCATTAACTCTTGCAGTCTATTATTGCTGTTTATGAACAGCAGAGATTGAATTTACAGACAGATATTGGTTGTCAGATCCCTCCGATAAAGAATGACTTGCCACCCATTCTCTGAAGTTCACCTGGGAACCGACGACAAAATATTTTAGCTGATCAGAACCATCGTGACTGATCATAAGGAGATAAACAGTGTTAAACATCAAAAATGTCCCAGACCATTTAAGGCTTTGTAGATGATCAACAAGTTTGAACTGAACCAGACACTCTTATGTCAGCCTTTTCCACGTGATTAGTAGGCAACTATGTTTTGCATCAGTCCTAGCTTTTGAGGTATCTTAAATGGTAGATTCAGACTGGAAGTGATGGATGCAAAATTACTTTGGCAGAGTCCATGTTGCAGAGGAAGGATTATGGTCTCTTGGCCAGCTGAAGATGGTGGTAAACACTCTGGGAGTATATCAGTACCTCCGGGCTATGGTAGAGTGTGGCTTATGCTGTTGAGTAGTAGTTTCTTTTAGGGTATATCTACACTATGAAATTTGGTCGATTTTCTAAAAAATCGACTTCTATAAATTGATTTTATACAGTCGACTGTGTGTCAATACTAAGCGCATTAGGTCGGCGGAGTGTGTCCTCACTACCATGGCTAGCATCGACTTACAGAGCAGTGCACTATGGGTAGCTATCCCACAAATCCCGCAGTCTCTGCTGCCTACTGGAATTCTGGGTTAAGCTCCCAATGCCTGATGGGGCAAAAACATTGTTGCCAGTGGTTTTGGGTACAAGTCATCAGTCGCCCCTCCCTCCATGAAAGCAACGGCAGACAATCGTTTCGCGCCAGACACCAGGGCGATTAGAAGAGCACAACAAGGCATGCTGCACATCTGAGAGGCTTTGAAAACCAGTTTCATGACTGGCCAGGCTTTGGTGTGACAGTTGTGTGTGTTTCTCCTTGATGCAAACTCGTCCTCTTTGATTTTAATTCCCTGCAAGCCAGCCACCCTCCCCTCTTTGAAATAAAGTAACTATTTTTTTGAAACCATGCATTCATTCTTCATCTCTCTTTTTAAAAAAAATTAATAACGGACAAGGTAGCCCGGATGGGGTGAGAGAAGAGGGCAGGACAAGGCCACATTACTTATTGTAGCCACACTAAAAATCAAACAGTTTGAATGACAGCCTTCTGTTGCTTGGGCCATCGTCTGCAGTGGAGTGGCTGGGTGCCCGGAGCCTCTCCCTCCTGCCCCCCGATGTTCTTGGGTATCTGGATTAGGAGGCTATGGAACATGGGGAGGAGGATAGGCGGTTATACAGTGAATGTAACAGGGGTCTGTGCTCTTGTTGGCTTTCCTGCAGCTCCAACAGATGCTTCATCATGTCTGTTTGCTCCTCAATTAGCCTCAGCATTGCATCCTGCCTCCGCTCTTTGTGCTCACTTAATTCTTTCTTGGCCTCTGCCACTGAATGCCACAGCATTAAGCTGTGTCCTATCATTGCAAGAGGACTGCATGAGCTCGGAAAACATGTCATCATGAGTGCATTATTTTTGCCTTCTAATCTGTGATAACCTCATGGATGGAGATGATAGGGGGAGCGCAGAAACATTCTACGCTCTACGATTCTGTGGGGATTGCATGGTCACCTGTGCTGCTGAGTTTGCCACACTGACCAAACAGGAAATGAAATTCAAAAGTTCCCAGGGCTTTTCCTGTGTACCTGGCTAGTGCATCAGAGTTCAAACCGCTGTCCAGAGCGGTCACAATGGAGCACTCTGGGATAGCTCCTGGAGGCCAATACTATCAATTTACATCCACACTACCCCAAATTCGACCCAGCAAAGTCGATTTTAGCACTACTCCCCTTGCCGAGGAGGAGTACAGAAGTTGATTTTAAGAGCCCTTTAGGTCGACGGAACAGGGTTGGTTGTGTGGACACAGTCATTTTTAAATTGACCTAACGCAACTAAATTTGACCTAACCCCGTTGAGTAGACGAGGCCTTCACTTCCTGTCCCACTAGTGGGATGTACTGACATGGAAGTACAAGTAGATTTTGTCTGCAGGGATAGGGAGATGAGATGTGAGAGAAAACATCTTGCTTCTTCCAGATCCCATGTGGTTTAAAATTCATTGCCTACTAAGTTGTAAAAGTAAATTACTAAAAGTGCTTCAGTTTTTATTTTTTAATATTATCAATATAACTAAAAAAGGTGGTTGTGATAGGGAAGATTATAAAGTTTATAAAAATATGAAATATATCATAAATAAATTGGCAACACTGCACCTAATGGTAGTGATCATTTTTTTTCTTGTGTATCTGAAATCAATATTTTAAAATATTGAAAAGATAATGTGGCTGAACTGAAAAATGAGACTGTTCTAATTTTGTAAATGTTTAGGCCTAAATACTAAATACTGAATGCTTCCACTCATCCTATTGTTCTCTATTTGCTACTGGGAACTTTTCAATGTGGTACTAACTTGCTTTTTATAATCATTTAAAAATATTTAATTTTTAATTTACAGAAAACGTATGTTTCAGAAGCGCTGGGTTAAGTTTGATGGAGACAGTATTTCTTATTACAATAATGATAAGGTAAGCACCTGTGTGTGTGTGTCTGTTTAAATAAGTATGTTTTGGTTTCCTACCATTAACTGGAAAGGTAAAGTGCAGATGAGCTATGCTTACTGTAACATAAAAGAATATAGACTCATACATTCTAGGGTCAGAAGGGACCAATGTGATCATCTAATCCGACCCCCTGCACAAAGCAGGCCACAGAACCCTACCCATCCACTTCTATAATAAACCCTTAATCTCAATGTCCGAGTTATTGAAGTCTTCAATTTGTGGTTTGAAGACCTCAAGCTGCAGAGAACTTAGTATTTGTTTATAACTTGTTTCTAAATAGTATTTTCGCTTGCAAAATATTAGGGTGTGACACTATATTAAATGTTTGAAGATACTGTTGGGATCTTCAGCTAATATTTCTTTTTTTCTGATCCCCTTCCTGACCTTTCCAGAGACGTATTCTCAGAACTTCTGATGTTTTTGTAGGAGACATGTACTGCAGAAAATCTGCAAAACTGAACAAGATCATGCAAACCACACTGAAGGGTCAAATTCTATTTAGCCAATGGTAGTGACTTTTTTGTCCTGGCTTGTCATGGCAAGCTGAGCATGATGGATCAGCACTGATAATCTTGAAAAAGGGATTGAATTTGGCACACATTTTTTTCATTAATCAGTGTGTGGTTTCTGTTCCTAATTTTAACTTTCTTCTGGGAATCACCATATTGGACAAGACTGACTAGCTTTTATCTCAGTTCGCTTGTATATAAAGCCAACAGTATTCTAAGCTGTATAGTGCTATGGAATTGGGGAGTGGAAAGAATTTCTTCCTGACCCTCACTGGCTATTGGCTTATACTTCCAAACCTGAGAATTGATGGCTGCTAAACTTTTGCCACAGTTAGTGTAAATGAAGCAGCTCTTGTTACTCCCACTGCTGTGTGTGTGTGTGTGTGTGTGTGTTGTCTTGTGTTGAAAAATCTTATTAAACTATTTGTCTTGGCAACTGTGAATTCCATAGGTAAGTTATCTTTTGATATATGTTGTACAAAATAACTTTTTACCTGTTTTGTTTTAGTTGTATCAGCTTTTCATCAAAAGACGTCTTGTTCCTTGTTGATAACTGGTTATATAGGAGTTTTATGTAACGTTTCTTTCTACTACTCTTCCAGATCACTGCTAAATATATTGAACACTATCAGTTCCAGGACTCATCCCCTGGGTACCTAGACATTTTGATGCTGAAAGCTGGCCATTTATTCCTGTTCTTTCCTTCCTATCTCTCAAGCAGTATTCACCCACAAGAGGACTACCTCTTGCCCTATGGTTCACAAGATCCCGAGCTGCTTTTAAGTAGAAGAAAATGAACTGAACTAAACTCCAGTTCAAGACACACATCTCTGTGTGTATGTGTGTGTTGGGGCTGAGAATATATGGATATGAGTTTATTTGAAACACCAAGAGCATTTTCTGGCAAAGAAGCAGTAGGAGTGCCTGTCTAAAACAAAAACATCAGTGACCAAGTCCATCTCTCTTTGAAAAGGCTGTGACTTTTCTGAAAGCTATGGTGGAGACCAATAATCAAACTCCTGTAGGGACTTTATATTATGTTTATTTAGATCCTTAAGAACAAATGAGAAATTTATAGCATAGAATGGTCTGATATACTACCAGGGCATAAGGACTACACTGAAGAGGATAAGGAGATTAGACAAAAGCTGAATGATTTCTTTTCATGAATCTTCACCATGTAAATTAATTGGGGAGAAGGCCTACCCAAGATTACTTTGTTATACTCCATGTAAAAGTAAGGCATGATCAGGGGGATGGAGAAAGTGATAGAATAATTTCAAGATTCAGATGGCAGTGAATCACTAGTCCTATCTGGCATTCACTCGACAAAGAAAAGCCACTAACAATATAGAGAATTCAGCATTTAACTGAAGCATGGTCACCATTGTAACTAATGTGTTGAAGAGAAAAGGTGCTAAAACTGACTTTATTATCGATTTTATTGAGCCATACATCTGTACTAGGTAAAACAATTAAAAAGATAATTGAAGATTAACACTTGGGATGAGAGCTTCCCTGCCACCTCAGCGCTTACCACATTTGGTGCAGGAATGGGAGAAGCCAGTCATAAGGATGCCTTCTGAGGATCCCTCATAAACCCCAGCATAGGTTGGAATGTGTTTTGGGGAACAAGGCAATAAGGAGCCTATAAAAGCCTGACTTAACATCTCCTTAGCCCCTGATTCTTCTCACCCTTGGATTAGGAAAGCATATTTTTGCTGGATACATATGCAAACTGACCACGTGACATAGTCATACTTATGCAGATAATTGCAGAGCCTGTAGATCTCTAACTACACTAAATATCTTGACAATGAGGAGTCCGGTGGCACCTTCAAGAATAACAGATTTATTTGGGCATAAGCTTTTGTGGATAACACCCCCCCGCCCACTTCTGCAGATGTGTGGAGTGAAAATTACAGATGCAAGCATAAATATACTGGCACATGAAGAGAAGGGAGTTACCTTACAAATGGAGAACAAGGCCAATTCAGTCAGTCAGGGTAGAAGTAGTCCACTCCCAATAACTGATGAGGAGGTGTCAATACCAAGAGAGGGAAAATTGTTTTTGTAGTGAGCCAGCCAGTCTCAGTTCTTAATCAAGCCCAAATTAATGATGTTCAATGAATTGTAACTCTGTAGTTTCTCTTTGAAGTCTGTTTTTTGAAGTTTTTTTGTTGCAGGATGGCTACTTTTAAATCTGTTAGTGAATGTTCAGGGAGATTGAAGTGTTCTCCTACTGGCTTTTGTATGTTACTATTTGTGATGTCTGATTTGTGTCCATTTATTCTTTTACATAGAGATTGTCCAGTTTGGGCAATGTACATGGCAGAGGAGCGTTGCTGGCACATGATGGCATATATCATATTAGTAGATGTGCAGGTCAATGAGCCCCTGGTGGTGTGGCTGATGTGGTTTGGTCCTCTGATAGTGTTGCTAAGGTAGATATGGGGACAGAATAGGGAACGGGATTTGTTACAGGGATTGGTTCCTGAGTTAGTGTTTCTGTGGTGTGGTGTGTAGTTGCTGGTGAGTATTTGCTTTACGTGGGTGGGCTGTCTGTAAGTGAGGACTTGCCTGTCTCCCAAGGTCTGTCAGAATGAGGGATCATTTTCCAGAATAGGTTGTAGATCATTGATTATGCACTGGAGAGGTTTTAGCTTGGGGCTGTACATGATGGCCAATGGTGTTCTGTTATGTTCCTTATTAGGCCTGTCCTGTAGTAGGTGACTTCTGGCTACCCATCTCATTCTGTTAGTGTGTTTCCTCACTTCCTGACCTGCCCATCTACTAATGTGATATATGCTATCATGTGCCAGCAATACCCCTGTGCACTGTAGTATCCGGGTTCCTTCCAGTAGTGTGTTGAGCATCATGACTGAAATCTGTATGTGTGTTTCAGCCTCTCACCAGGGAGAGAATTATGTGTGCAGTGTTTCTTCTAGGGTTTTGTTTTGAGATTTAACTGCAGGCTGAGGATAACAGAGATAAAATGCAATGTTTTATTGCCTGTAAGCCCACAAGTCACTTTTAATAGTTATTCCTTTATTTTAAAAGCGATCTAAAGAGTCTATGTATATATAGAGTCTTATCTTCATGGTGGTGTTAACTAGAGTGTGGATAACTCAAACTAACACCTCCCAAGTTAACATAGCTCGGTTGAGAACAGTCACACTCAAAACAACACTCAAGAAACACAGTGTGAATTTTATTAGCTGCACAGAGTAGCTGCATTTCTCGGTCCAGAGCACTTGAGCTTTAACCCATACCTCTGACAGGGCAGCTCGCTCAAGTTTAAAGCACCACTTAACTTGAACTAGAGATTTTTGATGGGTGTTGGGTTTGGGGAAACACAAGTTATACCTGGAACCAATGCTGCAGTGAAGACAGGTGTTCAGTGTGCTCCTCTGTGCAACATCTTCAGAAATCAGGTTCTACTCTGACAGAGAATGTTTTCTGTATTTTAAATGTTTAGTTTCATACTGTTTTCACAAATACTAACACAAATTAATAATAAGCAAATCCATATTGTGAGGTGCCAAACTAACCAGTTTTATGTAGCTACTGCTAGTCCTTGGCAGCTTTTAACCATACACAGCATTCACAGATGTATACTAATGCTGGGTAGATGCTGAGAAGTTTAAAACTATTTCTGTATTTTATCTTGGAACACTACATATGCTAAATTGCCTTGTCTGCTTCACTTTAATTGAGAACTTGCAGAAGGTGACGGAGTGAGAAGGAGAAGTTTGCCAAATGGCAAATAAGTTAAAAGAAAAATAAAGAGGTGCAGGGAGTGAGGGAGTTGTATGTGTGACACCCCCACACACTTATACTCATTCCTTCTAAGCAGGAGGGTCTTATCGAGTTTTCTGAACCATTTTCTCTGACCTTGTTCAGCAATATCAAACCAGTAGAGTGGTTCTTTTTTAATAAGTACACATTTTTCTTTCTCTCATACCCAAATATAATATATGAAGAAAAATGTCCAATTTCCTGCAAGCAGTCATTGTCCTTGATACTGATCGTCACTGAGCCACTGATGCTGCTCATTTCTTATATGTACATAGGCTTGAGCAAGCTAGTGTGGTGAGCAACATCCTGTGTGGTTACATCCTTAACTGAGTGTGGTTAAGCGGAGAGAGTTTTATAAAAGGAAAATGCAATCTGAGGCTGCTCTTCAGCTACCAAATCTGCATGTTCTTTTTGTCTCAATGTGCTGTCTGTTTTTGATGGAAGGAACTACAATTCCACGAAACCTAAATTATAGTAAAGCAAAAATGTTGGTATGGTAAGGTAATTTCAAAAGTGTGAGGAGCTGGGACATATTAATTAGAGCTGTACTGAAAATGGTAAATCCGTTTCGTGTATGATTTCAGAATCTTATTTCATTGTGATTTGGAATGAAAACAAAAAATGTAAAAATTATATGTAAAACAGAATGCAGGTGGTGGTTGTTATTGAAAAGTCAAAATGGTTTGTTTTGAAACAAAATTCTGCCTACTGAGCTGAAGGAGAGCTGGGAGAACTGGCTCCTGGCTCAGACATTGCTTTCAGAGTCTGGCCTGCCAAAGAGCCAGGAGCCTGGAAGCTGGGGCCCCCAGCAGTTCTCCAGGCTGGCTGCTTAGGAACCGGCCAGGCAAGCTGTGAGGGAACCAGGGACGGTTCTGTCAGAGCTGTGTCTGGGTTCTGTCAGACCTAAATCAAAATCAAACCACTTCCACAAAAAGGCTAGATTTTGATGAATCTGCCCTCTCTGACAGAAAATCCTTCCATCTGAGAACTTCTGACCTGTTGTGATATTAATATGGGTACTTCTTGTGAGGAAGGAAATAGCTGAATCTTTCTCATTTGATTGCTTATTTAGAAAGGTTTCGAAAATTGTCCTGATCAGAAAAGAATTTTTTTAATACTAGGCGTTTATTTCCTGTGCATGAGAAGTAGCTTTTGATAAATAATTGATAAACTATTGCAGTTTCATTGCCTTTACAATATGTACAGAGTGCCGCTGGATGTTAAGATGTGCTGATTTTGCACCGTGCTAAAGCTTTACTTTTCACTTTTCTATCAGCTGATACATGCTCAGAATTTGTCATTTGTGTTTACCCACCCTAAAACAGAGTTTGCATTCCCCTATCTAGAGGCCAGATAAGCAAGCTCAATTCCCTCAGTCCATTGTGGACTTTCAGTCCCCTTGTGTAGGGGCTTCTCGTGCTATACCAGAGGGAGTCTTTCTCTCAGATGTAATAGTTAGTGTAACAGCAATTGCTTGAACTTTCTTAGAGATTTAAAACACCATATTAGGTTTTGTTAAATGCATTGATCTTCTAGTGAAAGAGTGGAGGTGAGTTTTCAGCCAAGGAAGTCTGCAGTAACTTTTAATTTTGGGATATTCTTCCTGTATTGGGTGAGACTGTGTTTAAAATTAGTTATTTGCTCTTTCTGCTGTCTCAAATTCAGGTGAATAGATAAAACCCAAGCATAACAAGTCTAAATTCAATGTCATGACCATGTGAGTGTGCATGTTTACCTTTCAACTGTGGTATTCTATTTCAACTCATGAGAGGAAATAGCATAAGGTTGACGGTGGAGGTGGAGGTGAAGGTGGTAAGTGCAGCTCAGGTGCTTTGTGTGATATAATCTTCTATCACATCTAAGCCACAGGAGTCATAAGTGAGAGGAGTGTTCTAGGTAACTTGTGGCAGAGAGAAAAGAAGCATCTGTACAATGTTAGTTTGCTATTGGTTGTGCTTCTGCTGCTCACATTTGTCCATCTCTATCTGCACATACCTAGTAGCTGTATGTTCCAAATGTCTTGAGATGAAAAAAGGGCTGGTTATGCCAATGAGGCATAAAGGCCTGGGGAAACATAACAGTGTAAGACCTATGTAAGGCCTGGTCTACACTACGCATTGAAACCAAATTTAGCAGCGTTAAACCGATTTAACGCTGCACCCGTCCACACAGCGAGGCCCTTTATATCGATATAAAGGGCTCTTTAAACTGGTTTCTGTACTCCTCCCCGATGAGAGGAGTAGCGCTGAAATCGGTATTGCCATGTCGGATTAGGATTAGTGTGGCTGCAAATTGACGGTATTGGCCTCCGGGCAGTATCCCACAGTGCACCATTGTGACTGCTCTGGAAAGGAATCTGAACTCGGATGCACCGGCCAGGTAGACAGGAAAAGCCCCGCGAACTTTTGAATTTCATTTCCTGTTTGCCCAGCGTGAAGCTCTGATCATCACGGGTGGCAATGCAGTCCCAAATCCAAAAAGAGCTCCAGCATGGACCGTACGGGAGTTACTGGATCTGATCGCTGTATGGGGAGACAAATCTGTTCTATCAGAGCTCCGTTACAGAAGATGAAATGACAAAGCATTTGAAAAAATCTCCAGGCTATAATAGACAGAGGCCACAGCAGGGACTCAGCACAGTGCTGCGTGACAAGCGTAACGGAAAGCCAAAGAATCAAATGGATGCTCATGGAAGGAGGGAGTGGGGACTGAGGACTGCAGCTATCCCACAGTCTCTGCAGTCTCCGAAAAGCATTTGCATTCTTGGCTGAGCTCCCAATGCCTGAAGGTTCAAAAACATTGTCGGGGTGGTTCAGGGTATATCTCATCAATTTACCCCCCCTAGCACCCCCCCCCCCCGTGAAAGAAAAGGGAAAAAAATAGTTTCTTGCCATTTTTCAGTGTCACAGTATGTCTACTGCATGCTGCTGGTAGACACGGTGCTGCAGCGCTGAACAGCAGCACCCCTTCCCTTCCTTTCCTGATGGGAGACGGTACAAAATGATGGAAAACTGTCATCAGCCCGTGAGTGCTCTTTATCTCGCTAAAAAGTCAGTGTTTCTTATTCCTACATTCTTTTTAACTTCATCACACAAATGGAGGGACACTGCCACGGTAGCCCTGGAGGGGTATGGGAGGAGGGAATCAACGGGTGGGGTTGTTGCAGAGGCACCCCCTAGAATGGAATGCAGCTCATCATTTCTGCGGGATCTCTGAGGCTCTGACCCAGAGTGGCTGTGCTCTCCGGCTCTCTAATAGACTTGCCCCATATTCTAGGCAGGACTGACTCTATTTTTAGACAAAATATAAAAAAGGGAATGACCCGGGGAGTCATTCCCATTTTTGTCCATGTGCCCCCGGCTGACCTCAGCGAGGCCAGCCAGGAGCACCCATGACAGCAGCAGACAGTACAAAATGATTGATAACTGTCATCGCCAATTTTCAATTGCAAACGGTACAAAATGATTGATAACTGTCATCTCATCGCCAATTTACAATGGCAGACAGTGCAATAGGGATGGTAACCATCTCTGCTACTTTGAAAAGGCAAATGAATGCTGCTGTGTAGCACTGCAGTACCGACTCTGTCAGCAGCATCCAGTACACATACGGTGACAGTGACAAAAGGCAAAACATGCTCCATGGTTGCCATGCTATGGCGTCTGTTAGGGCAATCCAGGGAAAAAGGGCGCGAAATGATTGTCTGCCATTGCTTTCACAGAGGAAGGATTGAGTGATGACATTTACCCAGAATCACCCGCGACACTGTTTTTGCACCATCATGCATTGGGATGTCAACCCAGAATTCCAATGGGCGGGGGAGACTGCGGGAACTATGAGATAGCTACAGGATAGCTATCTACAGTGCAATGCTCCAGAAATCGACGCTCGCCTTGGTACATGGACGCACACCACCGAATTAATGTGCTTAGTGTGGCCACGTGCACTCGACTTCATACAATCCGTTTTACAAAAATGGTTTATGTAAAATTGGAATTATCCCGTAGTGTAGACATACCCTAAGTGTGCATAAAAAGAATGGTTTAGTGCATAGGGCACTGGACTGGGATTCTAAAGTTATAGGGTCAGTTCCTGGCTCAGTCACAGACTTCATTGGGCAAGCTGCTTCTTTATCTACTCTGTGTTCAGTTCCCCATATTTAAAAGTGGGGATTCTATTTCCCAAAGTCACAGGGTTTTGTGATGATAAAATCCAACACAGAATGTGAGGCATTCTGAAATTATGGTAGCGAGGTCCATATAAATATTTGGAGTGATAGATTTCAGCAGCATTTGTATATTGTCCTGCATATATACATTTCTGTTATGCAACTCAATAGATTAACAATCTTTTGATTTTATAAAAGTATACAGTAAGACATCTGCATGGCACTCCAGTGCCTTTGACATAAAATACAAAACAAATAAAAATAAACTGAGAGTAGTAGCCAACCCCACCAACAGCCCCAACGCAACTAGGCCTACAAAGTCTCTCTGCTCCTAATGCTGTCCTTTGGGATCCTTTCCTGTGCCCTCCTCCCTAAGGGCATTGTAAACCTGGATCTGTGTGACCTGTGCTTCTGGACTCAAGGTGTCCAAGCCCATGCTTTAGTGTCCACTCTGCATTGTAAACCTGGGCTTACAATTGCTGGGCCTGGGTGTCTCAGCCATGCAAATGCTGAACTAACCAGACCTTTTGATTTAGTTCTGAGGCTTGAGCTATGCCCTTGCTACAAAGTGATAGGGCTGGGATGCAAGTCTCAGCAGGCCTTGGACTCGGACCCACCTGTCAGTAGGAGCCTAGGCCCTTAGTCTTGAGTGCTTGCTGAGCTGAATCAGACATGCGTGGATGGTAGAGGGGGTTGGGCTCAGTGACTGAGCTGCCAAAATCATAACAAAACTTTTTTTATAAAAAGTTCTGATTTAAGGGATGTGCCACAGTATCTATTTTTTGTACCAATAGGGTTACCATGCATCTGTATTTTCCTGGGAGGAATTTTAATGAGTACCCACCACCTTGCCCGTAGCCAGCCCCTGCTGCACCTCCTGCCCTGCCTGCAGCCATCCCCTGCCACACCACCTCCTTGCCCTAGGGTGACCAGATTACATGAACAAAATATCGGACCACGTGGAGGGACAGGTCTGGAGTGCTGCTGAAACGCAAAAAAAAAAAAAAAAAAGAAAAGAAAAGCCAAGCCAGAGTGCCGCCAAAGAGGGGGAAAAAAAGCCAGGTACTCACAAGAAGAGTGGCTCGGAGCAGCCCGAGCAGCAGGACGCAGCCCAGGCCCAGCAGAGCAGCTGGAGACCCAGCAGGCAGCAGCAGGAGCTCCAGAGCCTGGGGGCGGGGGGGGGCAGCAGCAGCAACAGGGCCTGTGCCCAGGGCCAGGCGGTAGCCCATATGGCTCCCGCAGCACAACTCCCCCAGCAGCCAGAGGAAGAATTACATCAGTTCCTGGCCAGAGACCATCAAAGCTGCAGCTTCGCCTCGCAGGGAAGCAGGTTAACAACCGGTTCTAAAACTGCTTCAGAATTTAACAACTGGTTCACATGAACCAGCTCCAGCTCACCACTGGTTGGGCTCAAACCTGAATCTGGGTTTACAATGCAGTGTAGATATACCCTAAAGTCTGAGTAAATAGATTCTCCTTGTAGTATGCCCCATTTGTCAAAAGACCTGGACTCTTTTTAGATAAAGGAAGGGAAACTTTCCGAAGTAGAAGGTCTCTGATGGAGAACATTCTACCACTTACTTGCTTCTTTATTTTTTTATTTTGAGGGGACTGTAGTATGAAAGCCATTGTTGATTGCAATACTGACAACGTGGCACATGGGGGAAGAGTGTCTTAGGACAGCTTAGATAAAACTCATCTAAAGTTACCAACAAAATAACTAGCTTGAACATAAAGGATGGGATGAACATTATTTTATTTTATTTTATTTTATTTTATTTTATTTTATTTTATTTTATTTTATTTTATGGCTAGTTGGAGGGGATGGTTTAAACCATGAGCTGTGGTGGTAAGAGGAAATGTAACATTTTAGCAATTTCTAATTGCAGAATTCTTTCCGTCATAAGCCTGTCTTTTCTTGTGTTTTAGATGAAGTACAAGACGTTTCAGTCCCAAAGTCAAGAGAAATAGAAGTGCCATCTCTAATCTGCCAGTAAAAAAAAACTTGGTTTTACAGCAGCTGTGTAGCTAGTCATAGCTACAGGGCCAGTTCTGGTAACTAGAGTTACCAAAGTCTTTCCATTTATAATTTCCTGTTCCAAGTTGCTCAGAAGTTCCTAAAACTTCACCTTCATTAAAATTTGCCAGGTCTGTTCTCTGCCCTGAAGGGGTGTATTTTTTCAATTTTGGCAAAATGCATTTGTATTTCTTGCTCCCAATGTCCAAAATGTGTTACCTGTTGAGGAGAGGAGAGAAACAAAGTACAAAGAAAAATATTTTTTAGCAAATACTATGAAATAAGAATAGTTGTTGGTTATATTAGCAATCTGATAGAGTAATGCTGCTACAGTACTGAACATAGCCAGTAGATGCCTGCAAACACCGGAAAATAATTATATGAGTGCTTTTAGAAAGGGCATCTGCTATTGGAATTTGTTACCTTATGATTCTATTTTGTGAACTGTAAAAAAAACTTAATGCAGCACCCAATTTTTTCTGACAAATGAATAGCTACTGTGTTAAAATCCCTTTTCAAAGAAAATATAGCCTTAATGATGTGTTTCTCTGTGTGTAATCCTTTTTCATTGTGCTGTCACACACTAAGATTAAATTACCAAAACAGTAGTGCTTCACAAAATTGTAGAAGTGTTTGCTTGAAATAAAATGTGTGATTTTTATTGCATCATTATATTTTCAATATATTGCAATTGTCCAAACAGCCTTCATTGAATATATGTGTATTTAAAAGGGAAAAAGTAAGACGTGGGATGTCTTTACATAAATCAGTAATACAGTGAATAAATAGAAAATATATCCAGTGGGCACTCGGCATTTAACCTTAAAAATGATACACTGAGTACAGACACAGAGGATAATTTTATTATAAAAAGATCTAGGTGGAAAATTATTGTAACTAGGATTTTTTTTTGTGGGAAACGCATTGAACCCTTTCCAGTCAGAAATATCTTGCTTTCTCACTTGCTAAATCCCAGTAGCATATTTGGGTTCTAATCGGAAGGCAGATTGACCTAAACATAGAGGGGTTAGAAAAACCCTGGCTCTGAAGCCAAGCTGGCTTTCAGAAGTGCATTCTAGATCAGGGGAGGGCAAGCTATGGGCCATATCCAGCCCATCAGCTGCTTTAAGCTGGCCCTCGAGCTCCTGCTGGGGAGTAGAGTCTGGGGCTCGCTCCGCTGCAGCCAGGGAGCAGGGTCGGGGCAGCTCCATGCAGCTCTCGGAAGCTTTGGCATGGCTCCCTTCCAGCTCCTATGTGCTCCATTGACCCCCTCCAGCACTCCAACGGAGAAGGGACATGCCACTACTACCAGGAGCCACTTGAGGTAATCACCACCCGGAGCCTGCACCCCTGAGCCTCCCCCCACACCTCAACCCACTGCCTCAGCCCTGAACCCTCTTCCGCCCTCCGAACCCCTCAATCACTGGCCAGAATACCCTCCTGCACCCCAAACCCTGCATCCTCAGCCCCACCCCAGAGCCTACATTCCCAGCCGCAGCCTGAACCCCTTCCGGCAGCCGAACCCCCAGCCATGTCCCTGACTCCCCTCCTGCCCTTCGAACCTCTCTGGCCCAGCCCAGAGTACCCTCCTATACTCCAAACCCCTCATCTTCAGCCACACCCAGCTGAAGCCTTCACCCCACTCCCCCTGCCCCAGCCCAGAGCTCCCTTCCACACCCTGAACTCTTCATTTCTGGCCACACCTGGAGCCCGCATCCCTAGACAAGAGCCTTCACCCTCTTCTGCATGCCAACCCCAAAGTTTGCCTGCCATACAATTTCTATTCCCAAATGCGTCCCTCGGGTAAAAAAGTTTGCCCACCCCTCTTCTAGATACTACTATTCTATCTGATTTTCCTGCATATCCTCTCTCTCTCTCCTCTCCCTCACACACACACACAAACTTGAATACCTGTGATGTGTGGTCCCATTGGTGTAAGGGATGGCTTGACCTTTTTGCTTAAGAAAAGCAAACAAAAAAACTAGAGTTGTGCTAAACTCTGGTAAGCTTTTTCCACCCCCGCTCTATTTTGGGCCATCTTATCCCAAACGCTGTTTTGGAGCCAGAGACCGCCACCCCTACCAAATCAGAAGTATTAGGACTCCTAGACATTTTGCCATGTTAGGGAGAAGAGAACATCTGAGGTTGGATGGATATTCTTAATGTTCCTGGTTCTTAATTCTTTTGTTACTGTTCTGCTGTATGGTCCCGTCTATCTCTATTTCCATTCCAATCCCAGACTAAAGTTAAAATCTATGCATCTCCTGTTCTCACTGACCAACTATGTGGAAAATACCTTCCTGGTGTTATGATGTCTGAGGGGGTGGGGGCGGGGAAGCTTACTTGGTTCTTCCCTGACACTGTTCAATGAGTCAGGTTTATCTGTGTAGCTGATGTTTCCTGAAGTTGTAGAGGTACCCAAGACTGTGGTAAAACTAGGATAAATTACATTTGTCTACTGTCAGGCTGACAGTGGCATTTTGGAATACAGAGTTTCATGTAATTGGAGTTTATAAAATGTGGTTTTACTGTATATTGGATAAGGTGCCTGTATGGAGTCAAACTCCTTCTGAGAAAGGGACAACTGTGGATAGCTACAAAAGGGTGAAACTAATGTTATGTAGCAAATTCTGAGGGGGCAGAAGTACGTTGGTAATCAGTATGACTTATCAGTAATGCAATAGACTGAATTAATATGTGAACTTTACAGGCATAATGGCATACATCTGAGTAGAACTACCTACAATTTTATGAAGTCGTATTAACTATTTCTATTGTTTTTGATATAGGAAGTTTACTCTAAGGGAATAATCCTGCTCTCCGCGATAGTTACAATCAGAGTCCATGGGGAAAATAAATTTGAAGTAGTCACACCTCAAAGGACTTTTGTTTTCCGAGTGGAAAAGGAAGGTAAGCAGAGCACATATTTAAATGACAACTGCTAGCAGATTGTATTGGTGGCTATAGGTAAATAACATTGCTAAAATCAGTGTTTTTGTGTGCATGTTGTCACGCTTCCAGCAAGGTCACTGGGATCCAACTATCTTGGGCTCATATGTTGTAGGTTTTTGTGAGAGAAATTTATTCCCTACTCCCTGGATAGGTTACTCCCAACTAGAGGAGAGACTGTTATCAACAGTCTTATGATTCCAAAGTTAGTCTAAAGGCCAAGTCATTGAATCCTCTATGCAGTTCAGCCCTAGAACTATTTGACAGAGATTGTCTTAGCCTGAGTTTTTCATTCACTAGAACCAAGCGCCTTTCCCATAGCCCAAACTGCCTATAATAAAGGCCTACTTTCCTAAAGCAAATTTGTGCTTTAATCAGATCTGCTGGAATATGCAGATTGTTTTAGGTTGTTTGGTCATCTCACTGAGAGACTTAATTTATAGAAATCCCGGTTTGAAGTACTGTATTGGTTGGGAAAAAAAGAGTATTTTCCAGCAGGGTGTTTTTTGTTTTTTGTTGTGGTTTTTTTTTTTTTTTTTGAGATGGCATAAAGCAATTTTTTTCTGGGTATTCTTTAACATTTATTGGAGCTACTTATAATCCCTGTACTTTCAGCCATCTGCTCTGAGTTACTGTTCAGTATAAAAATGACAAAGAGCAAAGTGAAGTTGATGGCTTGGATGTGGAGATCGACGAAATCTGGCTTGGGTTTTCTGGTGGCTTATATTTAATGTCAAATATGCGGTGTTTCCAGTGAGGTTTTTGATAGTGAATAAGGTTAAATTAAACTAGAGGCCATAGAAATTTCTTACAGATTTTTTTCGTCAATCTGTAGAGTGTATTATGCAAAATCAATGCCAAAAAGTGTGTACAGCTTGAGTTATTTATGAAAAGTCCAATAAATATATTCTAGTTAATATTCCATTTTTATTTATTTACAACAGTGTACGCTAACACCCTTATAGTTAAGTCTGTCAGCATTTCCATTATCAGCTCCAATTTTTATGGGGTTATAGGTTTGCTATAAATATTTGCTCCAGGCTATAACTTTGAGTGCAGTATCCCAGCCTGTGGTATCTCAGCCTTATCAGGTTTGGCTCAAATCATTTCCAGGCATTTTTACATTGTTGACTGCTTCAAAATGGATCTGCAATTTTTTTAAAGATTTTTTTTTTTGTTTTTTTTTTTAACTCAAAAATATTTTCATTGTAACATGAAATTTTGTAGGGCCATAACCTGCTTTATCTACTAATTCCTTTGGATAATTAGAAAACAGCATCAACTATTATTTTTTATTTGTAATTGTTTTTAAAGTGTTCCTCTGTGTGCCCTATGACAAACTTTTTATATGGGTTACAAATTGTATTTTTCTTAAATGTGCAACCCTCCCTTGACAGAACAGCCTGCTTAGGCAGCTGTTGATTTACTGTTCTAAGTAGGTTTGGGACAAATCAAATTGTCCGTACCAATAACTAGAGCCATTTGAAGTATTGAGTAATTTATACACCCAAATTCCCTTTCCTGTGTATTCACATACTATTCTTGAACCAATCTCAACTTGCATGAATTTGGTCACGGCTGAAAAATATTCAGGGCATGTTTCCAAGAGTTCCTGTCATTTGTGGCTTTGCATAAAGAATTCAAGAGCAGGATTTTTCAAATGTATTTCAGTCTGAGGCTTGCTTGTGAACGCTTCACTGTGAGAATATCAAAGCACGAATGCACTTTGTTTTTGGTCTCCTAAATCACATGTTGTTGTTTCTGTTTCTGGATTGGTAGACCATAATGCTTGATAAATAGAAAGTGGGTCTAAATAATCACAGTTCTCTGATTCTCTCATGGCTTGTCTAAACAGGTTTTGCTTCACTTTAGTTAAAGTTAGTTAGATAGACAATTCCCCAGAGAGATTAGGAGCATTTTCTGAAGAGTTACTCTGTGAAGACGTAAGGAGGCATAGGGCACTGAGGGTATTTTAAAATATTTTCCTTACCTGTTTTCCGCAGGAGTATTATGCTCTGGCTGACATGGATCCCAGGTTTTTGAGGGGAAGGAAGAAAACTGGATTTAAAAATGAGGGGAGGAGAAACTAACTGTGAAATAAGTTTTTTGTGAGCTGCTTACAGTACACTTTGCATTCATTTTTTTCTTGTTCCAGATGCACAAAGTTTGTATGTGAGCAGTACTAATTGTGAAGACTTAACAGTCTTAGTACTTGAACAGGAGGTTTAAGACAACTGTCTCACTTGGTAGATGTACACTGCAGTGCATGGTTAGACATGTGCACTAGCTCTGCTTGAGCTAGAATGTTCCAAATAGCTGTGTGGTTGGGTGTAACATGGGCAGCGGCTTGGGCTTGCTGTCCAAGTATGACAGGGTTCCAAGCAGGTTTGTGCTTGGAGGGCAGCTCAAGCTGCCACCCATGCTACGTCCAGCTACACTACTATGTTGAGCGTGCTAGTTCGAGCACAGCTAGCGCATATCTGTCTACTTGTGCTGGGATGCCCAGCTTCAGTGTAGACATATCCACAGTTACATTAATAAGCAATGTTCCACTCCATTTTGAAATCTGAATATGATTTGGTTAGAATTCAACAATGTTTGTGGAAAACTTTTTTTATATTAACTCAGCTCCATCAATGACATACATGTTGAAATACTTTTTTTATGCACCTACTGATCTTTTTGAACTATCCACTCTAAGAGATGTGCTTGAAACACCTTTCCTGAGGTGATCTGTCAAGCTGCTATTCTCTCTTCTTTAAGATCCCTCCATGACACCCCCTTCTAAGATGATGTTTATAAGAATGAAGTTGAACAGACATCCATGCCCCACCTTGCTGTGCACATACCTTTTGCTGAGTAACAACTTTTTGCTTATCTTTTTGCTGTAATCCTTGTTCTGCCACCCATGTCTGCACCCTGTTATTTTGTCACCCTCTCTTTGCATTCTTTGGGATACGGATAATGTCTGTTTGCCTGTAATCTAGAGTTGTTATACTTTTTTAGGTGCTGTAACATAGTAGAAGAGTTGATTAAAAAAATTGAAAATTCAACACTGAAATTTTTTCCTGAAAAAAGAATAATCAATTTCCTAGTGTTTCATAACTTATTCTGTGAATTAAATCCCCCAAAGCAAATGGAGTTAAAACTTCCATCATAGTCCTGCCACAAGTGGGGGCAAGTCTAATAATAACTTCCATAATATTCATTATTAACATATATTTTGATCTTAGTCCTGTGTAATAACTGGACAGAGTGGATGAGTGAAGGATTGAATAGAATTGTATTACTTCAAGTACTTCAAATACTTGCTCTTGTAAGCTGTTAAATTAATAATGCATGCAAAGGGTATTCAAACAGACATGTCCTAAATTCCTTGGATAATGCAGACTTTTTTACAAGGTATACCTTAATGTAATAGACTGTAAATTGCAAAATATTTTTGCATAAAAACATTAGCTATATTATCAGTATTATATAGGCCTAAATTTTCAGAAATTCTTGCTAATTTTGAATTCCCCAGTTTTTGGATGCTGAACTTGAGATATCTTTCTTCGACCATATTTCCATAGTTTGGATTCTCAGCACTTTCAGGAAATCAGGCCCTTTTAATCTGTTTCAAGCTGGCCACCCAAAAATCACTAGTCATGTTGGAGGTAATACCTTCTATTGAACCAATCTGTGTTGATGAATGAGACACGCTGTCAATCTTAGGCAGAGCTCTTCTTCAGGTTTTTCCAGTTAAGTAGTGTTTCTCAAGCTTTTTGTTACAAGCAACTGGATTGCTGCCTTCCTAAACTGTGTCAGGGAGATCTCAGGGACTGGCACGAGTCCAGGGACTGGCTGTGAGAAACACTGTAGTAAAAGATATTACCTCACCCACCTTGTCTTGCTAATATCCTGGTACCAACGCAGCTACAATATCACTGTTTAGTCACATTTGAAAATTTAGGTGATAAAAGTACTGTGTTCTTGGAGAAGTTGCATGTTGACAATGAGAGTTACTGAAGTGCAGATTCTATCTTAAGTCTTTACCTGATATATGTTCATGCTTATTCTTTTTCATTCCCCCCCGCACCTCCCAGGAAAATAAACCTTCATGCCAACCACTATCTAATAGGGTTAGAAAAAAACTTCCCCTCTGTCCTAGAATTGTCTAGAATAGTGATTCTAGCATTTACTCTCAATCTAATATAGACCATTGCCAAAGATAGAATACCAGGTTAGGTGGACTGCTGTTCTGATCTGGCATGACATTTCCTATGCAACACAGTAGCTTAGTCAAAAGAACTAGAGCACCTTCATGGGCATGTATGTGAAGACAGTGGGGAAGCTGCAACATTCCAGGAACATGCTGCACTTGTCTAATTTCCTTTTCCTTCTCCTTAGATGAAAGGATTGACTGGATTAATACAATGCTCAGTGCTTTGAAATCACAGTCCAATACCCCTCAAACTCGAGCTGCTGTCACTCCTGAGAAAAGTGGATACCTTGAACTAAAAGGATACAAAGCCAAAATCTTTACTTTACTTCTGGGGAACAATGTGTGGCTCTGCAAAAGTGAACAGGTAAATTTTGTCATACATTTTTGTGAAATAATGCTTGTAAAAATGATTAAACTAGTGAGTTAGAAAATTATGCCACTTATTGGATGGTCACATTTTAGCTCTTTGTTATCACACATCATTGTTGTAGTTCTAAAAGGGCTTTTAAAAGCAAAATATGTGTCGCCACCTCCATTGTATAAAAGGGAAAAACAAACTAGTGTTAAGCTCCAGATATCTTTATAGGTCAGTGGGAGAGATGGGGTTAATTTAGTAGATTGTTTACAATATACACATGTAGAGTAATCATAAAGACCGAGGATGTATTGTATGCAGTGGCTTAGTTATTCAGACTTTTAAACAGTACAGTATGGATAGTATGTACTTTTGATTATCTGTAGTATTTAAAGAGTATCTCCACTAAATTTTAAAGACATGTCTGTATTTTAAGAAGTTTGACTTCATCAATGTTGCTCATGGTGCACTACAAAATTTTAAATAAACAATGGAAAATAACATTGACACTTTAATTCTGTGCATAAAATCCAGTGATTTATCCACAGATATTTCCTAGCATAATATTAGTAAGGAAAAATGGAGTTCCCACGTCACACAGAGATCTTGCTAGCTGGAATTGTTAGGAAAGTCCTAAGGGGAAGGGGGAAACATAGACAAACAAGTTTTTGTTGTTGTTTTGGTTTTTTTCCCTTCCTCCCTGCAGCCCCTACTCCCAGGGTGGTGCCTTTGTACTGTCACAATCTGACTTTTTTGTTCTCTTTCAGTCCCTCCACCCCCCTCTTTCACTTTGGTAATGCATGCTAAACCAGATATGGTGTCAGAGAGAGCCTCATATGCAAAGACTTGAGAGAAATACAATACCTGCTCTTTTACCAGTTAAAATCTATGTTCCCACTCAAGCTTCCGTGTTTCAAATAGGAATTTGGACAGTCAATAAGGTTGATCAGTCTGTAATTTGCCCTCATTGCCTTCAGCTAGGCCGCCTCCTCTGTGAAGCTACTTAGATTTGTGCTGGGGCCTATCACGTGTTTGGGATTGGGTCCCACCATTCTTTCCCAAATATGGCTGCCCATTGAGAGTCGAGAAGGAATTTCCCTCTCTTGACCCATGTGCAGTGCTTGAGAGTATTTTGTATGTAAGGAAGTCTGAGACTCACCGGGTGCATTTTGTGTGGTCGGCTATCAAAACTAATTGATCTGGGCACAAATTGTGGCCCCATTCATTTGTTTTTACCATTGCTTTACTTAGGCTTATCCCAGTGCTAAACCATATTGTGGCTGAGATAATGAGTGGTAGCTACATCTTATTTTTAAGTTTGGTATTTATTTTTGCTAGAGGGAAGGTTTGTCCTAAAGGGAGCACTGAAGAGGAAAGCGTCTTGTTAGGTGCCCTGTGGGGCATTTAGGGCCTCCATCATGATTCAGTTAATACCACAGTATCTAGTTAGTTGCCCTGTAACTTGATATGTTTATTTCAAAAAAGGTTAAGGTTAGTGGTCAGTTAAATGCAGAAATTAGTCAGTCTACCAAGTAGCAGTGGAAATGTATTTCATCTTGATTGTCTTCATTTCCCCCAGCAGAAAAGATGTTTTAGGTCCCAATTCTGCAACTTTTTTATATCCATGATCTTCAGGGTGGTTCCATGTGGGTATGAGATCTGCCTGAATGAAACAAGTTGCAGGACTGGGGCCTCTCATGAGTCCCGTGCCTGTCTACAAAGGTAATAGTCCAAGCAATGTCTTTAGCTACTGCAACAGCAATACCAGCTGTTGAGAAACTATATTTTTTTGTACTCCAGTTTTCAGAGTAGCTGCCGTGTTTGTCTGGATCTGTAAAAGCAGCAAAGAGTCCTGTGGCACCTTATAGACTAACAGACGTATTGGAGCATGAGCTTTCGTGGGTGAATACCCATTTCGTCGGATGCATGTAGACGAAGTGGGTATTCACCCACAAAAGCTCATGCTCCAATACGTCTGTTAGTCTATAAGGTGCCACAGGACTCTTTGCTGCTTTTACAGTCAAATACATACACTTTTATAGCACTTTGCCCACTATACCTACTGTGTTGTCATCAACCTAACATAATGTTTTGTTATCCAGATAATGTTGGGGGCCTGTCTTTCAGAGTGAGTGGCACTGATGTTCTACTAGCCTCTTCCCCCAAGCTTTTAAGTGGAAAGCGAGGATAAGCCGTAACTACATTGAAATGAGGAACTAATAGAAGTTTGGAGCCATCATCACTTATACCTCCAGGATAAACTGTTACTTAGAGTTAAAACATTAACCAGTTTTCAAAATGCTTGTGACTGTAGCTCTGCCTTTTATTTGGAACTGAGTTGTTTTTACTAAAGAGAAGCAGCCACATTTTTTTAAAAGTATCATACTTTTAACCTTCAAGCACAAAGCTGCTGATACATTTACAAAGGCAAATTGTACAAATTTGAGGCCAGACTTTGAAAATAATGTAGCCCACACAATTTGGATCAGATTTTTGAAAGTGTTCAGGACTCAGTGGCTCACACTGAGAACAGCGGAAGCTCTTGGTTGCTGAGCTCTTTTGAAAATCTGGACCTAGATCTGGTCCTGTTTGCATCTGCAGTTGATTATGTCACCAACACTGGAGTCTTGGTTTGATCTCCCTTCTACAACTTGTTCTTCACTAGTTTTTTATTAAGGATAGGAGAATATAAAAGCCTCAAAACCCTCTGTTAAATTTATTTAGAATATCAAGAATGAGTTTTCAGAAAACATTTTCCTAGCCATTATGTTTTATTCATGCTCTAGCTTACTGTTCTTTTGGGTATTTTTTTTTTCCTGTTTGTGGCTATAATATTCTTTTTCAGACTTCCTTTAGATCACCACATTTTCCCAGATTTTTTTTATGCTGTTTCTTTGCTTGACTGATTTTTTTATGCTTTTTTTCTTCCCTCTTTTCTCATTTCTTCTGATGTTTTACTACATTCTCTTACTTATTTAATCTTTCTTTTTTTCCTATGTAACTTATTTTTATTTTTTTATCTCTTATTTTTTCCCATCAGCTAAAATTCATTTGAAATCGTGTGAAAACAAGTTGTTGTGCTGTTTCTTTTTCTTATTATATTTTTCAGTGGCAAGACAGTTCCCTCTTTGGCATCACAGGGAAGGAAATTGTTTTAAGGAATGGAAAGTGTGAGGGGATTCCATGAATATAGTGCATCATATACAAGAATAAGGAAAATAAATGACTTAACTAGAAGAAGTTAAATGGTTGGATGGAACATGGCTATCTTCATCTGGAATTCCTTGGTGTCACAAGCTGACTCAATCGTCCTCTCACAGGACATCAGTCTGTTCAGTTGGATCTAAATGCTGGATTCCATGAGTTTCTAAGCCCCTGAATCTGGATAGTGATTTGTCACTGTTCCTAGATCTGGGTCTGTCAGGCATACTCCCAGGTGCAGATCCTGCATTTGAAACCTTGGGCAGTGAATTCCCCCCACAGCCTACCCACCTTAGATCTTGGAACCAGTGCAACAACTCTCCTTAGCCTGCAGTTGCTTATATAGACTCTGAGTTCCATATCATCTTGGGTGCCTTGAGCTTTGCAATTAAAACTTTCAGGGACATTTGGGCAGATAAGCAAAAAATAATGGCCTAGCAAGAGAATTGCTCAACCACAGCCACTCTACTCTTAAATAGCACTAAAACATACAGATTATTGAAAAACAAACGGTCCTACATACTCTTCCTCTTCCTCTGATCTCACCCCTCCTGTGAGTCCTGGATTTCATCAGCATCCATAGTCACTAGGCATCCATTCTTGCTTTTTCCCTCCTTAGCCTACTTTACTTGCATGTGGTGGTGGATGGAGGCTTCCCTCTTTTAAAAACAGTCTCTGTTTCCCTTTTGCCCATGTGCTTGAGGCCATTGATTCTGGGCACTTACTCCCACCCCCGCAGGGCTGGCTCCACCTCTTTTGCTGCCCCAAGTGATGAAGAAAAAAAAAAAAGGAAAACCTGATTGAGCTGCCGCTGAAGAGGAAGAGAGGGACTGAAGGACTTGCTGCCAAAGACCCAGATGTGCCGCCTCAATAACGGACGGAGTGCCACCCCTTTCTGTTGGCCGCCCCAGGCATCTGCTTCCTTTGCTGGTGCCTGGAGCCGGCCTTGCGCCCCCAGCTGCCTTCTGTGTAGAGTCATTGCAAGTTATTGGCCCTACTGATAGCAAACCTGTTGCTCCAGTAGGAGAGTGTCATTGAACACTGTGGTTGCGTCATAGCTTCTCAGCCATAGTCTTTCCTCCACTAGGCATCAAGCGTCTGCGGCAAAATGAATGTTTTAATCCACAAAGGAAGCTGCAATGCAACGTGAAAACTGCAATATAAAGTAGAGCCTCTGAATCAAAATGGGGTTTACAAAACAAAATGACACAATTTAACACAGAAGCAAATATGTCCTCAATCTGTCACATGCATTCTAGTATTCCTGAGTCCAGAATTAAGAAAAAGCTTGGGAAATATGCAGTGCAAAACCAGATTGAGCATATGGCCTATTTCAGTCATTTTAGTTATTAAGAATTTAATGTGAAGAAAATCTTTTGTAGTTGCTTTGAAAGACTGTCCCTCTATTCTAATGTTTCCTGGGTATTTGGAAATCAAGAAGGATGGTTTCCCTCTTTAAACATACTACTTTTCTTTTTTTGTACTTCTTCCTTAACAAGTAATCCTTCCATTTTGATTTAGTTTGAAGTTCAAACGCAAGTGATTCTTCATTACTTTTCTTGCAGCATTTAATTGAAGAGGAAAATAAATAATACAGCTTTGAAACCAGTAGAGTGCTCTAGTGTTCTAAAAATCTGTCTCTTTTGGAAGAGACAGTATTTTGCCCAATAATTACCAGGCAAATATGCTCAAGGATGTCTTTGTATCATAGAATTCACATCCATACTAGAACTACACCCACAGTGACTCTCGGGGGTTTATTATAACTGCAGTGCTAAAAGAAGCTATTTAGACATATTGCTATCTTGAAATGAGAGCAGATCTAGCTGATTTGTTGATTTCTATTAAACTTGATAGAGAAAAGTCCAGTGGCACTTTACAGGATTTTTCCTTGTTTTTTAAAAGTAGAGAATAAGTATGAGCCAAAATGCCAGATCCTAAAATAACCATCATGAACTTTGTGAAGTTCAGATTGAGATCAGAACTTCATGTCTCAGGTCTATTTCTCGTTAAAAAGTGATTGGTTTAGCTAGAGCTTCTGGGAGTGATATACTGCTACTATGAAACCATCAGTTTCTTAGACTGCGTATGTAGTGTGGATTTCTTAAACTTCCTCAGTGGAGCAAAAGTGAAAAATAGAACATATTGAATCAATTTACTCAGCCCATAACTTACTGAAATTCCCATTTCTATTTTAAAACCGTTCATGCACAAATTGGTGTTGTGCTTGATCCTTTAGGATAGCTTAAATCTGTATTTGTAATGTTAGTCTGCTATGATTGTAGTATTGGGGACCCCTTCTCTCCACTGAGCTGTAGGAAAAGATTCTGGGAGACACTTGGACAATTGGCTCTGTCAGGGAGAGCCTCCAGATGTATCTGTGTGGTGAAGGTCATTGTCAGTGGCTTTGAGAAAGAGAGTTTAGTGGGTTTTTTTTCCACCTTTTATCACTGCCTCAGATGATTCCAGACTATGGTCCTGTGATTGGTGACTTGTGAGGTTTTGTGGAACACTTTTTTTTTTTCCACACTCACAGGGATTGTGGAACAGTGTGTGACTTTCTGTGTATAGTTGTGTGTGTTTCCCATGATGGACTTCAGATTAACATCTTTAGCTTAATGTCTGAACTTCTCTCTTTTGAGTTTAAAATGCTTTATCAGGATTTTTTTATTAAAAACTTTTCATGTTGATTCCTTGGGTTTGTGCGTATCAACTTGTACCTCTGCTTTAATTTTCCCATTATGGCTTAAATGTTGTAAGAGAGATGGTTAAATGTTGCATATGAAACAAATGTTTTTGATGAGTTAGCAAAAATGGCAATGAAAACTGTTCATCATCTATTTAGAGCCAGTACAAATACCCAGTAGTATTACTTGTAGAGAGTAAGAAGAAACGGATAAAAGTGCAAGTACAAGTGAGTTTGAACAAGGCCTCGAAGGTGAGGAGCCTGCACTTGATGTAGCAGGAGAAAGGGAAACCATATCAAATGCATCAAAGGAGTAATAGAAGATGACTACTTTGGCAGCTATGTTTTTAATCAATTAGACTATGAGGTGAGATGTAAAAAAACAGAAGGAATCCAGAAAGGAGAAAAATTTATTATGCTTAATGACAATTTAGCAAGTATAGATGAGGGTTTTAGCAGTAGAGTAATGAGGAAAGGATGACTAACGTAAGAAAAGATAAGACCTAATGAACGAAGGAAGTCATGATTCCTTTCTGTGTGATTCTGGTTCATCCACACCTGGGATATTGTATTCATTTCTGGGAACCACTTTGCTGTTAACAGGGGAAGTTCAAAGAGCACAACAAACATGATCAGAGGGTGGAGGGCATTGACTCTTACTTAGTTCCTTTAGACTTCTCTCCATAGTTTGACTGCATGATGATTAAGGGGGAATGTGAATCAACAGATACTGGAAACACTAGGAATGGAGATGAATTTCAGGTTGTAAATAAGACTAGATAAGGGAGAGAGGGGAGATGAGAGATAGAATCAGAAAGGACAGGGAGTGAGAGGAATTGAGATCAGGGGATAGGTTGTAGGTATGAGGTGAGAGATAAAGAGAAATGATAGAAGCAGATAGTAAAAGGGAAATTGATGAGAAGTAGGGCAAATTATCAATAGGATTGTGGTAGAGGGAAGATAATTTTCTTTACTGGATAGCATGTGTGTGGTTTTGGAGATCTTGTGCTAGTGTTTCTGAGGTGACACATGGATAATGGAAAAGGTCTAGGTGTGAAAGAAAAGAACGACTTTGTTGGTGGTCGATACTATAAACATATAAATAAGTCACTACCAAATATCAGTGTATGAATTTATCTAATTTAGTATGCCATAATTGTGAAGGAAGTGGTATGAAACTAAGTGACTGTTTTGTTTTAGTTCATTCAATCTTTGGACTTTATTTTAAAGTTGTTCAAATCTGTAGCAAGATATAATTTGTGCTCATCTCAAAAAGTCCAGGAAATCTGTTCCTTTGCATTCTTTAAGGTCAAATGTGCCATTGACTGGAACTTGTTCTATTGAAGTGGAAGCACCAAACATCAAATGTGATCCAAGCAGGGAGACAGTTTAAGTGACAGTGTTGCTATCAAAATGTAGCTGAGAGGATAAATTAAATCTATGCTTGTGGTATTCCAGCAGCTCCTCAGGATCAGATTGATTTTTGCCATGTTTTGGGTATTCAAGACGAACAGAGATTGCTCTTAAATCAATCGGTGTTTATGCAATTAAAAACTCAAAGGTGTATTCTTGAATTCAATAAGAAAGTTACAAACTTTCTTTTTACTGACAGCATAACACAGAATGATCCATGAAAAGAAATTATTGAAGTGCTTTGCCCTGAATGAAAGTGCTCCATGCAGATTTAAACTATATACTGAGAGTGCCAAAAATAAGGCTGAAAATAAAAGCTAAAAAAATTAATATTAATATTATACAATTGCTGAGCGTGAGAAATGGCCCAGTGACTATAAACATCCTCATGAGAAGAAATAGTCCTATTTAATACTTAATACTATTTAATATTTTCTACACCTGAAAATAATGTTGCAGAATGTTGTATCCAAGTTGCTGAAGATGTCATCCAAGAGTACAGAGAAAATATGGCAAGGAGGTCCCATCATTTCCTCAGACAACAAAAATTAAATGAAAAAGATGAATGCTTCTCAGATGCAGGTGTCCTAAACTTCTGACTCATGGTGTGATACTATTAGGATTTCACTGGAAAAAAAAGGAACACCTGACACAATCCTAGAGTTTGTTATGGAAGTTCAAAACTCTTCCACTATAATTAAAGGCCTCATGATGAAATGATCAAAAAAAGAAAGATTGAATCCCCAGCTTTCTAATGGCGTTCTGTGGAACTCTCAAGAAGACTTTCTGTATGTTTGCATCTAACTACCATGATCATGTTAAAAATTTCAGTGAGCAGAAGGATGACTCTGATCAAACATAATACCCCATAAGAGTATGTTTACATTGCATCTGGAAGCAAGCATCTCAGCTGTGTCCACAGACATGTGCTAGTGGAGCTCACACTAAGTGGCTAAAAACAGCTGTGTGGATGTTGCTCTGATGCTGTGGCTTTGTGCTTAGGCTCTCAAAACTAGGGAAAGAGTGGGGCCTCCTGCAACATCAACACAGCTATTTTTTTTAATATGCTAGCACAAATCTATTGATTCAGGCTGAGTGGCTTGCTCCCAGATGTAGTGTAGATATACCCTAAGGGACTCTATGGAGAGGCACTAAATTTACAGAAATAATTATAGGAAGTTTCAGAACAACTTGACAGGGTAGATGTTGCTACCATCTCAATCTGTACTGTCTCTAATGAGAATTGGAGCCACACAAAAACAAAATCCTTGGCCATATATTTGTTTTTTTTTTAAATAAATAAGTGTTGCTTTGCAGAAACCAGTGGTTTTGCATCAAACATCATATTTTAAAATAAAGCATTGAAATCCAGAGTCCTAGGAATAGTCAGCACTGCACTAGTATGTGCATTTTTGTCTGCCACAGTGCTAAGGACAGAATACATCTGCATTTCTACCCTTAAGTTTATTTTCTGATTGCACAAACCAGACAGTTTCACATCTAGTTATCCATTACAGGTTATACAATCCTTTAATATTCACGTGTATGCATGGTTTTATTTTATATTTGACTATCTAACAACCAGTTTTAAAACTACAAGAATTAAAAAAATCACTGTCTCTTTTAGACTAGTGAGACAGCACCATTTTTAATCTGTTCTACATACAGGAGAGCATATGAAATTTAAGTAGAACTGCATTGGTACCTTAGTCAATTCCAGCTAATCATGATGATGTCAACCTTCATAGGAGAAGAGTGTTTGTAAACTTTAATAATTTTGGGGGGGGGTTTGTCAAATTAGAGGTAATTCAGAACAGATTTGCCCAACTCCAAATAAAGAAGTAGCTTTTTGAGGTACCAAAGTAATGACACTAATCCTTCCCTCTGTATGCTTTTTCTCAGGTATGAAACTGTTTTTCATATCCGAAACACTCACCTAATGCTTTATATGAATTTGCTTTAATCTCAAAATTCATTCTCTTTGATAATTGAGAGTAGGGCTTTTGTTTTGAGGATTACTACAACGTACCATGTCTCTAGGAAACATTCTCTGCACATATTTTAACTTTTAAAAAGACAAAGGAGGAACAAATTTCTTTTTTATTGACTGCTTTGTCCAAGGAAGGAAATACATCTGAGAGTGTCATGTTATTACAAGTTTTGGTTATTTAAAATATATCTTCTATTATTTAACTGCCATTTGTGAAAAGTTTTAGAATACAGTATTTTAAATGCAGTTTTTGTTTAGGCTGTTAATTCTACTTTGCATTTTAGCTCTTCCAAGCGCTATACAAAGAACCTGTAGGACATTTAGTTTTCAACTAAAAAGAATGCCCTTAGTGGACACGAGATCTCAGGGATTTGACCCTACTCTTTAGTTCCTTATCCTACAATAGACGTCCTGTGTCCATGATATGAAATTGTGTGGACGAATAGGTCTCCCCATGTGGACCTGATTGCATGACTGGAATTTTGCTTTTTCACTCAGTTCTGACACACCCATTAATTAGAGAGACAAAGTTGGTGAAGTATTATTTTTTTATGGGACTTCTGTTGGTGATAGAGACAAGCTTTTGAGCTTACACAGAGCTCTTCATACTCCCATTAATTATCTAGTAACCATTTTTTCTTTGAGTGATTGTTCAAATCTGTGACACATTAGGTGTGCACGTGCCACGTGCATGAACATCGGAAACTTTTTTCCCTTAGCGACTCCCATTGGGGCGGCAGGGGGATTAGTGACCCCCATGACTCGTGTCTCCGTGGCCTGGGGGAATTGCATCAGACAGAATGCTGCAAGATCTGTAAAGCTTTTGAGCCAAGGACTAAGAAAGAAAGAGACTCGCCTCAAGCAGCTACTCATGGAGGCCGTGCTGCAACTTTCAGCCTCGGACCATCTGGCCTCGGCGCCGGCGTCCTCGGTGCAGAGTGCCCCAGCGTCAGTTCGCGATCCGGCACCGTTGGGGCACCGCAAGCATGCTGCACCGAGGCAGCAAGAAAAACCCCGACACCATTCGAGCCCACTGGCACAGTCGAAGGGCCAGTCTACAAGCCGAGGGCGCTCCCCACATAAGAAGCGGGCACCACCCAAGCAAATGAGTGCTCAAAAGGGAAGCGCTGCCCCAGGACATGTTCCGGCTCTGGCACCGAAGAGCCCGTTGAGTCCCGGGCTAAGCACCCTGAGTGCGGAGGAAGGGCTGGCGGAGCTCCTAGCCCTCCACACCAGGCACATTTGAGGCGGCAAAGGACCTCATCAAGTTGTTGGTGGCAAGTCCCCTCCCTGCCAAAGAGAAGCCTCTGGCACCGTCTCCTAGAGTGCCATCAAGAGGCAAGTCGGCAATGGTGTGCTGATCGAGGTCACCGTCCCAGTATCGGTCCCGGTCGAGCTCGGCCTCTGCAGATTCCCAGTTGCCCCGACCAAGCAGGACTCGAGGGCACTGGATCCCAGCCAGCATACAGCACTGGCCCCGCCAGGGTACTGCTCCCTGGCTCCATCGCTGGGCTGGCTCCGAGGCGACACAAGATCAAAATCCCCAGGCCTGAGCAGAAGCCAACAATCCCAGTCCTGAGAGTATTGGTCCCGGTCCTGATTGGCAAGGAGCCGTTCTCCAGCCCCTCGGCAGCACCGTTCTATGGCACCGCTTTGGCCTTCCAGGTCGGCATCCTTGGAATCCAAGGTAGACTCAGGTCGCTCCAGCTATGCCCACAGGGCACTGATGAGCAGGGAGCCCCAAACCCTATGGCATTCCCAATGGGGCCCGCCAGGGCAATGTCCCTTTTGGACATCATGGGCCTATCACCAACAGCAGGGGCCCTCCTCCAGAGCCTCAAGATCCAGCTACTTGGTGCATCGGCCTCAGTCCCTTCACACTCATTCCTCTACGCCCAAGGAGACCACAGTATCCAGACACTTCTCCGGAATACAGGAGAGTGGAAGTGGCACCGAGCCCAGAGCCATCCCAGAAGCAGTCTGTCAGGCAGGACCCGGAGGAACCCCCAGCATGTGAGGAAGGACAAGAAGGCCTGGAAGACAAGATGCAGAAGACCTTCACCTCTTTGTCATCCCCAGATGAAGCTGGCGGGCACCATGTGTCGGGGCCTCCTACGATTGACCACAGAGTGCACCAGGAGCTGCTCTGCAGGGTAGCCCAGAACTTGGGCCTATAGGTGTAGGAAGCAGTAGAGCAGCAGGATTTTAAGCCCCGAGGGCCCCTCCAGAATTGTGCTCCTGCTCATAAAAATAATCCAGTCCAACTACAAGATGGTCTGGTAAACCCCGGCCTCTAGCATGCCAACAGCAAAAGGCTTAGAGTGGAAGTATTTTGTCCCTTCCAAGGGATACAACTTCCTCTTTTGTCACCCCGCCCCCTGTTCACTGGTCATCTCAGCGATCAATGAATGGGAATGACATGGTCAGCAAGTCCTGGCTCCTAAGGCCCAGGAGGCTAAACGTCTAGACCTATTTGACAAGAAGG
This sequence comes from Gopherus evgoodei, assembly GCF_007399415.2. Taxonomy (NCBI): domain Eukaryota; kingdom Metazoa; phylum Chordata; order Testudines; family Testudinidae; genus Gopherus; species Gopherus evgoodei. Next base: position 42,896,397 of record NC_044326.1, on the reverse strand, counting down.
TCTAGTCTTCTGGGGACCTCCAGTTGAGGATCGCGAACCAACAGGTGATCCTGAACTGACACAATTTTAATTCCTGTTTGGGAGTTTCCAAATTTAAAGATTCCTTGTCCGAGGGCTCTCAGCCTGAGTTTGCGGCCCTCATGGATGAAGGAAAGATGGTAGCCAAGACCTCTCTGCAGGCCTCTCTTGACTCGATGGATGCAGCAACCAGAACAATTGCCTCAGGAGTGGTGATGAGGTGTTCGGCATGGCTGCAGGCTTCAGGCCTTCTGCCAGAGGTCCAGAATACCCTTCAGGACCTCCCCTTCAAAGGATCTGATCTCTTTTTGGACTAAATGGATGCCAGGCTGCATAGCCTCAAAGACTCCCGGGCAACCCTCAAGTGGTTGGGAATGCACAGCCCAGTGACGCAGAGGAAGCCTTTCAAGCCCCAGCTACCTCATCAAAGACAATACCAGTCCCGCCCTAGGCAGGAGCCCCGTATCGTAGGAGAGGCAGAGAGAGCAGGCGGAGGTGGAACAACATGCCTAGCCAAAGCCAGGGCCAGGGCAAGCCATAACATGGCAACAAGCAAGGATTTTGAAGGTGCACTCGAGGACAGCGTACCAAGCCTATGTTTCCTGATTTGGCTTGTCCTGCTTCTACCATGCGTGGTCCCATATAACATTGAACCATTGGGTCTTATGCACGATACAAGTGGGATACATGCTTCAGTTCTCTTCCTTCCCTCGCTCCCACCCCCCTTCCCTGTCCCTCTTCAGTGACCCCTCTCACGAGCAACTCCTTATGCAGGAGGTACAGACGTTCCTCGAGGCGGGGGCAGTGGAAGAGGTCCCTCGGGATCTAAGGGGGAAAGGGTTTTAATCCTGTTGTTTTCTTATTCCCAAACCAAAGGGGGGTCTTCAACCCATTTTAGACCTGCGCGGACTCAACACATTCCTAGTCAAGGTCCACTTCTGCATGGTCTCCCTAGGTATTATTATTCCATCCCTGGATCCGGGGGATTGGTACACTGCCCTTGACATGAAAGATGTGTACTTTCACATTGCTATTCATCCTGCTCACCAGCAGTTCCTACCGTTCATCATAAACCAGCACCATTACCAGCACCATTACCAGTTTACAGTCCTACCCTTTGGCTTGGCGGCAACCCCTCACATGTTCATAAAATGCATGTCAGTAGTGGCAGCCTTTCTATAGAAAAGGAGAATTCGAGTGTACCTGTATCTAGACAACTGGCTTGTCGCAGGTCGGTCCGAGGAGGAAATCCGTTCCCATGTGGCGGTAGCACTTGATGTATTCTGCAGGTTAGGCCTTCTAGTCAACATGCCCAAGTCGTCCTTGATACCTACGCAAAGGCTGGAGTTCATTGGGGCAGTCCTGAATTCAGTACAAGCACGAGCGACCCTCCCAGAATTCAGATTTCTGGCCATTCAACGTACCATAGACTCAATGCTGAGGTTTCCCACAACCATGGCCAGATGCTGCCTGCAGCTCCTAGGACATATGGCGGTGTGCAGCCGCATAATCAAACATGCTCGACTATGGCTAAGGACTTTGCAGTTGTGGCTAGCCTGGTCGTATCTCCTGGGCAGAGACCCTTAGACCTTGTAATGACAATCCTTGCCCAGGTGTTGGACTCCCTGTGCCGGTGGCTCAACCAGCAGGTAGTTTATGAAGGAATCCCCTTCACTGCACCGCAACTCACTCTGATGCTGGTAACAGACGAGTCAGACCTCAGCTGGGGAGTGCACTGGGGGACCTTCGGACACAAGGCTTGTGGTCCAAGGACGAAATGTTGCTCCACATCAATATGAAGAAGCTCAGGGCGGTTTGCCTAGCCTACCAGACTTTTCACACTGTTTTGAAGGTCACAGCATGACAGTTCTTACAGATAATACTACTGCCATGTTCTACATAAACAAGCAGGGCGGAGCCCGATCCTCTCCCATCTGCCGAGAGGCCCTTCTCCTGTGGGACTTTTGTATAGCTGCTCAGTACACCTCATAGCGCCATATCTCCTGGGGGAGCGGAACGAGCTGGCAGACTGCCTCTGCAGGTCATACCACGTGCACGAATGATTGACGAGACTGGATGTCTTGCAATCGATCTTCCAGAAGTGGGGATTTCCCCAAATGGACATCTTTGCCACCAGTCAATGCCCGCAGTTTTGCTCTTTCCAAAACCACAGTCCGGGCTCAGTCGCAGATGCCTTTGCGGTCCCTTGGAGCAGGAGCCTGAAGTATGCCTTTCCACTGCTCCCACTCATCCACAGAGTTCTCCTCAAAGTTTGCAGAGACAAGGCGGTAATGATTCTCATCGCCCCAGCTTGGCCCCGCCAACATTGGTTTGCGACTCTGCTGGAGCTGTCAGCAGATGACCCGATTGCCCTGCTCCTGCACCAAGATCTCATCACACAGGATTGCAGGCACCTGCTCCACCCGAACCTCCGGTCTCTGCATCTCATGGCGTGGAAAGTCTGTGGTTGAACACAATGGAGAGCCAGTGCTCTCTTCAGATGCGACAAATTATCTTCGGCAGTAGGAAACCTTCCACTGGGACAGCATACCTCACTAAGTGGAAGACGTTTTCGTGCTGGTTTGAACCAAATCGCATACAGCCACTTCAGGCCTCTGTTCCATTTATCCGGGAATACCTGCTGCACCTTAAACATCAAGATCTCACCCCCTCCTCAATTAGAGTACATCTGGCTGCCATTGTGGCATTCCCCCTGGGGGAGTTGGGGCATTCTGTGTTTTCCAACCCCATAGTAGCATGGTTTATCAAGGGGCTGGAGAGGGTGTTTCCCTATTCACACCCTCCGGTCCCTCCCTGGAACCTTAATCTGGTCCTGACCAAGCTTATGGGACCCCTTTTGAGCCCCTAGCCTCATGCTCTTTCACTCACCTCTCCTGGAAGGTGGCATTTTTGGTGGCCATTATGTCCGCAAGGAGGGTGTCCGAGTTGAGGGCCCTTACCTCAGAGCTCCCTTATACCATTTTCTATAAGGACAAAGTGCAACTTAGGCCACACTCTAAATTCCTCCCTAAAGTAGTCTTGCAATTTCATTTGTTTGCCCGTGTTCTTTCCCAAACCACACATGGACCTGAGTCACTGTAGCCTACATACTCTGAATGTCCATAGGGTCCTGCCATTCTATCTGGAGCGAACTAGACCTTTCCACAAGTCGACACAGTTGTTTGTCACCATTGCGGAGAGAATGAAAGGACTCCCTGTCTTGGCGCAGCGGATATCATCATGGATTGTGGATTTCATCCACACATGCTATGAACACGCCAAGGTGCCAGCCTCAGCGATCATGGCTCACTCAACTAGGGCTCAGGTGTCCTCAGCAGCTTTCCTGAAACAGGTTCCACTCCAGGAGATCTGTAAAGCAGTCACCTGGTCGTCAGTGCACACATTCACAGCCCACACAGCATCCATCAACAGGTCAGAGAGTAAGCAGCAGTCGGCAGTGCAGTGCTTCAGTCAATTGTTCCATGACTCCTACCTTCCTCCTATAGTAAGCTTATGAGTCACCTAATATGTAATGGACGTGAACAATCACTCGAAGAGGAAAAAAGTTACTTACCTTTTCATAGCTGTTGTTCTTCGAGATGTGTTGTTCACATCCATTACACTTCCCACCCTCTTTCCCCTCTATCTGAGTCTCCGGCAAGAAGGGACTAAAAGAGGGTCGGGTCAGCAGGGATATATATGCACCAGCATGAGGCGCCACTGTGGCGGCAATCCCCTGCCACCCCGATGGGAGCCGCTAAGGGAAAAATTTTCTGATGTCCGTGCACACGGCACGCGCACACCTAATGTGTAATGAACGTGAAGAACAACAGTTACAAAAAGGTAGGTAAGAGGGTATTTTTAAGATTGATGGTGCTGTTGGACTGATGGGAAAGCAATGAGAAAAAGGATGATCCTTTTCCTGAAATGCCTTAAAGATAGGCCATTTGAGTTTCCATTAGCTAAGAGTTGGTCTACTTGGAGGAAGATTTTTGGAATTTTATTTATTTAAACTACTATGAACATTAATCACTGAATGTTTAATGGATGTTGTTTTTATCTTTGAACTTCTATACATGATTTGTTGATTGTCACTGCTGTCTCTTTACTCACATGTATTTTATATGGTAAGATGGTGTTCCAGTTGATGATTTACCATTTATAATTATTATTATGTCTTATTTTCTAGAGTGGATGTTTCTTCCAATGTCCACACTTCATGCTAAATAAATAAAGCACTCTTGCTGCTTGTGGAGGGGATGTTTAAGATATACAGCATGCTAATAATGAAGGGAGTACCATACTGTGCTTTCTCAGCAATAATCCAGGGCTCTGGCTAGTAAACTGCTTCAGCAACGATCTTGAACTTTATCAGCTCAAACTGAATGATTGCCTCATAAAACACTACTGTGCTACCACTATTACTTAAATTAAATGTCTCTCTTAATATTGTTGCTCATAATGTAGTGCTATCTCTAGCATTCATAACTTGCATGTGTTATCCTTTAGCTTGCATAACCGTTTGTACTTTATAATTCCAGAGAAAGTAAAGTAAAAGTGGCCATAGATCTCTTCTTTTTTTTTTTAATTTTAACCTAAAGAATGTAATGGTTAGCTCATTAACTGTACTCACAATGATACCTTTTTAACTTTTGATATTTTAGCCTATAATCAACCCTTCTAAGGATCACAGAATCATCCATTATTTAATGCCATTGCGTAATTAGAGTATAACAACTCTTTTTAAGCACAGCTCAGGATATTTTAAATAAGGATTGTTCAGTGGCTATGGCTCAGTACTGATGAGACTGTGGCTACAGACTGTGTCTGTCAGGTCTTCCTGATGCTGAAGAATTTCCTTCCAGTTCTCTAACTGATGGGATTGTGGCAAAATATGTTCTATTGTTTTTAATTAGACCTAAACAGCCATGAGAGTTGTTTCCAAATGGTGAGATGGAAATAGTTGCACCATGGTCATGAATTCATAATTGAGTTAAAAATATACCATGAGGAAAAGGTCAGGAATGGGGAGTAGTTGAACAGCTACTCTGGCACGTCTTTTCCTGTTCAGTTAGTATAACTGGCTGAAACATATGCAAAGTTTTTAATGCCACTTGAAGCAGCATTAAATTCATGTGAGCGCACGCATGAGGAGAGGGAGAGCTAGGGGTAGCCAGTCATACCGCTGGTGCAGAGAATAGCACAGACCACAGATGCATGAGAGTCAGACTACCCAATATTTTTCCACGTTATTGGTCTCTCTAAGCTTCTGTAAGGAAAAAAACTAGTACCTTGGAGAGGTCAAAATTTTAGCTGTGTTATGTTCCCTTCTGCATTTCTTCATATGCAAAAGGATGTTATGGCTCTTAGTAAGTACACCAACTTACCCTTTTAAGAACATAAGAACGGCCATACTGGGTCAGACCAAAGGTCCATCTAGACCAGTATCCTGTCTTCCAATAGTGGCCAATGCCAGGTGCCTGTTAATCTGTCATCTTTCCATTGTTTGTTTTCCAAACTTCCAATTTCCCCTCTTCCTCTTAAAATTAATAGAGTAAAGGGACAAATATTGTAGTATATGGTCCACCTACTTGTTTAGTCCATTTTCACTATTGGCATCTATTAATAATGTCCAATACACCAGCCTTTCAAATATTATTTCAGGATGATCTTAAAAACCTGTGTTTATAGTTGGCGCTGGCAACCAAGCACTCCTGGAGAAAACTCACAGAAATAAATTGTATGAAACTTGAATGGCTTCACTGGAGTTCTTGCTGCTAAATGCTAATGTTGGAACAAAAGGTGTTACATTAGCACAAACTCTATTGTTGAGTATTCATTGTACTTCGTATTCATTCTTAGATTCATACCAAGGTATAGTATGTCAGAAATATGTCTCCTCGTACATACAGGAGTAACTCTACTGGAATTTAGAGAGAGAAAAAATAAAAGGTTAGTAGAGTGCATCTTTGCCACAAAACCAGAAGATGTTATCACATCACAGTTCTGCATGATTCTTTGGTTCTGGCTATTCAAGTGTTTTAGATGTACAGTTCTGTCATCTACTGATTTACGGATACTAGTGCATGGAGACTTGCTTAAAAAATAGCACAAGGCCTATTTCTGTATTAACTACTTGCCCTTCTGATTGTGAAGGGTTGAGGCTCTACATAGTTCCTGTATGCACAATGCAGCTTGAATGGAGTTTTGTAGGATTGGGGGAGTGAGGGCAGGCTTTGCCATTGACTTCAGTGGGGCCAGGAATTCATCCCCAGATTCTAGGTCGGTTCAGCATTTGAAATGACAGGACTCTACTGTGCAAAGTATATTGCCTGCCCCCTGACTGTGTTTACAGACTGCATCTGTCAGGTCTTCCTGATCCTGAAGAATCTCTTTCCAGTTCTCTAACATCACTGGAACACTTTTTTGATAACCTCTCCCTGCCAGTTGCTACAAAATGGTGTTGCTGGGATTCTGAATACCCAGTCATATAACTAATTCTGACTCAGCATCACCACTTGCAAGATAATCTCTTCAAGATGATCTTTTTGATCTGTAAAACCTTCACAATTTTGGTCAAGTAGCTTGTCTGTCTAACATGGTGATGTGTTGTACCCCAAGTCTTAAAGGAGGTCATGATGATAAACTTTTGTATAGTACCTAACCGTGACATGCAGGAGAGGTGTTGCTTTGTTTAACTCATTCTGTTTGGTATTCAGAGATATCAGGGTGATGCCGCCATTTGTCTCTAAATCAAAACAGAAGACTTTATAATTTGGCTGTTGCTGACTGCAACTTGGCATTGTAGACTATTAGTTTATTAAATCACACTATTGTGTAAAGTACCTTGAACTATCTTGGCACAAATACTGAGTGGTATATTTTCAAAACAATGTCAAGTACATTAAAATTGTTTACCTACCCACGTTAATAAATATTAAGGTTTGTGATACAGCAGGGCCAGGGAGCAGGAAGAGTGGTCAAGGGGAGATATATAAGCCCTAGGCTAATTAAGGCGTGGTTCCCTATAGACTAGGGAGGGTTACTACAGGTTAATTGGAGCACCTGTAGCCTTTTAAGGCCCTGTCAGGAACTTAATATACCCCCCATCTGTTTCAGGCAGACAGTGTGTTGTGAGGAAGGAGGGAGATTGGAATTTGGAGGTGTGTTGTTGAGAACTGAAAGGCCAGAGAACTGCAGGAAGAGAGAGACTGCCCCAGCAGAGCAGGGAGACTCACTCTCCCAGTGTCAAGGACCGAGGGTAACTCTCTACACAAGGGGGAAGAGGGTAAGAAATCTGCAGGGGGTGAGCGGTGGTGGGGCTCAGAGTGAGGGTCAAACCCAGACCCCTTCTCTGCTTCCCTCCTCTATTATCTTCCCAGATCACTAATGGAGCCTTCAGCGCCCCAAGAGCAAGAGCAAGGGGTGGCATTCTAGCCCGCTGCCAAGAAAAGGGACCCACCATACCAACTTCGGCCATTTTGTGTCAAGTGGTAAATTTGAAAAGTTGAAAAATGCAAAAGTTACATTCCATTCACTACGTTAAACAGTTCGTATGAACGTTCTTAAAGGAATCTAATTAGTGATAAAAAAAATACCACATACTACATGCACCAAAGAAGAGTTAACATTGGCAACTTTTCTTGTACTTTTGGAAATTCAAATAAGCAAGTTTTTGATTCCCACCTCCCTTTGTGAAAGCAGCTGGGGAGAAAGCATTGAGAAGTGAAAAGAACTAGGAGACAGGTAGAATTGTTATGCTTCAGGAGGGGCACAGTTCTGTAGCTTATGCTGGGTTCTGCAAATCTTTCCTGTGTCCCTAGTCATAAAATGACACGGGGGAAGCCATGAAATTAGTGGTAGATAAATGTAGAACCAAAAAAAAAAAAGGAATACTCCTTCATTCACTGTTTAATCACATTGTTCAATTCCAATTATTGATTACCTTCCCACAGTAGATTTTGGAAAAAAAAATGTTTTGATAGTTTGATTTTTAGAAATTTTATAATATTTTAAAAATAAAGGTAATAGCATCTCGTGCTTCAGGAGTAAGCTTATTATATATGTATTGCATATATATTTTTTCCATTGGATATTTTATCTTCTTTGTCCACAGCAGAAAATAAATGAGTTTCAGTTCCCCCATGTCTGGTTTTTTTTTTTTTTTAGTTTTTTATTGGGTAAAATAGTACACTCATACCTAATTTGACTTGATTTGAAATGAGTTGATTTGGAGAGTTTAAGGAAACCATTCAAAACAAACAAAAATATTGGTCCATCAACTGCAGCCCAATTGGTTCAGTTCAGTAATGCTGCATTAATTTAAAGTGCAGTCCTGAAGTTTTGAGGTTGGCCTATTCAGCATTAGACCCATATTATATTTTTGGATTTTTTTTCACTGCAGATCCTTGATATTAGCTCTTCTAATATGGAAGTTATTCGCTTTTTTCCACTTTTTGGTCAAACTTTATTGAAACAACTTTGAAATTTTAAAAATCACTTCCATTATGAGAATATATAAGTTTGTGCTAAGAGCAAATAGTTGTGCTTTTATGAACCCATGGAAAAATAGAATATACAGGATGGAAAAGGTGACATTTCACCAAAATTATATTAATCCATAATGTGCTGGGTATAAATCAAAACTTTGTATTATGTGATAAAGCAATAAATGGCTTAATGGTAAATCACTTAGGTTTGAGAAACTTACGTTGTGCTTTTCTCTTATATATAATCCCATAAACTATCAGAGAGCAGTTAGGATAAAAAGTGAGAACCAACGTATTTGCCAATTTTTTTGAAGAATCACAGTATACTTTTAATATAATAATTTATCTATTATCTAACTTGATCCTCAGAAAGGCTATCCAGTGTACTTAGGTCAAAAAGCTTCAGAGTAATGGCTTCCACTTTTGAAATAATTTTGAGTTCAAAGAGGCATCTCTAGAGGTTCAGGAGACTTATAAGGCCATTGAAGTTCTCAGTTCAGTGTGTCTTGGTGCAGCCACTTTACTAAAGCCGAAGTCCCCTCCTGGGCTGGACGGGATAAGAATATGTGGATAAACTTTGCAAAGCTACCTTTTGGTATTCCCTGCAGTCTTTTATGGTACATGCTATCAGCTGTGCCTCTGTGGACTAAGCCCTTGGTCACCGAATACTTAAAAGAGGGTTTCTGAGATACTGTCTTTTCAGAAGTTCCCTTTTCCCCACTCACTCTTCTAGTTCAACCTGAACTGAGCTAAAGAATGCCAATAGCTGCAAATATAACTGAACCGCTTGCTAATGGTGACCATAATAAAAAATTTAATATCCCTGTAGGCGGGAAAATATTAAAGAAGCCCAACACTGTAGCATTTAGTTTCAGAAAGGGGAACTACACAAAAATGAGGAAGTTAGTTAAACAGAAATTAAAAGGTACAGTCCCCAAAGTGAAATCCTTGCAAGCTGCATGGAAACTTTAAAAAAACAAACAAACCACCATAATAGAGGCTCAAATTAAATGTACACCTCAATTAAATAATAATAATAATAGATGACCAAGAAAGTGCCACCGTGGCTAATCAACAAAGTAAAAGAATCGGTTAGAGGCAAAAAGGCATTCTTTAAAAATTTAAATTCTATAGAGGAAAATTAGAAAGAATAAACTCTCGCAAGTCAAGTGTAAAAGTATAATAAGACAGGCCAGAAAAAGAATTTGAAGAGCAACTAGCCAAAGACTCAAAAAGTAACAGCAATTTTTTTTTAAGTGTATCAGAAGCAGGAAACCTGCTAAACAGTCAGTGGCGCCACTGCTAAAGGAGCACTCAAAGCCATTAAGGATAAACTAAATGAATTCTTTGCATCAATCTTCACGGCTGAGGATATGAGGGAGATTCCCAAACCTGAGCCATTCTTTTTAGGTGACAAATCCTGAGGAACTGTCCCAGATTGAGAGGTCATTAGAGGTGATTTTGGAACAAATTGATAAATTTAACAATGAAAGTCCTCAGGACCAGATGGTATTCACCTAAGAGTTCTGAAGGAACTCTGAAGCACTTGGTATTGGCCACTGTTGGAAGGCAGGATACAGGGCTAGATGGACCATTGGTCTGACCCAGTATGGCCATTCTTATGTTCTTATTAGTTTTCCTTACTCTCTTCCTGTTGGCTTGGCAAAGACTCCCACTCTACCTTGCTTTTCAGTCTCAGGCTTTGACAAAATACTAGTTTATATGTAGTGATAATTTTGAGATCAGAGGGATTCAAACTGGAGAAGTCAAAGAGAGAGAGGTAGAGATTGGAAATTTATGTGTAGTGTTTTGTCATCATCTTGTCAGTGAGTAAAGCAAAGGAACCTAGTGTTTGTGCTGACTTAACCAAACCATAAAAAGCAAATTAGCCAGTAATTTGGGAATATAATTTTCCTACTTGAAGGTTCTCTTAGTTTTTCAGTACTGCTTCTGTCTATGACACTGAACTAAAATGTGTTGAAACTTTGTCTGGTCTGGAAATTAATTTAGTGCTGGTGAAGAGTCCCAGCAGCAAGTCTGAAGTTTTTAAAAGAAATATTTTTTGAAAAGAGAGGAAACTTCTATTCTCTCATTTAACTGTCCAGGTAGTTGTGTTGATTGTCTAAGGCATTTTTCACCTTCCCGTTGTCTCTGACTTGTTTTTAACGTATTCATTGTGGCACAGAACAGTGTTTGATTTGTCTTCCACCTTACAGAGTATACTTACCTGAACAGTCTTCCTCTCTTTCTGAAGAGGAATTCTGTGCACCATTTCTGCTTGCTATACTACAGGAAATAAAATTGAACTATGAGTTTGCTGACATAGAGTGAACAAAAATCGTTCATATAAAGCTATTGTCACCTATCCAGTAGGCAAATACACCTAAAAAGGAAGGAAATTTGCCATATTTTATGATTTGATAAGGATATTAAAATGTAGGCAGACATAATTTCCACCATATATTTCAGAGGGGACCAATCATGGTCATTATATTTGAGGCTATTATCTGTGGCATAAAAACACAAGGATACAAAAAAAGATGACTATTCTTATGCAGCACAGACCTAGGACTCTGAAATCAGCATTACTAGTTTTGGTTAGTAACCTTCTTTACTGGAAGAGGTCCAGGTGTGTGCGCACACAAAATACATTCCATTAGTAAATGAGATTTCAAAAGCACCTGCACTTAGCAAAGCTTTCTGAAATCAAATGGAAGATGTGATATGCTAGTGGTTTTATGTCTGTTGGAAACATAGTTTTGAAAAAAAAGTAAGACTCAAACAACCAGCATCTCAGCAATAGTTCCCTCCTGCCCGCAGTGTATTTTTCTGACCTCTGTGGGCATACCCTACTTTCATTGAACTACGTTCAAAAACTCCATCTAAAGTGCATCTTTTCACTTTTTGATTCTTACAACAGGTTTTTTTTTTTTTTTCAGTTTGGAGAGGTTTTAAAGACCTGTCAAATGGGGTATCCTGGACTCAATTCTTAACTGAACAGTCACTAGTGCACTTCTATAATAAGGCTTGTTTGTCAATGACCTGCACACTTCCATGAAAATATATATATTTTTATATTTAATCCTATTTGGGCAGTATTTGCCATTAAAAGTAAGTAAATAAAATGATGTATGTAGATGTGATGTTCTTGAAAAGAAAAGTTCAAACTCAGTCCTGTTACTTATTTTTATGCCTACTTTGTAAATATTTGGAATCTCATAGAATATTTTGAGATAAATAAAACTTGGGAAAATCCACTCAATTGAATAGTGTTGCCAGTCCGTTTACTGAAGGAAAAAAAATCCAGTTTTTATTTGTGAACTATGAAACTAGTACATTTTCTTCTTGTCAAAGCAGAAGAAAAAATGATTTGACTATAGAATTACTTTTATGTGTAGAAAATGGGTACTAAAATTTTTGAAACCTCTCTCTCTGCCTTTAAGAAATGAGTGAAAGCACTGTGCTTTCTAAACAAAATTCCAGCTCACTGGGGTGAATATTTTTTGTACACATAACTTTTGGCCTATTGGTTTTAACAATTCAATAATTTATTGTGGAAGCAGGAACTCTACCTCCCTTTGGGCCTATCACTGAGTCTTGTATTACTTCAGACTACTGCAGTGGAAGGAGCTCTAGGGAGGAGGGGGACTAGCTTTGCATGATCCACAATCCAGATTTCTTAGGGTACGTCTACATGGAACAAAAAAAAACACGGCAGCGAGTAGTCTGAGACTGCATCAACTGACTCAGGCTATGGGGCTAAATATAGCAGAGTAAACATTCCTGCTTGGGCTGGGAACCAGGCTCTGAAACCCACCCCACTGCTGAGTTGTAGGGTCCAGTCTCCAGCCCAAGCAGAAATGTCTGGTCTGCTATATTTAACTCTGTAGCACAAGTCCCGTAAGCCTGAGTTAGTTGACCCAGGCTCTTAGACTAGTTGCTGTGGATGTTTTTGTTTTGTTTGTTTTCTAGATGTACCCGAGGCATTTAAGATTCTTACTCAAAGCTTTCACTGACTTCTCTAGCAGTTTTGCTTGAGCAAGACAGGTATATTAAAATCCTTTAAAACTTCAGCAACAAAACATGATTAAACACATAAGAGAACTTAGGAAATCATGATAGAGCTCGATATCTTTTAAAAGTGGTCTCAAGAAAATGGGCTTGATAAATATATATGCAAAATTCTAGGTTCTGTCTTCGCTTCTGTTCTCAAGAAGTCCAGATGGTTACTTGTAATTTTAATAGTAACAGTGATATTTGTAAATTCCCTTGCATGCCAAGGAGTTCAGGATGCTGAACACTACAAGATGGATACTATATGTGACATAAAAATAAATAATCAAGAAATAGATGGAAGAGTCCTAATACAAGGTAAAACTAAAGGCAGAGATAATAAATGAATTTCCAGCTATTAGCTAAGTGTTGAAGAGTGGTCATAATAAAAATGCTCTTTGGGGGGGAAATATTTAAAGTGGGGAGTGAGGAGCTGAGATGGATATTAAATGGGAGCAAGTTCCACATCATAAGACCTGTGTTAGCACTATCTGTGACCTGATACATGATGACAAGATTTCTTAAACAGTGGATGGTGTCAGAATGAACACCTTTTGGGCTGAGCCAAATGTTGAATGTCTTGAATATATCCTGGGCTTTCTCTCATAAAGGCTTTTTATATTTTTATTTTTATTTTGTTTAACTAGCTAGGACAGGCATAATATAATCACAGTTGCTCATGCCGTTTAGCTAATGTGTTGCTGAATTCAGAACACACCACATGCAATATATAAAAACCTGTAGGAGAACACTTCAATCTCCCTGGACGCACAATAGCAGACCTTAAGGTGGCCATCCTGCAGCAAAAAAACTGCAGGACCAGACTTCAAAGAGAAACTGCTGAACTTCAGTTCATCTGCAAGTTTGACACCATTAGCTCAGGATTAAACAAAGACTGTGAATGGCTTGCCAACTACAAAAGCAGTTTCTCCTCCCTTGGTGTTCACATCTCTACTTCTAGAAGAGGGCCTCATCCTCCCTGATTGAACTAACCTCGTTATCTCTAGCCTGTTTCTTGCTTGCGTATTTACAGGGCCGGTGCTTCCATTAGGAGACCCTAGGCAATCGCCTAGGGTGCCAGGATTCGGGGAGTGGCATTTTGTGCGCTCCCCATGGGGCGCACGGGACTTCCGGTTCCGCTCCCGTCGTGCCGCCGAAGAAGGACCTTCTGCCGACGTGCCACGGAAAACAGCAGCAGGCAGTTGAGCAGCTCAATGACTGCCGCTGTCACCTGCAGCATTTCACCGGAGGGTCCTTCTTCGGGGGCGCGAGGGGAGCGGAACCGGAAGCTCCCGCATGCCCAATGGGGAGCACACAAAATGCTGCCTCCCGAATTCTGCCTAGGGCACCAGAAACTCTGGCGCCGCTCTTGCATATTGATACCTGCTTCTGGAAATTTCCACTGCATGCATCCGACGAAGTGGGTATTCACCCACAAAAGGTCATGCTCCAATACGTCTGTTAGTCTGTAAGGTGCCACAGGACTTTGCTGCTTTTACAGATCCAGACTAACACAGCTGCCCCTCTGAGACTTGACATGGTATGAGGAAGCCCTTCTGGAAGGGAATTACAATAATTGTACAAATTGGAATTGTTCATCTGCGCCAATGTTTCTGTAATGCAGGGTGCCACAAGGATCTATTTTGTCTCCACCCCATTCACCATTTATGTAAAACTGGGGAGATACTACAATGGTTTGGTCTGCGGTAACATCAGTCTGGCTCTGACATACAGCTCTCTCTCTCATTCATGGCACCCAGATGGTGTTAGGCTGTTTTGCTTTCCTGGTGCCTGGCAGAGAGAGAGTGAAAAGTGGTAGAGAGCAAGTGTGGCTGGAATGTGTGGGCAACTACTATGGATAGTTATTAGCAACCTCCCCTTCGGTCTAACTCATCATGAAGTACAAGGCAGGACTGTGCCCCTTCAGGACTTTCCAGCAAACATCACAGTCGATCCCAGGACCACTTTTCTTTAACTCCCAAACTTAGTATTTTACTAATAACTTCTGATTGCTTTCAGAGAGAGAATACCACACTATTGCTTATTATATGAGTATTTGCATTTCATACAGTGCTTACTTAAACAGCATATGATCAAAAAAGAAATGAATGGGCCATCATTAAACGACTGTAGCATTGTCTCCTCCCCAAATTGGCTTTTGTCAAGACTCTTTGCTACCTGTGTAAACAGCTTCTTCTAATAACTGCATTATTTGTAATTGCTACATCACAGCTTGAAGGCCTTTATTATAACACTTCTTAATTTTATCATACCCAAGTGTGGTGACTTGTTGGAATCTGAGCAAAGCAGTTGTTCTAAAGTGATGTGTGTTTGGGTTTCAGGAATAGTAAATTTCTATAGCTCCTGGTAATCATTATTAGACTATATCTCAAATTTTCTATTTTACTTGGTAATATTAGACTACACTGAAACAAGAGTTACACCATCTCATACCCCAAGAATCAAAGCTACAACTGTTAAAATGCTTTTCAGAGATCATCATAGATGTGTGTGTTTGTCAATGGATCCTTACTTATGTGCTTTGTCAAGCTTTTTTCCTCCCCCTTTAGGCAAGGTTCTCGGTAGGGTGACCAGACAGCAAATGTGAAAAATCAGGACGGGGATGCGGGAGTAATAGGAGTCTAAGTAAGAAAAAGACCCACAAATTGGGATTGTCCCTATAAAATTGAGACATCCATTCACCCTAGTTCTAAGAGAGGCTATTATCTAACTTTCCCCACATTGCTTTATTAAGTTGTCTGTTTCCACAGTGATTCAGGATCTTGTTAAATGTTGGTTTTGATGGGTTACTCTTTTCTAGTAGACAGACTGGGTTGAAGTTAACTGTTGAATATCTTGGGTGTAAGCTAATAAGCTAATGAAATTCACCTGAGTAGCGTCTTAAAAAAAAAAAGTGAGACACGTGACTGGAGTTGTGTACAACATAGTGATATGTGTTTAGGGTCATTCTTGGAACCCAGGAATCCTGACACTCACTATTCTGTTGTCAGCAAATATCTGTTAGTCTTTGGCACCGTCTCTCGTTGTCTAGTGCTGGTCTACATAGAGAATTACAACCCCCATGCCTTCAATATGGAACCCAGGTCTGATTTAGTTTGGGGTGTTCAGATCTTGCTCTGAAGGCAGAATTATTAATTTCCTAGTGAGCTTTTCTATGGCACTCATCTCTATAGTACCTGTTGCACAAACATTCATTTATTTTTCACAGCAGCCCTGTGAGATGAGTAGATTTTATCCCCATTTTGCAGATGGTAAATTGAGGCACAGAGACATAAAGATCAGAAGTATCTACTAATTTTTGGTGCCCAAGGGAAGACATCTAGGACCTGATGTTGAAATACATACTATTATATAGCATTTTAATATGTTCAGAGCAGAGTTCACAAGCATATAGTTGCAGTTGTGAGTGCTTTAGTGCTTCTGCAATTGGCCTCAAGTCAAGCACCCAGACAAATGCGGTGTAAGAGACTTGCCCAACATCACACATGAACTCTGGACTGCACCTGCAGCAAATTTGCAGATGACACTAAACTGAGAGGAGTGGTACATACGCTGGAGGGTAGGGATAGGATACAGAGGGACCTAGATAAATTAGAGGATTGGGCCAGAAGAAATCTGATGAGGTTCAACAAGGTCAAGTACAGAGTTCTGCACTTAGGACGGAAGAATCCCATGTATGGCTACAGACTAGGGACCGAATGGGTAGGCAGCAGTTCTGCAGCAAAGGACCTAGGGGTTATAGTGGATGAGAAACTGGATATGAGTCGACAGTGTGCCTTGTTGCCAAGAAGGCTAATGGCATTTGGGGCTGTAGAAGTAGGGGCGTTGCCAGCAGATAGAGGGACGTGATCATTCCCCTCTATTCAACATTGGTGATGCCTCATCTGGAGTACTGTGTCCAGTTTTGGGCCCCACACTACAAGAAGGATGTGGAAAAATTGGAAAGAGTCCAGCGGAAGGCAACAAAAATGATTAGGGGGCTGGAGCACATGACTTATGAGGAGAAGCTGAGGGAACTGGGATTGTTTAGTCTACAGAAGAGAAGAATGGGAGGGTGGGGGATTTGATAGCTGCTTTTAACTACCTGAAAGGGGGTTCTAAAGAGGACTGATCTAGGCCAGGAGTAGGCAACTTGTGGCACGCAAGCTGATTTTCAGTGGCACTCACAATGCCTGGGTCCTGGCCACTGGTCTGGGGGGCTCTGCATTTTAATTTAACTTTAAATGAAGTTTTTAAACATTTAAAAAACCTTATTTACTTTACATACAACAATAGTTTAGTTATATAATATAGACTTATAGAAAGAGACCTTCTAAAAAGGTTAAAATGTATTACCGGCACATGAAACCTTAAATTAGAGTGAATAAATGAAGACTTGGCACACCACTTCTGAAAGGTTGCCGACCCCTGATCTAGACTGTTCTCAGTGGTTGCAGATGACAGAACAAGGAATAATGGTCTCAAGTTGCAGTGGGGGAGGTTTAAGTTGGATATTAGGAAAAACTTTTTCACTAAGAGGGTGGTGAAGCACTGGAATGGGTTACCTAGGGAGGCGGTGGAATCTCCTTCCTTAGGTGTTTTTAAGATCAGGCTTGACAAAGCCCTGGCTGGGATGATTTAACTGGGGATTGGTCCTGCTTTGAGCAGGGGCTTGGACCAGATGACCTCCTGAAGTCCCTTCCAATGCTGATATTCTGTGATTCTGCTGCAGAGATAGGAATAGAATCCAGTTTTCCAGGGCAGAGTTCAACTGTCTAAACCGTGAGTCTGTTCTTTCTCTTCCTGCCATCCCCTCTCTCATTCACTACACACCTGCCGTCTTCTGCAACAAATAAAGCAGGGATTCTGGAAACAATAATCTCCTTTACTACACAACCTTGATTCATCCCCAGAGCAGGTCCCTTTTGTTCTTTGAATGTGGGATCCTTTTTGGAGGGGACTGAGTATGTGATCATGTGCTTAAAGAGGGCATCATAATGCATACACACTATGGGGATGATTTAAGGTTGCACAGGTAACCTTTATTCTGGTATTTCCTAACTTTCGAATGCTTGACTTTTAAACCTTGAAAATATTCTTTTTAACTTCCTTTTTGCATGTGTATTATTTATATGTATACTATTTGCTTTGTTGACATTCTAAAACACCAGCAATAAAAGGGTATAAGAAAGTGTGCCTATGTATTCTCTCAGTGCTCACTTAAAATCTAGGTTTAAAAGATTTTGGACTGAAATCTGAATGGGCATAAATTTTAAAGGCTTGGAAAACCTGATGAAAGATAACTGGGGAGACTCAAGCAAAGGATACCTTTTAAAAGGAGACAATTCAGTATAGCTTTGTGGAGAAAAATTAATATAATCAAAGGGATTCCTAGACTACTGAACAATTATATTTTTCAAATTCTGGTGATACATATCTTAATTTTCTTTCATTCCATTTATATGGAAACAAATTTCTCAATCTCTACATGGCGGAAATAACCACTCTGCTCCAGCTGAAAATACTAAACTACACGCTAAACTGAAAAATAAAGGAGTTTTAACTGTCCCCATCTGAAGGTACTCCAGCTACTAACTTTTAATCTATTTGAAATTATTTGGCTGCTAGAAAATCAAATGATATGGGCCTAGTATAGGCGGGAAGGTCTAAATCATGTTAAATTGCTAAGGGACTTGTTAGTTTTCAGAAGGAAGCCTTGCTGTAAATTCCACAAACCTTGTGACAACTTGCATAAAGCAACCTCAAATGAGCTACTCCAAAAAGCAAAGGTAAATCTAAGGAAGCATGCAAGATCATACTTTTGAAGCAATGAATTGATTAGAGAAGATTAAAGGTTACACACTCTACTGGAAAAGGAAAACTGGAACTAGAATGGTTTCACAAGTCTAGAAGACCATATTTTAGACTGGTTTGCAGGACTGTCAAAAAGGTGAACTGCAATCACGAGAATAGTTTTATTTTTACCCTTTGGTGTTCTTTTACAATGTCAAAAAGGCTTTGAAGATTTTTTCCCCTGGTATTTTTTAAAATACAGTATGTATTTTTAACCTTTTAAATATCAAGTGTTGAATTCCAGGTTTTTACTGGACTTCAGGATTGAACAACTTGATCAGGATAGCAGTATCACAACAGCCTGAAACCTGAGCTGCAGCATTCCCAGTCTTCTGCTGCCAATGGAAGGGATGTTGAATCTTTTCAGAGAGCCATGCTTTCTTTCCCGGACCACCCCCCCAACTCCATTTTGTCGTGACTTTGAATAAAGCAGGCTAGAACAAAAACCCGAGAAAAGTCCTTTTATTCTCATTCTGCTGTAACCCTCCAACCTAAACATTCCCCTCTTCTCTCAGTAAAGCTGTTGTTCAGTTTCAGTGGTGTCGTCATTATCCCTCTTGTCCTCCAGCAAAAAGCAGAGAGCTGTAGGTCTGTAGGCCTGATATTTCTAATGCAAAAATTACCAAGTAGAGTTGGTTTGATTGTTTAGAATAAATGTTTGAGGTTGTCGTCATACATCATAAAGAAGCAAAAAAGGGCACATGTTCTGGGGATTTTTTGCTGTGCAATTTAACTGTCTCTTATAAGTCTTTCAACAGACTACACCATGCAGCAATAACGGTATGTTCAGTAAAAAGTAGAGCACACTGGAACACAGCTATTTATAACTTTTAAATAACCTTACAAAACCACTTGCAAAGTTTAAAGAACCACGAATCTGGAGTTGGTGGACTCAGGCAAAATTTGGTCTGGAAGGGGAACTGAGCTGGTGACCAGAAATGATGATAAAAGTGAAATGAAATATAAGGTTATATGTGACTGACTGTACTCCCCTTGAGGGGAAGAATGGTTTTGTGGGTAGAACATATATTTAGCTTTTAGCCACAAGACTTTTCCTCTAGTCACAAATATGCTTTAGGTTTCTTTCATGACCTGAGCCCCAGGTACTTGGTTGCCTATTTTCTGAGAGCTGTGAATGTTCAATGCTTCTGAAAATAAGACATCTTAGTTAGATGTCTAAATATGGATGTAGGGTCCTGACTTTACTAAATTTGTAAATGTTACCCTTAATCTCTCAGTCTATTCCCAGTTTACAGATGTAAATATACATTAGAGGTGTTATGAAACTAAACCAATTATAACACACTGTGATTCTTGGTTAGAATGTAAGTGCAAAGAATTCTGGATGTACCACCTAGATTTGCAGAATAGTAACTTTCCCCTGTGAAAAGTTGCAGACAGGACAGAAAGCAATTTGGCAGACTTATGAAATATATTTTTCTATTTTTTTTAATTGTGTATGTTGTTGTACTGGTTTAGATGTAGGGGGAAGGACTTTTTTTCTAGGTTGTGTTACAGACGTCTGTAGCAGTGTCAGTGGGGATCATATGTTCTAATGATTCCTGCTGCAGGAAAATTACCGCTTACTACAGCAAATTTGCTAGGTTCCCTTTTTCTTATTTCATGGATAGCTCCCTTTCCCTAAAATCATGAGTGTGTAATTGAGATTTATTTTTTGATTTTTTCTTCTCCCAGTGTATCCTATATACAGCTTAAAAAAAGGTCTTGTCCAGGATCCCCCTTTTTTATTCTCCTCAAAATATATACCCCAAAATATAAATGTATCATATAGACTTTTCTGATTAAGAAACTCCACTTTCCCTCTATATTTTAAATGTTCTTAAGCTTTTTCTTCCATTGCTCAGAAAGTCTAATGTACTGGCTTAATCTGTCCTGAACAATGAGCTTTCAATCTGTAGGGGTAAAACAATTCTTATTCCAGAGAGGAAATGCTTGAACTTCGCTGTCTGTGCATTCTGACTGGTGCTTGAATAGCCTTATTGTCCTCTCATGCTCTTAAAACAAATTAATTTATCTTTCTAAGAGGAGCGCTTCTTTCCCTCCCTACATCCAGTTCAAACTTGTAGTGAAGGAGAGAACAATACTGCAATCAAAACAGCCTATAATTTCTGAACCTTGATTCTGCTGTGTGTGTCACGCACAAAACTTGGTTTATACCAACTGCTGAATGCTGTAGAGTTACCAGATAGGGTGCTGTCTTAGAGTAGTAAGGCATGGAGTAACTGATTGATTGGATAGTGTGTTATGTTATACTTTTCAGATTAGAATAAGAAGGGTATTACTGACTCCCCAGTTGCTGCAGCTTTCTAAAGATCCTCTTACTAAAATCCATTTCTGCAAATTTTTATGGACATGCTAACTGACTGCACAAGGGCTATTCTGTATGTAAGGGAAGGATGAGGGCCTGAGTGGGTAAATGTTCGAAATGACTTCTTATATCATTTATTTGACTTGTAGATGACTTTCAGTTTTATATTAAAACTGAGGCCTCACCCGGACTGTAGTTTCACTTTGCTAGATGCTGTGCAGATAAACAATAAGAGTTCTTCCTCTGAAGAGCTTGCAATCTTTTTTTTTTTTCTTTTAACGACAAAACAACAGATGGGGAAACAAATAAATGGAAAAGGAGATGAAAATGTTCACACTTACAAGAAAGTTTCATGGTATCTAATGTGAAATGAAGTACCATAAATAAGTCCAAGAGTGTTTTGGTAAGGAACCTTTTGTGATATTGCTCCTAGTGCTGCGAAGTGCCCAACTTTTTCAATATACTGTTTAAGCAAGAGTGTCTTTTGTGAGGTGGTGAAAGCATAAGAACAAAAAAGGGAATCATGTCCCTTTCATATTTATGTATATTTCCTTCTGTCTATGATCTATAGTATTTGTCTGGTCCCCAGTTACAAATTATCAGAACATCACATAATCTTTAATGTATCTATCCTTGCAATGCATCTGTGAGGTTGGGCAATACTATTACCCCATTTTACAGCCGGAGAACTGAGGCAGAACCAGAAGTTAGGTGCATAAATTCCTTTGAGGACCTGAGCCTAAGTTACCTGTCCAAGATTATGTAGGAAATCTGTGCTAGAGTAGGGAATTGAACCCTGCGCCTTTCTGATTCCTTTTGAGTGGCTTCATATTTGAAACTTGTGTTTATTGCCTTTGGTAATATGGACCATATTAATTACAGTGGCCAAATTTATGGGAAGGAGGAGAAGTAATTAATTATGCAAAAGGACTGGGGAGGGGATAAGTTGATCTCCCCCCACTTTGCTTTTCCACCTTAATCCTTCCCCATTCTCCTGCCCCTCACTCCTTTTTTTTCCTTTCCTTTTTCCCCGTTGGCAGTTGTAAGAAATGTGGGTAAAGCACAGTTATCCTCCAGTCAAGACCCCAGGTTATATCCTCTGAAATCCTATTTCTCATACTTCCTCCAGTCACTCAATATCCATTCTCTATTTAGCAACCAGAATTGTGCACAATTCTTCAGGTGTGGTGCTATTTGTTCACTCAGCTCTGCCTTCTTATGGATTGTTATAAGCAACTAATTGAAGCATCATTCAGTTTGCTTAAAAGTAAATTAGTGAAGAAATGACAGCCAACGAGAAACTAAAGGCTATCTTTCTAGTTCTTCTCATGTGACTTAACCCTTTATAGTCACTGTAGCTCAAAACTAAATATTTGCTTTTTTCAGACACAATGTTTTTTGTTTTTTACTTTTATGCATCAGGCTTCTGTTAATTTCAAGTGAAGTTGGACTTTAAGAATACTTCATTGCTATAGAACAGGGGTCGGCAACCTTTCAGAAGCAGTGTGCCGAGTCTTAATTTGTTCACTCTGTTTAAGGTTTCTCATGCCAGTCATACATTTTAACATTTTTAGAAGATCTCTTTCAATAAGTCTATAATATATAACTGAACTATTGTTTTATGTAAAGTAAATAAGTTTTTTCAAATGTTGAAACTTCTTAATTTAAAATTAAATTAAAATGCAGAGCCCCCCAGACCGGTGGCCAGGATCTGGGCATTGGGAGCACCGCTGAAAATCAGCTTGTGTGCCTCCCTCGGCACAGGTGCCATAGGTTGCCTGCCCCTGCTATAGAACACGTTGTGAAGTGTATGCTCAGAAGTGATTATACTCTTCATTCTGTGCCCATAGAACTAATCGGAGAGGATGAGTTAGACATTGTGTAGGTTCCTCAGAGCTTTTGGTCTTCTCTAGAAAAGGTACATCAGGATCAAAGTCCACTGAGTTAGAAGAAAATGTAAGGAAGTGGCTGAAAGTGAAGAAAAATAAATGCAAACGTGTTAGAGGCATAGAATTAAAGTAAAAGGAGGGAGGAAATGGCTAAATCTAAAAGATGAAAAACTTGCATTAGAAAGAGTTTGGCAGGTTTTAAGGGCATATAGTGAAATTCTTAGTTTGAGTATTAATTGCCACAACGGTTTTTGTTAACTTCAGTTTTGTTGTTGATGTACTTGAAATCTAATTTTAAAAAATTAAACAGAACAACTTTAAGGGGTGGTTTTGGTGTGTCAGTCTTTCAGGAAATCATAAACAGCCCCACCCCCAATCAATTAAGCAACTTTAATTGAAATGGAGTCTCAATGCCTCCATACTGTTTTAGGTTCTGCTCTAAAATAAGATTATAAATTTTTGAGGGTAGGGACTCTGTTACTATATGTGTCTAAGCCCTTTGTTCCTACTGTGATGCAATTATTACTTAACATTTATGATATAAACATATGAATTTATTATGTTATGCATTTTCATTTTCTTGCTCAATTTTGTTTTTAAAAATGGAAGCAAGCTCATGTTCAGGATCTCTAACAAGACCACAGATACTACTATTAAACATTTTGTATAGTGTTTTTTTTATCTAAAGGTCATTTCAAAGGCAAGTATTACTGTCCCCAGTTTATAGATTGGGAAACTGAGGCACAGAGAGGTGAAATTTAATCAACAGATCAGTGGAAAAACCAGTCAAATGTTTAAGAATTAGAATTTTATGAAAGCATTGTCTTAGTATTAGAAATGCCTGTTTTTATATCTATAAGGATCTAGATCTGTAGTTGCACTGTAGAAACCGAGGTTAGCAAAAACTGAAGTATGATTTAATCCAGTGAATCATGTTTTAAAACAGAGATTTCTCTTAGACGGCTTTACCTCCCATTCAGTTGCATAGAACATTTACCCACCCACTTGTGATCAAATAACATCCCTCTAGAAACTAGAGGAATTGCTTACAATAGAAAAGTAATATTAAGAAAATATTTAATGTATTTTTAGCCTCTCTCAGTGCAGTCAAGAAAAGCTTAACAACTGATTTAATAATTTTGCATCTTCTGATTAATGAAGAATGAAACCTTAATTTTTTCCCCTTTTTTTTCTGCCTAGGATTTTAAGACTGGGTTCGGTATCACTATAATCCCTATGAATGTAGCGAATGTAAAACAAGTGGACAGAACAGCAAAACAGTCTTTTGAAATAATCACTCCTTATAAAAGCTTTAGGTAAGAGCTGTTCACATTTTTATGTATAAAAATTTTCAGCGCTGGTAGTAAATTCTAGAAATGTTTGCTTTGACATTAAAATTAACCTTACTCACTTTTGATGAAAATTGCAGTAATTTAAATATGATTATTCAGTGTTTTTATATAGTTGTAAGATATTATTTCTTTGGCTGTCTTGTTAATCTATTACTTCCCTTTCCAGGCCTTACAAATTCTTATTTTTATAATATAAGGATGAATTGAGTTTCAATGTGTGGTTTCATTCTAAGCAAGGGTAAAGGAAAAGGAGAGGTCACTGTAAAGTCTTTTTTTTTTAAAAATAAATAAATAAATAAAAATGTCAGGTAAAAGAGGTACCAAAAATAGTACTTTGTCATGTAATTAGTTTTCAATTATTCTGAAAAAGGATCTATGCCACCACTTTTAAGAACCTCCCATTGAAGCTAGTTGCAAGTTCATTATGTTCCATGGTGAACGATTGTAAACAAAAGCATGAATACTAATAAAGATGTACATTTTATGGAATGTCATAGTAAACTATTGTACTTTAAATGAAACTGCAGTAATATAGAAAAAATGATTGTTCCTTTTCCTATTCCTTTCCTTGGATTTCTGGATCTGAACCTTGGGACAGGAAACTGAAATGCAATCATAATTTTCAATTTCATTGGTGACCTGTCTGAGTCTCATTTCTAGCAGCACAGAACTGCAGGTAGATGGGTCGTGATCAATGACTTGAGTCTGTGGCTAACTGGGTCAGATAGTGAGAATTTTACTTACACTAAACCAACAACATTACATGGTCTGTGTAAAGGAATATCCCATTTAGAGCTATTACCTATGGGATAATCCATCTCTGCTGCTTAGTAAGTACTAATAGCTCCTTTGGCTATGTCTTCCTTAGTCATTTGTGATACTGTGGCTTAAACTCAAATTTTAAATCTGGATTATATTGAGTAAAAAGATTGAAAGCAACTCTGGAACGAAAGTTGAGTGTGCCAAAAACTACTACTGCATTTAATTAATTTAGCTTATAAAGAACTTATATGTTGGAATGTTAAGGGAGTTTTCATTGAGCAACAAAATGAAAGAATATATCTTGTCTTGATATTTAAATCTCTAGGGAAGTCAGATTTTTAACGACAATTTCATTTGTAGATTAAATGCATAAGACCTTGTTTAATTGGGATTTAAAATAAAGATCAATAATGCAGAAAAGTCAATTGTTTCAGCTTTACAGCAGAGTCGGAAGGAGAGAAACAAGAGTGGATTGAATCATTACAGCAATCGATAGCAGAAACTCTCTCTGATTATGAAGTAGCTGAGAAGATATGGTTCAATGAGTCAAACAGGAGCTGTGCTGATTGTAAAGCTCCAGATCCCGATTGGGCATCCATCAATCTCTGTGTTGTCATTTGTAAGAAATGTGCAGGTAAAGTAATTAAAAATAGGCCATGGTGGTTCTCCAGGATGTCATTTGCATATCTGTGCATGTCCTTGCATTGTTTTTATTTTGCTTATAGTGCCATTTATAACATGTCCTTGCCAAAGTTTTGAAGAACAGAAATTAATGGAAGTTTTGTGATATTTTTAAATTGAAGTATAGATATATTTCATTATTCTAAACCACTTCCATGTATGAATGTGTCCAATCCTCTAAGTTGTTCAGTATCGTTGAAATGAGTAATTCAGTAGAAGTTAAGGCTCCGTAGTGTCTCTGTAGAGACGCTGGGTACCTTGTAGCCATATGAATAAGGACATAGGAGCTGCCATACTGGGTCTGACCATGGTCCATTCTGTCTACTATCCTGTCTACAGTGGTCTGTACTAGAGCTACAGGGGAGTGTACAGAACAGGGCAATTTTGGAGTGATCCACCCTCTTTCACTCGCGGTTTCTGGTAGCCAGAGGTATAGGATCTCCCTGAGCATAATGTTGTATCCCTGACCATTTTGCCTAATAGCCATTGATGCACCTATCTCTGTTGAACCAGTTATACTTTTGGCCATTACAATATCCCATGGCAGTGAATTCCACAGGCTAGTTGTGCATTGTGTGAAAATGTACTTCCTCTTGTTTGTATTAAACCTGCTTCCTATTAATTTCATTAGTGACCCCCTAGTTTTTGTATTGTGTGAAAGGGTAAATAACATTTCTGTTCATTTCCCCCCAGACTATTTATGACTTTACTGAACTCTATTATATCTCCCTTAATAGACTCTTTTCCAAGATGAACAGCCCTAATCATTTTAGTCTCTCGTACGAAAGTGAGATGCAGCAACCAGACACAGTATTCATGGTGTGAATGCATGAGGATTTATGTTTTCTGTCTTATTTTCTATCCCTTTCCTAATAGTTCCTAACATATTGTTCACCTTTTTGACTGCTGCTGCTCATTGAGTAGAACTGTTCAGAAAGCGATCCACAGTGACCTGAATATCTTTCTTGCGTGGAAACAGCTAATTTAGAACCCATCATTGTATATGTGCAGTTAGCATTATTTTTTCCTTTGACCTTGTCAAAGGATTTCTGAAAATCGGCATATATTATATCGACTAGACCATCTTTATCCACTTGCTTGTTGACTCCCTCAAATAATTCTAAATTCCAAGGAATTGCTTATTCCAGTTGTCTGGTACAGAGGTTTATGTCAGTATTAGGTTACCTACTACAATTAATAGTTCTGCAATTCCTTATTTGAGTTCTTTTCGAACTCTTGGATGACTACCATCTAGTCCTGGTGACTTATTACAGTTTACCTTATCAGTTTGTTCTAAAACCTCTTTTACTGATACATCAAATTGGGACAGAACTTCAGAGTTGTCAGCCAAAAAGAAGAGCTCTGATGCGTGTATCTCTACATCCTCTGCAGTGAAGACCAATGCAAAGAATTCATTTAGTTTCTGTACAGTGGCCTTCTCTTGAGTGCTCCTTTTAAAAAAAACCTGACGAATAGACATTGCAAAGTAAACATTTCAGAAATTATCCTGCAGAACTTCAGTACATATTTTATGGTTACCAAGGAAACATTTTTGAGATGTTAGTAGAAACCTATTTTAAAATGGGAGGTAAAAAAAAGGATTTTTACATTTCAGTAAGTGTGTGTGGCGGGGGGAGAGAAAAAGGAGGGATAAACATTCCAAGTAGTTTAACAAAAAAATCTTTAAATGTCCCCTGTATCAGAAAAAAAAATCAGTGATATAGTAAATATTTAAAGAATTGCGTAAAGGTAAACAGTACAGGTTGAACCTCCTCTAGTTCGGCACCCTCAGGACCTGACTGGTATCGAAACAGGTAATTTGCTGAACCATGGGAGGTCAATGCAGAGTACCAGCGGGTCTCCATAGGCACAGGAAGTAGGGATGTGGGGGGTAGTGGTCCAGCATGGTCTCTCCCGCCCCCGTGAATCAGCTGTTCGTGGTGCTCCAGAACAACTGGGGTGGGGGGGAGGAGGAGTTGGTAAGCGCAGGGCCGCTGGCATGAGAGGCACAGGGTGAGGGGGGCCTAAAGGGGAGTTTGACGGCAGTGGATGCTATGCACCCACTAATTTTTCCCAGTTAATTTTTCCCAGCCCTGGAGCACCCACGGAGACAGTGCCTATGCTGGACCATGTATATTACCAGACCGGGGAGTGCTAGATTAGAGACGTTCAACGTGTATTTACATAACATGGAAATTACATCATTTCTATTCCAAAGAATTTACAATCTCTTCATAATTTAGGGTGGTGCTTTTAGTATATTGTGAGTTGCACAATATTGTAATTATCTAAAAGTTTCAAACTTCTTGCATATGACCAGTCTGTGTTGAAAACAATCAACATAATAACGACTGTCTTTATTAAAGGCATATTTTTGTTATTTTTTTTAACACAAAGGCTCAGTTGAAATTAAATAATATTTTTAATTAATTTATTTTTATTAAGGGCAGCACAGATCTTTAGGGCCCAGAGATTCAAAGGTCCGGAGCCTAAAAATGGATGCCAGCATTTGGAGTAATGAGCTGATTGAGGTAGGTTATGTGATAACTTAACTTCTTGAGATACTGTGAAAAATATGTTAGATCTATGTGATTTTTGGTATAAAAGTTGCTTTCTTGTTTGTGTTAAAAGGCTCAGCTCATTAAAATAAATGTATAAGCCTTATTCTTGGATAATGTATTTACTCTTTAACAGAATTACCAACGCAAGTATTCACGCCCCTCCCCCCCAATTCATGAGATTGGTTGAACAGTCATTTAATTTTAAGAAATAATTATTATTACTTTTAGGGCTGTCAGTTAATCACAGTTAACTCAATAATTTTTAAAAAATTAATCATGATTTTAATCAGTTTTAATCACGTTAAACAATAGAATACAAATTGAAATGTATTAACTATTTTTGGATGTTTTTCTACATTTTCAAATATATTGATTTAAATTACAACACAGAATACAAAGTGTAC
This sequence comes from Gopherus evgoodei, assembly GCF_007399415.2. Lineage (NCBI taxonomy): Eukaryota > Metazoa > Chordata > Testudines > Testudinidae > Gopherus > Gopherus evgoodei. Next base: position 42,868,006 of record NC_044326.1, on the reverse strand, counting down.
AGTGCTCACTTTACATTATTATTTTTATTACAATATTTGCACTGTAAAAATGATAAACAAAAGAAACAGTATTTTTCAGTTCACCTCATACAAGTACCATAATGCAATCTCTTTATTGTGAAAGTGCAACTTACAAATGTATATTTCTTTTGTTACATACATGCTCTCAAAAACAAAAGAATGTAAAATTTACAGCCTACAATCCGCTCAGTCCTACTTCTTATTCAGCCAATCGCTAAGACAAACAAGTTGGTTTACGTTTACGGGAGATAATGTTGACGGCTTTTTATTTACAATGTCACATGAAAGCTAGAACAGGTGTTCACATGGCTCTTTTGTAGCTGGCGTTGCAAGGTATTTACATGCCAGATATGCTAAACATTCATATGCCCCTTCATGCTTCAGCTGTTATTCCAGTGGACGTGCTTCCATGCTGATGACACTCGTTAAAAAAGACAATGCGTTAATCAAATTTTGACTGAACTCCTTTGGGGAGAATAGTATGTCTCTGCTCTGTATTACCTGCATTCTGCCATGTATTTCATATTATAGCAGTCTCGGATGATGACCCAGCACAGGTTGTTCATTTTAAGAACACTTTCACAGCAGATTTGACAAAACGCAAAGAAGGTACCAATGTGAGATTTCTAAAGATAGCTACAGCACTCAATCCCAGGTTTAAGGATCTGAAGTGCCCTCCAAAATCTGAGAGACGAGGTGTGGAGCCTGCCCTCTGAAGTCTTAAAAGAGCAACACTCTGATGCAGAAACTACAGAATCTGAACAATAGAAAAAAAAAGAAAATCAACCTTTTGCTGGTGGCATCTGACTCAGATGATGAAAATGAACATGCGTCGGTCTTCACTGCTTTGGATCGTTATCAAGCAGAACCCATTATCCGCATGGACCCATGTCCTCTGGAATGGTGGTTGAAGATGAAGGGACATGTAACTCTTTAGTGCATCTGACACATAAATATCTTGCAACGCTGGCTACAACAGTGCCATGCGAACGTCGGTTCTCACTTTCAAGTGACGTAAACAAGAAGTGGGCAGCATTATCTCCTGCAAATGTAAACAAACTTGTTTGTCTGAGTAACTGGCTGAACAAGAAGTAGGACTGAGTAGACTTGTATGCTCTAAAGTTTTTTACATTTTTATTTTTGAATGCAGTTATTTTTTTTGTAGATAATTCTACATTTGTAAGTTCAACTTTTATGATAAAGAGATTGCATTACAATACTTGTATGAGGTGAATGCAAAAATACTATTTCTTTTGCTTTTTACAGCATAAATATTTGTAATAAAAAATAAATATAAAGTGAGCACTGTACACTTTGTGTTCTGTATTGTAATTGAAATCAATATATTTGAAAATGTAGAAAACATCCAAAAATATTTAAATAGATGGTATTCTATTAACAGTGTAATTAATCGTGATTAATTTTTTTAATCACTTGACAGCCCTAATTACTTTTTATTTCCTTTGTTTTTTCCAGCTTCTCTCCAAAACCATGTTGGTTGAAATATTTCCCCCTCTCCCCTCAATACATTTTTTAACAGAAAGTTGCATGACTCCAGGAGCTGGGGTTTAAGAAATACAGTAAATATTATCCTGAGATTAGCAATACAATCATAAATTGGCAATACTGCTTTAAATACTTCTTAATGTTGCATAAATGTTTTTGATAATTTATCTATAAACTATATATGCAAAGCCAGACTGTAGCTGATCTCTACAGTGGTGTGCAAGGCAGTGTGGGCACTAATACTCTTCCTCTTCCACTACACACACACTTGTGTATCCCCATACTGAGAATCAGTACAACTGTAGTCCACCCTCCAGAATGCAATCCATTATCCAGCAGTGACAGCTCCCTGCTAACATTAACTGAATGCAATCCACCCAGTGAGGGAGCATTGCTTTGCCATGACTTCATTGGAAATGTGCTAGACTGGACTCCTCCCTATTACACACTTGTAGGTAAAATTCAGTTCAGTTCAAGAAAAGGAGTGAGTGAAATTTTAAAGCTTCCAAGTTATATTTATTCTCTCTAGAATAATCTTCCTGAGAATCTCCTGCAGTAGTGGTGCTTAAAATATTATTTTGTTTTGAGAGACATCCAGCAATGTTTCCCCCTTTTACTGCCAGAGAATATTTCTCCAACAATAAAGCCTTTTGAAAATGGAAGACACTTTTTTTAAGAGTAACTGTGTCTGTTCTCTACAGTGAAATCCCTCTTCATCACCTCACATCTCCCTTTTGCTGTGGGAAATTAGTTGGTTTCTTTGACAGGTAAAAGTTGGAGTTTACTTCCAAGTTTGTAAGGAGCATTAGGCTGGTACACTGTGCTTCTGTACATATTTGCCTATCCTTTGTTGCTAACCTTTCTACAGATCTTGCCCAGTTCCTTTCGAAATACTGTATCTGAGTGACATTGTTAAGCCTCCATTGTTACTGGTGATTAATCATGGACATAGAGCTCTGGACTTTTTCATTATTCATCCACCATTTAACAGGATAGCATAAGCAATGATTCTGTTGAGGCTTCCATTGTTTTTCCCCAGAGTCAACTCCATTTTCTCTAATCATCTTTCACTTTTTAGCAGATTAAAAGATTTTGTAGTTTACCTCCATATCTTTTGCATTGAATTGCCTTTTCTTTTTCTTTGGCAGCTTTTTATTGTCATTGGAAATAAAAGGGCAAACAGTTTTTGGGCAGGAAAACTTCAACCAGAAGAGGAATTGCATATGGACTCTCCTCTAGAAAAAAGGATAACATTTATTACACAAAAATACAAAGAAGGAAGATTCAGGAAAACTCTTATGGGCTACAAAACCAAAGAAGAATTAAATAAGGTAATATTGTGGTAAACTAAGTCTCGCCCTCATTATTTGTGACTGTGTATGTGTAGTTAGAGATCCTTCCTAATCACTCTACCTGGTAGGAGACAATGTCCTGGCTAACATACTGCTGCCAATAGTGTTATTGTCCAAGGCTACATGAGAGCTATTAGAGTCAATAATGACAGATACTTTTTTATCTGTAGAGTCTACTGCATTATCAGTATGTAGCTCTTTGCTTACTCAAGTAGTAAAATGCCTTCATCGTAAAAAGTCCCCAAATTCTAATTCCATAGCATTTAGACATTATTTGGGGGTAGAAATGATTGAATGATCTATTGTGATCTCTGGTTGATCTTCTGAAGGATGCGGAGTTAACTGGTAGGATTTAGTGTATGCTGCCTCTACACACAAGTATCTTGAGACACCTTTAGTAAAAACTGCTCAATATATTGTGTTAAATTAAACCTGTTCACCTTGCATTTTAGGTGCAGGTCATGTTTTTAGATACTATTGTTTGGATTATGCTCTTGCATGCAACAAATCATATAGCATACAGTACAATTACTCTTAAATGACCTCGATATATTTCATACTTTTTGATCTTCTGAAATATTTTCAATATGTATAATGTCTGTTGATAGTTCTTAAAACTATACCCCATGTTATTGTTGTTGCTGCTTTTTCAATCTATTTTTTTGTATTTGTAAAAGATGATGATATCTCCTGTTAATATGCCTACTCACAACCTTACATTAAATCATGGATTTCTAATTTTCAGGTGCATACTTGGTAGATTGAAATTCCCACTTCAGTGGTTTGTTTCTTCTACTACAGCTGATGTAGTATATAATACATCTGACATGTAACATAATTCTACTACATTAAATCATGGAGTGTTATCAAGTATGAAAATAGCTCATGCGCACTCTCTTATATGGTAGATTTGTACCCCATTAGAAGGGAAGCAAGCTGGAACAAATGAAATGAGAAACCTAGAGCTCTCAGTATTCCTTTTTACACAAATAGATTGTTATCAATTAGATGGCAAATTTAAGATTAACTTAATTTTTGTATAGCTTCCTTGATATCCAATATTCTGTCTCATAAAGGAGACCTGTGCTTTCCATTGATGATTTGAGTGCATAGTCACATGTACTGAAGTCCTTGGATAGGGAAGAAGTGCTGTGGTCAGGGTTAAAATACACAGAGATTGGACAGATTGCATATTTGATTACTTCTTAGTCAGAACTGGAAAATGAGTGTACATACACACTATTCTATGAAGTGGGGGAGCGGGAGGGGTGGGTTGAGTTTAGCAAATAAGAGTTAGCAAAAAGTAATTTTGCTCCCAATTGGAAAGAGAAGAGCCCACTTATTGAAAGGAGAACTTGTCACTGTATTGAAGAAATAGCTATATTTGATAGTCCTGTAGCCGTGAGAATTTGCAACAAATGCATATTTATTTATTTCAAAGACAGTCAAAGGTATCCAGCCCACCCACAGTGTAACCTTACTGTTTGCCATGGGCTTGACTAGATTCTATCACAAACCCTCTGACTTGACCACAACAAAAACTGATTCGTTATGCTTCATGTGGAGACGAGTGAATTTCACCGAAAGCTGCTTAGGAAAATAGAGCCTTCTATTTTCATTGTGTAACTTGTCTGTAATAACCATGTAATAAATCAGTGACCATATGGTAACTGTGAACAATAGAGAAAAGTTGTAATTGGTTGTTTCTGTTTTTTAAACTTGATTTTTCTAACTACTAAAGCCTGTAATTGGTGTATGTTAATCACTTAACTACTGGATAACTTCAGATGCAATTATCAAGTGCTCTGCAGGGACATGACATTATTTTGTAGTTACTTAGCTATTGCCAAGTAATTATAGAATCATAGAAGTGTAGGACTAGAAGGAACCTCAATAGGTCATCTAGGCCACTATTGGGTTATACATGCCTTGTAAAATAGAGTTGTAGTATAATCTCTTTTAAATCGACCCCAATCTTTTAGTCAGAAAAATATAAAATATATATGGAGAGAGTAATTTTATTTATAGTTTAGTCATTTTGTGAGGGAGGGATTTGGTTAAATGTCAGTTAAAAGTTCACTGTATCAGTATTCAGAAAAAGAAATCAGCTAGATAATACTTAGTTCTGCCTCAGTACTGGAGACTGGACTAGATGACCTTTTGCGGTCACTTCCAGTCCCTCGGTTCTACGGGTCATTTTCACTCTTTTATAGTAACATAAAGTCCTTTCATGTATACTAGATAAACACATGTTGACATAGGTAACTGGCATGATAGAATTGCTCAATGCAACAGGAGTATATTGTCTTTCATTTCAGAGAAACCTGTTTATTAAATAGTTCAAATAAATTTGTATTAAATACACTCTAAATCATGGAACTTAAACTGGTGCAGATTGCAGAAATCGTGTACCACAATTTATCTTGATTTAAAGATGTGTACCAATATTTTCAAGAGAGATTTGATTTGACTAATGATTGATAAAGGGCCCTCCTTTTCAGGAAGTGCTAAGTACCCGCCCTCTGAAAATCCGCCCTCTTTTAAGTTATCTCAAATTGGGTGCCCTAAAATTGAGGCGCTTCAGAATCATTAATCACTTTACCCATCAAAGACGATTTTCAAAATACAATCTGTTAATTTCACTTAACTTTTTAATAGCATAGAGTTTTGGGACCAAATTTTGTCCTTTCAGTCAACTCCAAATACCAGGGACTTGACAACAAGAGCTTTCTCTAGAAGTTAGATGTGAGAGAGAGAAATTGTCTTAAGGCTATGGAGGGAGAGGGTTAGTGCAGTATGCTACCTCTACAAGTATATCTGTTGACTAAAGCCAGCCATCCCTTTGTAATAATTTCACATAGCCTTTTCTCTGCAGAACATGGAGGATTCAGACCCCCATTTCAGGGACGTTAGAGGGATCTCTACCTATTACTCCCTCTTCCCTCCTACTACTTTCCACTGTAGCAGATCTGTGAATGAGGGTGTGGGGGCTTGGTTCAGGGACAATGGAATTTGCACCTAAATAAAAAAATACTTATTCCTATTTGTTTTCTGTTTTAAACTGACTTGTCATTTTCCCCCTACATGACCAGGCCCTGTGTGCTACAGTAGTTAAACAAGATGTGTTGGAAACAATGACATTGCTATTTAGTGGAGCTGATGTTATGTGTGCCACTGGAGATCCTGTTTACAGTACTCCTTACTTATTAGCCAAGAAAGCAGGACAAAGGCTGCAAATGGAATTCCTCTACCACAATAAATTCTCAGGTATAGAGTTTTATTATTTCCTTTTCATGTTTTTAATGTTTTAAACTCTCTTTATGTAACGAGCTAACGGAGGAAAAATCTAGAACATCAGTACTGGGTTGAAAAAGTATAAGTCTTTGACAAATGTGCTTGGCATGGTGTAGGAATGTGGAGTGGTGGAATTAGTTAAATTTCATTTTTGGTAAAATACAATTGTGTTTTGATGCCACTTCCTTTGCTAAAACATGATGCTTAAGGTCTCCCCTAATTGAGAAAAAGTCACATGTAACTTGCATGCTTTTTGGTGGAAATCAAGAGCCTTCGTATAAATCACAGAGAGAACCTGGAGAGACCATATGATGATGTTGATGATTGTTGTGGAACTTTTACTTAAGTATCCATTTAATTTGTTCAAAGCACATTTCTGAGGCTGTTGGTGCTTACTACAAGCCTTTGAATCATTAACAGTATCTGCCACACACAGACTTATCCATCTTTCGCAAAATCATCTTCCAAAGTATAGCTCATCCTTTTAATCAAGTCAGCATAAAATAACAGCATTACTCCCACCAAACCAATCCTAGTTACCTCCTCTCATGCCTTCTGTTGTAGTTCAGAGAAAAGAGAGAAACCTTAGAGCATGCCTTGAAAGTCAACCACTCTGGACTGATCAAGGAGAGAGGAGAATTCAAGGATTCTGGGAAACACTGCCATTAACACCTTCTTAGATCAGGTCAATATTGCTCATACAGCTCTGAGATGCGGTCTCAGGAATGAGTTCCCAAATTATTTAGGGTTTTGTATTCCTTATATTCTACCCAGACACTAATCAGAAACCAGTGCAGACTCTAGTGCCTTCTGTAATGCACACTCACACTTAAGAAGCAGCCATATTCCATTCGAAGCAAGTGGTGCAATGATCTTAAGGCTTCAGATAGTCAAGATAGGAGTCTTTCAATCTGCCCTATGTCTCCCTTCCCCGCAGTGCTGAAACCAGGATCCCTATGTAGTGTGCTTGGCACAGGGCCCTTCTTTCCTCAGAGTAAGGGGAAAACTGGAAAGCTGACGGTGACTGTCACAATCTCGTTTTGCTCTTTGCTCTGAGCTTGCAGCAAAGCCATGATTGAGACTTCAGGGAACAAATTCTTTGTTTAAGTATATTAAGTTTAGTAAAGCAACTATTTTACTTTTTTATATATACATATAAAAGCATATAGTACTTTACATTTATCCTTGCTGGATTACAGTAACATCGTAACTAATGTAAGTATTTTAATTCACACTTCATTATTTTACTTAATATATGCAAGAAATAACTCAGAACAATATATAAAATAATAGGAATATAATTTAAATCATGCATAGCATGCGTACACTATCTGTTATGTATTCAAGAAATGAGATGCAGGAGGTCAAATGGCTGTAAATGTTAATAACAGAAATTCTATGTTTTGTTTATTGGCTTTGTTCTCTTCATAGATTTCCCAAACTATGATACTGATTTTGAAAGTGGCTTCTCTCAAGATGCTTCACATTCTACTTTTCTTTGCGAATTTTTATACAAAGTTTCTTATAATGCTGCTAAGCTATTTACAGACAGGAAATTGAAAGAAGGTAAATATCTTTTACTTTCGGTACTTGATTGATTCTGTACAATGGATGAGTTTAGTGTCTTAAGTTCTAACAATAGATTTTTAAAAGTTCTGTAAGGACAAACTGCATCTTTAAAATGACACCAGTGTTTAAAGAGGCAAAAGAAGTTAGTATTCACTCAAAGAAAATTACTGTAATCGCTAGGGTAACCAGACAGCAAGTGTGAAAAATTGGGACGAGTGGGGGGGTTATAGGAGACTATACAAGAAAAAGACCCAAAAATCAGGATTGTCCCAATAAAATCAGGACATCTGGTCACTCTAGTAACCACACATCTTTCTGGTCAAAAGTTGCTGGAGAAGAAAAGGAAAAAGACAAATAAATATCTGAAAAGTAAAAAGGTGGGAAGAACATTTAGGTCACCAGAAGGAAAGACTGGTGTCCCAACCCCCAACAACTGCATCTTTAATGGACTTCATACAAAGGTTTTGCTAGAAGTTAGTCTTTTAGCTCCATAAAAGGGGAGGGGGGGAGGAGAGGGGAGAGGGAGGACAGAAATATGACTGTTCTTTACCAGTGTAATTGATCTTGCATTTCAACAATCACTGAGAAATCCTAAATTTCAGGTTTCTAGTTTTCTGAGTAAAATCACCAGTACATCATGAGCTAAGAAAAGGAATAAAAAACAGCTTAGGTCAAAGCCTCAGCATTCAGATTGCATCCAAATATGCCTAGTGTTCCACTGTTTCAAATCCAATAAGATTCAGCCTATTACAGGCAGTTCAGGAATATTGCTTGAGTTGCTGCAATTTTCCCTCTTAACCTCTAGAAAGTCAGTGTGCTACATACAGACTTAGTGGCTGTCACAGTACCAGGGCATCCCTATGTTCTTTGAGCACTGAGAGCACTGTGCAGTTTTAGCACAGTGGAGCCATCCCCTCTCCAAGTTTGGCAGCAACAGCATCCTTATCCCAGCCCTCCACAGAACAGTGAGGGGGGAGTAAATGGAGGCAGTAGCCCAAGGGAAATCTGCTACCTAGCTGGATAGAATTGAGAGTTGGTGACTGGGAGCTGTCGGAGCCTTCCAGAAATTGGAGTCTGAGGGAGCTGGGGAAACATCTGAACAGTGGGATGGAGGGGAGTCATGGACCCAGGGGCTACATTTTTTGGTATGTGTTCATTTTATTCAGAGAGAAGATGGGTGAGGTAATATCTTTTTTTTTTTTTTTTTTTGGACCAACTTCCGTTGGTGAGAGAGACAAGCTTTTGAGCTTACACAGATCTCCTCTTTGGGTCTGGGAGACTTAGAGTGTCCCAGCTGCATTCAAGAGGGAAAAGATTGTTTAACGTAAGTAGTTAACACATGTTTAAGTGACCATTCAAGGTGAAGAGGTCCATTGATATCCTTCCAGTGAGAGGGGAGGAAAGGGGCAGGAAGCATCTGGGGGAGTTGTTAGTGGGTTATAGATTGTTGTAATGAGCCATAAATCTAATGTCTGTGTTTAGTCTGATTTTTGGTGTCTAGCAGAGTAATGAATTTAAGCTGCTAGGCTGGGCTTTTGAACGGTAGAACCCATGGATTTTGAAAGGTGTGTTGGGGGATGGGGGCTGATCATTGTAGCAGTGAAGCTATGGCTGCAAGTTTTGCATCTGATGTCCTGGCAGTGTCTGCTGCTGCATTGAGTTGATGTGTCCTAGTCTCTGGGGAGCTTGCTTCTAATGATAAGCTTGAAGAGGTTGAGGGGTTTGGGTTGTTTGAAAACTAGAAGAGGGGGTTCAGAAAGATTTCTTTCAGGTTGGATCTCCATTGAGTACGAGTTGTACTTGTTTGATGATACCCATATAGGCTGCAGCGTGGGGTGCTATGTGACAGCTAAGGATGTGCATTTTATTTCTGCTGATTTTCTCAAGTTATTTGGGTAATCCATTCCAGGATACTATCTACTTCTCTGGTGGAAGGAGTGACAAAGAGTCTATAAGGTGCCACAGGACTAACAGATGTATTGGAGCATAAGCTTTTGTGGGTAAATATTCACTTCGTCAGATGCATGTAGTGGAAACTTCCAGAGGCAGGTATAAATATGCAGGCAAGAATCAGTCTAGAGATAATGAGGTTAGTTCAGTCAGGGAGGATGAGGACCTCTTCTAGCAGTTGTATAATATAATACTGAATTATATTAAGTGTCACTTTTAATTCTAAAATGCAAATACTTGTGTGGTGGCTGCTATTTTGGCCAACACCTTAGGGATTGAACCAGGGACCTCCAAAGCTGAATAGCCAGTTCCTATAGCAGAAGCTGTAACAAACTCTTATCCCCTAAGGATTGAGCACAGAGGGGAACTGATAACACACATTCACCAGTGGGTTATACCAACATTTTCAAGGGCCATATGTGAAATACAGATCGGGATCCAGTGTTGAGCATTGCTGTATGCGGAATAGCACAGTTCTATCCTATTTTTTTTTCATGGCACTTGTATCCCTCTCCCTGGCAGAGAAACAAGGATATCTGTGAAATCTGAGTTGCAGGATTTTAAGGAAATGGCTACTTTGCCAAATATGTTAAAATATGCCAATAAAGCAATGTATTATTAAAAGGTTGTAGTGCGTATTTCCATTCTTGAAGTTTTACATAAGTTTTGCAACATTAATTCACCTCTAAAAGAAAAGTACTACTTAAGTCCTTTAACAAAATAAATCTGTTTACAAGAAGAGAGACTGTGAGCATCACGCCAAAGTGTCGTGTAATGACATCCACTACTGTGAATGAGAGCTTTATAAAGAGTAACTTTTCAGAGGAAGGTTATGCATTTAAAATCTTTTTGATTTTGTCGTTCAACTAAATGAGGATTTTTACACCTATTATTCTGACCAGCATGAAAATCCTGATAGGTGGTTCTCTTCCTACCGAAAGTTCTGCTTCAATGTATTTTCACATATTATTTAGTTACTTGATTAAGAAAGTAAATAGCAAAGTCTTGTTTTAGTGCTATGTGAGGATGTTTTGGATTAGCAAGATTATAGAAATATACTTGAAACGTATCAAGAGATTCAAGATTTCCCAATAGTAGTAATTACTGAAAATTCCCAAATGTTCCTCTCAGTCTTGGAAAAGCCCCAAACACTTCATTAAAATGCTTACTACTGGCACTTTACTTAAAGAAAAACACCATAATTGGAAAAGCAGCAGATTTTTTTTTCTAGTTGCCTTCGGCCTCTGAAAAATTCCATTGTAAATGTATACAGTATATGTTTGATCTTGAGCTTTGATTATTTATTCGGAGTGATTTAAAATTTGTAAGGCAAACTGCTTATAAAATTAATTAGTATCTAATTACACTTAAACTTTGCTGCTTTTACTTAAATCACTAATATTAAAGTGCTTACCAATGGAAAACAGGGGCACAGAGAGGCTAAGTGAACTGCTCAAGTTCACACAGGAAATCTGTGGTGGAGAAGGGAATTAAATCCAGGTGTCTCAAATGCCGGGATACTGCCCTAATAACGAGACTATCCTTCATTCCATGAAAATGGCAGATTTGTGGATTAAATAAGTATGAATTAGTGGCTTTCTACTGTGTTTTAAATACAGGAGAAGATGGTAGGCCTGCTTTTTGTGTACTTCTCATGGTAGCACCGGCACTGACTTCAGCAGGGATGAAAAGCATTTGGAGAAGTATTTGTTTAGTTAACAGCTGTTAATAAGCGATCAGAAGAGCTTTCAAACATTGCTACTGTTCTGGTGCAATACATCAAAGAATAGTGGTTTTGTTTTTTTTAGGGGAGAAAGAAGAAAAGCTTGGGTGATGGGTGTCTTCTAAAACATTTAGCATTCCAAAGCCATTCTCAACAAGATTATAATAATTCAGCTAAAATTCTGGTCCTATTAGAGTTGAAAATCTCTTAAGCTCTACACTGAAACTTGGAATTTTGCATAGACAGGCAATTGTTTAAAAATGAATGATCATATTTATTTTAAAAACTGATTATATTCATGACTATATACCAAACTGTGAAACTAAGCTCACGCTGCACTTCAGACTGTTGCAAAATCTTTATACTTGTCAATATACATTTTAAGCCACTGGATGTTTTCCTAGGTCCTGGTTATGAGAACTGATCTGTTTTTTTTCACTTTAGCTGAGTTTTACTGTACAAGAAAGTGAAGACTGATAGCAGTGGGTGGCATAGCCAAACAAACTGTAGGCTAGTGAAGTTATGATTTTTTCCCTCCTCTGTTATCTTATATGTATGTCAGCCATGCCCTGTACAAACATTCCTATTCTAGGGCTAGTTAAATGAAATAGTTTGTGATGTGGACATATGTTCATTGCAAAGCACTTAAAACCAAGTCCTATGAGGAGCTAAATATTCTCAACTCTCACCTGCAGATTATTTTTATCCTGAGGTTACTTCTGTCTACATTTTAGTGTTTCTCATTTATAGCTTGTCCTAGATAAGACTGCTGAGCCTAATAATAACAAATTCTTGCTTTACCTATTCAAACCACTGTACAAACATTAATTAAAACACAAAGCTATTATATGTCATGATCTCTGTGCCCACTGGAGAAAATTACCTGAACATAAATCCTCATTAGCCAATTGGATCACAGTTGTTGGCAGAGCCAGTTTATGAAATGGAACAATCCAAGAACAGGGTTTTTTTTTCCTACAGCCTACGTGCAAAATTACAAGGCTGAGAAGGTTCTGCAAATCCAGCAATATGGCTTATCTCTTGGGATGTGATCCTGTGCAATGCTGAGTGCCTTTAACTCTCCTAGTGGAATTTAACAAGCATTCCTAACCTAAGATGTACCTAGAAATGTACAGAGGGACACAAAGTTTATAATATGTTATCTCTTAAACAGTGTGTGGTTTTTAGGTTTCTGAAAGGTAGGAAACATCCAATTTTAATAAATGTTTCCAATAATGCTGTAAGTTGCTTAAGTGATCTATTTAATATATAAATGTATATGGTAGCTTGTGGGTATTCCTATCTATGATTTGGTTTCTCTCATTGATAATTAATTCAGGATAAAATGTGGATTAACTCAACCTCTTATAAATGCTATGTATTGTTAACATTACTATATTGCCAATGTTCACAGCACTGTATGCAGATAAATATCATCTAACCTCAGCCAGAAACTGTTCCTAGTACATTTATCCTCCAGACATAAACATTTGTCTGTGACATTTAAAACCTCCTCAATATTGTATTTATTAAAGAACTGTTGAACATGAGGTCTTCTAGACACCAGCATAGTTACAGTATATATACAATATACCCCATGGAGTTTCACTGTTGTGAACGAATGGAGAATCGGGCTTATAATGCATAACCCACTCTCGTTCCTGTCCTCCTAAAACACAAACCAAACTAAAAATTGTATTAGATTAATGAAACAATCCTTCGTGTGCGTTCTGATTTGACAGCATGGGTTGCTAGTCTTCTGGGAGCAAATTTTTCATGTTTTCAAGATCACCTAAAATAATAATACTTTTGACACTGTTTTTCTTGTGTTCTGTAGTCTGCAATGCGTATAAGTTCTGGACAGTACAACCTTTCATGTTTTTCCTAGAATCTTGGAAAGGTTTAGATTGATTTCCTTAGCCTTATGACACTGAGTGGGCACTGTAGCATCACCTTACAGTGGAAAATGGATTGACTCTGTGTTGGCCTCTGTTTCCAGTGTTCATGAAAAAAATAGTAACACCTTTTCTCTGTTGTGTGCTATGATTCAGCTGTTCATTTTGTAATCCACTGTTGTCAATATACATTGTTCCTACAAATTTCAATGTTTCTAACTTTGGAGTTTTGTGGGTTTTTTAGTTCTATATCTTATGGTTCTGTAACACTGAACAAACCAAATTCAGTATTAAATTTTCTACCTCCCATCAAGCTGTGTAAAGCAGCAACGGGAAACTTGTAAAGCAACTTGATATCTATACTTCTAATAATCATAAAATTTAAAATGAGTGCATTATGCTCACAAATATCTGATTGAAGTACCATATATTAATATTTTTTCTTTAGGGTTTTGGTATATGAGGTATAAGTATTGCCGTATGAGCACTACAGGTGAAATCCCAGGCCCACTGAAGTCAGTGGGGAGAAGTCATTTCTATAGCTATGTATCTTGTATAATATTAATAATTGTTGTATCCTGTGACATACTGAATGTCTTTTTAATCACAGACTGCAATAAAAGGTGGTGTACTTTGGAAAGTGGCTTCTTGAGTTACTATGAAAATGATAAAACAACCACTCCTAATGGTATGATTGACATCAGTGAAGTTATCTGTCTTGTGGTGCACAAAGAAGACTCCTTTTTAAATACAGGGTAGGTTCCAAAATTAGTCATTCAAAATAAATGAAGACATTTTCTAGCCTTTGTCCTAGGAAGTGACAACGTGTTCACTCTTGCATCACATGTTCCTGGACTCTTAGAAAAGAGCTAGCTGTTTTATGTGGGTGACAAGAAATAACTAAGTGGTCTTCGGCCATTTTTTTTATTAGTAGACAATAAAAATTTTATGCAGGGTAACTTTGAAAGGGCAGCATAAATTAAAGTAAGGAAGTCCACATTTTCTGTAGAAGGAATTTATCCTTAATATACAAATTGCTAAATGATAATAAATTGGAACATTCATTTCGGAGACTGTCCTCTCCCCTAGGCCAAAGCATTTGGGTTGTGCCTTTCTTCCTGCAAAAAAAGATGGCCAGTTCAGAGACGTCCAACAGTCTCTAGGATTTGATCATGTATCTTCCAACCCAGGGCTCACTTCTTCTGAACTGTACCTCACAGCATGACTATTGAAGAGTTAAGTAATTTCTGAAGAGTATGTACTTTCCAGGATAATAGATACTGTTCTGGCTACATAAAAGACTTCCCCTCTATTGATTTATGCGAGAGTCTGGACACACATCTCCTTCAAGTGTCAACTCAGAGAGCGAATGGCCTAGAAAGCCAGGCATTCTTGATCTTCTGGATTTCTTATGCTGTAGGTTAAAACTACATATTGACGTGTCTCTGTGTCAAACACCGTCATGAATGCAGTCTCATCTAAATCTCTGGTAAATGTCTCCACAGTATTGGGTTTCCTTAAGGAAACACATATTCAAATGAACAATCAGGCCTAACTTCCCTACTTTGGATCTACTCACAGTGCTACAAGTTGACGTGAAGCATCTGTTCAAATCAATGGCATGTATAAAACCCTTAATTCCTTTTCCTAAAGCCCTGCATCCTGGTCACAACTGCATTTGCAAAAAGTGTCTTCAATCTGTGTCTTAGAAAATGTGACCTTTACTGAGAGACTCTGTTGCCTAGTGGATAGAGCCCTGGACTTGGACTTGAGAGATGTGGGATCTATTCCTGGCTCTGCTACTGGTCTGCTGTGTGACCTTAGGCAAGTCACTTCCCTTCTCTGTGCTTCAGTTTCCTCACCTGTAAAATGAAGCTAATGATGCTGAACTCTGTTATAAAACACTTTGAGATCTACAGATGGAAAGGGCTTGATAAGAGCTGAGTGTTAGCATAATGGATCGACTAAATGAACTCTTTAAGATGCCTTCCACCCCTATGTTTTTATGATTCTCATTGTTTATTATTTATGTTTTGTGAGGATAAGAATGGTCACATGGCTTAGGCTCTAAACTTGGATTTGGGGAATACATATGCACTTCCCAGATCTGTCACACAAACATCTTGTGCAATTTGGCTCCCATCCTAGTGACTAGGGATGATATTTCTGCCCTGCTTCTGTTTTTCAGATTTTCAGAAAGCACAGTGGTGGGAACATACATGTATCTAGACTGACAGTAGAACTAGTTGAAATCATTTCAAAGGTTGGGGGGGAGGGGGAGAAATTTTTTTCCCTACTTTTTGACTGACGAGATAGAAAAGGTAGTCCATTGTACTCCAGAGTCTGTCTTTCACTACAGAACTTTAACTCTTCTTGCCCTAGATCTTAGGAAATTATTCTTCCCTCATTTTGCCCAAAGCCTTAATGCACAGGGAAAAAACACGTCATGCAATGCAGTGAAATCTTGTCTTCATTGAAGTCAATGGCATAACACCCGTGGACTTCAGTGGTGCCAGAATTTCACCTTAGATGTGTGAAGAGAAGTTAAAGGATACCTTAACAAAGCAAGAAAAACTCTCTCACATCATCTTCATCTATTTGCATCCAAAACCTCCAGAGGAAGTGCCAGTAGTGAAGCCACAGAGGCACTGATTCCAAAAAGAATCAAAACCCATTTAGCAAGTTTCAGGACAGTATCCTGAGTGGAAAGGACATTGAAACCCACAAAGGAAATCTATAAAGCTAACACCTGCTGATGCATGAACACATTCATGAATTTCAACAATCTTGGCCTTCGTTTCTTTGCAAAAGCATTATTTGGCAGGAAGGTGCTCTACGGCGCCCAAAATAAATAAATACTACTACTACTAATCTCTCCCTAATTAATTCTACCTTACCAATTGTATCTGCCTGGGTGGAAGGTCTAGAGTTGAAAACTTCTTGCCTCATTTCCTTTCTGGGAATGATATTTCCTTCAGTCCACCCACCCTTTGTTGGGTGACTATCTGATGGCCTATTTAATTTCATGTCTGTTCTTAATGGAGTGGAATAAGCTGTTACTGTTGAGATGCTTAGCCTACTAATAATAGGAATTTCCATATAACTTTGGAAGTGCTCACTTGGAATGAGGGTGGAGAGGCATGAACAATCTGCAAAGCTTGTAGACAAATCTGAACTGCCTCCAGTATTTGCAAGAAGAGTCACAACCCAAATGTGTCGGGCTAGGGGAAGAAGTCAAAGAGAGGAAATCTTGGCTAGGAATTCAGGCTGATTTTCTTTGATAATGGCAGCATCATTATTTTTATGTTACTATTAGCAAAATGTGAATTTTAATTAGCCAACCTTTAAAATATTAGGTACTTTTTAATATTAGTAAGGAATCATTTGCAACGTCCTTTTCAGTGAGTAAACAGTTTGCTTATATTCAGCAAGAATAATATGTTTTAAATGTATTGAGACAATGATTTGACTTGAACTTATTTAAAGATCAAATAATACTCTTCCAATGAAATTTTCATTTCAACTTAATTCAAAGCCCAATATGCAATGGCTTCACAAAATATATTGACCTAAGAAGTACTGTAACCATCCTGCTATGACTATATAATATAAACTGTTTTATGGTATTAACTACTTTATATAATGTAATATTAAAAAAAAATGCAGATGAATTTCCATAGGAATGAGAGTATATGAGAGAGAGAGAAAAATTGAGCTCTTGGCTATTTCATATTATCCTAAATACAACTGCCTTTTTTATTCTCTTGCTTGCTTTAGGGCCATTTTTACCTTTGAAATCTACTTACTGTCAGAACGTGTTTTTCTATTTGGTGCTGAAACTGCACATTCACAGAGAAAATGGACCTGGGCAATAGCCAAGGTAATGCTGATAATTATCTGTTCAAGTTAGGCCAAGAGCCTTTACATAAGATATAAAGTGGCATTGTTAGCTTAGAATCGTCTGGGAAACCATTCTTTAATGTAGGTTGATGAATACTGATCTATCTGGAGTGCAAAGGCTTTCTATGCAGCAGAAGAAAATATCTACTGTTATGGAAATGTGTGTTGAGATAATGCAATGAAACAGAAGGCAAATTGGTATGCAACATTCTAACACTGACCTTAAGAATGCGGTTGTATATGTGCTAGTGTCTCAGTAGGTGTTAGTATCAATGGACACTGATCCATTCAATAGGAGCTTACATCAGCTGAGCAGTATGGTTACAATTATGCTTTTCACATATTTTCTACTGAAATAAAACATGGTACCTAAAGGTTACATTACTTATAATAAAAATAGATCACTGACTTTGCAAGCTTAAAGAGACCAGAATTGGAAAAATGTACTATTCCTGACTTTACATTTTGGTTTTTAGGATTTAACGTATGTATTTACTTTATATCCTTATTAAGGGGTGCAATATCTATCTATATTGTCACCTCATCCCCATTTAATACATATACATATACAAAATAATAATGCCTAACTTTGGTATTTGCAGTGGCTTATTTTTTCTCATTTTTCTTGGCAGCATTTTGTTCCCTTTGTGGCTGAATGTTTGTTAAAGAGAGACTATGATCTGATTGGCCAGCTGTACTACAAAGATTGCCATAATCTTGATCAGTGGAGAAAAGGCTGGTTTGCTATAGATAAGTCAAGTCTACATTTTTGTCTTGAAATGGAGAATGCTCAAGAGGATTCAATACATCTAAGGAGACTGCAGGAGCTAAGTAAGATTTCAGAGAATATTTGAAATGTATTAGCGTGTGTTCTAAGAAACTTATTCTGATCTCTGCTTTTAGGAATATCTGCATAACATTAAAATCATGAATGTCAAGGAATTCAGTGCACACATCACCATTGCGTGCACCCAATGCCATCCCCATCCACTCTCATACAGTGTTGTCTGTATCTATATTTGTTTCTCTCTTTCCATTGGTTGCCCAGATTAAAGCTATTTTCATAGCATCATAGTTAGTAAACCTAGTCTGGTCTAGTTTTAGTGGTATCTTTCTTACAAGAGTGCAGGATCATAGAATAATATATGACCTATTGGGTCTGTTGTTTTTTTTCCTGTCAATGCAGAAACATTCAATGTGTATTCTTGAGACGATTGACTGGTCTGGTTTTGAAGTATGCAAATTTACTGGAAAATAATAGTCCTCTTGGAAAACTATTTCACCATCTAGTGTTTTTCACTCATCTGTTACTTTCGTATCAAATGTTCCTTTGCTCAATTTCATGATGCGAGGAAGATAGGAATATATTTATTTAATACATTCTGTAGTATATTACACTGTGCTCAATAATAGAGTAATTAGGTTTTGGAGCCATCTTTAGTTTTATAATATAACTATACATAGGAGGGCAACATGGAATATAGGGACGGGGGTGGGAAAGGTTAGTAATTATGCTTCTCATAAATTTTATTATCTCTTTATATATAGTTCTTCATACATGCTATTCTTCTTATCTATTTGTAGCTCTATCCATCTGCACAGCTATTATATCTGAGACTGTTTTCCACTCCAAGCAGGAACTAACTTAAAAGCCAGCAGACCTCTTGGCCTCCTTTAATTTCCCCATCAGTACTGTGAAAGGCACCTATTTCTTCCTGAATTCACATACCTCTGGCTCTCATTTAATCTTTGGAATACTTTCTGAGCTTGCCTTACAGTTGTCAGGTCTGTTTACATCAAAATCTGCAACAATTGCATTGGCATTAGTTATATGAGAATTCAGAATTTCAGGGTTTTTTGCATTTGCCTGTGCAAGGATGCATGTAGGCCTAATTTTTGAATATTGGTCCTTTGGCAAGTAGTATTTCTTCCATTCTGGCAATGGAATGGACATCTTGTAATACTAGTCATATAATTTCTTCTAAAATCCTAGGTACCCAGACTGTCCATCCTCCTTAGATTCTGACTTTTAAATTGCCAAAAAGTAAGGGTCTTTTGCGCTACTGAGGAAATTGAGAGAGATACTGATCAGTGAAGTTTGCAAAATAATGACTCTTCAGAGTCACTTGCCACTTTTTCTCCCATCTTCCATGTGTTCAAGCAACAGTGAATTTAAATGAGTTATTATGTATATGTGACACAAAAATGGAAGCTGCTGGCATTTGATACATGCACCAGGATACACTTATTGAACTTGATTGAAATTCAAGATTTTGCTGTCTCTTGAGGTAGGTAATAACATGAAGATGTTCCACAGACCCTTTGCAAGAGATTACCTATTCAGAGAGCCCAGTTTGTAGATAGACACAAAAATGCTTCAACTGAGTTTTACCTATCAAACCTTTTACTGATTAGATAATACTGCTTATAAAAATATAGTGAAGTATGTTACATATACTCGATATGTATGCTTTACTCGATATGTATGCTTTACTCGATAGACACACAATATAAATCAACATAATCAAAATTGGAAATGGTCTTCACACTACACTAGTGAGTTTTCCTTCATAATATGATATTGTAAATATTCACAGCCATTGGAATGCATGCAAGCTGACAAGTTCCAGAATCCTGTTTACTTATGCCCCTGTTCAGTACTGTAACATGCTTTTTTTTCCAGGTTAAGGTTAATTTGATGTAGCAAAACAGTGAGGTGTGCTTTACATTAAAAATCTGCTTATTTTTACTTGGTTATTATCCAGGTTGTTTTTCCTGATATACTTTTGGATCTATTGGAGTTTGTTTTTATGCTTTAATAATTTGCCGTATGTTCACTTTTTCAAACTGCATGCTAAATTTAAAACATTTTGATGAGTTTCATGTTCCTTTGGTCATGTAAAATTTGTTACACATATTTCCAAGAGGAAAATGTCATTATGTTTTGTTTTCAGCAATCAGCAGTGTGATTCAAAATGGAGAAAAAATAGATGTCCTGTTGCTTGTTGAAAAAGGAAGGTAAAGTGTTCATTTGTATATTATCAATTTTAAAACTGTAGTAGATGTGGTCTGATTTTAGGCTGATTGGGTTTTAGGATTCTTGCTTATCTGTCATATTTTTGCAGTTATGGTTTCTAAGTAACCTGTGGCCTTTTAAAAGAAAAAAATTGCTCTGTTTATTAAGTAAATCTTAAGTTTGTGTCAGAAAATGCTAGCAGTGCATTTTAAGTAAATACAATTTTCATATTGAGAGATATTCTATCACTCGTATCTAGGCCTCTTCAGAAAGCACTAGTTTTCTTTCCCAAGTAGACAAAAAGAATGAGAACCCTTCTAAAAATTTCACAATGTTTATGTCTTTACATGACTACTATAGCCCAGCTTCTTTATTTAAATCAACTTAGAAGTAAGAGTAGAAGGTGGTATGTGCAGTTCATCCTTTTTATTCTTTATTTAATGCATGACTTTAATCAGTAACATACTGGTAGAAAAAGGACTTGTTGATACTAGTTGCAAGGGAATATTAGTGAAGCAATGTCTATTTCAAAGTAGAATTTTGTAGTTTTGATATCTAAACTGTTCAATTTTCCTTGTACAGACAAGGACAAGTATGCTCAATAACTGGTCAAAGCTACTTCTTGACTGATGTGAAACCTTTCTAGAATTAAGATGAAAAGCTTTCACATTCCTTAGCTATGGTTTAGTTGGATAAAACTAAGTGAAGAATGGCTTACCCAAGCCATTAGCAATTTCCTGCCAGCAAGATAGCTGAAGGAAAGCAAGCGTGATGAAAACAAAACTGACAAGATAGTGATAAGGGGTGTGAAAATGAGACTCTTTTCTTCATGCAAGGTTCAGACCTTAGGAAAACAGCACTGTATTGGAAGTCTAAAGACATTCTCAGATTAAGGGGAAAAACTCTCATCTGATGATGGGACTGTTGATAATTATATGATATTGAGGGAGTGAACGATGTGAAGGTAAGTACAGAAAACAATGGTACTCAAGCTAATGAACCATTTGGACATCTGGTGATGGCAGAAGATAGGTTGTTTTCTCTTTCTTTTGCGTGTGGGAGGAGACAACAATTGCAGAGTTGCATTTGTGAATTATTTGATTGTCATTTATAGCAAACCTCCAATATCATAAATACCTGTTACATCTATGTCCCAAGTAAATTATTAACTCATCTGTGTCTCCAGTATTTTAATTCTCTCATAAGCACTTTTTAATTTCCTAAAAATGTATTGCACAACATAACTGAATATGGCAACACAGATGGAAAACTCACACCTTTCCCTGAGCCTTTTTTTTAAATACACATATTGAAAGGTTCAGTGGTAAAACACACAGCCCAACTAGAGACAGTGGGTATGTTATTCAACCATAGTCCAACAGATTATACCATATATAATTTCAGATATATCCGTGCTCGGAAAAGCTGCTAGCTCTAAGTCAGATTTTATTATTGCTTTCATTATAATATTTCTGTCAAGCAGAGAAGTTTTCCCTGAACTGATTTGATAGTTTAATGGAAATTCTGAACTATTTGGAAGTAATTCCAGCAGGGGCATCAACTGACTTTTTATGGTGAGCATGAATATGTTGAATTTTTCTCCACTTTAGTGTGGCAGACTTCATTTAAATGCATAGTGTTCACATTATCTGAACCATTAAAAGCCATATGGATATAAGAGCTTTGACATAGTAATAGTTTCTTAGGATATTACTCCGTAATTATCCAGGTTTTCAGCATGCCTTCCAGATATCGTATCTGGTAGTGATAAGCAATATATTGTGGCATCATTTTGAAGAGTTAAAAATACTACTTTAGTATGGTGTCTATTCAGCTTTGATATGTGAAGACAGCAGATTAACCCATTAGTACATCTATATGGAATTCATCAATATTAGTATTGACCAAATGTGTGGTGGTGATGAAGCAGCAAAGCCTCCAGACTTTCATATTATGTCCATGAACTTGTGGTCATGTTTTTGTAGTGTACAATTTGCTAAATGGAGTTCCAGGGGCTTCTAGGCATGATAAATCTATATTCTGCTATATTGAAATCCTTGGTATTACTTCATAAGTCATTTAGAGAAAAACTGCACGGTCCAAAGTATCAATAAGTAGCTAATGGGAATGAGACAAGATGAGAAAAGTTTGTTACAGAGCTATTAGAACTTTGAAAGTGAACAAAACATAAAAAATATCTTTGCATCAGTGAATGAATCAAGATGGCAGATCTCTTGCCTCCTTTTTTTTTTTTTTTTTTTTTTCTCAAATACTGTTGGGGCAAGTAACAAAAATACATTGGGCGAAACTTGGCTCCAATGAAGTCAATAGGAGTTTTGCCATTGACTTTGATGGACCAGAATTTCATCACTTATGAAAATCTAAACCATTCAAATGAACAAGTAACACTGGCAAAGAAAGGAGAGGGGGAGGGTTTAACCTAGGGATCTGCTGGCCGCTGCTTTCTGCCACCTCCATTGGCCTGGAGAGGTGAACCGTGGCCAGTGAGAGCCCCGATCGGCCGAACCTGAGGATGCGGCAGGTAAGCAAACCAGACCGGCCCACCAGGGTGCTGATCTCTGTATTAGATATTCAATGATTCCATAGAGTTTAAAATCATGAAATTTTGGTGTAGACCCATTTATAAGCTAACCCCCAGTCTTTGATGTGTCACATTTTTACCAGAAATATTCAGCTTATTATCAAGTATATGCAGTACTTTTTTGAGTTAGCTTTTTAAACCCTTATTGCAAATCTGCCATTTTGATAGTATATTTTCATAACTGTACTTTAAAATGTTTGTTTACAGTATAGGACATTTGGAGAACATTTCATATCTATGCTGCTATGCAAAATGATTGTCAGTTTGTATGAAGGGCAGACATTTATAAACATAATGGAAAAAGGATTTGTTTTCAAAGATCGAAATTTATAAAAGAAATAATAAAGTCCATCTGAGAGTGTTATTGACAGATGATTCAATCCTGAGCAGAATGAAACACCAGCCCCTTTTACTGTTTGCTGATTTACTTTGTCTTAAGCTGTGACTGGATCTCTCTCTCTCTTTAGTAATGGGTTTTGTTGCTTTTTTACTGCTGTTTGCTGAAAAATGTGTGGGCAAAGAGATGAAAGTGACATCAGTTGATGATACGAGAGCTGCAAAGCTGTCCCCACAAATATATATAGTACTACAGAAAATCTTGTAAACTATATTACACTTATTCCCACATACTAGGGGATGCTTCAGAAACCATTCCCTCCACCCCCTTTCCTCTTCATACCACCTTGCCGTTGGTTTGTAACATCACATTCTTACAGACATACAAAAAAATGGCTTAGGGTTAGTAAAATGTCTCATCTGATTTATCAGGATAGGGTAAATTAAATCTTATTCGAGCCCTTGATCATGTCGATTCCATTCTAGGTGAGTGCGTGCCCATGTGCACAGTTGTCGGAGATTTTTGCCTTAGTGATAGTCATAGGGTTGGCTGTAGTGCCCCTTGAGTGCCATGCTCATGCACTGGTATATTCGGTGCTGCCAAACCTACACCCTTTCAGTTCCTTCATAACGCCTGTGATGGTTGGTCGGAGTGCCTTGTCTTGGATCGCAAGAGCATTAGCGGTTCTTACAGTCCATTGTTCTGTCTTTTTTATTGTTAGTTGATAGGTATTTAGCTAGACCTAGACCTTTAAGTTAACTGTTAGCATAGTAGTTTAGGGTTTAGAGTCCCAGTGGGGTCCCAGATCACGTCTGCTGTCAACGAAAGGAACGGACGATTAGCACACCAAAAAATAAAGATGGCAACAGGATGGACTGGTTTGGCAAGAAAATTTGACAGCTAGCCTGTAATTTTGGGTGTCTAACCATGAGCCCCTGCTAGGCCTCACACCTCAACTGCTAGAAGAGGGCCACATCCTCCCTGATTGAACTAACCTCATTATCTCTAGACTGATTCTTGCCTGCATATTTATAACTACCTCTGGAAATTTCCACTACAGTCATCTGACAAAGTGGGTATTCACCCACGAAAGCTTATGCTCCAATATGTCCGTTAGTCTATAAGGTACCAGGACTCTTTGTTGCTAGGCAGGAACAATTTCAACCTGTGAGACTCCATCAGCAAGTTCAAAGTGAGTCTTCCACAGGACCAAGCCCAGGAGTTTGCTGCCTTGGTGGAAGAGGGCAAAGCAGTGGTGAGAGGCACCCTCCAGGTGGCCTGGGACGCTATGGACTCAGCGGCCTGGGTAGTCACTGCAGTGGTGGTCATGAGGTGCACCGCCTGGTTACAGTCTTCTGGGCTGTCCCAGGAGATGCAGACTACCCTTCAGTACCTCCTGTTTGAGGGAGCAGGGCTCTTTTCAGAGCTGACTGATGCATTGCTCCATGGCCTTAAAAACTCCTGTGCCACCCTCCATTCCTTGGGCCTACACACCCCTCTGCAGGCTAGAAAGTTGTTGCGTCCCCCACTGTCTCTGCGTCCGTCGAGGTCTTGGGTGTGTCCTGATACAGCTCCTACTGGAAGAAGGACAGAGAGAAAGGATTTAAACACTGTCACCCTTCATCTTCCCATTCCTCTGCCCTGCCTGGTTCTTCCAGGGGTGAAGAAAGCAAGAAGCAGGCGTTTTGAGGATATGCCCAAGGATGGTGCCCCAGTCACTTCCCAGGACCAACCCCTCTGCTCTTTCCTCAACTGCCTACACCCCTTCCGGTTGGCCTGGTTGCGACTGACCTCAGATGTTGGGTGCTCGACATAATATCTTTGCCCTGCAATTTGTGGCCGACCCTCAGTCCCGCCCCCCCCTTCCCCGTCCCCCTTCAGGGACCCTTCTCATGGGCAACTCCTTGTTCAGGAGGTAGAGAACTGCCTGGGGCCAGTAGAGGAGGTCCCCCCAGACTTGAAGGGGTAAGGGTTCTATTCTCACTACTTCTCAATCGCAAAAGGGGCCTCAGACCCATTCTGGACCTGCTCTGCCTCAACAAGTCTCTCAAGAATTAAAATTTTACATGGTGTCTCTGGCCTCCATTATTCCCTCCCTGGATCTGGGAGACTGGTAAACTGCCCTTGACTTGAAGGGCACATGTTTCCATTTTCCCGGGGCACAGACATTTCCTCTGTTTTATGTTGGGCCACCACAATTTTCAATTCACAATGCTACCATTTAGGCTCTTGGCAGCCTCAAATGTTTACAAAGTGCATAGCTCCAATGGCCGCTTACCTGTAGCCCCGAGGGGTGCAAATATATTTGTACCTTGATGGCTGGCTTATAAAAGGCTGGTCCCAGGATCAGGTGCAACGGCATCTCAATCTGATTTTATTCAGCTGTCGCAACCTGCGGCTGTTAATAAACAAGAAAAAAATCAATCTTAATTGCAGTACAACTCACAGAGTTAAACAATGAACTCGACTCGACTCGACTCAGGCCAGAGCCTTCCTCCCCAAGGCTCAGTTCCAGGCAGAACAGGAAATGCCACTTTTTTCTACTTGATTCGGGGGATCAACAGAGGCTCTCTTTCGGATGCTTTTCAGCTCCCGTGGTAGGAGGCTGTCTTGTATGCCTTCCCTCCAGTGCCGCTAATTCACAGGGTCCTCATGAAAATCAAGTAGGGCAGGGCGAAGGTGATCTGCATCAGCACTGGTTTGTCATGCTGTTGGACCTCTTGGGGGCTACTCTATTACAGCTACCACTCCGGTGGGACCTGCTGTCCCAAAACCACGGCAGTCTTCTGCATCTGAATCTGACAGCGCTGCATCTGACAGCTTGGCTACTGCATGGTTAAATGTGGAGAGGCGGGAAGTGCTTGGCTGCTGTCCAGCAGGTCCTGTTGGGCAGCAGAAATCTCTCCACCAGAGCGACTTACATGGCCAAATGGAAGCGGTTCGCTTGTGAACCTTGGATAAAGGTATTTGGCTTGAGCGAACCTCGTGCAGTTGATCCTGGACTACCTTCTGCATCTCAAGCTCCAAGGCCTATCCCTTTCATCTGCCAAGGTCCATTTGGCCACTATTTCAGCCTTCTGTCTGCAGCTCAAGGGTTAGTCAGTTTTCACCCAGAACATGACTGCCAGGTTTCTCAAGGGCCTTGCCGCACATCAGGTACCCTGTTCTGCCATGAGACTTAAATCTTGTGTTGTCATGGCTCACAGGACCCCCTTCGAGCCTCTGGCTTCCTGCTCTCTCCTTCTCCTCTCCTGGAAGGTTGTGTTCCTAGTTGTGATAACATCTGCCCGCTGGGTAACTGAGATTAGGGTGCTTACCTCAAAGCCACCCTATACAGTTTTCTACAAAGACAAGGTCCAGCTGCGGCCTCACTTCGCTTTCCTGCCCAAGGTGGTCTCAGTTTCATATGGGCCAGGACATTTACTTACCTTCTTTTTTCAAAGCCATATTAGTCGAAGCAGGAATGTAGATTGCATTCCCTAGGTATCAGGAGGTCGCTCGCTTCCTACATTGAAAGGACCAAGCTATTCCGCAAGTTGACTCAATTGTTTGTTTCAGTGACCGACATGATGAAAGGTTGTCCAATATCTGCTCTAAGAATTTCTTCTTGGATAACCGCCTGCATTCGCTACTGCTATGATCAGGCAAAGGTGCCGCGTCTGACGATCATAATCATCCATTCATCCAGGGTGCAAGTTGTCACGGAGTCACCGGGCGATGCTCTGGAACTGCTCCCCACCAAGCCAGTCAGGACTTTGGGGAGCCTCCTCTCCCTTGGAGCAGACTTGTTCAGGGCAAGAAGCTCACACAGCTTCACCTCCTGGGTCTCTCCTTGGAGCATTCAGCATCCTCTGCCCCTCCGTGCGCTTCCCACAGCGAGTCCACCCCAGCGGAGTCCTGAGGAAGCCACCGGGTTCTGCACCCCCACTTTGCAGTTAGACGTGACTCTCAGCCAGCCAGTAAAACAGAGGTTTATTCGATGACAGGAACAGGGTCTAAAACAGAGCTTGTAGATACGGCGAACCGGACCCCTCGGCTGGGTCCATTCTAGGGGGCAGTGAGCCAGACCCCCAGGTCTTCCCTCAGCCAGCTCCAGACTAACAACCGCTCCCAGCCCCTCCTCTCTGCTCAGCCCCTTTCCCGGGCCAGGAGGTCACCTGATTCCTTTGTCTCCAACACCTTCAGCTGGCACCTTTGCAGAGGAGGGGCCCAGGCCATCAGTTGCTAGGAGACAGAGTGTCAGGCATTTAGGTGCACTGGCCCTTTGCTCTGCCAGATACTTAAGAACTGCCATGGGGACACTGAGGCACCAACACAGTATTCAGAGAAAACATTAAGAACTTTCCCAGTTCATCACACAAGTCTCTTCAACAGCTTTCCCTGCCCATGTGCCTATCCAGGACATCTGTAGGGCGGCCACCTGGTTGTCCGTCCACATGTTCACATACTATTACACACTTACCAAGCAGGCCCTGGGTGATGCTGGCTTCAATAGAGCAGTACTGCAATCCACTAGGCTGTGAACTCTGAGCCCACCTCCAAGGATATTGCTTGAGAGTCACCTAGAATGGAATTGACATGAGCAAGCCCTGGAAGAAGAAAAAATGGTTACCTACCTTTCTGAGATGTTCCTTATGTCCATTCCATTACCCACCCTCCTACCCCTCTTTCAGAGTTGCCGGCAAGAAGGAATTGAGAGGGTGTAGGGTCTGCAGCACCTAATATACCAATGCATGAGCACGGCAGTCAAGAGGGGTGCTATAGCTGACCCTACTGATACTGCTAAGGCAAAAATCTCTAATGACTGCATGTGGGCACGCACACACCTACAATGGAATGGACATGAACAATACATCTCAAAGAACAACAGTTACAAAAAGGTAGGTAACTGCTTTTTTTTTTTTTAAATACATAGATAGCACTGTTAGCTGAACGCTAACATTTTGACTGTCTCATAAGATTTAGATTAGAGCTGGGCAAGAAAAGAGTTTGTAATTCAAGTAAGTAAATTAGTTGAAAAATACATTTTTTTCAGTGAACCAAAAATATTTGCTAATTTGGCGAATAGTTTTGATGGGGGGAAAAACTGAAAAAATCATCATCATAAAAATAATAATGTAATTTTGTAAAGCTCAAAATGTTTCAGTTTCGACATCTCATTTTGAATCGAGATTTTTCTAAACAAAATGTCATTTTGAATTGACGGTTTAGTTCCAAAACGTTTGATCAAAATGAAATTAAAATTTGGGGGGAGGGAGTAATTTTGGTTCAAAACAAACTGCATTTTTTTCAGTTCGCCCACAGAACTGAAAAATCAATTATGTGCTCAGGTCTAATTTAAATACAACTTTAATCCTCCTCCAGGTCACCACTGCTCCCTGAGCAAATATATTAGAGTCCAGTGATTTTAGGGGGGCTGGAGGTGGGGTAGTAGCCATGGCTGGATTTCATTTTCCCCTCTCCCCCTGTTTGGTGCTGTTATACATGCTGAAACTGCTTTTCCAGCTACTCCTGCCTGCTTGACTGTCTCTGCCGTGGAGTTTGAGATAAGGTCAATGCTATATTTTTGAGAGAAGTTTGAATACCTGCTTTCATAAGGCCAGAAGGCACCTCCTGCATAACATAATCCAGTGCCCTATCCAGCAATTGTAGTCATGTTCTGCTATAGTAGCAGAATTTTCTAGCCATGGAATCCTGGAAACCACAAGGCTCTCATCAAAATATAGCTCTCCTTTTCTTCATTCTTTGTTACAAGGAAGCCAATGCCACGTTCGCTCCTTTATTAGAATTAGGATCTATTATGACAGCTTTCAAATTTTAGAAAACAAGGTGAATTATCAAGTTACAACATATTTTGGTATGCCACTTGGTGACTCTGAGCTGAGTGGAATAACTGGAAGAGTTGAAGATATTTGTACCGACAGTATCCTGCTTTCCTATGTGTATTAGAATCTGTGAGTAGTAGAGAAGAATTTATTGAGGTTTCCATTCACTTCCTTTGAGCAATATTCAACCACAGGGTAAATCCTGGTATTTTTCAGCAGCAAGAAGAATGAATAATGCATAAGTGTGACTTTGCAGAGAATGCTGTGCCCATCGTATTGGAAAGGAACTGAAAGGATCTTCCCCCTCTTCACTAGCATTCTGAATGGCTGCCAAAAAGTGCTTGGGAACAGTGCATTATCTCCTGTCAACCTCTGCCCCCAGAGTCTGAGAGCACGGCCCCTGCAAAGCTCTCCCTCTCTTTGTGCCCAGTGTGAGACAGAACAGCTTAATCGTTTGCCATATGGTACAATGTGTGCTATCAGATAAGGATGGGTGGTGAAGCAGTACTTCTGAACGAGTGGTACTGGGAGCCAAATTCTCAGACTATAGCTGCTCACCTTTCTGCAGCCCCAAAATGATTTGTATTTTCATAATCCCTATTGGAGCACACAGGGAGATTTAATATCAGGCTAAATAAGAGCACATCTATTGTCTGGGTACGTATTTGAAAAAGGTATTCAAGATGCAGGGCTACTTCAGTGCCTGCTGTGTTTTGCACCTCTGATCCTGCCACAGGACCTGGCAGGCCTGAAGGCAACTGAAGTATCACTTGGCTGTGCTGCAATGTGCTATGAATGAACTCGGCACAAAATATTGTAAATAAATGTTACTAATTCATAGAGTTCTGTGCTAAACAATCACAATAAACCTGTTTCATATTCTCCTGCTGCTGGAAAAGGAACGAATCTGGGAAAGGTCATTAGATAACTGAACACTTTTGCTATATGTAGACCATTAAACAAGTCTTGGAGCTGCCTCACAGGAGCCAAAGCTAAGTATGGGCAAATAGAGTGAGGATTTTTACAGTCAGCTTAAATAACAGCCAAACTGAATGGCTCAGGGTAAGGAAATGAATAAAGAAGCTGGCCAAGTTACTTTTCCCTGGTGCTCAGAGTTTCTTCTCTCCACTCTGCTTCCCTCACCCAGATCTGTAAAATTCCTGGATAATCACTGCTCTGTGCAACAGGGAGGATGGGGGAAGGGAATTAATTCAAGTAGCTCAACTTCCCCACAGGGACTTCCTCTGTCCTCACCCTTCACCTAGATTGTCTCCAGTTCTGGATCTTGGGGAGAAAACAGAAAAGAGAAGGATACTGTTAATTCATCTTATTAAGTGGGGATGAGGCTGTGGTCTCTACTGAACTGTGACTTGGTCCTGAGTGTGCATTGCAGAGTGCAGAGGAGCAAGAAGAATAAAGCATTAATAAAGGCCCGTCCCAAATCCTGTGTCAAGGTCCATGGATTCTGTTCTCTCTCTACTATAGAATCACAGAAGTGACCTTGAAAGGTCATTGAGTCCAGTCCCCTGCCTTTACAGCAGGACCAAGTACTGTCCCTGACAGATTTTTTCCCCAGATCACTAAATGACCTCCTCAAGGATTGAATTCACAATATTGTGTTTATCAGGCCAATGCTCAAACCACTGAGCTAGTCCTCCCCCCATGTATTATAGCCCATGCTGACACCAGTATATAATACTTGTACTACTGTGGATGATATTTTGCTGAAAGATGAAGGCACTAAAAGTAGAATAGGCCATTACAACAGGCTCCTGGAGTATATTTAACTCGGGTGCTCCGATGCCTTATTCCAAATATTACCTTGAGCCTTTGAATCTATTTGTGTATTCATTTTTCATAAGAACTACTGTGCTGCTTTGGAAAAGTGAGAAGTTTTCTATCTTCTTTCCCTTATTACTGTTTCAAAATATTTTCCAACTTTGCAGAACATTATACATCCATGGTCATACAAAGTTGAATTTCACGGTCTGGCATACTGCAATTGAAAAAGCAGCAAGTACAGATGGTAATGCCTTACAAGATCAGCAGCTCAGCAAAAATGACGTTCCTATTATAGTGAACAGCTGTATAGCATTTGTTACACAGTATGGTAAGTGGAGTAGAGATTTTATTCAACTCTCTGAACTCCTAGGATCATTCGTATAATACTTAAGAAGCATCTCTATCAGACTGCATTGAATGCAGTTATGTGCTACTGTAGATAAAACTCATACTCGTTTATTAACTCTGTCACTGCTTTCAGCAGGTGCTTTGTATTGCAGTAGTTTTTGATGTGTTAGAGATGTACAGTGCAACGTATCTGATTATAGGTGAAACTTTGGGAAATGCAACTTGAACGTGGCTGGCAATCCATGCGTCCCCTTTATAATTTTATATTGTGGAGTTTGATTCACTGCATGGTTAAGCCCATGCTTTAAGCCCCATGTCGCAAGGAAATCTGCTACATATGCAAGCTCTCTGCAACCCCCTTTGCACCTGGGCACCCAGAGCTGGTCAGCTGAGCCCAGAAAGTGAATAAAGTCAACCAGGAAGAAAGAGCAGGCTGAGCATATGTCCTGAGAGATCTCCTCAAACTGGGATCCCATACTGTATTTATAAAGCCAGGGCCGGCTCCAGGGTTTTTGCCGCCCCAAGTGGTGGGTGGGGGTGGGGAAGCCGTGATCATGATTGGCAGCAGCTCCACTGCGCCACTTTCTTCTTCGGCAGCAATTCGGCGACGGGTCCTTCTCTCCGAGAGGGACTGAGGGACCCGCTGCTGAAGAGCCCAATGTGCCGCCTCTTCCGCTTGGCCGTCCCAAGCACCTGCTTGCTGGGCTGGTGCCTGGAGCTGGCCCTGTTTAAAGCTACTGCTCCCTCTCTGACCTCTTTCACCACCTGGCAGAACAGCCAAAGGAGGACGGGGGCATCTATCCTCTACTAAAGTAAATCTCTCTGGAGCACAGTTTCCTATAGAGGGTGTGTGCAAATTGCCTTCACCCTTTGCAGCATTGAGAATTAATCAAGCCTAGTGTTCTGAAGTACTATATATATATATTAACCCTATAAAGATATGCTTCCAGAATATTACAGTGTCCATGACCTCTGTCAGCATGGAATAGGTTTAATGAGGCATGCTCCATACATACATATATTGGCACTGATTCTTTGTCTAGCTGAATAACCTTTTTTTTTTAATATGGTAATGCTGTCTTATGGTAAACTGTGGTATCCCAAAGTGTGTTGGTCTTGGTTTCAGCCAAGACCAAGTGTTTGCTTAATTATTTTTTGATTCATTTGCAAGCTGAAGAATTTTTATAAATAACATTTTATTCTCCCAAGTATCTTAATCTAGTTGTATCTGTTGAACTGTTACTGAATCAGGGGAATTGTGATGCTGTAGTTATGAAGGAGAAGGCACATTTAGACTAACCCTTGGTTTTCAGACATTTTTAACATCCCTTTCAAAAATTAGCCTAGGGTGAAAATGCTTGTTCTTAGCTCAGAGATATATGGTGTCCTTTTTAATGGGATGATTATGATAATAATTAGTATTCTGAGTGTGGGAGAAATAAAGTGTACTCAGCTGAGACACTTATCAGATGCTTCTTTCTTGCTAGCATAGTGGTTTATACTTAAAATATGCCTGAAAAGGAACAAATTGCCATAAATGAATTTACCAGGCCCCACACCAAGGTTAACAATGTGGAACAATGATAGTGCTTTTAGATAACACAGTAGAGGTGAGTTTGAAGGAGAATGTAAGCTGGTGATTTTCATGGATTTTGACAGAGTTCCTCTCCATACATGAAGGGTGCCATGGAAGAAAGCAGAGATGCGTTTGTTGGAAACATGAACTAGCTGGCAGCAGAGCTAGCATGGTTGGCAGCATATTTAAGGAGAAGCAAGGGAAAAGCAGCCTCAACAAAGAGAAACAAATTGACTACGCACTCAGTGCTGTCAAATGCACACATTTATCAAACTTAATATAAAAGGCTTTACTTATCTGTAGTAGTCGACGGTCACATTCATAACATATTTTTAAGGATGTGATATTTCAAATTGGCAGCATCACTTTAAGCTTCCAGTCCACCCACAGGAACAGTGGAATTGCCAATGGCTCCCTTGTGGTGTCTGGAACTTGTCCACCTGAAAATGAGAGAGAGAATCAACAGTGCCGTCATTAAGGCCTCGGGAGTCAAACATCTCAGAACGACCACACACATTAATATAATACCTTTGGATTAGTCCTGAAGGGTCACTGCGGGAGGGACAGAAGTGCAGATATATTAAACTGGAAAGAAATCACCTTATTTAAAGAGGCAGCGCTCTTTCCCTTTATTGCCTCTTTTATGATGATGATAAGAAGTCCGTGAATGATTGTTGGAATTTGTAATTTTAAACTCTTCCCGAAGTAGTGCTCATAGAACAATGACGTTACTAAAAATCCACTACAAAGAGGCCTGTGTTAACCGTAACTGGGTTTGGTGGTGCTGGTCAATGTTGTGTAAGGAATTTTAAGATTTTAAGATAACACTTGATTTTTCCCTTGTGTTCCTGTATTTAAGGTTTAGGTAGCAAACATATCTACTCAAAGAATGGCGACCCTTCCCATGTGAGCGAGCTCCTAGAGAGCTTCAAAAAAGATGCAAGAAGTGTTAAACTGAGAGCTGGAACACATCAGCTGGAAGATGTGACTGATGTACTGAAATGTTTCCTGTCTCAAATAGATGATGCCCTTCTCACTAAAGAGCTTTATCCATTTTGGATCTCTGCACTAGGTAATAAATGCAAGGCAAAATAAACAGTCTTGTTCATAGCTTAGAGGTGATCTTTTAGGAAAAGAACATGTAAATGTGAACTCATTAAAATTTTGAATACAAAATATTGTATTTATATATTTAATATATATACACACAGCAAACATCAAATTATTGAATAATCAATAAAAGTTTTCTATGTATATTATTAAAAAATCACTTTGAGAAATTATGGGTGAAATCCTAGCTCTACTGAAGTCAGTAGCAAAAGCATTAATTTGTGCACTCAGACCTGTAAATAATGTTCTTTGCCTGATCCTCTCTGTCTACTGCTTGCAAATATACAATCTTGTGTTGTGTTCCAGTAATATGTCCCAAGCTAAGTAAGGTTAGTCAATAGCTGGATGTGAGGTTTGCAAGTGCTGGAGAAAGTGGCATTGGAGTTCCACTAGAGACCATATATTTAGTAGGTGGTGCCTCTTCCTCTGAGTACATACTGAAGAGCCCTGGTGGTTAAGGGGCATGATACTAGTGATGCGATATTCCAGGGGTTGCCAAACTTACTGACACTCTGAGCCACATACAACAATCTTCAGAAATTCGAGAGTCAGGGCGCGCCTGCAGGGACTTAGGGCTGAAGCCCCAAGACCGTCCTCCCTGTTGGGCAGAAGCCAGAGGCAATGTGTGAGGGGGACACATGGAGTCATGTGCCCTCCCAGATTTTTGCCAGGATTTACTGGCCCTGCTTGGTCACATGGTACCACTGGGCCCCCTCCCTGCACAGCAGCTTCAGGAGTTGGCAAGCTGAGAGCTGCACCTTGGGTAGAGGCAATGGCAAACAGCTGGGAGCTGCAGGGACAGCCACTGCTTTTGCTGCTGCCTCTCCCCAAGGAGCTAAAGCAGAAGCCCCTCTCTGTAGCTCCAATCTGTTTGCTGCCTCTCCATACGAAGCTAACACCTGGGACCTGCAGGGAGGGGGCACTGAGGGTAAGAGGGGAGGCATTCCTGTGGGGGGGGATTATGCAAGCTGTTGGAGGGTCCAAACCTTTAAATTGTGCACTCTTTCCCCCCATCCCCCCAACTCACAGCAGGCACCAGTCGTCTCTGGCAGAAGCCCTTAGCTCCACCACCCCACTGAATGGCACAAACCCTGAGCTCCCACTTCAACTGTAAAAGAGCCGCATGCAGCTCATGAGCCGCAGTTTGGCCACCCTTGCCATATTCTGCATGAGACATAAATCAAGCTCTTGACTCTTGCAGTCGTTAAAGATCCTTTGACTTAATTAGTTCTATATGTGTATATATACACATCAGTATGGATGTATGTGTTACTAAATCTGTACTTGTGCTGTTGAGTAATTTGTTACTTATATATGCCTCTCTTTAAGAAGTACAAATAAAACAAACTTAAACCTGAAAGAAAACTGTGAGACTTCAACCTAAACCCAGCTTCATCTTATTTTAGAAGCCCAAGAATATGTCTCTCCACCTAATAGAGATCAGGATCAAGTCGATAGTCACATGTTAACTGGATTTAAAATTAGAGTGGTTGGTCGAAAGGTTTTTTGGGGTCCTTAGTTAGGAAAAACTTAAACATACATTTATCTACTCTGTAAACAGTGCTAGCTTTATGCCTTCTGGTATAATTATAGGAGGTGAAGATTTTGCTATTATGACCTTGATTTTTGTTGAGGTCAACATCCAGGTTTATTGACCTTTGGAGATAAATATTGTCTGAAATGAAAATAAATGTTTACCTGTAGGGACAATAAATCTTTATATTGTTTACAAATAAAAGTGAGTAAATATAATTAAGAATTATAACATCATAAATATTGACACCCTGGCAGTTTAAACTTTTGAGGTTTTTTCCTCCCAAGTGCGGTACTGGAATTGTAGATTCCTTTCAGAAGAAAGATGGCCCAAATGATTACATTGCTAGCCTTGGATTTGGGAGAGAGAGATTCAATTCCTTTATCTGCCACAGATTCCCTGTGTGACCTTGGTCAAGTAGCTTAGTCTTTCCGTGCCTCAGTGCCCCATCTGTAAAATGGAGATAGTAGCACTTTGCTACCTCACAGGGATGTTATCATAAATACATTAAAGATTGTGAGCTGCTCAGGTACTATAGTAATGAAGCACATAAGATTGATAACACTTACATGGCACAATCTTATTGACTATAAATACTGTATCTCCAGTTTCATTTTAAGAATAAAATATTGAATTTAAAAAGTATATAGCAGCATTAATTGCTCTCTAACTTTGCAAAACATAAAGCTAAATATAGAAGTTTGAGTACTGGCCATCTGAGAACTTGGCAAATTCGTGGGAGAGATAGCACCAGTAACTTAGAGAGACAATGTGGTTTAGGCAATAGCACATATTGTGGGAGACCATTCAAAAAGGAGCAGTTAGTAGGTTACAGATTTTTGTAATAAGCCATAAATCAAGAATCTGTAAACCACTAACCCCCTCTTTTTCTCCTGTGACTGCAGAGGTGTTAATGGGCCACTATACCTTGAATGTCCCTTATACTATGTGCTAACTACTTATGTTGAACAATCTGTTCATCCTTGTATTTTGCTGTGAAGATGGGATTGCCTTTCCCAGACCTGAAGAAGAGCTCTGTGTTGCTTGAGAGCTTGTCTCTCTCACCAACAGAAGCTGGTCCAATAAAAGCTATTACCTCACCCACCTTATGTTTCTATTATCCTGAGACCGACATGGCAACAACAGCACGGCTTAGTACCAGTAACTGGCCTGACGAAGTATAGGACTGAATTTTGAAAGTTAGATTGCTCTCATCAAGTCAGCAGTGAGAAAAAGTTTCATGAGCAACATTTTAAATTAGTTTTTTCATTGAAGGTCCATAATGAAGTCTCATTGACTAACATCCTGACTAGTGTATGTCACTAGAACTCTGTTCCAGCTTTGCAGCAGAGACTCCTGTTTTTGTTAAATATTACTAGGGGTACTTGTGTGACAGTTATAAATAACTGAAAGTGGGAGAGAATAGGTATACAAGATATGTGGAACAGAAATTTAAATGAATTTTTTATATTTTCCAGATAGTGAAAACAATATTTACAATAGTGCATTATATTTTTATGTAGTATTCTTAATACACCATCTTGCTAAACACTTAATAGAGATGGTTAGTTATTAGCTAGAGAGAACAGAACGATTGCAAAACAAGATTTGAGGCAGAAAAAAAGAGGAGAGGAAGAAAAGCATGATACGAGTTAGTGGTTTTATTCCCAAACCTGGCAAGGTAGGCAGCAGGTTCAGCTTTAGGTACATTGTAGAGAGTCTCAAAGTAGATGCAGGGTAGAGAGCAGAGTAGATCAATGAATAACACACAAGACGCGGGAGACTGTATTCAATCACTGGCTCTTCTACTGACCTGCTGTCTGATCATGGGCAAGTAACCTCACCTCAGTGAGCCTCTGCTTCTCATTTCACCATTCATCTCTCTTGTCTGTTTAGATTGTAAACTATTTGGATCACTGTGTGTTTTAATCCCAGTTGGGGCTTCTACATACTACTATAATAATAAGGTGCAAAAAAAAGAGGATATTCTCTCCCAAATCAAAGCAATTTACAAACTACATGCACTCTCTACATTTTAAGGCATTCTTTGAAAACAATTTATTGCTTTCTGATTAAATTGTAATTTTAAATGACTAGATCAGGGGTAGGCACATGAGCTGATTCAGTGGCACTCACTGCCTGGGTCCTGGCCACCGGTCCAGGGGGCTCTGCATTTTAATTTAATTTTAAATGAAGCTTCTTAAACATTTTGAAAACCTTATTTACTTTACATACAACAATCGTTTAATTATATATTATAGATTTATAGAAAGAGCCCTTGTAAAAACATTAAAATGTATTACTGGCACACGAAAGCTTAAATAAAGAGTAAATAAATGAAGACTCGGCACACCACTTCTGAAAGGTTGCCAACCCCTGGACTAGATGTTGCCATTGTAACAGGATCAGTATTGTTCTTGTTTTGGGACATGCATTATGGTGAATGTCCAGTCACTTTTTGTTTCCTCCTCCATTAGATATACAGAATGAAAAGGAACGAGTGAGGAAGTATGGAACTTTTATTCAGAGCCTTCCACCCGTCAATAGAGCAACTTTGGCAGCTTTAACTGAACACCTTTACAGGTCAGTGTGTCAGCAGATCGACTCACATTTTGCACCATAGCAGAGAACACTCAATAAGCATTTTTTACTTCACTGGCATGACTGAAATGTTATTAACACTTCCTATATCGATAAGTACCATTCAGAGCTATTCAACTCCTCATGGCTAATTTTACTGAATCATAAATAGGATTAATAGGATTTGCATTAATTTGTAATCTGTAAACTGTATTTTTCTTACATTTTAATTTTAACTACAGATACCAACACACTTTAAGGAACAATCTTGCACTGGCAGGAAGTTGCAGATATATAGTGAATATTAAATGAGTCTGTTAAGACCATCCTACCTGAATTTGTCATCCTCCAAAAGAGATGGGGCAGAAAGACCTAGGGAGTTTTAAAAGATTTTTAAAAGCCCTTTCTCATAAACTCTATCATGCATAGCAGTTCCTGAGAAGAGACGACTCTGAGGGAGAGTCTAATATGTATGATGGCTTTAAGAATTAATTTTCCTAGCTATGTTTCATTACTTTTTAATTTTGCAAGTGTAACAGCCTGGGGGACTATTTGAAACCATAGACTGAAACACATAGCAAAACCCATATTTCTTTCTAAGATAGAGTAAGCTGTGAAGAGTGTATCAGAATTGTACAGCTTGAATGCT
Organism: Gopherus evgoodei; assembly: GCF_007399415.2. Taxonomy (NCBI): domain Eukaryota; kingdom Metazoa; phylum Chordata; order Testudines; family Testudinidae; genus Gopherus; species Gopherus evgoodei. Next base: position 42,829,437 of record NC_044326.1, on the reverse strand, counting down.
CCTGCACAAGTCAGACTGAATTAAATTTATCAGTGTTAATTGTTGTTAAATAGTTGTGGGTTTTTTGGTAGTAGCAACTGAATACGTTCCATTGATGTTTGTCATAAACTAGCTGAATATCTCAAGTGGGGGTTCTGGAATGCCCGCTTCAGTACAATATACTAAATTGAGGAATAAAGCTGTAACAGGGATTATCCTTAAAAATTGTTATTTGTACCGATAGAATAATTTAAGTCATTGGTAATAATTCTTCATTCTTCTTCGAGTGATGGTCCTTGTTGTCTTACATTGTGGGTTATGCATGTGCACCATGCTCCCGTAGATGGAGAATTTGAAAGCAGTGTCCGCTGGTCTGTGCATGTGTCGTGGCTCATCTCGTGCCCATGATGAAGAGGATAAAGGTCGAGACAGACCAGCTGCCTCTTCAGTTCCTTCTCACTGCTGCCACATGGTCTGGGTCAGATACTTTAGTGTCCTCAGCTTTGGCTTAGTTCTATAAAATAAAACTTTTCAAACTAGATGATTCTTAAGTTTAAATAGTTTTTACTGTTTAGTATTGGATTAGTTTCCCAGGGGGACCTTCCCACTACCTTGTTCCCTGTTCGGGAACTGGACTCTGCCCAGGACTCCAGGCTTCAAACTCAGTGCTTCCTACCCATGATCCTTCTTGGGCAGCAATGACCGCTGTTTGTACTTCACTGGGGCATCTCTCATTGCAGTGTGATGCAGTATCTGCTGATTGTTCCCCAGCTGTATCTGAGAGAGGCGGGAACTTCATCTCCGCAAATATCTCATGGAGGACCCAGGCAGAGGAACACCTCTGTATATTAGCCTGATTCAGCAAAAAGTGCACCTCCTGCTTCAAAGTCCGATGCTGGTGCAGGAGAATCTACCCCGAAAGACCCCACGGCAGGGTCTTGTCGGGAAGCTAGGAAGCACTGTCATAAGCATGAAACTAAATCTTCCTGTAAGTCCACTTCATAGAAGTCAGACTCAGCTGTAAACAACTCCATCGGTTTGACCCATGAGGATTTAATATGTCCTAAGTCCCAGAGGTATGACAAGAAAGCCCATAAGCATTGGACTCCATCTCTACCAGACTGTGTTCCATCAGTACCATCCTTCCTGGCTTCTTCCAAACCCCAGGATTCAACAGGGCTGATGAAGTCAGATCACTGCCAACTATGGATACTATCCTCCTCATAGGCTCTGGTGGCCTGGACAAGCAGAACTCCCCTCACATCAGGGAGTTCTGTATCTGTTGCCCACCCCACAGGACATTTTTGCTGTCCCAGATCGGAATCTCCTTCTCTATTGGGCCCCTCCATTTCCAGGGACATATCACCACCTCTGGGAGAATCAGCTGCTGGAAGTAGCTTATCACCTGACCCATCTGCAGAATACATCTCCCCTCCAATGGCACCGACAATACCACCACTGGCACTGGAATCAGCCTTCTCCTCATCAGGAGATTTTGAGTCATCTACTGAACTGCTCTTCCCTTATTCTGTGTGTCCACCACAACTCAAAAGACCCTCACTGGCTTGGGAACAACCTCTGCCTCATCTAACTTTGAGCTTCTGCTACCCTATGCCATGGGGGTCCCTGTGATCACCTATCAGCCACTCCTACTGATCTACTTCCCCTAAAGAGTTGATCTGATCTGCTAGGGGGACACTCCTTGCCTCTCTGCTAAGAGGATGCTCAGATCTGCTCCCAGATATGACAGAGGAGGAGGAACATTACGCTCCTGATCTTGTGGTTCCACTGGAACCAGCAAGGCTGCCATCGTCATCCCTGGATAAAGTGGTGACTTCTAGTCCCCCTGCCTCTTGATGACTTCAGGCAGTTCCAGGACCTTCTCTGCAGAGTTTCTGGAAAGTTTCAGATATCATCTCTTAAAGAGATCCAGGACTCCCAGCACAAACTCTTAGACATCTTGCATGCTTCTGAAACCAACAGAATAGCTCTCCCTGTTAATGAAGCCGTATTGGTGCCAGTTAGGGCAGTTTGACACACTCCTACCACCAAAGGAGCTGAGAAGCATTATTATGTGGTGGCCAAGAATTTTTGTTTTCACTCCCCTTTCCCAATTTACTAGTGGTTCATGCCTCTTCTAAAAGGGTTAGAGAGCAGCATCCCCCATAAACTCCTGCTGACAAAGAGAGAAAATGCCTGGATCTGCTTGGAGGAAAGGTCTTCTCATCATCCAGCCGCTTAATACATTTTCCTGAATTACACCAAGTTTGTGAAGTTTGACAGCCTTCCATGTCAAGACAGAGCTCTTTTTCAAACTCTGATAGACAATCTGGTAGCGAGGATCACCCTCCAATCTGTAGTCGATGCTGCCTCTAGAGCTATAGCTACTGCCATTGTTGTGCACAAGGAGTCATGGCTCCATGTGTCAGGGTTTGCTAAGGAGTTCCAGAATGCCATTGAGGACCTCCCCCTTGATGAATAGCAGCTCTTCAACCGGAAGGCGGACAAGTCCTTCCATAGCCTGAAGGATTCCTGGGTTACCCTCCACTTGCTGTGGATATGGCTGTCACTAAGAGGAAGTTTCACCACTCACAGGTCACATCTAGATTTGTAAAAGCAGCAGAGTCCTGTGGTGCCTTATAGGCTAACACACGTATTGGAGCATGAGCTTTTGTGGGTGAATAAGGTCTATAAGGTGCCACAGGACTCTTTGCTGCTTTTACAGATCCAGACTAACACGGATACCCTTCTGATACTTGAGATCTAGATTTATGGCTCAGCAATTTTTCTGTCAGAGCACCTATGAACCAATACATAAGAGACCAAGGGTTCAAAAGTCCCACTTCCTTACACCCTCGGCAATAGGCTTGGCACTCAAGCTCAGTCCCTGGTTCAACGTTATTTTTGATGGGAGCTCAAGAGACACAGAACACTAAGATCAACACCTCCTGCCCCCGCTCCACACTATTTGAGGGTCATCTGAAAGTCTTTTTCAACCCCTGGAGTTGATGACAATGGACAAGTTGGTGCTGAGTGTTATCTGCTCTGGCATACAATACATTTTGCAATACTACCTCCTCCAGAAACCTCCTCCCTGCCCTGTGGAAAATTCTTATGTGAGAGTATTCTCAAGAAGTGAACTCCTTATTACAATGAGGAGCAATAGAACTATGCCCCCCCTCAAGACTAAAGGAGAGGGTTTAACTCCACCTACTTCCTAATATCCAAAAAGAAGGGCACTTGGAGACCAGTCCTTGACCTCTGTCATCTCAACTGTTTCATTCACAAATTCAGATTTTGCATGGTCACATTGGCAGTGATAATTCCAAGCCAATTGGCAAGCCAATTACAAAACCAGTTTCTCCTCCCTTGGTTTTCACACCTCAACTGCTAGAACAGGGCCTCATCCTCCCTGATTGAACTACCTCATTATCTCTAGCTTTCCTGCATGTATATACCTGCCCCTGGAAATTTCCACCACATGCATCTGACAAGTAGATATTTACCCACGAAAGCTCATGCTCTAAAACGTCTGTTAGTCTATAAGGTGCCACAGGATTCTTTGCTGCAAGTACAAGGTAAGTAACCTCCTCTTCCAAGTATAGGAAATGTAGGAAATAAGGTTAAAATCAGAAAATCGTGAGTTTTTAAGGTGCCCATGTAACCCCACACCACCTGGGAGTGGTGCTCTATCCCCTCAAGTGGCACCTAAACCACTTAGAGATTAATGAGTCTGCTACAGCCTTAACTAAGAGCCATGTGGCTTTTAGCTCATGCAGTAGAGGCTTATGCATTTAGTTCTAAAGATTCCAGGTTTGAATCCGCCTGTCGGTGTTGCACTCACTTTAAGCAGACATAGCAAAAGTTGGCACCTAGTGCCCTGTGGTATTTTAAAGAAATGGTTGTTTCTTAAAGAATCATATAGAGCATAACATGCTTGAGCATGTATTTGCATGTATAGCAGTGACTCTGAAAAGGATTTGGAGATTGTGGTGGATGCATAATCAGCTGAACACGAGCTCCCAATGTGGTGCTGTGGCCAAAAGGTTGTGATGTGTTCTCCATCACTGACAATTCTTAAATCAAGATTGGATGTTTTTTTCTAAAAGAGGTGCTCTAGGAATTAGTTTGGGGAAGTTCTGAGTTCAGACTGGATGATCACAATGGTCACTTCTGACTTGGAATCGGTAAAAAAAAAATCCTAGTACAATTAGTTAGAAAATTTTAACAGCACTATAGAAACAAAAATGTTTTAAGAGTTTCATTATCTCTTCCCCCATTTTCTGACCATATCCAACTTACACAGATCACAAAATGTAGTAGTAGTAGTATGAAGACGATTATTGATGTGACACCACTCACTACCATAGATGAGAGGCAGAAAGAAAGCATTAATTAATATTTATGTAAAAGTACATGAAATCATTACATACATGTAAAAGACTAGATAAAAATAGGTTAATTTTGTTTAGTAAAACTCTACTGTTGAAAATACGGCTGTTGGAAAAGCACTCCGTGTCCTTGAGTCGAGCCTTGAACAGTGTCAAGAACAATGGAGTATTCTAAATGGATTTATTCTCCTTCAAACAGGGTACATAAATGTTCAGAAATCAATTATATGAACCCGCACAATCTAGCCATGGTGTTTTCATCGTGTTTATTTCAAACTAAAGGACATACCAGCGAAGAAGTCAATGTAATAGAGGATCTAATTAAAAATTACATACAACTCTTCGATGTAAGTATCTTACATAACGTAGTGGCCTAAGTGCTCTGGTAATAGAATTTTGTAAAATGTGTGAAAATCTCTATGCATTTCATGATCTTGCACAAAGATGTTGTCTTCACAAATGTTTTTTGTGCAATGTTGGTTACACTGCTTCACAGTGTGCAGGATTCTCTGATGCTTTAGCTCTGTGGCCTTTGCTTTTTATTTGACTGCTTTTAGACATTAATTCTGAACTAGTCTAGACTGAAGAGAAAAAGCTGTGTTTATAGAGTTGCAGTGAATCAGTCTTTTTTCCAAATGAGTGCGCACAGCTCTTCTCGCTGGCATGAAGATGGCATAGTTTTTAATGAATTCCAAGATTGTGATCTTTAAAAGTGGTATGTTTGTTCACCTATTATGGTTCTTGTGTTGCAGCTAAGGTATGATAGTTTAGTCCCAGACTTTTGACTCAGTTAATGATGAGCACTTCAGAGAGATACTGTTTTCTTCCAAAGCTCTTTGCAGAAGAACTGAATCCAACTGAATTTATTCATTACTAGTGACTAACCATTGTGACCCACTATGCAGCATTCTTCATTTTTATATTGGGTCACAGAGGAAATGTGTTGATATAAACAGCTCAGTGGTATGGTGGATTTTATGGAAAAATCCTCTCTTTAGATTTACAATTGATAAAAAAATAGTGCCTCCTCTTTGATACTAGGAAAAAAATCTCTCAATCAGATGAAATACACTGTAAGTGTAATCACTCCTAAGGGTATAATGACCCTACTTGATTTTCTTAATGTAGTTAGCCATTATAAAGAATCCACTAAGGATGACAAAGTGTTATGTTAGTTTCCTTCTAACTTACCGAAATATCCATTTTTAACAGATAAATGAGGATCAGGTCAAACAAATGGATACAGAGAACCGCTTTATTACCAAGTGGAAAGACACTCAAGTAAGTGGTGAAACTCAATTGATTTGGGAATGATCATAACAAAAGAATGTTTTGTTGTCATGTAGCAGTTTTGTAGTTCTTTATGGTGATTTGCATAATGTACCTATTTTGAAAAGAGACATAAAACAGCAAAGTGAAACAACTGTGTCTATGCAGCGTTAGTCCCATGAAATTATCTAACACATAATGGGACTATATCTTACCTATATATCTCATTCAGATTTCAACTTTAGATATATTTAGTTCCATATGTTTTATAAACTCTGGAAAGTAGTGATCGGCGTTGCTAGGAAAACATTTTGAGCTCCTATCTTTAGGAAAGAATTCTCTGTATGTATTGGAATTATAAAACAAGCTTATCAATAGATAATGGCATGGTGTGAGCTTGGGCACCTCTGATTATCTTAGTGTTCAAACAGAATGCATAAAAAAGAGGCCATTTTCAATGCAGGGAGGCTTCAAACCATAACATTTATTTTTTTAAAAAACAAACCCACTTTGAATTGCTCTGTAAAGTTATTAGGAAGCTGTGGCATGCTATACTCTCTGCAAGAAGAACTGTTAAGTGAGTAGCTACATGCTTCATTAGCTAAGGTTTGAGTAGTGTTCACGAGTGGTCCCAATTAGAGCACATGGCAGTGATTCTAAGACAGGAGCTGAACCTTGGGAAGCTGTTGATCAGGTGGGCAGCTGAATTAACCATAACAAAAGGAAACCTATGAAACTTGTGATCTATGTAGGAGATCTGAAATAAGGTTGGGGAGAAGCCCTGGGAAGTTCAGTAATTTAGTAGGACTACAGGAGTTAATGTCATCAAACTATGAGTCAGTATTGGTGGCTGCCCTTCTCAATTATGTGTGTGGCGTAACACATAGTAAATCTCAAAGTACCTTAATTCATCAATAAAAGTAAGTTTGTTGTGGTGCTCATGGAAGTTGCATGTTCCACAATTCTCTGTATTTCTGCTGAGTTGTATTGCTTTGTCTCCTCTCCTTCTGCCATGGATGTCACATTTCATTGCCCTGGGGAAAGGTGGTGGTGTATAGCCATTTTGTGGATGTGAATGTATGAAAACTTGAATGCCTCTTTTGCTGTGTGTATGAAAATTCTGCGTCGTGTGAAGATTGTGTTGCCACTAGCCTCATTCATGGAATGTGTGCACCTGACTTTCTAGTGCAAAGGGCTAAATATAATACCACCACATGCCTCCTGTTGGCAAGGGACTGAAATTTACATTAAAAAAAGAAATACAGCAACATCTCATCTCTATTGCTTTTGATGGTGATGCTATTGAGAGAAGACTTTTGCTGGGAGGAATTAAGTCTTGATGCCTAAGATCTAGGCACATAGAAAGTTGGAGGAAAGATAATTTTTGTACCTTCTAACTGTGTCATTTCCTGGAGACTTAGCACCAAGGAATGCCTGAAATGAACAGTCCCTTTCATAGGATTTCATCCCCATAGGAAGTAACAGGGGAAGCTCCAATGGCTATGGTGCTATTTGCAGTTTCTTCTGGTGTCGCTACAGGTACAGCCACTGAAGCTAAGAGCGTAAATGAGAGAAGTGCCTTGGGAGTGAAGATTCCACTTGTACTTCCATGTGTTTGGAGTTGGTGAAAAAGGGAAATAGAAGGTGTTGGGCATGAGTGACCAATTTGGGAGCTCTGGTTGCTGATAGCTGAGTGCATTCAGCCAAAACTACAGTTCTGGACAGAGCAGAATGCTAGGAAGAGGCAGATGTGATGTTCCATGTTTTTTTGTGGAAAGATCACTATGGCACTTTCCTTAGGAATTGGTTCTTGTTCTGAAGGCTATTTTCAAAAGGAAAGAGGCTAGAGACTTAACCTTCAATTTTAAAAATGAGAAAGTAAGCTTCCTGCAGTCATTTGGTGTCATTTTAAAAAATCCCATTATGATATACTTAATTTTTCCACAGTAAAACCGAAGTGGGACAGAACCTAGTGGCTGATTGACCAGTATGTGGGAACTTTAGTAGTTGCTGGGAAGAAGAATTGTGAAAAGGCTGAATTGTGTTTCTGACTATTTTTGTTTTCACTTTGCTTGTAACAAATTCTACTTTATTTATAATAAGAGTTCATGTGTGATCAACCCACTACATTTTATAGCCCCTGGCTTGAGTCTCATCAGCCTATCAATAGCTGAGTTTAAATTCTTCCAACAAAAAGCACTTTTATTTCAACCTTAACACCAACAAAAAAACATATTCAACCTTGAGAGGGAAGTAAACAGAGTAAGAGGGGATACAGCCGTGGGCAGAAGAATTGGCATAAAGAGGAAGGTTAGGATAGCAGACTAACAGGTGATGCTGGTGGTAGAATGTCTGTGCCTAATCAGGTAAAGAATGTCAGTGAAGCCAAATGGCAAAAATTAATATGTCTGTACACTAATGCGAGGAGCCTAGGGAACAAAATGGAGGAACTAGAGCTACTGGTGCAGGAAGTGAAACTGGATATTATAGGGATAACAGAAACATGGTGGAATAGTAGTCATGACTGGAGTACGGGTATTGAAGGCTATGTGCTGTTTAGGAAAGACAGAAATAAAGGCAAAGGTGGTGGAGTAGCATTGTACATCAATGAGAAGGTTAACTGTAAAGAAATAAGAAGTGATGGAATGGACAAGACAGAGTCTGTCTGGGCAAAAATCACACTGGGAAAGAAAGCTACTAGAGCCTCCCCTGAGATAGTGCTTGGGGTGTGCTACAGACTGCCAGGATCTGATTTGGAGATGGATAGAGACCTCTTTAATGTTTTTAATGAAGTAAACACTAATGGGAAATGTGTGATCATGGGAGACTTTAGCTTCCCAGATATAGACTGGAAGACAAGTGCTAGCAAGAATAATAGGGCTCAGATTTGTCTAGATGTGATAGCTGATGGATTTCTTCACCAAGTAGTTGAAGAACCAACAAGAGGGTGCCATTTTAGATTTGGTTTTGGTGAGTAGTGAGGACCTCATAGAAGAAATGGTTGTAGGGGACAACCTTGGTTCGAGTGATCCTGAGCTAATTCAGTTCAAACTAGATGGAAGGATAAACAAAAATAGATCTGGGACTAGGGCTTTTGATTTCAAAAGGGCTAACTTTTTAAAGAATTAAGGAAATTAGTTAGGGAAGTGGATTGGACTGAAAAACTTGTGGATCTAAATGCGGAGGAGGCCTGGAATTACTTTAAGTCGCAGCTGCAGAAACTATCACAAGCCTGCATCCCAAGAAAGGGGGAAAAAAACATAGGCAGGAGTTGTAGACCAAGCTGGATGAGCAAGCATCTCAGAGAGGTGATTAAGAAAAAGCAGAAAGCCTACAAGGAGTGGAAGAAGGGTGGGATTAGCAAGGAAAGCTACCTTAGTGAGGTCAGAACATGTAGGAATAAAGTGAGAAAGGCTAAAAGCCAAGTAAAGTTGAACCTTGCAAGGGGAATTAAAACCAATAGTAAAAGGTTCTATAGCCATATAAATAAGAAGTAAACAAAGAAAGAAGTGGGATCGCTAAACACTGAGGGCTGGTCCACACTACGGGGGGGAAATCGATCTTAGATACGCAACTTCAGCTACGTGAATAACGTAGCTGAAGTTGAATATCTAAGATCAGATTACTCACCCATCCACACTGCGCGGGATCGATGTTCGCGGCTCTCCCTGTCGATTCCGGAACTCCGTTGGGGTTGATGGAGTTCCGGAATCGATATAAGCGCGCTCGGGGATCGATATATCGCGTCTAGATTAGACGCGATATATCGATCCCCGAGCAATCGATTTTAACCCGCTGATACAGCGGGTAGTCTGGACGTAGCCTCAGGATGGAAAGGAGGTTAAGGATAACCTAGGCATGGCCCAATATCTAAATAAGTACTTTGCCTCAGTCTTTAATGAGGAGCGTAGGGGTAATGGAAGGATGACAAATGGGAATGAGGATATGGAGGTGGATATTACCACATCTGAGGTAGAAGCCATACTTGAACAGCTTAATGGGACAAAATCGGAGGGCCCAGACAATCTTCATCCGAGAATATTAAAGGAACTGGCGCATGAAATTGCAAGCCCGTTACGAGAATTTTTAATGAATCGGTAAACTCAGGGGTTGTACCGTACGACTCGAGAATTGCTAACGTAGTTCCTATCTTTAAGAAAGGGAGAAAGAGTGATCCGAGTAACAATAGGCCTGTTAGTTTGACATCTATAGTATGTAAGGTCTTGGAAAAAATTTTGAAGGAGAAAGTAGTTAAGGACATTGAGGTCAATGGTAATTGTGACAAATTACAACATGGTTTTACTAAAGGTAGATCGTGCCAAACCAACCTGATCTCCTTCTTTGAGAAGGTGACAGATTATTTAGACAAGGGAAATGCGGTAGACCTAATTTACCTCGATTTCAGTAAGGCATTTGACACGGTTCCACATGCGGAATTATTAGTCAAATTGGAAAAGGTGGGGATCAATATGAAAATTGAAAGGTGGATATGGAGCTGGTTAAAGGGGAGACTACAACGGGTCGTACTGAACGGTGAACTGTCAGGCTGGAAGGAGGTTACTAATGGGGTTCCTCAAAGATCGGTTTTGGGACCAATCTTATTTAACCTTTTTATTACTGACCTTGGCACAAAAAGCGGGAATGTGCTAATAAAGTTTGCGGTTGACACAAAGCTGAGGGGTATTGCTAACACGGAGAAAGCCCGGGATATCATACAGAAAGATCTGGATGACCTTGTAAACTGGAGTAATAGTAATAGGATGAAATTTAATAATGAAAAGTGCAAGGTCATGCACTTAGGGATTAATAATAAGAACTTTAGATATACATTGGGGACGCATCAATTGGAAGCAACAGAGGAGGAGAAGGACCTTGGGGTATTGGTAGATCAAAGGACGACTATGAGCCGCCAATGTGATATGGTCGTTAAAAAAGCTAATATGGTTTTAGGATGCATCAGGCGTGGTATTTCCAGCAAAGATAAGGAGGTTTTAGTACCGTTATATAAGGCACTGGTGAGACCCCACCTGGAATACTGTGGGCAGTTCTGGTCTCCCATGTTTAAGAAGGATGAATTTAAACTGGAACAGGTTCAGAGACGGGCTACTAGGATGATCCAAGGAATGGAAAACCTGTCATATGAAAGGAGACTCAAAGACCTTGGCTTGTTTAGTCTAGCCAGAAGAAGGCTGAGCGGGGATGTGCTTGCTCTTTATAAATATATCAGAGGGATTAATATTAGGGAGGGAGAGGAATTATTTAAGCTTAGTACCAATGTAGATACAAGAACAAATGGGTATAAACTGGACACTAGAATGCTTCATATTATTATTACTTAGAAAATCAACCTAAAGTGTTGCTCTGTTTGGTGGTTGTTATGTTCTATTGAAATTAATGAGTATTACCATGGACTTCACTGGGAAGAGAGTTCGTCCAATACTGAGTGCTTTTAAAAACCTCAACCTTCCTCTTTAGTATTATGAAAGTGACTTGCAGCTGGCTGCCAAGTGATACTGCATAAGGTACATAGTCATCTAGTCCTTTGAAATTTTGGCTACATCTAAACTTGGAGCCAGAGGCGTGTGTGATTCTGATCTCATGACAACCATGCACTGACTCAGCTAGACCTAGCATGCTACAAATAGTAGTGTAGCCGTGGCAAAGAGCATGGATTAGCTGTCCTGCTTACGTAACCGTATGTAGAACCCTGCATGGATACAAAAATACGTGTCTGCATCCGATCTGCATCCACAAGAATCCACTTGTATCTGACTCACAATCTGCACTCTATCTTTTATCTGCATCCACACCACATCTGCAGTGCGTCTGTGTGCATGCGTGTGTACTGTATATAGGCTCTCAAAGGCAGGAAAGCAGCTCTCTGCAGCTCATAGCCTATGAGGCTGCTTCCCTGCCTTCAAGACCCTATTCACCCTCTCCCCCAACCCTTATATAGAAAAAGGAGAGGTGATAGATCAAGAAAGGCAACAAAATCCCCCATGCTCCTATCACCGCAGTTTAAGCAGACAAGCAATTTAGGAAAACTCTCCCAACTTCATTACTGTATCAAGTCAGTTGGAGAGGGAGGCAGCTGCTTCTGTAAAGAGAGTTAGTAGCCTATGTTTCCACAGTCATACTACTGTTTGTCATGCATTAGCTCTATAAGAACTAGCATGTCTATGCAAGCTGGAAATCACACTCCAAGTGTAGGTGTAGCCTGAGTGAGAATCTTATTGCAATTAAGGTCTGAGAGTCAAAACACTGCTCTCTGGAAATATAGTTGCTGTTCCATCATAATACATACATGTAGGAGCTAGAGCAGGGAGAGTAAATAATGCAGGTACTTAAAATGAACAAACTTAAAGGGGAGGTTAGACCTATATCATTTTCTCTGTGCTGCTGATATAGAAAACTATACGGAAAAGCTAACGTGCCCAGATTTCTTTTGCAACCCAAGAAAGGTCTCATGTCTGAAATGTCACTTATGATGATCTCGTTTTCCATTCCAGTTGGCAGTTCATTGACCACTGTGTGTTCTATCTGCCAAACATTTTGCCAGCTATTTGTAATTTTCAGCACATTTCGTTTATGTACAGTTGTTTACATAAGCCCAGTAGAAATCAAATGTCAGCTTCATTCTTTCTTGCAACCCTATTTTGTAATATAAAAAAGCAAACTTTACCAGGAAATAAGATTTTCAGAGTCTGTACCACTGTAATTAAGAACTTTTCTTCAAAGTAGCTTCATAATGTTTTCCCTCATAAATGCTTCCAATAGTTTTCTATTCTCAGGGGCTAAACTAACTTTAAAGTCACAATTTCTCCATTATGTCAGTTTTTGTAGAAATTGAGTGATGCAGTGTATTTACTTTTCAGTCTCTGTAAACTAATCATTTTTTTTTCATAGCTTCCCTTGCTACCTCATTATTCTATTCAGTATCCTATTACCTACACTATTAAGCTTGAATCTGTTCACCCTGTTCAGCCTCCTCAGATTTTAACCCATATATATTCATGTAAGTGTGCGTTGTATAGCATGATTGTGTGTCTGTGTCTCAGAATTGTGACCCAAATTATTGTACTTACCATCATTTCGATGCTAGTCTTGATATTGGATCAAATATGAAAGGTCCAGTTTTTTTCAAATTAACTATTAACCTCTCCCTTTCCCCACACTCTTTTTTCATTCTCTTTCATATTATATCTTCCCAGAACTCCTGCTACTGCATACACAATCACAGAATTTCAAATTATGCCCCTTTAAATTGGCATATGACTATCTTCTTAAGAGCATAGGTTCTGCATCTAGCCTCAGTACTTTAGTAACTTGATATTTTCTCTTTGGAACAATGAAATTTGTCGTCCACAATGTAGATGGCTTTATGGTTATGAATGAGTAAGCCAGATTCCTATGGAAAATTCTCTATCTAGTCATTTTAAAAAAAAAAGAATTAGTTTGGAGTTTTTTATATTTTCCACTTGGTCATCATTAAATTTTGTTTTCACTTTGCTTCCATAATCAAGTCCTTAATAAAGGTCTGAGTTACCAAAATTGTTACAATTTATATTTCTGGATATATGAACTAATATATAGTCAACATAGAATCAGTTTCTTTAATCTTATCATAAAAAAATTCTACTTATTAGCACAATATTTGCCAGACCACTGGCCCATTAAACTAAGCGTCCTATTTTCAGTGTTGGCCAATATCTGATGTCTAGATGGGAGTGAAAAAAAAATATCCTTGAAGCCTTTAGCCGATTGCCTGAAGATGTCCATGGAGAGTGTAAATGTGTGGGGGACAGAAACCTTGTTTTATTTCTAATTGGAAGCAGATGGTTTGGTTGCACTTAGTATGCATACCACACATGCTATTAATGATCTCAGATTTTTTTTTTGAAGATCTTCATTTTATCTTAAAACTTTGACTTTTGCAACAGTGAATTCCACAAAATGATTAAACATTGCATGTAGAAATTTCCTTTTCGTTTTTTATACATTTACGTGCCATTATTTTCACTGAATGAGCTTTTGTCTTTTTTTCAACTTCACCACTTACTAAAGTCATACATATTTCTAAAATATATGCCCGTACAGGATTACATAGGTACCATTAACTTTTACTGACCACCAGTCTTTACTGTTATCAGGAATTTGATGTTTCACTATACTTTTTATTGCAAACAACACAAACCCTCAGTTAATGTAAATACTGAAGGTGATAAATACCCACTGTAAATAGACATTTTTATGATCGTATTCTTTCATGAAATAATTAACAAAGCAAAAAAGCGTGTGCAAGCGCTAGGGAGGATTGAACTTTAAATGTTGTTTTTAAACTATTTTAGTTAATGATATTTCTAATTAATTGTTTCCTTGTTTCTTATTAAAGTTTGTCCCACATTTTATCACCACCACCACCCAAAATCCAAACCATTGGCTTTCTTATATAAAGAGCTATATATTCTCCTTCATCCTGTGAGGGGAAGCAAATGAATGATGAACTAAGTTGAAAGGAAAAAAGAATCATATTGAAGAGTTATATACCATGTATGCTATGTCTTCTCCAAACCCCATACAAGTTCTTCTTCAGTAGTAATTTGTGATGTAGATAGCAAAGGTACGGTGCTGGAGAGCAGATGCTCCAGTCAGCTTAATACCCTAGGAAAACAACCTAGAAGCTGCAAATGGACCATCTTTAACTTCCCACTGTCATTTTAAGGCAGAGAATTTTAATTTCAGTTCCATTGACTTTGCCAGGAATCATGCTCAGGAACATCAGTTGTTCTGCAGGTGCAGCAACAGGGGACCATATGACAATATGAGCTGGCTGTGCTGCCAGGGCGAGTTTCATTAACTCCTGTCTGGTTTGTGGTTGTGGATGAAGAGTTTAAAATCTCTGAGAAATAGAACTTTTGCCATGCAAAGGGCATTAGGAGCCTTACAAACTCTCCTACCCCAAGTTGTTCTTTTATCATAGTTGTGAAATGTGTTTATGTTGGTGAATGAATCAGGTAAATTTGAGATCAACTTCTGACCATACAGTTGGGCTAATATGACAGATTGAATTTCTAAGCTTGGACAACTAAACACAGATCTCTTCTGACTTGCAATCTGGAGGTGGATCTCTGAAGCACAGGCTGTTTTCCCAATAATGTTCACCCATGACTGGTATAGCTAGAATTCCTGTTCCTGAACCTATACTTCAAAATTCATATGCATTTTGATAGATGTGATCATGTCTGCATTAGTCAAGTTCAGATTTCTTCCTGAATCAGTTGCCAACCCGATGGTAGAGACTTCCTATGATTAGGCTACGATTTAGTCAAGGGTATTTTTAGTAAAAGTCACGGACAGGTCACAGGCAATAAACAAAAATTCATGGCCCGTGAGCTGTCCATGATTTATACTATAAATAGCCCTGACTAAATCTTGGGGGGAGAGAGGGGAGTCGCTGCTGGTGGATAGAGGAGCAGGGCCAGTGGCTGCTCCGGCCGCCCTGGGGAACACTGCCCAGAGCAGCCTGAGCAGTGGCTGACCCCAGAGCCAGCTGTTTGGGCGGACTGGGGACAGCCACACTGACCACTGCAGAAGTCAGAGGTCATGGAAAGTCCATGTTTTCTGCAACCTCCAAGACAGACACAGAGCCCTATCTATGATTGATCAGATGGAGCAGAATGGCTTCTCCCAGAGTCAGTGCCTGGTGCTTTCTGCAGCTTAGAAAATGGAAGAAGGTTTGTGTGTTGAAAAGATTCTATTAATGCTGTGAAATAATGATTATATTTTCCCAATTATGAAAAAAGCTGTATACATTTTTAAGCATTTTAAGTTTTGTAACTTATGTGTTTTGTTTTAGGTTTCCCAAGCTGGAGATTTGTTAATTGAAGTTTATGTGGAAAGAAAAGAGCCAGACTGTAGTATTATAATCAGGGTTAGTATGTAAAATTGTTATAACTTGTTGATAAACTTTTTTTATGGAGTGAAACGAATTTGTTTTCTTTGTATGTAGTTTTAGCGTGTCTCTTGTTACATTTGTGTTTATTAGTTCATGTCTTTTCCCATCTTTATTTAATTTTTCTTTTTACAGTCAAGCTATGGCTTAATTGAAATCTGTAAATAGTATTTCTCTTGTACTTTTAAGCAGAAGGCTATGGCATAATTTTAAAGCAGAGACCTCCACTTTCAGTTTTATGGCAGAGTACAGCAGTATTGATACTCACAGCAACACCGCTAACAATTGCCTAGTGATTTCTGCAGTTTATTTAGCAGCACAAGGTTATTTAGAAGGCCTTCCTCCTGATGTCTCTTTCTGCCCAAGGCTGTCTGCCTTGCTTAGGTGCAGAGAAGCCTAACCTCCCCACTCACTATAATTGAGATTTCCAGCCTCGGGTCTAACAGAGCTCCTGAAAAGTACTGGGCTCTAAGCAGTACTGCTCTAATGTTCAAATGTAAAGGAGAACATTAAATTTCTGCAATAATGAAGGATGGATATGATTAGAAAAGCAATTTTAGCAAGATACCTATTAACCTTGTTAGGGTTGTCTAGTTCCATTTTATTATCATTTTATGCTGCATGGGACATATCAGCCAAAAAAACCCTGGATGTTTTTGTTTTGTTTTTAAAGACCAAAAAATTCCAGTATCATTGACTGGGATGAGAGAGAGTCAGGGAGGGAGAACGGTACCAAAAAACAGTGTGTCTGTAGTAATTGTTACCTGTTAGATCATAGCATGCTCTTTCTTTCTGTTTCACATGGAACTGAGCTGTAGTGCTTTAATTTTGGGGAAGGAAGGGTAAAGATAAAGGAAAAGGTTTGAAGTTACAGTTTTTAGCTGGATAACTTCCAATCTGATGCAGCAAAATTGATGAAAATGTACTGGCCAGCAATTTGAGAAATAATTACTGGATTCACAAACTTGGTATTTCTATGATTCTACTTAAAAAGAAAAAGTTGGACTGTTTTTCCATCACAAAAGTATAAAATGTCTGCACAAGTCAGAAGCAATTAGTACTTCAGAAACTATGTATTAAATTTTGAACTGCTACAATCTGTATCACAGGTATCGCCTTTGACAGAGGCAGAAGAATTAACTAATGATGTATTAGGAATAAAAAACATCATTCCCAACAAGGATGAGATCTGGGCTGCTTTTGAAGTGATTGAAAATGGAGAGCTAGGTTAGTGACTTTTTTTCAACAATATTTGTGTTTTCTTACCACATTATTATTGGTTTATTTTGGAAAGTTAACCAAATCAAAACTCCCTAGCTCTTCTTCGAGTGATGGCCCTACATGTATTCCGTACATGGATGTGGATGTGTGCCAGGCATCTAAGTCTGGAAGTTTTTCCTTAGCAGTGTCCCCTTGTGCTCAGAGATGAGGGTATAATATTTCAGGTGGGTCAATGCGTCTCTGGTTCCCTGTTACTGCCTGTAACAGCATCCCTTCCCCTGCTGGCAGTGAGAGAGTCATCCAGAGACCTTTAGGTGAAGTGCCCACCTGGTGCTTTTATTTACAGGCTGTATTCCCATCACCTTTCCACCATACAAGTAGTCCCCTTCTTGCAGTCCACCAGCAGGAGAGGGGGGCAAGCTATCTGTTTTTCCTCTACTGCACCTTTCCTCTTTCCAGCTCCCACCCTGACTTCCTTCCCTTTGGGGCTCTTATCCAGCCCCAGCCTGTTGAGGCAGCAGCTTCTCAAGCTTCCTTGATCAGGGACAGGTGGTCTACCCAGCTCCAATTCACCTCCCTTAATTGGAGCTGGAGTGACAGAGGGTTGGCTAAGCAATTTTCTGCTTAGCACCCTGTCACACTGCCGTATGGCCTTAGTCAGAACCCTTGTTCCCTTGCACTCTTAGCTTTTGCTATGACAGCGACTTCTATCCATTTGTATATAGTTATAGGTGTAGATAGTAGTTCCTTTTGCACATCACTGAAACTATTTGTAACCATTGCTGATTGATCCAAGGGCCAAGCCTTCTGCTGCGAGTGAATCTCCAGATGGGTCTCCAAGTGCATCCACAAATGCTAAACACAATCTAATGTGCCACCACCTGATGAAGTCACAGTGCACTCTATATAAGCACAAGCAGCCACATCAGCCTGCCTTGCAGATGTCCCATGGCAAGACATCTGTTGTGTACCCTGGGACTCATCTCCACACTCACGTCGACCAAACAATAGCTGCAGATTCCACTGTAGGCCATGCGGTACTACAGATTGCACTTCCTCTCACATCCACCTCCATGCTGATCGCTGCTTGCTACTCACCCACATATAGAACACATATAGGAACTATCGCTCGAAGGAGAAGAGGAGGTTTACTTACCTGTAACTGGAGGTTCTACGAGATGTCTGGTCCCTATTTGTATTCCAATACCCACCCTCCATCCCCTCTGCTGTGGACTGGTCGACTCAGCGGTAAGAAGGACACTGGAGAGGCGTTAACCCGCACAACCTATTATGTGCCCTTGGCTGCGAGCACAAGAGGAAGCACGATGCACATGTGGGTCAATAGATACTGTTAAGGAAAACTTCTGGACTCAGGAGCATGGCACGTGTGTGCACCCATGTATGGAATACAAATAGGGACGACACATCTCTAAGAATCTCCAGTTCCAGGTAAGTAAACTTCATCTTACTTGTAGCGGAAACCTAAAACTAAAAGTCAAAACAGAAAGCCTGTTAATATAACAAAGGCCCATTCCACCTCTTTGGGCATCAGAATTTCAAAGTGATCCTTTCCTCCAATTTAGTTCAGTAAAAACTGATTTAATAAGTTGGCTTGAAGGCTCATAAATATGTGTAGAAAAATGTTGTTGGTTCTTGGTAAACTTATGGCCCATACTTCCAGGAAAAAAAAAACAATGGAAGATCAGCATTTGGTTCTAAGTAATACTGACTGTAGGGGAGAAGGTGCTTGAAGAAAGTATGCAGTTCTTTAGAGAGAATGCACTCTTGTTAATTTCTTTCAGTCAATTTACTTTTAAAAAGCTAGAAAAAAACACAATCAGAAGTGTTTTACATTTTACATTTATCGCACTGGGCTGTAAGATACATAATGAGGTCTTGGAACACTGCTGTAAATATCACTGTAAAGCTGTCAACGCCAAAGGCCAAAAGGTCGCAATATAGTTCGTAAGTTTTAAGGAGAAATTAAAAAAAGTGTTATAAGTACTAAATATCTTCTACTAATCCAACACTTGGAGTGCAATTTTAATGCTGGAACTCATGGTTAAAGTGACAGAGGTTATTAAAATGAAAGTACATTCTATTATAAATTTAAACATAGTAAGAGAAGGACGGCAGCTATGCCATCATTGACATATTATTACTAATATTTTGTATCTTGTCACCCACTCACTAACCACAGGGTCCATTTTGACATTTTGAAAGATATACACAGTCTTAGGAAAAAAGCATGTATAGTGTGTACAAAGTAGGGTTTATTGAGATTTTACATTTCTGTGTGTGTGTGTGTGTGTGGTATAGAATAACGTGGTACATGTATAGTTTGGTGGTGGTTTTTGCAAAGTGCGAAGTCATTTATTTCTTTAACATGGGTCATTCTTTATTAAATTTAAAAACAATAAATTAAATGGGAGGAAAGTTATGAAAAGTCAGGTTGTCAAATTCCCTGGATTGCCATGGATAATCCCAAAACACATGATCTGGAATATAATTTTGAAAATCCCTTAAAGCAGGGGTTTTCAATCAGGGGTCTGATGTCCCTGGGTGGGGAGGGGGCGATCAGGTTTCAGGGGGGCCGCCAAGCAGGGCCAGCATTAGACTCACTGGGACTCAGGACAGGAAACTCTGCCACATGAGGTAGACGCCCAGGCCCTGAGCCCCTCCACCCAAACTTGAAGCCAAAGGCTGAGCAATGTAGCTTTGCAGGGGCCCCTGTGGCAGGAGGCCCTGCTTACTACCACCTAATGCCGGCCATGTCTTTTATGTGCAGAAAACCTGTTGTTATGACACAGGTGGGCCGTAGAGTTTTTAAAGCATGTGGCAGGGGAAAGTGGGCTCAGAAAGAAAAAGGTTGAGAATCCCTGTCTTAAAGAATTACCGGAATTGCTGCCATACTTAGTGCTGGCCTAGCAGTATCAGCAGACATGATGGGATTGAATCACCACCTTTCAATTAAATTAAGTGCCCAAACTCTCCTCAACATTTTAGAATGCATGAGCATTGTTTGGCTCCAAAGAGGTTGTAATGGCGTCAAAGACTCCTACCTGTAATGCAGCCAGAGGGATCACAAAACTTTGGCATTTAATTGACTTACTTATTTTGACTTACTGCAATGACAAATGATGAATACAAACAGATCTTTTATTATTTAGATAGTACCTGAAATGTACTCATTTGCTGAAGTATTGAAATGAAGTACAAATTTGGCAAATGAGGATTTAAGGGGATATGAAAGGAGGGGGCGGGGGCAGTGGAAAGAGATAAAAGCAAAGGCGCAGGTAAGCTAGGTTGTGAAGTATTTTGGATGCAATGACAAGTACAGCGTTGGCCTCAAAGGCTGACTGAACTAGTGATGTTGGAGGTGGTGTAAAACCAAGTTTAGGGGGAGACCCTACAAGCCTTGTGTATGATAAGGGTCTGGGGGAAGCCAATAAAAGCCAGACATTTGCAAAGTTCAGGGAGTTAATAAATAGGAGGCAAACTAACTAAACACAGGAGACCTGATTCAATGTCTCGGTTAAGTCAACAGAAGTCTGTATGTTTCTATTGTTTGAAAGTCTGCCTGAGGGACCTACTGACACAAGCAGCCTATAATCCCTACTCCTCAGAGTTGAGGGGAGGAACCTGTGCAACACAGGAAGCGGGTAAATTGTTGGAGGTGGGAGATGAGATTAGTAAACCCGGGAGAGGCACTTTTCAGCAGAGATTCTGTGGAGTCCTGGCTAAACTTAAAAAAAGACGGTTACTCACCTTTGTAACTGTTGTTCTTCGAGATGTGTTGCTCACATCCATTCCAGGTAGGTGTGCGCGCCGCGCGTGCAAGTTCGTCGGAAACTTTTTTACCCTAGCAACTCCAGTGGGCCGGCAGGTCGCCCCCTAGAGTGGCGCCGCCATGGCGCTCTATATATACCCCTGCCGGCCCGCCCGCTCCTCAGTTCCTTCTTGCCGGCTACTCCGACAGTGGGGAAGGAGGGCGGGTGTGGAATGGATGTGAGCAACACATCTCGAAGAACAACAGTTACAAAGGTGAGTAACCGTCTTTTCTTCTTCGAGTGATTGCTCACATCCATTCCAGGTAGGTGACTCCCAAGCCATACCTAGGCGGTGGGGTCGGAGTGAGAAGTCGTGGCACGGAGCACTGCAGTTCCGAAGGCCGCATCCTCCCTCGACTGCTGGACCAGGGCGTAGTGGGAAGCAAAGGTGTGGACCGATGACCAGGTCGCTGCCCGACAGATTTCCTGGATGGGCACACGGGCGAGGAAAGCCAGCGACGACGCCTGCGCCCTGGTAGAATGCGCAGTCACACGGCCCGTAGGGACATGGGCCAAGTCATAACAAGTCCTGATACAGGACGTAACCCAAGAGGATACCCTCTGGGAGGAGATAGGAAGACCTTTCATACGATCTGCTACCGCCACGAAAAGTTGGGGGGATTTCCGGAAGGGCTTAGTCCTCTCTATGTAGAACGCGAGAGCCCTACGGACATCCAACGAGTGGAGCTGCTGCTCCCTGCCTGAGGAGTGAGGTTTTGGGAAAAAAACCGGAAGGAAAATCTCTTGGTTGACATGAAAGGCTGAGACCACCTTGGGCAGAAAAGCAGGGTGTGGCCTCAGCTGCACCTTGTCCTTGTGGAAGACCGTATATGGGGGGTCTACCACAAGAGCTCGGAGCTCCGACACCCGTCGAGCTGAGGTGATAGCCACTAGAAAGGCCGTTTTCCAAGAGAGGTAGAGCAGGGAGCAAGTAGCTAACGGCTCAAAGGGGGGTCCCATGAGCCGGGACAACACCAGGTTAAGATCCCAGGTTGGAGCAGGGGGACGGACGTTAGGGAATAAACGTTCCAGCCCTTTAAGGAATCTCGACACCGTCGGGTGAGAAAAAACGGAGCGACCGTCCGCACCCGGGTGAAAGGTGGAGATAGCTGCTAGGTGGACTCGCAACGACGATAAGGCCAGACCTTGCCCTTTGAGGGACAAAACGTAGTCTAAGATTTCGGAAACCGAAACTTCCATAGGGCGGAGATTTCTCTCTACGCACCAACAGGAGAAGCGCTTCCATTTCGCTGAATATGTGGCTCTTGTGGACGGTTTCCTGCTGCTCAAGAGCACCTCTCTCACAGGCGTAGAGCAGCGCAGCTCGGAACCAGTCAGCCACGCAGGAGCCACGCCGCTAGGTGCAGCGACTGCAGGTCTGGGTGACAGAGGGTCCCGTGGTCCTGGGTAATCAGGTCCGGATGAAGGGGCAGGGGAACTGGGTCGGCTATGGCCAAGTCCAGCAGCATGGTGTACCAGTGCTGCCTGGGCCACGCCGGGGCCACCATGATCACGAGAGCCCTGTCCCTGCGCACCTTCAGGAGGACCTTGTGGACCAGAGGGAACGGGGGAAATGCATAGTACAGGTGGGTCGACCACTGGATGAGGAAGGCATCCGCTATCGACCCCGGCTCCCTGCCCTGAAAGGAGCAGAACGCTTGGCACTTCCTGTTCCCCTTGGACGCGAAGAGGTCCACCCGGGGATAACCCCACCTCCGGAAAATGGAGAGAGCGACGTCCGGGCAAAGGGACCACTCGTGTGACAGGAAGGATCTGCTCAATCGATCTGCCAGAGTGTTCCGTACTCCAGGGAGGAAGGAAGCCCTGAGGTGAATGGAGTGGGCTACGCAAAAGTCCCAGAGACGTATCGCCTCGTGGCACAGGGAGGAGGACCTGGTGCCGCCCTGCTTGTTGATATAGTACATGGTCGTCGTGTTGTCCGTGAACACGGCGACACAACGACCCTGAAGCTGATGACAAAACGCTTGACAAGCAAGGCGGACCGCTCTCAACTCCCGTATGTTGATGTGGAGCCCCACCTCCTCCTGGGACCACAGGCCCTGTGTCCGCAGGGTCCCTAGGTGGGCCCCCCAGCCTAGATCTGAGGCATCCGTTGTCAGGGATACCGATGGCTGAGAGGGGTGAAAGGGAAGACCCGCACATAATACGGACTGGTCTAACCACCAGCCGAGAGAATCTAAGACCTTCTGGGGGATTGTGACTAACATGTCTAAAGGTTGCCTTGCCGGCCTGTAATGACTGATAAGCCACAGCTGGAGAGGCCTCATGTGGAGCCGAGCGTAGCCGGTCACAAAAGTGCACGCCGCCATGTGGCCTAACAGGGTTAGACATGTCCTCACTGACGTCAATGGGGCTGACCGCAAACGTTGAACGATCGCCGCCATGGTCTGGAACCGTTGCAGAGGCAGCGAGGCCCTGCCCACAGTGGCATCCAAGACGGCCCCGATAAATTCCACCTTCTGCGTGGGCCTCAGAGTGGACTTGTCTGTGTTTATCAAGAGGCCCAGTCTTGCAAATATGGCGGTGATCATGCGGACATGGCTGTTGACCTGCTGTTCCGACGTGCCCCGAATCAACCAGTCGTCCAGATAAGGGAACACGTGGACACGGTTGCGCCGAAGATGCGCCACGACAACTGCCATGCATTTTGTAAACACCCTCGGGGCCGTGGACAGGCCGAATGGGAGGACTGCAAACTGATAATGAAGAGCCCCCACAACGAAGCGGAGAAAGCGTCTGTGGCGCGGCCAAATGGCAATGTGGAAATACGCGTCCTGCATGTCGAGGGCGGCGTACCAGTCTCCCGGATCCAGGGATGGAATAATGGTCCCCAGGGATACCATGCGGAACTTCAACTTCACGAGGTATTTGTTGAGTTCTCGCAGGTCGAGGATAGGCCTGAGGCCCCCCTTGGCCTTGGGGATCAGAAAGTAGCGGGAATAAAACCCTTTGCCTTTCTCGTTTTCCGGAACCGCCTCTATAGCTCCTTTGCTGAGGAGCGTCTGCACCTCCTGCCGAAGGAATTGCTCGTGAGAGGGGTCCCTGAAGAGGGACGAGGAAGGAGGGCGGGAAGGAGGAAACGAAACAAACTGCAGGCGGTATCCCGTCTGCACCATGCTTAAGACCCAGCGGTCTGATGTTATTTGGGACCACGCCGGGAGGAAAAACGAAAGGCGGTTTGAAAACGGGGGGAAAAGATCCATAGGGGAAACTGTTACCGCGCCCTCGGGCGCACCTTCAAAATGAAGGCTTAGGACCAGGCGGGGGTTTTGAGGAGCCTTGGTTCTGCCCCCCTTGGTTCCCAGACTGCCTGCGCCTGCCGTTCCTGCCGCGGCGCCTGTAAAGGTCCTGCCGCTGGCGGAACTGGGAAAACGGCCTACGTTGTTGCTGTTGTTGCGACCTAAAGGGTCTACGCTGCGTCACGGGGGTGTGCATCCCGAGGGACCGCATGATGACCCTGTTGTCTTTTAGACTCTTGAGTCTGGGGTCTGTCTTATCGGAAAACAGGCCCTGGCCTTCGAAAGGAAGGTCCTGTATAGTGTGCTGGAGCTCCGGCGGAAGGCCGGAAACCTGCAGCCAGGAGATGCGACGCATCGTAACTCCTGACGCGAGGGTGCGGGCAGCCGAGTCCGCAGCGTCCAAGGAGGCTTGTAAGGCCGTGCGTGCGACCTTCTTGCCTTCGTCCAAGATGGCCGTAAACTCTTGGCGAGCATCCTGTGGCAGCAGCTCCTTAAATTTGTCCACTGCCACCCAGGAGTTAAAGGCGTATCTGCTCAGCAGGGCCTGCTGGTTAGAGACCCTGAGCTGCAGCGCCCCAGCCGAATACACCTTACGGCCAAGGAGGTCCATCCGCCTGGCCTCTCTGGACTTGGGGGCCGGAGCCTTCTGGCCGTGACGCTCCCTATCGTTCACCGATTGCACTACCAGTGAACCGGGAGTCGGGTGAACATGTAGATATTCATAGCCCCTAGAAGGGGCCATGTACTTTTTCTCGACTCCTTTCGCTGTCGGAGGGATGGAGGCCGGGGACTGCCAGATAGTATTGGCGTTGGCCTGGATGGTCCGTATGAAGGGCAGGGCGACCCTGGTGGGAGCATCAGAAGAGAGGATGGTGACAATTGGGTCCTCTATCTCCGAGACCTCCTCTGCCTGCAGACTCAGGTTTTGAGCCAATCGCCTGAGGAGGTCCTGGTGCGCCCTGAGATCCAGCGGGGGGGGACTGTTGGAGGAGGTACCCGCCACCGCCTCATCCGGGGAGGAGGATGATGAGACCCCAGGCACGATAGTGTCCAACTGAGGGTCTTCCTCAGCCCTCGCCTCTGCCTCCGGAGCCACAGCGGAGTCCTGCTGTTTGGACCCTTCCTCCCCTTCCGGGGAGGGAGGGGGGCGAGACAAGGAGGCTTCAGGGGCCCTACGCTCCGCAGTCGCCGGTCTAGCAGGGAGCTGCTGGGGGCCCTGGGCCTGATGGTATGCCCAGGGTGTCCAGAATCCCCACTGTTGTGGGCCTTGGTCTTGCAGCGGCGGATCCCCGAACAGCGCCGCCTGCCGGTCGGTGCCCAGCGCATACCCACTGTCCGTCTGGGAAGATACGGACGGCTGTCTCGAGGGCCACGGCGGGGCCGACCCCGGATGGTAAGAGTCTGCGCGTGCCGGCACGGAGGATCGTCTCGGTGCCGGGGACCGGTGCCGGGAGTCATATCGGTGCCGGGACCGGGATCGGGACCGGGATCTATCACGGTGCCGGGATCCTGATCGGTACTGGGTGCCGCTTCGGTACCGGGACCTGCCACCAGCTCGGTGCCGGGAGGTCGACCGGGACCTACCACCAGCTCGGCGCCGGGAGGTCGACCGAGACCGGGACCTGCCACCAGCTCGGCGCCGGGAGGTCGACCGGTGCGGCGAGTAGCGTCGGGACCTGCTCCTGGAGTCGCGGTGCCGGTGTCGCCGACTGGAGCCTGACCGCGACCGTCTCGATGCTGACCGTTGCCGCGAGTGCGACCGGTACCGCTGAGGGGAGCGATGCCGGGACTGCGAGCGGCGTCGGGATCTGGAGCGCCCAAGACGTCGGGACCTGGATGGCGAACGACTGTCTCTGGGCGGCGCCGACAGCATGGGCTTGCCTCTGGACACAACCCGCACCGGAGGTACCGGGGGTGGCAGCCGAGTGGGCTCAGTCAGGGCAATAAGGTCCCGAGCCGAGGCGAAGGTCTCCGGTGTGGATGGGACCACTATCTCAACCCCAGATCTCATGGGGGAGCTCGGCGGCACCGGACTCAACGGACCCGCCAGGCCCGGAGTCAACGGTGCTGACGGTGCCGGCGGCGCCGCGGCCGATGTCGAGGCCGGGCGCTCAAGCCGGGTCTGCCTGGCCGGAGTATCAGACTTCGACGGCCTTGGCTCTGATTCCGGTGCCGGAGAAGGTCAGTGCCGGGGAGTCTTCTCGGTGCCGGAGCGATCCGGTGCCGGTGCCGATACCACGGCCTGCGAAGCCGACGGGTCAAGTGCCGCCTCCATTAGGAGAGTTCGGAGCCTCTGATCCCTCTCCTTTTTTGTCCTCGGCTTAAAAGCCTTACAGATGCGGCACTTGTCAGATCTGTGCGATTCCCCGAGGCACTTCAGGCACGCTTCGTGGGGATCGCTGGTAGGCATGGGCTTCTTGCAGGCCGCACACTGCTTGAAGCCCGGCAAAACAGGCATGAGCCTGGCGCCGGGTGCCGGGAAGGGCTAAGCCCCCGGCAAAGAACTACTTAACAACTATTTAACTAAACTATCTACTTAACAAACTAATTAACAACTATATGGAACTAGAGATAAACGATAGACAAGCGATAGAGAACTAGGAGAGCTAGGGACGTGGAGGACAGCTAAGCCGCGCTCCACAGTTCCAACGACCGACACGGCGGTAAGAAGGAACTGAGGAGCGGGCGGGCCGGCAGGGGTATATATAGAGCGCCATGGCGGCGCCACTCTAGGGGGCGACCTGCCGGCCCACTGGAGTTGCTAGGGTAAAAAAGTTTCCGACGAACGTGCACGCGCGGCGCGCACACCTACCTGGAATGGATGTGAGCAATCACTCGAAGAAGAACAGCTCTTCCCAAGGTTGAAACTAAAGAGAAGGACTAATGGAGAAAAGTTACCATGCAAGAAATACTGCCCCTTATATAGTAAATATAAAAATAGCTAATCTTTAAATAACAGAAGAGAGGAGGAAAGGGAAAGGAGATCAGAAGCGAAGTATCACATTTCTTTTGGCTTTAATATAATTTCAGATTAAAGAAAATTAAAATGCCCAGAAATTTAATTTCAGACTTCCATTGAGACTTGAAAATAAAGGCAACTTTATATTAGTTTATGTGCTACAGAGTACTGCAGCCTACAGAAGAGGCAAAATTGATATATTGGCCATTCAAACTAATATAACATTGTATGGCAGGTACAGACATAAACATCTAACCAAACTAAACATAAGAACATTTATTGAAAAAATAACAGTGGGTGTAGAGATGTGCTGCAAATCAAGATTGGATGCCTTTCTCATGGATACACTTTAGCTAAACATGGGTTATTTGGCTCAGTACAATGGTAACTGAGTGAAATGTAAAGGCCTATAAAATACAGGAGGTCATATCTAATAGTCCCTTCTGGCTTTAAACTCATTAAAGCTAGTCTGCCACAAATTTAACTATGGCCTAATCCTGATATAGGAGTAGGTGGATACTCAATGCCTCTCAGGATTAATCCTTGTTTTAGAAGTTCACATCACAGCTCCAGATAAGGCCTGACTCAACTTCCATTAAAATTAATGGAAAGACTCCCATTGACTCCCATAATGACCTCAAAGGCTCAGATCTCATTATCTTCACTTCTCTAATTCTTTGCCTGAAATATATATAAAAATTAATTGGGCTCATATATATAATATTACAGCTTAGCCATGCTATACTCCTGGACCCAAACTGGGGAGATAAGAGCCAACAAAATATATTTTGTCTCCTCCAAGTTGCCTTTGTTAATGTTATTATTTAATACATTTGTTTGTCATGCTGTGGACCATGCAGTTCCTGTCCCAAGTAACTTAAGTCTAAAAGACACAAATAAGAGAAGAGACTGGGAGAATCAGATAAGATTTGCTTGTTTTGCTTCAGATCATGCTGATGATCACAACTTCTTTCAGACACATCAGTACAGAAGATAAAGTATTTTTAGCATGTATCATTGTACTTGTCTATTGGCACCTGTCCAGGGAATCGGGAGATTCCGTTCATTAGAGTCTACCCTGCAGTCTCTGGGAGCTGCACTTTTTTGTGTATTGTCAAACAATTTCTTGGGCACTATGCTGAAAATGAACCCCCAGAAGTCAAGAAAATTAACTTATTGTATTATCTGAAATGTAATTTCCTTCTCATTATTGCTATTTCAGACCAAAATAACTTGTTTTGGATATTTACTAGCAAATGCATAATGACCTTAGTAACAGGGTAATTGGAAGTGTATGTTGACCATTTGATGTTAGAAATACTGAAATTACAATATTAAAAATCAGCTAAATTATTTACATATAGAACAGTTGAAATAATTGGTAAAATTATCTGGCCTTTTGCAGAGAACTCATAGTACTATATTATCAAATAGGATCAATGTCATTGTTAGTAATATTTGTGAGATGACTAGCTTGTAAAGGATGTATGTTGCCAGCAAAATAGCTAATGCATTTTAGCATGATGATTTATGTACCATATAATTCATTATGACAGGTGGTCTTAAATATAGCTATAAATAAAAGAGTAGGTGTTTACATTGGGAGTATTTATAGTCTAGGAAAATGTGTTGATATGCCAGATTCATCTTGCCTTTTTTTTGTTTTTTTTTGTTTTGCTTTAGGGTGGATTTTGACTCTTTTATACAAAGGAAATGAGTTGGTTTAATGTTATTACATTTAAAGGGCCACCCCACTTCTAAATCTCTTCCTTTTAAGCGAAGAAAGTAGGATTACTTCAATAAAAGTTTTTGTACAGGCAGTTTTAAAGGGATTATTGAATTACTGACCACAGAAGACTATTGCTAATCTGCCCCATAATCATTGCTTCTGAACAATTACATAAAAGCTTAATAACTGGGTTAATATGCCTATAAGTAAGTCATTTCTTATTCAAAGCTAAATTATGCCTCCCACTGCACTGTGCTAGTGATTAAAGGAGATGCCATCATACTCATCTTCACTGAGAAGTCTGAAGGAATGTCTAACATAGTGAATGCTTATGGGAAGAGGGTAGGTTTAGAAGATAAAATAAAAAAAGAGCAAGTTAAAAATCACTTAGAAAAGTTAGATGCCTGCAAGTCACCAGGGCCTGATGAAATGCATCCTAGAATACTCAAGGAGTTAATAGAGGAGGTATCTGAGCCTCTAGCTATTATCTTTGGAAAGTCATGGGAGATGAGAGAGATTCCAGAAGACTGGAAAAGGGCAAATATAGTGCCCATCTATAAAAAGGGAAATAACAACAACCCAGGAAACTACAGACCAGTTAGTTTAACTTCTGTGCCAGGGAAGATAATGGAGCAAGTAATTAAAGAAATCATCTGCAAACATTTGGAAGATGGTAAGGTGATAGGGAATAGCCAGCATGGATTTGTAAAGAACAAATCATGTCAAACCAATTTGATAGCTTTCTTTGATAGGATAACGAGCCTTGTGGATAAGGGAGAAGCGGTGGATGTGGTATACCTAGACTTTAGTAAGGCATTTGATACAGTCTCGCATGATATCCTTATCGATAAACTAGGCAAAAACAATTTAGATGGGGCTACTATAAGGTGGGTGCATAACGAGCTGGATAACCATACTCAGAGAGTAGTTATTAATGGCTCCCAATCCTGCTGGAAAGGTATAACAAGTGGTGTTCCGCAGGGGTCTGTTTTGGGACCGGCTCTGTTCAATATCTTCATCAACAACTTAGATGTTGGCATAGAAAGTACGCTTATTAAGTTTGCAGACAATATCAAACTGGGAGGGATTGCAACTGCTTTGGAGGACAGGGTCAAAATTCAAAATGATCTGGATGAATTGGAGAAGTGGTCTGAGGTAAACTGGATGAAGTTCAATAAAGACAAATGCAAAATGCTCCACTTAGGAAGGAACAATCAGTTTCACACATACAGAATGAGAAGAGATTGTCTAGGAAGGAGTATGGCAGAAAGAGATCTAGGGGTCATAGTGGACCACAAGCTAAATATGAGTCAACAGTGTGATACTGTTGCAAAAAAAGCAAACATGATTCTGGGATGCATTAACAGGTGTGTTGTAAACAAGACACGAGAAGTCATTCTTCCGCTCTACTCTGCACTGGTTAGGCCTCAACTGGAGTATTGTGTCCAGTTCTGGGCACTGCATTTCAAGAAAGATGTGGAGAAATTGGAGAGGGTCCAGAGAAGAGCAACAAGAATGATTAAAGGTCTTGAGAACATGACCTATAAAGGAAGGCTGAAAGAATTGGGTTTATTTAGATCAGAAAGGAGAAGACTGAGAGGGGACATGATAGCAGTTTTCAGGTATCTAAAAGGGTGGCATCAGGAGAAGGGAGAAAACTTGTTCACCTTAGCCTCTAATGATAGAACAAGAAGCAATGGGCTTAAACTGCAGCAAGGGAGATTTAGGTTGGACATTAGGAAAAAGTTCCTAACTGTCAGGGAAGTTAAACACTGGAATAAATTGCCTAGGGAGGTTGTGAAAATCACCATCTCTGGAGATATTTAAGAGTAGGTTAGATAAATGTCTATCAGGGATGGTCTAGACAGTATTTGGCTCTGCCATGAGGGCAGGGGACTGGACTCGATGACCTCTCGAGGTCCCTTCCAGTCCTAAAGTCTATGAATCTATACCTCTCTCCCAGTGCACCATTATGCAAGAAAAGAGGTTCTACTAGTGCAGTTTGCAGTACTTACCAACCCCAAGGGGGTTACTGCAATGATGTGTCCATATGCATGTCTGGCTGCCTGTGCTTGCATAGAATACTCCTGATCTCTTTTTAACACGGGTAGCAAGACCTTCTGGGTTCCCTCGCTGTCTTGGAGGCAGAGGCCTTTTAGAGATGCAGGGCTGAACTTTCAGGCCCCAATTGTTTCCTGAGTTTCAAAACCTGGTTTTCAAAAGAGTTCAATGCCCAATATGCACCCAATCAATTCTTCGGAACATCTGACTGCTTTTTTTGGTACCTTAAGCACTTTTTTGAAAATCTGGTTTCAGTTGTGGGCACCGAGCTCTTCAAAATTCTGGCCTTAATGACTCCTGAACACGTTGTTTAAAGGGTGCCATGTTGTTCTCTCCCCACACAGCTCAGCCTACTGAACCTACATTCTATTGAGTCACATTATATTTATTTGTATAAATTGTTGTGACGATGCAAACGGTAAGGTTGCTGTAATTTAGTTTATATAAAGTAGGATAACATTATACATTCAGATTAATATTAAATTTAAGAAATGTTACTGGGGGAATTTAGGAAATGTTTGTGAAAATACCTTTCTCAAAACATCTCAATATATTAAAATATTTTCAAAATGTCTTCTAAGTCACCTAGGCATTTTTATAAAAAATATACCTATATTGATTAGGCACCTAGGATCATGGAAACTTATCTATGCTAGGAGGAATATGAAGGATTTAGAACGATAGGCCTCAGCTTTATTATTTTTAATATTAAATGGGATGCTGACCTTCCTCCTTCACAAAAACTATCAGACACTTAATTGAGTCCAGTACGGGGTTAAATCACAACATACAATCAAAGAATGAAGCTTCCCCCCTTCGTTAAATACCCACTACCGAATTCATCATTTAGCCAATTGTTGAAATGCACCACCTTTGTGCCAGAGGGAATGAAGGCATAGATGAAAGGGAGCTCAAACTGTGAAGACTGAGTCTCGGGGGCGAGGGGAGGGCTTCAAAGGCTCTACAATTTCTTTCTGAGTCAATATAATGAGTTATTTTAAACACTTTGCTGATGTTCATCTGGGTATGCATTGCTTGAAATTGAAACTTATTTGGACCATTGCAGCAAATGTGTTGCGGTAGAGGATCAACAGTTAAATGCTTAATTGTAGCATTCACTTGAACAACCAACGAGGTAAGGTTCCACGTTTTAAAGAGATCCATGTTAATACTTAGGCTTATATAACCTACCAGGACCTGTGGTTTTGTTTTTGTTGTTTGTTCTCTGTTAAGTTTTCTTTTTTACACTTTTGACATTTTTAGAGCGCCCTCTACACTACACAGAGAATGTGTTGGAACAAGTTCTTCATTGGAGTTCATTACCTGAGCCTGGCTCTGCACATCTTGTAATAAAGAAGTTTCTAACAGCAGATGCAGTAAAACTCTACAATGGTATGTACTATTATCTTTTGAAAAATTAGACCTTTTATGTCAAAGTACCAACATGACATAAACTTGTTAATTGTTTCAGTGATTGTTCTGTGTGTAAAGTACCATTGAAATATCTGAGAGAGTCTCTGGTAATACACAGTATAAAAATCAGAGCTCTACCAATGGTTCCACTGAATTTCTCTAAACAAGTGGGTGTATGGGTGTTCTTTTTTTCCCAAACTATAAAATCCACTGTTTGAATATATGAAAACATCCAAGGAAAACTCTGTGGCAGCAGTTCAGAAACTGTGGTCTGCATTCCTCTGTTGGCTCACAGAGGACTGCTAAATAGTCCATGTGTTGCTTGCTGATAAT
The DNA here is from genome assembly GCF_007399415.2 of Gopherus evgoodei. Taxonomy (NCBI): domain Eukaryota; kingdom Metazoa; phylum Chordata; order Testudines; family Testudinidae; genus Gopherus; species Gopherus evgoodei. Next base: position 42,797,040 of record NC_044326.1, on the reverse strand, counting down.
TGTAGCGCAGTTAAGGTCTATCCGGATTTTTCATAGTCCAGTCAAGGCCTAACCAGATGTTTCTGGTGATATTTTTGACCAATAAAAACAATATAGAGCCACCTACCTTGGGTAATGTCCTTTTGGTGTAAAATCATTAACTGTGTATCTTGATTATACCAAAATGGAGCACTAGAGCAAACCTAGGACGACAGAACCAAACTGCAAAAGAGAGTAGGGCAGTGGAAGTCACAGGTAGGAAGAGAAAATTAGGTCTGACACCCAGGGAGTAAACATAGCCCAGATGTAAAATGAGATGTGATCTAGCAGTTGCAGCTACAGCTATCTCATGTATTAAGTTAATTTTTTACTATAGCTGTTTCAGGGAAAATGGGGGATTGGAAGGTGGATTCATGATGGGAATTTCTATGTTGCATGTTTTACAACAAAAAAAGATTGAAAACCAGTACATTATGAATTCAAGTTGTATGAGAGTGGTGTTTGGGGCAATCAAACCTAGTGCTGATTTTTTTTCTGATAGACTTGATGAAATATTAAAACAACCTATCAACATATCCATGTAAATATTCTTTTCTTTTCTGTCACTTCCAGTTATACAAATACGTTAATCTTTCGTCTGTCTGCCTTAGTGGTGGAGCTTCCTTCCAAAAAGAATCAAGGATGACAAGAAAAGGTCAGATACAGATTGTCCTTAAGGTGGAAAACTTTTCTTGTCATCCTTGGTTCTTTTTGGAAGGAAGCTCCACCACTAAGAACACATTGTCCAGTACTTTAGCTAATTTTATTCTTCAGTTCCACCATCCATGAGAGTAATAATTTATATAGTTGCTGGTGGATGGAGAGGAGGAAATTAGCTGGGCCCAGGCCTGGTTGAGAGTTTAGAATATGAAGACAAAGACCTTTATCCCCAATTAGTGTTTGATGCGGAGCTAGTTAAGTGAATGAAGCGTGAAAAGGTGCTTTCATTTGCCTTTGTTGGTCATCAGGTGAACCACTGTGTCCCTTATCTAATGGAATTTCTTCAGTGTCTGAGGGTTCATTTCCAAATATAGGTCATTGCAGTAATTTAACCTGGAGGTTGCAATTTGCACTTACTTCAGAAGAACTATCCTTATTTTTTATTTATTTTGACACCTTTTTGTGCGTGCTACTCTAAGACCAACAAACCCCAGTCGTCAGCGGGCAGAACCGAACTTGGGACTTCTGGAGCTAAATGGATGAGTCTCTACTGCATGAGCAAATAGCCCTGTGGCTGTTAGCTAAGGCTGAAGCAGACTCATTAATCTCTAAGTGGTCTCAGTGCCACTAAATTGGACAGAGCTCTGCACCCAGGTGGTGTGTGGGTTATATAACTCCTCTTTGCTCGTCTCTGTATGTTCAATTGGAATGGATCTTCGTTATCTGATAGGGTAGTTTGCCTCAGAGCTATGCATTATGACTTGGGCCAGATACATTGGTTTTGTGGCTACAATGCTTGTTGGTTGAGGTCTTCATTTTATTTTAATGCTGCATATTGATTTAATGGTACTGTATTTAGATGCTTACAGGCAAGCACCTTGTAAATTAATTGAGGCTATTCAAAGTAGTTTAGATGTTAATGTAATAAAAGTATATTTAAGAAGCAGATTTAGTGAATGCTCTTGCTTGATTTGGATTCAGAATATTTCTGCAATGCTGAAAATTGTAGTCTTAATCATGGCAATATTATCACAGCTAAATAATCTCTTGCATTACTGCTGGATTTGTTCTTGAATTTAGGATTGCCATTTTAAGAAGCTTTTCCATGGTGAATACATTTTAGTGACTAAAACCCTGAGGTTTTTTCTTTCCTCTCTCTCTTCTTAGCTAGATATTCGGTTTACTTTGTCTCTGTCTGAACAAATGTCTTCCAGATCAATCACAATGACTACCAACTCCAGTATTACTGCTACATTCATTACATGCGATACACCTTAACAGTGGGATCTAAAAAGGAAATAATGAAAGTTAATCAAACGTGATTTAATGTCAATTTGTTACCAGCACAAAAGTCGTCATTTCAGAAATACTCACTTTTTGCTGTTCATTATAAAAACTGAAAAACGCTAAGGAATATTTCTATGGTTTTCTTGCTTTGTCTTAATAATGAAGCAGAGTCAATGATACAAGCAAAATCAACTGTAACTAGGTTTTATTTTAATAAAAGTAAAGAAGTTAAGCAGTAGGATGTTAAAAATAAACACTGCTTTAAAGAAGTTTTAATAAGTCATATTGTAATCATTAATTTTTACCAGAAACATTAACAATAAAAGCAGTAGAGAGACGATAAAATTTCTCTTTAAATGTGTAAATATTAACTGCCATAAAACAAATAGTAATTAAAATATCAGCAAATAAAAAAGTATATATTTTCAATTAATAAATTGAAGGGGTTTAAAGCTTCTTAAATGTGGAATGTGTGTTGATGTTTATGCACTGTAGCCATTTACACACACAACACTTCTGTTTCTAATCTTATGTGTAAATCCATGTATACTGTCATAAACAGACAGTTAAGGGTTAATTCCTCTTTTACCTGTGAAGGGTTAAGAAGTTCACATAAGCCTGGCTGACACCTGACCAGAAAAACCAATGTGGGGACAAGATGTTTTCAAAGGAGGAGGAGGGAAATCCAGTCCTTTGTCTATTCAGAAAAGTTTTGTGCCAGAGTGAAGGATCCAGGAATCAGCCATCTAACATTTCTTAAAAGTAGTAAGTGTTTAGAGAAGGAATATATTAGAATATGTTTATTTTCTTTTGTGACTTCATTTTTGCATAGAGGGAAAATCAATTTGGGTGTCTTTGTGTAACTAAGCTTTTTGCCCAGAGGGACATCCTCTGTGTTTTGAATCTGTTGTCTGTGAGAGTAGCTTGCATGCTAATCTCACAGAGGTATTCCTTTCACTCTTTTTCTTTAATTAGAAGTCTTCTTTTAAGAACCTGATTGATTTTTCCTTGTTTTAAGATCCAAGGGTTTTTTGGATCTGGGCTCCCCAGGAATTGGTGGGAGGTGAATCAGTCTCAATCCTGCCAGGAAAAGGGGGATAAAAACTGGGGAAATATTTGGAAGGAAGACAGAATTTCCAAATTACTCTCCCATAAATGTTTAAATTATTTGGTGGTGGCAGCTACTATGCTGGTAAATAAACTTAGGGGTTATCTCATGCAGCTCCCCACATCTGTACCCTAAAGTTCAGAGTGGGGGTGACACAGTGACATATACATATTGGTAAATTACAAAAACAACTTTTGGGAGCCAAGGTAATGGTTCTGATTCATCCCCCAATGTCTCTTTCCAGGGAAGGGAGGAATATATGATTAGATCAGCAAGGGAAAGCCACCCTGTGGAATCCTGAGAGGAGTGCAGAAGGGAGGGGCTGGCTTGGTTCTCTGCGCCTTTCCTATCAAGAATGTGCAGGGAGATTGTTGCTGGGCAGGGAAGGAGGAGATAACTGGTGGGATCCTATTAGCCTGAAGGAAGAAGAAGAGACCTTATGTCTTTGCAGATTAAGGTACCATTCATGTGTACTTTCATTAATGGTTATGGATTAGATCCTAGCAATTATGCTGAAGGGTGGGGGGCAACCCTAACTATTTGATATTTGGCATGAGGCCATTTATTTGTGTTGGGCCCAAATAAATGCCAGGTATTTTCAGTGGACATATGTCTTCTTTTCTCTCGATCCCTCCTTCTTCTCTCCTTATAGTTAACAAAGTTGAAGCCTTCACTTTAACATTATTACTGAATATGTTTTATTTTCTGTGTGTCCTGATCAAGCGCCCAGTGTTTCATCCTCATCTGGCTCCAATTTCTTTCAACCACTTTGTACTCAAGGAGGGATTCCATTTTTTTATTTGGAGTTTCTGTACTGTGTGCCTTATTTTGGGCATTTGTAGCAGTGCTGTTCCTAGCAAAGCTCAGACCTTCTAATTGGCTCTGCTAATTGCCCTTAATGCTGTAGCTTGGCTAAACTTCATTTCCATTTCTTTGGCAGTTGGTTATAACTGGTCTGATAAAACTTTGATTTACCATCAGCACTAAATGATATGGACATGGGAGTATAAATAATGGTTCTGAAATGATGAGAACTTAAGTCAATTTGTTCCCTTTAAAAAGCCAACAAAAATAGCATACTTGTACATCTTCAAAGAGTTTCCCTAATGTAGTGTGATTCAAAGCAGAGAAGGTTCCCCACTTCTTCTAGCAAAGAGTATAGTAAGGAATCCTACACTTATACATTGAAAATTTAGTTGGGACTGAAAATAAAGAGGAGGGTGGAAAGCAGCATATGGAGAAATCATGTGAGTGGCCTCTTCACACCTAGGCATCATTAAACAGGGGAAAATATACAGCCACTGATTCTGTAGAACAAAAATGAAATGGAGAGTGAGCTTAGTATCTTTTCCCAAATAACCAAACCAGGGAAATTTTAGTTATTAACTGAGACAAGTACTTTGGGAGCAGAACTCAGAATTTGGATCCATTGTGCAAATTTACCACCAACAGCAAACATACAAAAGGCTTGTCAATGGAGTTCAGTCCAGATCAGTAAAAGGGTGTCACTGCTGTAATCTTGGGTGTCTCACGATGCTTTGCTACGGTAGCTGCCAACCTTGGTCTCTCGTAAACAGCCTACCAGCATGCAAGTCACATCCTGAGTGTCTGTATAGTGACAACCCTGGTCCAGTGGCTCTGACCCAGCAGCTTGCCAGCAACACACCAGTCACACTCAGGCTTCCAGAATCCTTGGTTACTATTAAGAGTGACCCCAAAATACTCCAAATCCCAGATTTTCCCCCAAAAAATGTGTTCTGCAAAGTCCAGCCTTTCACTGGACAGTTGGGTTATTAAGTTGCCTTGCCCCCATAAGGAATCAATATTCAGCAGTTTCTTAATTTAACTGCAGTTAACAAACAGTTAATTTTGAACACTGCACTGGATTACACTAAAAATCAAATGTTTATTAAGAAAACAAGGTAAGATTTTAAGTAAATTAAAGTATAAGGGATAAAGTTAGAAATGGCTACAAGCAAATTAAAGTGAAAACACACATCTAAAAGGCTAAAACTTAATCTAGCTAGGCGTCATTTAAATTGGCCTTTCTCACCTACAGTCTTCCAGAAAGATAGTTACTGACCCTTTCTTTGGTTGGAGAGGGCCAGAGGTGCTGATGCTTTGTCTTCTTATGTGAAAGAGAGAACTGGGATTTTCTGCCCCTTTCTTTTATATTCCAGTGAACCTTTGAAGTGGATTCTTCTGAAGGTTACTTCTCAAGCAAAATTTTTCCAAAAAGTGAGGAAGGTAACATGGAGTCTGGTGATGAAGGATGTTCCATGTTCTTCCTTTCCCTACTTGTGTTTGCTAAAATATAAATTGTTCTGTTTTCTGCCATGTTCTCCCCCTGCTTTATCGAGAATCTTGTTTATCACTTACATGTAAATATGTATGTGTGTATATATATGAGGTACCATTTGAAAACCAGCAAATTGTTAGCGATGGTACCTCTCAAGGCAGATTTTGTATAAAGATTATTACAGTGGCATGTAGGGTCTGAATACTCAGATGTTTTTCATCACAGGGATTCAAAAAAACTATTCCATGACAGGGCCACCTCCAGGGTTTTTGCCACCCCAAGCAGCAAAAAAAAAAAAAAAAAAAAAGAAGTTGCGATCGCGATTGGTGGCTGCTCCACCACACCACTTTCTTCTTTGACAGCAGGTCCTTCCCTCCAAGAGGGACCGAGACACCCGCCGCTGAAGAGCCCGACGTGCCGCCCCTTCCCCTTGGCCGCCCCAAGCACCTGCTTGCTCAGCTGGTGCCTGGAGCCGGCCCTGTTCCATGACTCTCTCAGATGCCATTTTGGCATCTATAAAACTAAAATTAATTTCAGCTCATAGTGTTTGGCACCCACGTTATTCATAAGACTCTATTGATGTTCCATTTTTGCTGAGCCCTCTCTGTTTATGGTATATTAGACTCAGGAAGAGGATTTTTTAGCCATGTCACCAAAAGTTTGCATTACCAAAGAGAGGAGTAAGGTTTTTAGATACAGCATTTTTAATATGTAATAGAAATTGATAGTATTGAAAGATCCAGGAAATTACTTATCAAAAACTGCTTGATACATTTGAAAGAGGTTAATTTAAAAGTTATGTTTATTAATATGTGCCAAAATCATTTGATATGGAGGCTTTATCATTTAATTTGCCTTTTTTGTGATGACTAGCCTCCTTTATATCTTGTTTGCTAATTGGGCCATTCAGAATTTTCATTTGTTCAGACTATAAAGACAGAAGCAAATATCTGTATAATGTCCTCAAATTTTTATACATGGAACCCACTGGAGATTTTAATTGTGGCTATATAGTAATGTCTTTGGTGACCATTAGTTTTTCCTTCTCTGTTAGCATGTGTAATAAGTTTAGACAGCAGAAGGATGAGGTCTGTAACAAGAGATGATCCAGGTCTTTCAAGTAGCAAGAAGGAAAACCAAGTGTGTGTGTTAAGTTTTTTTTTTTTTTTGGATGAGATAATCAGTAAGGCTCACTTGTATTTAATAAATCTTTATTTCTTCCTCTAAAATGAGAATTTCCCATATTAAGACAAAAGCTGAAATTATTTTTGTTTTAATTTCAGCATCAGACCCCCAAGTAGTGGCAGGCAAAGAATATAGAAAATAGTCAGTTTGAGGATAAATTATGTGGTACAGAATTGAAGCGATTTTCCCTAAGATTTGGATAAAAAGCTCTATGTGTCAATCAATTGATAGAACTGAAAGAAAGATTTTGACAGGTTTGTTATGGCAAGAGGGTTACTGATTTTAAAACAAGTGGTTTGATCAGTTTAAAGATTAACTTCAGAACAAAGAAATAATCCTGATTATGATGATTTATTGTTTGTATTACTTTTGCGCCTAGGAGCAATAGTTGTGGACTAGGACCTCATTGTCTTAGATGTTGTACAAACACAGAACAAAAAGATGATCCCTGGCCCAAGGAGCTTACAATATAAGTATAAGACAAGAAACAATAAGTGGATACAGGCAGAAAGGGAGTACAATATTGTGTCATTGTTTCCTTGGATTGGTGATAGGCAGCAGACTAGTGACCTAGTATCTGTCTATTTTTTGTGGTTAAGTTATGATCATGAAACAGTTGTGATAATTAATTTAAATCCTCTTACTATGGAGGGAGTTGGGTATCCTCTATATTCAAAGATTTAGATGATGTAGAGATTACACTTATAAAGTTTGTAGACAATGCCAAGCTGGGAGGAGTTGCAAGTGGTTTGGAGGATAGGATTAAAATTCAAAATGATCTGGACAAACTGATCTGAAGTAAATAAGATGAAATTCAATAAGGACAAATGCAAAGTACTCCACTTAAGAAGGAACAATCAGTTGCACACATACAAAATTGGAAATGACTGTCTAGGAAGGAGTACTGGGGAAAGGGATCTGGGGGTCATAGTAAGCAAGACACAAGAAGTAAATTCTTCCACTCTACTCTGTGCTGATTAGGCCTCAACTGAAGTATTGAGTCCAGTTCTAGGTGCCACATTTCAGAAAAATTGGAGAAAGTCCAGAGAAGAGCAACAAAAATGATTAAACGTCTAGAAAACATGATCTATGAGGGAAGATTGGGGGAAAAAATGGGTTTGTTTAGTCTGGAGAAGAGAAGACTGAAGGAGGAAATAAGTTTTCAAGTACATAAAAGGTTGTTACAAGGAGAAGAAGAAAAATTGTTCTTGTTGACCTCTGAGGACAGGACAAGAAGCAATGGGCTTAAATTGCAGTAAGGGCAGTTTAGGTTGGACATTAGGAAAAACTTCCTAACTATCAAGGTGGCTAAGCACTGGAATAAATTGCCTAGGGAGGTTGTGGAATCTCCATCATTGGAGATTTTAAAGAGCAGGTTAGATAGTCACCTCCTGCCTTAAGTGCAGGGACTGGACTAGATGACCTCTTGAAGTCCCTTCGAGTCCTATGATTCCTATTATTTATTACTGAAATAATTGTGACTTTTATTTTCTCTCAATTTGAGCAGATGGGTGAGGGGATTTAAGTTATTGTTGAATCCCAGTGTTATGAATATAATTGTAATAATTTGTCAATTCCATTTGGATTGAAAGAGTGAGGACTGAATTCCTATTTATTCCTAGGGTTGCCAGGTGTCTGGTTTTCGAGCAGAATGCCCAGTTGAAAAGGGACTCTGGCGGCTCCAGTTGGCACCACTGACTAGGCCGTTAAAAGTCCAGTCGGTGGTGCATTTTGGGATTGGGAGTAAGGCAGGCTCCCTGCCTGTCCTAGTGCTGTGTGGCTTCCAAAAGCAGCTGTCAGGTCCCTGCAGCCTCTAGATGCATGGGCAGCCAGTGAGGCTATGCACATTGCCCCCACCCTGAGGGCCAGTCCGGAGTCCTTTCCCACATCCAAACTCCCTCCTGGAGCCCACCCCCCAACATCCCAACCATTTACCCCAGACCCTTCCTGCACTCCAAACACGTCATCCCTGGTCTCATCACAGAGCCCGCATCCCCAGACAGAGCCCGCATCCCCTCCCACACTCCAAACCCCTCAGCTGGAGTCCTCACATCCCTGCCCCGAACCCTCTGCCCCAGCCTGGAGTCCGATCCCACATCCTGAACCCTTAATTTCTGGCCCCACCAAGGCCTGCACCCCCAGCCAAGGTCCAGATCCTGAACCCTTATGTACTCCTACTGAAACCCAGTGAAGTTGATGGAGATTCACATAAGCCTGAAGTCCATCCATATGGGCCCAATTACTGTGTGTGTGTGGTTGTCAAGCGATTAAAAAATAACAGAATACCATTTAAATATTTTTGGATGATTTCTACATTTTCATATATATTGATTTCATTTATGGCACAGAATACAAAGTGTAAGTGCTCACTTTTTATTTTTGATTTCAAACATTTTCACTGTAAAAAAAGAAACTTCAGTTTACTTCATTGAAGTACTGTAATGCAATCTCTTTTATCATGGAAGTTTAACTTACAAATGTAGAATTATGTATAAAAGAATAACTGCACTTAAGACTAAAACAATCTAAAACTTTAGAGCCTACAAGTCCACTCAATCTTACTACTTGTTCAGCCAATCTTTCAGACAAACAAGCATTTAGTGTTGAGGGAGGACAGGGAGAGGGGAAGTAAGCAGTGATTTGTGCAGGAGGAGGGCGTAGGAGGACTGGAGTGACAATGGGGAGGAGCAAGCAATAACTTGTGCAGGAGGAGGGTGAGGAAGGTGTCTTGCTGCTGCTTCTGGAGGGATTGTTTCTGGTACTGGGCTTGCCAGACTCTCCTCCTTTTACTAGGTGGGTGGGCTCCATTCAGCTGAGTGAGCCCTTGTTTGGAAGGGAGAGTGGATTTTACTTCAGGGATACTTTGTATTCTGTGCTGTAATTGAAATCAATATCTTTGAAAATATAGAAAATATCTACAAGTATTTAAATAAATGGTATTCTATTATTGTTTAACAGCATGATTAATCTTGATTAATTTTTTTAATCACTTGCCCTAGCGCGTGTGTGTGTATATGTATATATGTGTGTGCTCTGTGTGTGAGTGGGTGTATGTATATATATGTGTGTATATACATATATGTATGTATGTGTATATAAAATTAGACAGGTAATATTAATTAGTTTGAAGATTTTACTTACAGAAACAATTTTCTTCATTTATTAATATATGGTATAAATTTTTAAAAGACCCTTAAAAACAGGGCAAAGAACATAAAGAAGAGAACAGACATTGAAAACTGTATAGTTATGAGCACTGCTGCAACATGTACAAACAAGAGGCAAAAATGAGGAATTACATTTTTCTGCACTCCCCATCATATTCCCCCATATGTATAACAGTACTGATTGTTATGTATTACAACTGTAAATTATTTTCTCTTCCTAACAGCCCAACCTAAGTACCCATTAGCTTCTGTTTTGCCAACACTTCCAGTTTTTTTAGTATGTTTTAATGTATTGGATCAGGTATGCCAAACATGACTCATTTTAATGTAAAAATAGTCTTATAAGCAGTGAGTATGAGAGATGAATATACACTATGAAAGCTCCTGTTGAAATATTAATAAAAGATAAACATTTCTTTGTCACATGACTGAGTTACTAAAAATATTGCCAAATTAGGAAATTATAGTAATTTGGGGATTACTGGCGAATGTTGAAGAAATGTAATGGTGCAGTAATTTCTCTATATTATTAGAAATTGTATTGGACCATGCATTTTACTGCTTCCTTCAATATTATAAGTAGATTCCTAATTCTGGCTTATCAGTTGTAATACCAAATTTTTACATTTTGTGTCATACTCTGATATCATGATTACTTGTACAAAGGAATGTATGTATATAGAAGAATTTGATTATTCTGATCATGATATAATGTAGGAATCACTAGTTCTCAAATATAATTAAGTGTGTAATTTGCTGTGAGGCATTATTCTTTTTAAGTATCACCATCTTTGCTACTAAACGGTATCTACATATGAATTAGTTCTCTTTGCTGTATTCCTGATTAACTTTCATGTATGATTTGCTTAAACTTTTTTTGAGAATTTATTTCAAATATTATGTCCTTTCCCCTTATATTTTACAGCTATATTATTCTGTGTCACTTCTTGTTAAGTTGCAATTTGTGTATCAACTTTTCAAAACATAAATCAATTTTATTGAAAACAAGTCAATAATGTAAAAACATAACATAATTGGTTTTTCCACTGAAAACATTAACAGTATAGTTCTACATGTGGTAAACAACAGCAGATATGTTTTTTTTAAATAACTAAAAGCATCTAAGAAATGTGTAAATTTAACAGAAGAAAAATAACTCTCTGCAAAACTTGACTCAGTTTATAGAATGGTGGTATTTGAGGATAATGGAATTATTAGCTGTTGTTACCAGGATGAGACTCCCTACAGGGGCTGAAGTGTGAGCACTGCTACCCATCCTCTCCCTGATTACTCTCCTTCCTTCTTGGCAATCTGCTTTAACTACTGGTCACTCATAAGTCACCCGTATGCTGCTGGCTTCTATATCCTTTCAGTGAGTCTTGTGGCAGTAACTTTAAAAAGGAGTGCCAACTCCAGCAATGTCCCAGTCACAGGAACCTAGGTTTGCTGTACAGTGCATTCACAGTAGTTTTCAGATAAAAGGCAGAGTACCCTTTGTTCATCTAAACATGACTAGCCACAGTGTTCACTGTTGTCTTGCTCCCCCAGATTCAAATTTGTTGCTGTGGCAGCCTGTAGCACCTACAGAGTTACATTCTAGATTCCCACTTCACATCTCTCTTCAACCCACTGGCATTTTTTGTAATTGCTTTTTACTTAGAAAATATCAGTCCCAATGGAATTTATTTAGCAAAGTTTCATTCAAATTTAGCCTAGACATTAGTGACCAAAGTCATTGCCAGCTGACATTTGACTTACCTGAAATGAGTGGAACAGGTTAAATAAATAAAAGATACTTGCAACAATGTCAAACTTTTGAAGTTGTTTTCCTTGCACAGGGTTTGAGATATATACCTATCTTCCCCCGCCCCCTTTTTAAAGCACTTTTAAATCAGTTTTTCAAAAACATAACTGAATTGACACAACACTCAATTTTTGGCAGTGAAAATTTTTGACAGTGATTTGCATTTTTAAAAAGTCTCAGATTTTCTCTCACACACAAAAAAGAAATTCCTAAAGCCAACATATTTGCAAAACTTTTTTCAGGAAAGGCAGGTTTTTACCCACACCACATTACGTTCAAAAATTGTTGACCAGCTGTAGAAATAAGTTGACTATCACAGTCCAGTGCCAGCATAACAAAATACATTATTCAACAAAAGGTATCAGTTAGTATTAGACTCATTGAAGAAACTAAGATCTAAATAAGCTTTGGGATATTCTTTCCTAGAAATTTACTTCAGTCTCTCCATGTTCATATTGAAGTACGTTGATGACACACTGTAGACAGCTTACATGGTTTCTGTCTGTGCTGTGAATAGGACATCTTTCACCACCAATATATTCATCACAAACTTTTAAATAAGAAAGTTTAGAACAATACAATTCTGGTCTCATTGTATTGGTACACAATAATGCTAAGCACATTAAAATTCAGTACTTGGTGATTTCCAGTATTTAAAATGCTTTTCATCTTCTTGACAGAGAAGAATGCAAAAGGTAATGTGAAAGCAGGCTATATGAAATACAAAGAAGAACCATCAAAATTACTGTCTGGAAATAAATTTCAGGAGCGTTATTTCGTATTACGGGAAGGAAATCTGCTTCTTTACAAGGATATGAAGGTATAAACACATACTCTGCACTCTTCTAATCATGAGCAGTTAAGCTTTAAACGCCTTTCCTTTACATATGAAAAAAATGAACACAGGTTGACAGGCAAATCAGCAATTGTTATGCTTGCCTACGCAATTCAGGGATTAAAATAAGCAGAGAGATTTTTTGCTTATGTTAGAGTTGTTAAGGTGGAATAAACTGAGAAAATATAAAAGCTCATTTAGCTAAGTGTATGTATTATGATAAACTTTGTTTTAATTAAAACAACTTTTAGAAAGTAGTATAGTTTAGAAGCCAGTATAGAGCCTATCTTTTATATACAGAGCTTGTTTAAAGACTGGGGTGTTGCAAGTATTATAAAGCTCCAATAGCAGCTTATTTGTTTGCCCTGCAAATTTCAAGGCTTTTAGAAAAGACAAGGTACAAGAGCACAATAACTTTTTAAAAATATTTTTGTTTAAAATGTCATAATAGGAGAGTGTTGGAAAATAACATCTTTCACTATAGTATCTTCTTTCTTTTCTGTGTCCTGTTTTGTGAATGTTATCTTCTTTCCCTCTCTTCCCTATTCCCCTCCCCTACCCTGCCCCTTCTGAAAAAAGTATGAAATTTTTACTTAACTTTTTAATAATAAAAGCAGAAAAAGTAAACCTATATTATTGGTTTAGGCCCAGTCCTGCAAACATACATGTGCTTAACTTCCTACACATGAGCAATTTCATTGACTAACGGGGCTAGTCACATGTATAAAGTTAAGCATGTGTTAAGAGCTTTGCCACTTTGGGTCCATAATATATCAGAAGTTTTTAGTGCTTTGCAGAATCCTTTCGAATGTGTGCAATTTATACAAAATTATGAAACTAAATATGGTATTTATGATTAGTTTTATTTGATTCATTTTAACATTAAAAGCTTCTGGTAAAGAATACCTTTTAAATCAAGTATTGCTTTTTTGGTTTTGATGCTGTTTTTGTCTGTGCAGCAGATTTATACATATACTGTACTTTCCTTAAAATACCTTGGGGGAATATCCTCCTTTTCTTAGAGAAGAGTTTAATGCATTAATAGCTAATGTAAGATTGTCTTTTTTTTTTATGAATCCTTAGATATATTTCATAAGTAGAATGACCACAGGATGTCAGAAAATGTTTAAATACATAGTGCTAAAAACTGAAACTGGCACATATGTGAGCATTAATTAATAATCCTAAAACCTTACTTAGCACCTTGGCAAGAGTTTGATAGGATTAGTATAAATTGCAAAGTGTTAAGTAAGGTTTTAGGAGTATTAATTAATGCTCACATATGGGCCAATTTCAGTTTTTAGCACTAAGTATTTAGGCACTTTCTGACATCCTGTTGTCATTCTACTTACAAAATATATCTAAGGATTCATAAAAAAAAGACATTTTTTTCTATTTGTTTTTAGGTTTTGTATTTTTTATATTTTTCTAAACTCAGGTGAAGTTTTCTATTAAGTGGTAAAATACTGCATGAGCTGTAAATGGCTTTATAGAAATTAAGTTAAAAAAAATTAGTAAATCGTGGAAAAACTGTTCTAACAGAATACTTGAACCTATTTGTCTTTGGCTGTCATTTGATAGTTGTCTTTGCGCTTGTAATTATTATAACTCAATTTTAAGTGCTATTTAGAAAAGAATAGTTGAGAGGGTTGGTATTTGCAGGTGGAGAGCATGTACTAATTAAATATTATTTATGAATGCTCATTAACAACAAATTAAGTTTGTTGCTGGAGATGCATTCTTTTCTTTTGAAGGAAATGCTCATTCAAATTGCACTGTAATGGAGCTAGATTAGAAATATATTTTGTACAGGTGCTTATTCATTCAGCTGCCATATTGGAATTCTAGATTTAGGAAAAATAGGCTCAGGGAATCTCTATTACTTAGTTGTTTCAGGCAGTAGGTGAAGGTAGGGATATGCGCTAAATTGGCCTTGCCTGTATGTAAAGTTTATTACTTCGCCTATTCAGAGAAAGAAATAACAATTGATTTTTAACTTTCTGCATATTTACAATTTTGAATGGAAGTTCATTTGTATGAACAACTGTGTTCTTTAAAATCTGACTGTTCTATTTCTGCTCCCCCCCAGGGTTCAGGGTGAGAGACTGAAAGCATTTGTATGGTGGAGAAAAATTAAGACCCTGGTTCAGCAAGTACACATATTTAACTTTAAGCACATGGACTTAAGCTTGTGCTGAATGGAGGCCTAAAAGTGCTGAACGACAAATACTAAATCAGTGTGGCTTTATGCTCCATGTATGAGACACTGAAATGCGCCTCTTTTTTTTTTTTTTTTTTTTTTTCCCCCCTACTGGAGAATTTTTCTACTTTACTTCAATCTCCTAGCCTCAAGCTGGAGCTGTGAAACTCATATACCTTATACACTTATATAATTATAGTAGGTCTGTAAGAGGTAGTTGATTATTTCCCCAAAGGTGATTAGGGGGATGTAGAAAAATTAGAAATAGTGACCCATAATGAAAAGATAAGACTAGAGAACCCCAAAGGAAGAGAAAAGGGGACTGGGCATTTATAAACCATTCTGTTTTGTAATTTTCTAATGCAGTAATTAGAAACTTATGTTCATTCACAGAGTAGCAAACCTGAAAAAGTGCTGCCCCTCAGTTCACTGAAACTTTATCGTGGAGTAAAGAAGAAAATGAAGCCACCAACAAAGTAAGATTAGAAAAGAAACGGGGTTATGTTCTATATGGCAAAATACTAGAGTTTTGTGATGGAACAGCACACAGACACACACGTGCACACAAAACCAGGAAGTCAAGTGAAGTCTGTCCCTTTTCTGAATGGAATTGCACTTCATAATATTACTTGTTCTGATCCTGTCTGGTCCTGTGTTTTGTGTTAACTCTTCTCTGTTAGAAAATTACTTTTATTGATTGGTTTTCTTAATCTGAAGTGTGTTTTCTGTTGTGGCTATAATTGTTACTAGCTCAATTTAGTCTTGTAGCATGTATCTTGCATTCCAATGGTGAGCACACCTTTAGCATGCCAAAAAAGATTACTAGTCCTGATCTTTGGTGCCAGTCCCTGGGTCCTCAGTGAAGGATTTTCCTTCTCCAGGTTCCACATTGCTGTGACTTTTCTTTGTATCTGAGCCAGTCAGTGGCACTCCTGACTGAGTCAGGTTAGTTGCTGCAGACTAGTAGGTCTCTTATCTTCAAAGGCAGAGCACTCTGTCCCTTAGGGCACACCTAGGCCTCAGAGGTGACAGAAGCTGGCATCAAACCAAGATCTCTCACTGCAGAGCTGTTCATTTTCAAAGATCCATATGGTTGTCCTCTTACTTTTCTGCCCTATTGTGTGGTTAGTGTGTGCATGTGCGCTCGCTTGCTCTCACTGACTTTTGTCTTTCCTTCTGTTTTTTGCTCATTCTGCCATCTTATTGTCTGGTCCCATTTCTCCTTTCTTTTTTGATTCCATTCTGTGATTTATTTTTCTTACCCCAGCCTACCCCAGGTCACTTACAAACTCTCAGCTGATTGATCTTGTCTCTCACACCACTGGAAATGGAGCAGTGCCATATATTAGATTATAGTGCCTGACTTCATTCTAGAAACCAAGTCTTCACTTGACTGCCCTCACTAGTTGCACCACCTGCTTCAAATCCATATCCCTATCACCAGGGGGGGCTCTGTGTTTTTTGCTGCCCCAAACATGGCAATCAGGTGGCCTTTGGTGGCACGACTGCGGGCGGTCCACTGGTCATGCAGATTTGGTGGCATTTCTGCGGGTGATCTGCCGGTCTCATGCCTTCGTACCCACCGCTGAATTGCCGCCCAAGCTGCGGGAACAGCGGACCTCCCGCAGGCATGCCTGACTGCCGCCCTAATGGCGACCGGTACGCCACCCCCCTGCAGTTTGCAGCCCCAGGCACATGCTTGCTGCACTGGTGCCTGGAGCTGCCCCTGCCTATCACTGCTAGTAGAAATACTTTGGCCTGTTATAGCACCTTCATCAAAGGATCTCAAAGTCATTTATTTGTGTTTCTAGAGGACTAAATATCAGTGTTCCTCTTGAAAGTGAACATGTAAAAATGACATCTCTTGTCTCATTTGTGTTCCGTGTGTGTATTCAGTCCTAGCTTTTCCTACTTTAGTGACAAAAATGCTTTTTTTAAACTCACAGCAGCCCTGCAGAAGCTACACAGCTAAGGCCGAATGAGCTGGATGCTATTCCATTTTGTATATCATCAAAGAATTCCTAATAAGTTAAATTAGTTCTAACAAATTACCCAAGCATATTCCATGAGGTTGCATAGACGTTACTGAAACTATAAAATGTATGGGGTTGCACAGAAATAACTGAGAGCATAATTTGATCTGTTAAACTTTGTTGCTGTTTTGATGATTCATGAGGTGAAAGGAGCCTAACTTGACTGAATTGGCAGACCTGCTAGTTAGATGAAAAGGTCCTGTCACAACTTGTGAATAGAGCATAGCTGATATCAAAAGCATTGAGACAATAAACATGGAACCCCATAAGGCCATTTTAAATGAAAATGCTTTTCAGATTAGAACCACACATTAAACTTCTTGCAATAGCTTTTGAGGTGTAATCTCCATGTAAAATTAACTTCCCTGTGCAATATTTGGCAAGCACTCTGAAGTTAGCATTCAATTTTCTGTTTTGGCTTTGGTTTCTGGTAAATAAAGAAATATTTATTTTTAATGTGGAGTTTTATATTTTTTCAGCTGGGGTCTTACAGTATATTTTGAAAAGCACCACTGGTAAGTAACCAACACCAACAAATGTGTGTTTGCCTGTTTAATGTCAACATTTTTTAAATAGTGTGCTTGAAATCTAGTGTGTGTGTTCCTTGTTTTTGTTTTGATTTTTAGCCAGTAACAAAAATTATTGGTTGATTTGTTGCAGCTGTTAGTTTCATATCCTTGCTAAGATCCCTGTTCAGCAGAGCCCCAAAGCACAGGCTTTAAACTGTGATTTGAAATCCCAGGAACTAAGCACATGCTTAAAGTTAAACAGGTACTTCAGTTTTTGTAGAATATGGACGGATTCCTGGATTGGATCCTATGTACATTGCCCTCAGTCTTTTCATAATATGCATTTAATATATATTTAGAAGTTCTTATGTGTAAAATGTAAATAATAAAATGCTAACAATATTAAATAATTAAGAGAAATCCAAATAGGTTTTGAATGTCAAAACAAGAACTGCTTCTGTGGTATGTGACAATTACAGTTAGATACTTCATTAATCTGTTTTTTATTTTAATGATACCACATATTGTATTGTAGGCACATGTGTTGTGATGGACAGGATACACAGATGGAGTGGATGACCAGTATTTTCAATGCACAGGTAATACTTTGGTCAGAGGAAATAGAATTTTAAAAAATTCTCTACATTTCATATTTAGTGGTGAATCACTGAGTTTCACCAGTAATTTGTACTTATCTGCAAAACAATTAAAGAAATGTATGGATGGATGTTCTGAATGAACCATATATTGTAGAAAAAGAATAATGCCATTAAGTCAGTAATGTTACTGAAATGCTTGAGGTCATACAACTAGAAGAAGATGTGGACTTAGCCCATCTATGGGCTATAGCTCAAGTGCTTAGAGTAATAGGTAGTAACTGCTTCACATTTGAGCTGTAGTTTTTTTGGAGGAGTTCATAGAGTTCTCCTGGGTTTTCTTTTGTGTTGCAGAGAATCTAGACAAAGAGAGGCAACCCACTTGCCCATCACCAATAATCATATTGGGTGAAATCCTGGCCCCAGTGGCTTCAGTGGGGCCAGGATTTCACCCATCCTCTTAAGTCAAATAGAGAGGTACCTGCTACTAGGTTGTAGGGAAGGTGGGGTATGGTTTTGAGTGGCAGCTAAAGAACACATCCATACAAAAGGATTTTATTGTGCTTGGGTAGTGGTGAGAGGAACTAAAAGAGATGGTGGAAAATTTCACCCAGAATGGAGAGCTGTACACTCAGCCAGTTAGCGGGAATCTTGAAAATAGTGTTATATTTGCATCAAATTTGCTTCTACTTTTTTCCATGAGGATTCAGGATGTTTCTTGGCAAAGTCACTGCAGGTAACAATTGACAAATGTTGACTTTTGTGATTCCTTCAAAGGAAGTATTAAATTTTACAGATTAGGTCACTGAGGCTCGGAAATATCAGACAACATTTAAATTTGGGTTCCTGTATCCGTATTTGGGCAGCTAGTTGTTTTGGAACTCCAGAAGTGCCGAGTATTGGGAGAAGCGTGTGTTCAGCACTTCTGAAAATTTAGCTATTTTTCAGAAATAAAAAACTTTAAGCAAGCAGATTTGAAAATGTTATCCTTAGCCTTTCTCAGCTTTATTTTCCTAATGTAAAATCTTCAAAAGTGCCTAAGTCATATGTTCAAGAGATGTAGGCACTTAGAACTGTAAGTCCAAAGGACACTAAGTCACTTAGACACTTCTGAAAATGTCATCCCAGCCTACCAAATGGGATAATACTTACTTGTGGTGAAAATATTAAAAATTCAACAAGGCTACGAGAAAATTGATATTTTAGATGCCAGAGATAAGGTGTTTGCAAATGTCATCCTTGCATTGAGTGTGACTACTTTGTCTGCCTGTGGCAGCTAATGTTTTAAATTCTGTCTGTTTTGAGGTTTCACCAATGCTAAATGTCTTCATATCCCAAACTAATTGACGGGTAAAGAACTGGCTTCCAGTCTCGTGCACCATCACTATATGAGGGAAGAAAATGCTGCCTGTTTTGCTGAGGGCTGTTGTAATGCTAGTTAGAGCAAAATGCCCATTTTCTTTTTTTAAGAAAGTATTGAAACAGAAGCAGCAGTCACACCAGCATAACAGTTACCATCACGCCACATTCAGGATTTTAGCTAAAGCCTCTACAACTTGCACAACATGGTTGCAGTGCAAGCAGGAGAGGATTTCAAATGGATTTTCCCCTCCACCACTTTAAGTAAAACTGTCCAGTGGCTTACGTCCAGTGCATTTCACCAAGATATGGCCATGGAGGGCATGTCAAATGCTTAAGAGGCACCTTACGTGGAACCAGCCCAGAGATCTGGTACCCAAACTACCAAATCCTTCTCTGCTCTTTCTTTATGTGAGAGATGATGAGGTGCCTCCTTCTCTGTAAGACCCTGAAGCTCTTTCTCTCCTCCCCACACCCACCCCTAGCTTGCGCAGCAGGTCCACCAGCCAGATGTAGCCCATCTCCCACTCTGGATTGCAATGGCAGCTCTGGTCGCTACTACCCAAAGAACCCACACTAGACACCTGCCGTGCAATTGTAATAAGAAAAATAAAATTGGACAAAATAAACACTCTCTCTAGCTAATTTTCCCAAGTTTCTTTGGGTGAAGGGAGGCTAAAAACCCACATTCTGCTCACCAGTTGGAGGGACAGAAAAAACCCTTTCTGACTTTGTAAAAAGGGCACCAATTGAACATAATGCACTGAAAAGAGACACATCAGCAGCAGCAAACCAGTGTATAGCCAAGGGATAAATGGTATGTGGACAGTAAGTAGGTGCAGAAATGACCACTTACATCTAGGATATTTTCATACTCAGTTATGTCTTTACACCACTAAGTGGGATTTCTGGTGGGTATTTCCTACTGTCCCCAACCCCCAGAACTAGCGCTACCATTTAGGCAGCTTAGGCAATCCCCTAGGGTGCCAGTATAATTGGTGGGCGCCGTTTTGCCGGAGGGGGCGGCAGGTGGCTCCGGTGGAGCTGCCGCAGTGGTGCCTGCGGAGTGTCCGCTGGTCCGCGGCTCCGGTGGAGCTGCCGCAGTCATGCCTGCAGACAGTCGGCTGCTCACGCGGCTCCGGTGGACCGCCCGCAGGCATGACTGCGGCAGCTTCACTGGAGCCACGGAGCACCGGACCCTCCGCAGGCACCACTGCGGCAGCTGCACCGGAGCCGTGGGACCAGCGCGCGGGGCGGCGAAATTGCCGTGCACCTAGGGCGCTCAAACCCCTAGCGCCGGTCCTGCCAACTCCACGTGAGATGGCCCATCCCCTGCCACTACTGACAAACACCCTCTCACTACTTACACCATGGCTGAACAGGAGAAGAGGAGATTTTCACAGCTAATAAACCTTAGGATGTGACATTTCTTCTTCGAGTGATTGCTCATATGTATTCCACAATAGATGTGTTTGCTTGCCACGTGCACCGATGCCGAAAGTTTTTCCCCTAGCAGTACCTGTAGGGGAGCACCCCAGCGACCCATGGAGTGGTGCCTCCATGTAGGGCCGGCTTTAGGCCGATTCCCCCGGTTCACTGAAATTGGGCCCCATGCCTATGAGGGCCCTGCGCCTTACGCATCTTTTTAATTTTGTAAAATTTTTTTACTCACCCAGTGGTGGTGGCGGGGGGTGTCCGCTCCAGGTCTTCGGTGGCATTTCAGTGGTGGTGGGGTGGTCCACTCCAGGTCTTCGGCGGCATTTTGGCGGTGGGGAGTCCTTTGGTGCTGCGGAAGACCCGGAGCGGACCCCCTGCCAGTGAAGTGCTGCTGAAGACCCTGACCACTGCTGGGTATTTGAATCAGGCCCTGCCATTCATAAAGCCAGCCCTGCCTCTGTGGTGTGGTATAAGGGGCACTGCACCCTCTCCCCACCCTCAGTTCCTTCTTGCCGCCAATGAAGGTGCTTCGGAACTGCTCTGCTCCAGCTTTGCTGTGGCTTTCCCCCAAAACTGCTTGCTTGTTCAGCGTATGGTACCTATAGTTAGTTAAGTTTAGCTAGAGCGCCCGGACCGGGGCATGCCCAGGCCCCAGGTTTTAAGTTGTGTGACACTTGTAGGGGATCTATGCCACTGAGTGATCCGCATGTGGACTGCATATGCTGTTTTGGGGAAACGCATCTCGGCGATCGCTGCAAGATTAAACATCGTTTAAGCCTTGGACCAAGAGAGAAAGGGACATTAGGCTCCAGGCTATTCTGATGGAGTCACCGCTGACCCCGGCGCGCTTCTCTGAGTCAGCACTGTGGTGTTAGTGCATGGCAACCCTTCGGCGCCCTCGACTAGTCTGCTCCCTGTCCACACATCTCATGGGGATAACAAGGGTAGTGTCTCAATAAATAGGTTCACAGGTTATTGACATAGGCTGCTTAAAAACAACTCATCCAAAGCTTAGTAACTCTGTTCAAGTCTTGTTGATGCAAGATCACAAGAAAGATAATGTTACAACTCTGACCAGCAAGTATAGAGTGAAACATATTTGATTAATCAATCTGGAATGAAGACTTACAGAAGCAGTTCATATCTTTTGGGGGATTGTTTAAACAGAAGAATACACGTTGCTAATTTTTTTTCCAACTTCAGCATATTCCTCAATTATTTTTCTTTGAAAACTATCATCTCATTACTCATGATTAAGGCTAAGATTTTGTCCCAGATATTTTTAGTAAAAGTAACAGATAGGGCATAGGCAATAATGAAAAATCACAGAAGCCTGTGACCTGTCCCTGACTTTTACTAAAAATATGCATGACAAAATGGGGAGCCTGGTCAGCTGTGGGCAGGCTGGGAGCTCCAGGGGCCCCCACCATGCCTGGGGGCTGGAGCTCCAGGGTCCCTCTCTGCTGGCTGCTCTGAGCTGAGGGAGGTCTCCCCCCTCCGCCTTCTGCAACAGCTAGGAGCTGCGGGAGCTCCCCCAACCACTCACAGCAGTCAGGCGCTCTTGAGGTCCCCCCTGCCTCCCACCCACAGGCAGCAGGGGACCCTGCAGCTCCCAGCAGGCACTGGCTGAAGTTACAGAGGTCTTTGAAAGTCATGGATTCCATGACCTCCATGACTAAATTGCAGCCTTGCTCATGATACGCAGTATATAAATTAACAATATTAACAGACTGTATTAAGGAAACAATTTTATTCAGCATTCCAGTCTTTAGCAGATGTAGCAACACCATGAATTATTTGTTCCATTAGGTGGTAATGAGACACAACTGATCTATTTTTCCATGGTAAAATATTATTTGCAATAAAATCAGTACTTGAAGATGTAAAATCTCAGAATGCTTTGTACATGCAAGTGTTTGTCTCTGGTTTGAAGTTAATCCTCATCACCACTATAGATTAGAAAAAAACATTGTAAGTATGTAAGCTGGATTTGTTATCCTGAATCAGCATTTCAATGATGACCATGTTTAAAATTATTATGCTTTCTGTTCTTATACAAGACTCATTGGCATGATATCTGAACACATTTCTGTGGATAGAATTTTAGACAGTAGGCTTCATTTGTTTGAATGATGTGATCAACCTAGATTTGAACTTCAAGATGAATGTAAAGACGGCATATAGGTGTCAAGATTTTGCATTACATTACCCAAAGGTAGAGTCTTTGCAGTTAGAAGTGGAAGAAGCTTAACTTGGTGATGGAGACCCATTTTCTTTTACTCCATAGAAGCTTTTTGTGTTTAGCTGAACAGTGTGGTATTAATCCTTTTCTTTTTCCCTCCTCTGATGAGGTGTAGGTACCATAGTGTTGTAAATTTTATCCCACTACAGATGCTCCCCGACTTACGCAAGCATTCTGTTCCGGATGCCTTGCGTAACTTGAATTTTGCGTAAGTTGGAAACGTATACCCAACTATTATGCCAATTATATATATTTCTAGCTTATGGAACTTTTTCCATAAGTGCCGATTTGCATAAGTCGGGTTTGCGTAACCCGGGGGGCGTCTGTATAACCTAATTATTCTAGCTCTCTGGCTTTAGTTGGAGAAAGTTGGGTTAATATTGAGATTATTCATTTTGTATTTTGATTGGTAAACAGTAAAAATATGCCTAAAATAGAATAATTGTTTTCTTTATGTATGGGGCATGGTCATTCCATGGGATATTGTTCAAGCCCAGTCTTGAATTTAATAAAACTAGTCTAGACAAAAAGCACTCAGTGAAGCTATCTAGGAAGTATGGTATTGATGGGAAGATGAGCAAAAAAGATCTTTTCCAATTCTAATATCTGTGTGCATGTATTCCTCTGAGCACATCATGAGGCTGACAAGTAAAGCCAAAATTAGCACCCATATGAAGATACACCTTCAAGTACATGGGCAGTAATTCTTCTGCTTAATACTTCAATTAAGGGAGCCTTGTTTCTTTGCTTAGAAAGAAAATTTTGTTATTTGGAGTGGTTTAAGGGTTCTTCTCCACAGACCTCTTTAGGAAAGCCAGCTGAATCTGTGACCCTTTTAAAGTAAATAGATACATGCAGAATTCTTGCAGTATATTTCATGGAGAATTTTAAAATGTTTAGAAAACTCTTTAAGAATTTCAGAAATCACTGTAAGTTAAGCCATAAAAATTCTCTCTTCGGTTGCTTAGAAACAACATTTTACATTCATCACGACAGCAGTCATTCTCAGATAAGTGCAATGCAAACACTGCCTATTTCTCTGAGCTCAACCTTCCCAGAGACCTTCCACCTCATTGAATCCATCAGAGACTAATGGCATAACTGAGGAATGGTTACAGTTCTTTAGTTATAATGTACTGTGGAGGAAGAAGCTGCAAGATTTGGGCATGCCAAGAAGGAAGAGTCGAAGATGGTCTCCAACTTATAAGCCTGAGTGATAAACATATCTTGCCCCCCTGACTTTAGAGGCCATGTACTAATGGCAGCATACACATACTCTTTCTCTTTTCCTTGTCACTTTGTGCTTTGCAAGACCAATCTACAGACTCTTTGCTCTTGAATAATATTTACAAAATGTACTTGATGTATGCTCTCTTCTGAAAAGACAAAGATGTTTTGATATATTTCTGTTGACAAGAGCCACCTAGATGAGCTAGAACTATGAATAAGTAAATTTTAATTTTGCCTAATGAGTTACAAATATTCATAATTTATTATTTCTCATTCAATTAAAACTGTTACAGACACACAGGGTGGGATTCACAAGGGGGACTTAAGCACTTCAGGCTCCACCTGACCACCTTAAAGTCACTGGTTGGGCATGCACACAGCCATCTCACTCCTGCCACTGCCCAGTGCCTAACTCTCAGTAATTCACAAAATAGGCATTTCTCCCCATGCCTGTCCTGCTTTTGGGGCCCGTTCCAGTAGACATGCGCAAAGTATGCCTAAACCTGTGCAAAGCAGGAGAAAGAGGTAGTGTGTCTGTTAGCCCAAAGCTTAGAGCACTCAGGATGTGGGAGACCTGGATTGAAATTTCTGTTGGGCTGATTTGGAGCAGGGATTTGAAATGGGGTTTCCCACCTCCTGGGCATGGTCACTAATCACTTGGCTATTGGCCATGTTGGGTTGGGTCTCCCTCAATCTCTCTCATTAAAGCGGTCTTATTTTGTTTAAATAATTAAATATTCATTGGTCACCAAGAAAATAAGTGCGACTCTATAGCCCAATTGTTAGGGTACATACCTCAGAGGTGAGAGACTCAAGTCCTCCTGTCTCAATGATTATTTCTACACAGTGGAAAAGCTTCATCAGGAGAGGTCTGAAACCAGATGAGTGTTGCAATGCCTAAGTCTCCCTTGTGAATCCCACCCATAATTCTTTACAGTTAAATGTAATTTATCCCTTCACCCAAAGAAGTGGTGTGTTCTACTTGTTGTCTACTTGTTTTCTCTTTCATCCATGAGGTGATTACATGTTGTAGGTTAAGATTTTTAAAGATTGTCTACTGACTACATTTAACCCTTTGGGATGAGGGGAAGATGTATGACTAAATCCCCTGAACTTCCTTCGAAATCTGAACCATAACTGTTATAACTAACGTATAGTAATAAATTAGTAGTATAAATGTTCCCTTATGTTTAAACATTTATTTTTCATATTGGGTCATATAATTGCATATATAGATACAATTTATGTAGAATTTTGGAGCTAAAAAACAAATAGATGCATTTGTTTTCCTAAATATTGATTTTTTGTTCTGTTGCCAATAGATATGTTTTGATATTTTGATATATAGTGTGGAGGGAACACCTCTGGAACATAGACAGTGTACTGAGACCTTAAAGCTCTATTCACTTAGCATCTTGCAGTCCTCCAGCAATACTTTTGTAGAAGCATTAACATAATTATAAAAAGTGTGCCCCTGTTATCTTAAAAATAAGTCATAGTTTTATGTGGAGCGATTGTAGAGCATAGTATATAGTCTTACTGAGGCAATTTTGTACATAAAAAACAATGTATATATCACAATAAAATTGCATGCCAAGAATAAGAAATTTTGTTTCTACAGCACAGTGATATATGGCCACCAGCTGGAAAAGCAAGAAAACAGTCTATCACTAAAAATCCAAAGATTGGAGGTTTACCTCTAATTCCCATTCAGCAGGAGAAAAGTACTTCTAAAACCAGAGGAAATGCAGAGGTAAGCTAGTGGTTAACGTTGGTGTTGAACTTTAATTACAATGCTATATTTTGTTGTCCTTTTTATATAGTTCAGGAGCAATTATCTCTCTGGAGTCGGATAAATGTGAGATGTAGATGCTTCTAATATTAGTATTGTTCCTTTGTATTGTTCTGCCAGTAAAGGAATAGTTAGGACAATGTAGTTAAATGCATAATGAGCTATCCCTGTGGCAAGTTGATAAATTAACACTGGGTTTTTTTAGTAAGAGCCACTCATTTGAATTAAATGGGAGTTTTCCCATGAATGTTATTAGACATTATAATCGTGTTTTTATTAAATAAAGTCCTTGATGATATAGCTTTGTGTGCATATTGTACCATATCTTTTCCTATCTCCAAAGCAGTCTTGAACTTTTACGTAGCTTTCCTACAATAGTAGTAGCAACGAGCTCCATTTGCAAATTAAGTTAAGAACATTTCTTGGAAGTAAAGATTTTACCTATCTTTCTTGAACTGCATAATTTTGAATCTAAACATTACCAGGACCTTCTTGATTTTGTTGTGCCCTGTTGGCAAGAACTCCATTATGTCATGCCAAACGTGTGACAGTCATATTAAAAAAGGTTTGCAATTAATGCTCATAGTGATGTGAAACCTTAATGTTAATAACTAACTCTGCCATAAAAAAGTATTGAACTTGATATATGTAAATAGATCTACACAGATTCTGTTTGAATACCTTTAAAAAAATAGAACAAAACTAAGCATTGAAAAGTGTAAACTAGCATTTTTTGCATATATTGTTGGAATCCAAATTAGTCTTGTGCTGAAGAAGTATGTAACTGAGATGGTTCAAAAAGAGGAGGAGGAAAAATAACATTTCAGTTTAACCAACAGAGGATTTGATTCCAAACTTATGGAGGTAACCATTTCAGTGTGGCATGCATTTTCATTCCTTTTGATACAATAGATTGTTAAACACATGATAGTAATGTCCTCAGATCTGTATAAAGAATAGCTACAAACTTTCCCACCTCACTGTTTGCCCCCTTTCTAGATCTTTATGAATATGTTGAACAGTACAAATTGTTGAGGCACCCTGCTATTTCGCTCTCCTTTTTTATTTCCATTCTGAAAACTGACCATTCCTATCCATTTGTTTTCTATCTTTTAACCAGTGAGTGAACCATGAGAGAATCTTGCCTCTTATTCCATGGCTGCTTACTTTGAGCCTTTGGTGTAAGATCTTGTCAAAGGCTTTCTGAAGGTCCAAGTACACTATATTCATATGCTTGTTGAGACCCTCAAAGAATTCTAATTGATTGCTGAGGCACGATTTCCCTTCACAATAGCCATGTTGACTCCTCCCCAACATATCATGTTCATCTATGTGTCTGATCATTCTGTTCTTTACTATAGTTTCAGCCAATTTGCCTGATACTGAAGTTAGACTTACTGGCCGATGATTGCCAGGATCACCTCTGGAGCCTTTTAAAAAAATTGACTTTACGAGCTATCCTTGTCATCTGGTACAGAGGCTGATTTAAATGATAAGTTAGATAACCCAGTTAGTAGTTCTATAGTTTCATGTCTGAGTTCCTTCAGAACTTCTTAAGTGAATGCCATCTAGTCCTGGTGACTTATTACTGTTTTAATTTATCTATTTGTTCAAAAACCACCTCTATGGACACTTCAGTCTGGGACAGTTCTTTAGATTTATCACCTAAAAAGAATGGCTCGGGTGAAAATATCCCTCACGCCCTTTGCAGTGAACTTATGCAAAGAATTCATTTAGCTTTTCTGCAGCAGCCTGGTCTTCCTTGAGTTCTCCTTTAGCACCTTGATTGTCCACTGGCCCCATTGATAGTTTGGCTGGCTTCCTGATACTGAAGTACTTGAAAAAATAAATTAGTATAAAGGTAGCAGAAAGGCAATTTGCTAAGAGACCCATAGAGCAATCAAAAAAATAAAAAAGGAGGCTGTATTAGGAAAATGAATACCAAACAAACTGTGGTACATAATTTTCTGCACTGATTTGTATTTGAAGGAATTTTGCTGTACATGGACAAATAAAATATGTATTTTAAATGTTTGAAAAACATTTACTTAAGTTTAAATTAAAAGTGTGAAAGGTAATGGATAACTAGAATTAACCAATGTTCAACATCTTTAGCAGTATGTGCTGAAAGCACTAACTTATAATAATTTTTTAAAAAGTTTATTACACTACATCAAATAATTAAAATCAAAATATACCCACTTAGAATAATTAAGCAATTATTAGCCAGATTCATGTTCCAGCACTGTTGCAAAATAGCTATGATATCAGCATGAGAACAGGATCTGGACAGCTGTGTCAGGGATGAGTGCTGTGGGTACAAAAGGGGAAAAAATAGGTGAAAATCCTGTCTCCATTTTAGTTGATAGCAAAACTCCCATCAATTTCAGCAGAGCCAGAATTTCACTCTTAATATTTAGTGTACTCAGTATCACGTAAATGGTAAAAAATTGTACCACCTTCCTCAAAGAATCTGCTCTCTGTGTGTATTCTGAATTGTGTCTACTTACTATGCAGATTAAAGTAAGGTGGGTTTTTTATTGTTTTTTTGTCTTGTTAGCTTTGAAAAGCCAACAAAAGTAAAAGAGAGAATGTAAGATAGATTTGTCCATTCTTGTGCATCATCATCAGAATTATTACTAAAATGAAAAGTATATCTCTGCAATCCCATTGACAGAAATAGTATTGCACAGATGTAACTGAGGACATAAGTTGCTCTGACCAATCTTTGTTACTGGTGATATGCAGAAGGAAAAAGTTTGACTTCCAGATTATCATAATTATACCCATATTGTTTTTGCAGAGTTGGCAGTTAGGGGACAGTATCGTTTTACTGTAAAACAGTTACATTTTGATATGGATATCATTGGGAGAACAATAGGGTAATTCTGATCACAGGTTTGTCAAACAATGTGTGTTTGACACACATTACTGGTATGGGAAATTGCTTAGCTCTGTATCTTCTGTATAGTCTTACATTGTGCTTTAGTTTGTACAGCTGGTTTCATCAATTTCATGGGTTTTGTACAACATGCAAATTATAAATCATCCATGTGCTGAGCCTATGCCAGTGCCACTGAAAAAGTTCTCTATGTGAGCAGTATGCCCCACTTTAAGTAGAAGGAACATCTATTGATCTGGTAGTTTATTTCAAAACAGAAGATACTTTTCAAAAGTGATAATTGTTTTAGGCCATTTCCAATTTCATGTAAGAGCAATTTGGGGAGAGAACGTCAGGAAAAAGGGAGCTCACCGTACCCAGTTGAGCAAAGAGCTATATTGGGTTTTAAGAAATGTAATCACTATTTTGCTGCTTAGAAGATGCAAAATTGAAACGTGGTTTTACTAGGGGTTGTAAATAAAATGCATTCTTTCAGACTGAATTTCAAGGTGGTAATTTAATACCATGGCTTGCTGACATTTAGAAATCCCTCTAGCCATGTTACTGCATCTTCTGATAAAAATCGAACCCCTTGTTAAAGAGCCCCAGGCAATACACCTATAAGTTATTTTGTATGTACTTATGAAGAGTTTCTTATTCAGGGTCATCATACTTATTAACTGAACTCTGTTTTGTTTGTAGAGGTTTGCAGAATTACTGTTCAGACTTTATATTCTTAATATACATGGAAAATGAGAACGTCCACAGCTATTAGACAGGATAGCACTACTGCAACACTGAGGTTTGGGGCAGCTTTTGAAATCCCTTGCACACTTGTGTAGTGATTCTTGGCCACTGTCAACATGAAAACACATTACAGCCAATAACTGTTCTATCACTCCCAATTTCTGTGCTGGACTGTGGAGAGTCAGGGGTAGGTCCTTAGCTGGTATAAATTGCCATAACTCTGTAGAAGTAAGTGGAGCTATGACAGCTTACACCAGAAAAAGATCTGGCCCACGTATATAAGCCAGTTTTAGCACATGCAGGGGTGTGAAGTCCCCATGCTTGGTCATTCTAAGGCTGACCTTCCCCCAGGTATCAGAACACCAAAACTCCACTAGCATCCATAGCTCTGTTGTTCCTGGGTGAATTTCACTCTTAATAAATGAGAACTACACTATCAGCAACCTTCACTCTCAATTCTTTTTTTAGGAAAAAAAAATCTATTTTAAAATGTCATTGGTTTATTTTGCTCAAATGCAATGACAATATAATGTTATTCTTTTAAATATTGCGTGAATGTTGAGTCAGCTGAAATTTAAGAAGTTGAGTAGAGACTACTTCAGTAGATAAAGAATGCTGGAGATGGGAGCTCACTTCACTTACTCTGTATTTTGTTCCTTCCCTCCCCCCCCTTTTTGCACAGTTAGGGAACTGGAATACATTTTTCAAGAGCAACTAACCTATTCTTGCTTTCCACTTGACTGCACCAACCAGAGAAACAAGTTGTGTACTGTTGACAGTGGCATTTTCAAATCCCCTACACCAGGGGTTCCCAAATTTTTTTCCTGAGGCCCACCTGTGTAACTGCAGTAGGCTCTGTGGCTCATTATTAAGAATTATTAATTATTACATACATATAAATTGTGACACTGTAATAAACAATGTACAAGTTTACTTTTCATTTTAATGTAAACAATTGTAATGATAGAAATCCCTAGCGATATGCACTCAAAGAAACGCTTGAAGATCTTTGACTTCAAACAGTTTTAGTAAAGCTGCACTTTCAAAAAAAAATGTTGAGAGCAAAACGTGTGGTGTTCAAACAGGAAAACACGATTTTCTACAAAACTAAATTAGCAACACAGCTATGTTAACAATTTTGTTAAAAATCCTCATTTCATTTTAAAAAAAAAATGGTTGTCCAACTTTGAACATTATATTGTGTTCAATTTTTTTAGTGTAAAATGCGTTCCTCTGCCGTGTAAGTAAAGATCCAATACTATCCTCAGCTAATTAGAAAAGAATCAAATTTTATAATAAAATATAAAATAACTTATGGACAAGGAGTCTTCTTAATGGGATGAATGTGCCTGCTTCTCCTCCCAGTTTTTCCAGCTGGGGATATATGTTAGTGAGGCTCAACCTGATCTCATCTTCACTTTTCAGCCTTTCAGCCAGCTCAGGGTTCAGGCAAAGGGTAACTAGGGGCTGTGTGCAGGCAGCGGTGTAGTTCAGGGTGCAGATGGGGGTAACTGGAGGCTGTGTGCAGAGACAGGGGTAGCTCAGGGTGCTGGCGGGGGTATAATTCAGGATGCAGACAGGAGGTAGCTAGGGGCTGTGTGACAAGAGGGGTCTGTCTAGTCAGGATGTGGAGAGGGGCTGAGTTTGAAGGAGAGCTGCTGCTATGGTGCCTGGTCATGCGCTCAGTTTCTGGTTGGCACTGTGGGTTGGCTGCCTGGTTGGCATAGTGGCACAGTTCCTGGTTGGCACTCCTTGGGGCTGTGTGCATGCTGAGTCGGACCTGGCCATGCCTTCCTACACCATTACTGTGGCCAGAGCTATTAGCTATGCTGCCTCAGCTCTTCAGTAAAATTGATTTTTCTTGTAAGCTGTTATGTAAAGTAATGAGCAAAACTCACAATCTCAGTATTATTGAATATTGTGTTAATTTGAACCATTCTGTTTCTGATTTCTTGTCTTTATTCAGCATATTAAAGCTGGAAAGCTGACATTCAGTGAACAAGATGAAAATGACACTGCGGAATTAAAAAAGAATTTAAAAGAGAGAGCATATATCGTAGCACAATGCCTAGAGCGCAAGGAGGAGAAAGTGAAAAACCATGTGAAAAAACATCGAAGCTTGATCTGTGTTGAAGACGCAGGTGCTGACATTGCTGACTTACGCCAGAGTCCCTATAAAGAATCAAGGACACTGAAGAAACATGAGAACAGAACAAACAAATCTAATTTGGAATCTGATAAGTTACCGGCAAATGTTATTCAGGAACTAAATACAGTTCTGCAGAAAAACAGAGCCCTCCACGAAGAAACCTAAAGCTGAATTTGTAAGACAGATGTCAAAAAACCTGATTATTCCAGGCAATAAATAGCTTGTTTGTTAAAGTGTTTGTACAGTGTAGAGACTGTGAAATGTGTTTTATATACAGCTGCTGATTTTTAAATGACAATTATGTATGTGCTGGTAATATGACATAATTTAAGATTAAACAGAGACCTTTATGTGTATAAAATTCCTGGTATGAAATCCTGGATTTTGAAGCCAGTGGGAGTTTTGCTATTGACTTCTGGGGCCAGGATTTCACCCATCATTTTCAACGCAGACTTTGTTAGTGTTCTAACCAGAGTACTTCAATTAAAAAAGACGGTTTAAATGTTAAGTAGTTTGCTTATGCTCTTTATGTCCAGAATCCTTTTCTAAGTACAGGAGAAATCTTCTTGTAAAAAGAGACCAAAGTGCACATACAGACTGTAGTTGTCTAATAATATATAAGAATAAGTAACGTATGATCTAAGCTGATGAAAATCTTGCAGTATCTTCTCTCTGCTAAACAGGTTGAAATTGATTTAAAGAAAGTGTATCCAGGGGACTGGCTAGCTCATATGATCAGGAATGTGAGGCAGAACTTTCATCTTCAGATCCCTCTTTTGGATGTGACAAAGTTATCTGATGGCTATTCAGTAATCACATTTAAAATGAATTTCCTTATGAACAGATGGCCCAGTCACAAAACCACCCATCAAACTGGCTCTAATTCATCCTGTCATAGAATGGCCAGGAATGAAATGAGCATGGAGACAAAATTATCCTTTCACCCTTAGAGGTGGTCCCACCAGATCAAGATGGAGAAAGACATTGACAGAGGCTGCAATTTGTGCTATAGCTCTTCTGAGGATAATGAAAGGCTTCAGGCTCTACCAATCTAGTACCCTTCAGGAGCACTAAATTCATTAATATTGAGGAGGGAAGGGAAAGTGCCATATTTCATCAAGCTTTATAAAGTGTAATATTGGCCTTATTTAATTAACAAGCATATTTTCTGGTTTTTCCCTGTTGCCATATTTCTGTGCGAACAGAAGCAGTGTCCTCTGTAATTAGCTTGTTCCTATTTTCTGATATGAATGGATGTTATAACTGTCATTGTGATGTCACAGTTACGTCTCATGGTGGTTAGCACTGAACACATCAGTCTGAAGGAAGTTAATTCTGAAAGAGAAAGCTGCCATCTGAATACAAGTGTCTTGGTAATCTGTATGTTCTGAAAGGAAGGACAGAAAAGCTACAATTTAATGGGTTTTTATAATGTTTTGTTTTTAATAGTTTGCTGGAATGTAGCAGTAGCAAGGGTTCCTCATTCACTTTGCACTTATTCTGTTTGATCAACTGTAAAATGTAAAAGCAAGTATGTAATTTTTTTTTTTATTTTCCCCAGTGCACTTTTGATTATTTTGTTAGTCTTAATTTGTAGCATGGGCTACTTAAGAGAGTGCTGAATGTGAAATACATTCTTAAATGTTTTCCTGAATCAGGGCCTATCTTTGTAGAAAGGAGGATATTTCAGCACAGTGCTTATACTGTCTCTCTGAGGCACAATTGCTGCAAAGGGTACTAAAAATGTAAAGAAAAAAGTTGCTTGAAAAAAATTGAAACTTTGTTTACTTTTCAATTATGGGTAAACTATCTGAATTTATGGCTACTGGGTTATCAGTGAAAATATTTCACCTTAAGTATAAATAATCTTTCGGTGTTTTCCACATGTGTAATATATATTGTTTGAACTGTGGCACTGTTTAAGTTAAACACAACTTCTGTAATAAAATGGAATTAAAATAAAATTCATTACCTATGAGTCTCTGATTTTGATTCAAATTATTACCTGATGTTCAATCAGTATTTCACTAAGCACTGAGGCTGGTCTAAGAACTGAAGAATAAATGTGTGTCATCTGTAATAGTGTTGTAATGACTGCTGTGTTTTGTATGTCATCAATTCTGGCATGGGAAGGAAACTAATTTCCAGAGAATAAATATTTTCTTTAAATTGTGTTGTGTAATCTCTTCAGAAAAAATATCATCAAGCCAGTGATGATAATTGTAGCAATTATTTCTACACATATCTCCATACAGTTGCTCCTAATCCTTCAGTACCTATGTATGGTAGTAATTAGCTATCCCCACCTTACAGATGAGGAAAGAAAGGCACAACTAAAATAAGTAGTTTGCACAAATCATAACAGTGTCAGAGCTGGAATTAAAATTAAGGAATTAGTAAATCTCAGGTCCTTTATTATATTAGATTCCTCCAGCCTCCCTAGTTAGAAAAGCCAATAAATATCAATACTGTTTTTCCACAGTCCTCTGTGCATTTTCAAGCTCTACTGAGAAAAGTTTTTAAAATAAGAACATACATAAGAATGGCCGTACTGGGTCAGACCAAAGGTCCATCTAGCCCAGTATCTTGCCTACTGACAGTGGCCAATGCCAGGTGCCCCAGAGGGAGTGAACCCAACAGGCAATGATCAAGTGATTTCTCTCCTGCCATCCATCTACACCATCTGACAAATAGAGGCCAGGGACACCCTTCCTTACCCCTCTTGGCTAATATCCATTAACGGACTTAACCTCCATGAATTTATCCAGTTCTCTTTTAAAGGCTGTTATAGTCCTAGCGTTCACAACCTCCTCAGACAAGGAGTTCCTCGAGTTGACTGTGCACTGTGTGAAGAACTTCCTTTTTTTTTTTTTTGTTTTAAACCTGCTGTCCATTAATTTCATTTGGTGGCCCCTAGTTCTTGTATTATGGGAACAAGTAAATAACTTTTCCTTATTTACTTTCTCTACTTCACTCATGATATAGGTTTATAAAATCATATCCCCCCTTAGTCTTTTTATACTTTTAGCTCATCAGTTAAAAGAGCCACTGAAGAGTTAGCTACATGCTGTTCTATCCCAGGAATAATCACCAAACTTACATTTCCAGGAAGTGAAAATGAAGACTATGTCGGAAGCTGTGTTGTAATATGGAGAGCAGCCTTCTCAATATACTTTGTGTTGCATATCTTAATTACTTTATAAATCTCTCTGGAATTATTATGGAAATACACATTTATATTAATAGATTCTAAGGCCAAGAAGAACCACTGTGATCATCTAGTCTGACCTCCTATATAGCACAGGTCATAGAATTTCCCCAAAATAATTCCTAGAGCATATTTTTTTTTAGAAAAAAATCCTATCTTGATTTAAAACTTGTCAGTAATGGAGAATCCACCACAACCTTGGTAAATTGTCCCAATGGTTAGTTACTCTCACCATTAAAAATTTACACCGTTTTCTTCATTGAGATCAGAAAAATGTTCTATGCTGTACGATTTACTTCAGTTCATGGCTGACCTTATAATATGTGCTGTTCCTGGTATTTCAGAATGCATTCCCTTGCAAATTATACCTTGGTTATAGAAACAGTAATCCCCGTTTTTTTTTTTCTTTTAGAACTCACTTAGTATTAATCTATCCGGTACTGCAGACTACTTTGGAACTACCAATTTAGAATAAATTTGAAGTTTGCTATCTATATAGATGAATAGATTTAATAACTAGTCATTTTCTTTCCTATCTTCATTTCCAATACATACTAATTAAAAACTAATGATGTTGGTGTTTGAGTAGTTCTTTATATATGCATTTAAATTTTGCAATAGCTTAACAATTTTCACTTGGGTGTCCTGCATTGAACTTTTTTTCCTGTTTATTTTCCCTTTGCAGGCTATTTGCATACTCAGGCTAGTCATTTTAATATTCAAATCCATTATGATATAAAATATCTTGGGCTGTTCAGTCTGTATTTGGAGTGTGGTGTCTCTCCAGCTTTAAGAAACAATAAATCAATGATTGCATCTGAAACTTTTTTAATCACGAAAGATTGAGTGCTCTAGATAAAATAAATATACTACTTTACACTCAATAAAAGTGTCTAAGGACCACATCCTACCAAGTATCGGGTTTCACAGTGCTGACTAGTCTCACCTGTTTAATGGTCCCAGTTCAGTAACATATTTCACCATGTGCATAACTTTAAGCATATTGGCAGACCCATTGATCTCCTTGGTAGATAGGGGCCAATGAAAGCTTCAGGTGTTGAGTCCCTCAGAAACTCAGGCTGCTTTCATTTAGATGCTTAAATCTTCTTAGACTTCAATTCTTATATGGTAGCTAATTGCTTTCCTTCCCTCCAATAGTGATATTATAATACAGACTTTAACAGGATACTCTGATAAGTAGATATTTAGCAGTTCTTCCAGAAATTACAGATGACAATTTCAAGTCCTTTCAAGACTTAAATGCAGAACATATATTAATGTGAGGGTCTTTTAAATAGCCCTACAAATTGCCTCAACCTGGGCAACTTTTCTTACTAGTGTCTTCCCTATGTGAGTGCTGTGGGTACTTATACGCACAGCCACACTTTCACGTCCCAAATATAAAATATAGTAAGGCTGAAGGCGGCACGCGAGCTGATTTTCAGTGGCATTCACACTGCCCAGGTCCGGGCCACCATTCTGGGGCAGGGGGGTGCTCTGCATTTTAATTTAATTTTAAATGAAGGTTCTTAAGCATTTTAAAAATCTTATTTAGTTTTCATACAACAATAGTTTAGTTATATATTATAGACTTAGAGAAAGAAACCTTCTAAAAATGTGTAAATGTATTACTGGCACGCGAAACCTTAAATTAGAGTGAATAAATAAGGACTCGGCATACCAATTCTGAAAGGTTGCCGACCCCTGTGCTATACAGTTCCTCTCCATTCCTCCTTTCCATCCCCTTACTCTGTCACTCTTCCTGGACCCCTGTCATGATATCCTGCTTGTTGAGCAGGTTCAGTCTCTGCTGGCTTTGGAAGCTGTAGAGGAGCTGTCCCCTGCAGCATCAGGGATGCATTCTATTACTGGTATTTCCTGGTTCCCAAGCCCATGGGGGAGGGATGAGGCCTATCCTTGACCTCCATTAGCTCAACAGATATGGCAGATACATGAGATTCTATATAGTCATCCTAGCAACTATTCTCTCTGCGTTAAATTATGACTGGTTTGCTGCACTGGATCTACAAGATGCTTATTTCCACACAGCAATTCTCTGGAGCCGCAGGAGGCTTCTCCAGTTTGTCGTGGCAGACCAGCACAACCCATATGCTATGCTCCCTTTCAGTCTGTTTTCTGCTCCCTGGATTTTTAGCAAATGTGTGATTGTGGTGACAGAATACCTCAGGAAGAAGGGAATTTGTTTTCCCATATCTGGATGATTGGTTACTGAAGGCCTAATCCAGAGACAAAGTCCTTGCTTGTGTTCAATTCATGGTAAGCTTATTTGATCATTCAGGTCTCATCCTAAACAGCAGGACGTTGACTTTGGTTCCAACTCAAAGAATCAAGTTGGTTGGAAGCCTGCTAGACTCTATGAATTTGAAAGCCTTTCTGCTGACTGATTCCATGGGATTTGCCACCTATGTCTGGAACTGCAGCCTTAACCACTGCCTAAGTATACCTTAGGATGCTAGGCCATTTGACCGCAGGCACCCAGGTAGTCTAATATACCAGATTGTGCATTTGTCCTCTTTAAATGTGGCTTCCTGTGGTTGGAACAGAAATAATCTCTGCTTATCAGTGTCCTGGAGCTTCATGCCATCTGCAGTGCCTTCCAGGCCTTTCAAGATCACACCAAGGACTCAGCGGTACACATCCTTACTGACAGTACCATGACAAGGCATTATGTGAACAGATGGGCCAAGCACACACTAATATGCTATGTCAGGAGGTGACCAGGCTCTGGCAGTTTTGCATCAGGTAAAACCTGAACCTGTGGCTGATCACTTACCTTAGGCTCCAGAATCACCTGGAGAATTGCCTCAGCAGAAATTTTTCCCCAAATCACAAGTGGTCTCTGAAGCCCAGCTTCCTGCAGTCCATCTTTATGGTGTGGGGCATGCCGATGATGGATCTGTTCTCCATGAGTGAAAACGAGAAATGTTCTGCTCTCAAGGGGGTCTCAGTCAGGGCTCC
The DNA here is from genome assembly GCF_007399415.2 of Gopherus evgoodei. Classification (NCBI taxonomy): domain Eukaryota; kingdom Metazoa; phylum Chordata; order Testudines; family Testudinidae; genus Gopherus; species Gopherus evgoodei. The sequence goes on along the minus strand of NC_044326.1, from coordinate 42,759,315 downwards.
TTGACCAATGCTTTGCTGTTCACCTGAGCTGGGAATTGACTCTCCTGTATGCTTTTCCTCCAATTCCAATCATCCCATAGGTCCATCTCAAGCTGAAATTGGATAATACCACATTCATTCTCTTTGTTCCAGCATGGCCATAATACTGTCTTAATAGCTCTTATGGGACATTGTCATAAACAGATGGTCAAGGGTTAATGTTTCTTTTACCTGTAAAGGGTTAAGAAGCTCAGTAACCTGGCTGACACCTGACCAGAGGACCAATAGGGGGACAAGATACTTTCAAATCTTGGTGGGGGGAAGTCTTTGTTTGTGCTTTTTGTGTTGTTCGTTGTTCGCTCTTGGGGCTAAGAGGGACCAGACGTACACCCAGGTTTTCCCAGTCTTTCTGAATCAGTCTTTCATGCTTCAAAATTGTAAGTAATAGCCAGGCAAGGCGGATTAGTCTTATGTTTGTTTTCTCAGCGTATAGATGTTTCTTTTGCTGGAAGGATTTTTACCTCTGTTTGCTGTAACTTTGAATCTAAGGCTAGGGGTGGGGGTCCCTCTAGTCTATATGAATCTGAGTACCCTGTAAAGCATTTTCCATCCCGATTTTACATAGATAATTTTTACTTTTTCTTTCTTTTTAATTAAAAGCTTTCTTTTTAAGAACCTGATTGATTGCTTCTTGTTTTAAGATCCAAGGGTTTTGAGTCTGGGTTCCCCAGGGAAGGTTTTGGGGGAACAGAAAGTGTGCCAGACACTAAATTCTGGCTGGTGGCAGCGTACCAGATTTAAGCTAGTAATTAAGCTTAAAAGTGTTCATGCAGGTCCCCACTTTTTGTACCCTAAAGTTTGAAGTGGGGGGAAAAAACCTTGACAGACATCCATTAGAGCCTCTGGCAACTTCTTTTTCCCTTCTACGTCAGAAAACTGCTGTCCTTGTAGCGAAAACATCTGCAAGGAGTGTGTGAGAGTTGCAGGCTTTGATGGGAGACCCTCCTTATAAGCAGTTTTCCAAAGACAAAGTCACCCTGTGGCTGCACCCTAAGTTTTTACCTAAAGTTGTTTCACAGTTTCACTTGAATCAAGTCATAAATCTACCAGCATTGTTCCCTAAGCCGTATTCAATGCTAGATGAGCAGTATCTTCACACATTGGATGTCTGGCAATGTTTAGCTTTTTACCTATCTTTTCTTTTCTTCATCTTATCTATTTGTTTCATATGTGGACTGAATGGAGGACCCCGCTGTTTCGTCACAGATGATCTCCAGGTAGATAACTTCCTGTATCATGATAGCGCAATCTGAGCTACTTTGTATGCTTTCTCAAAGGGTGTGAGGTCATTCTGTGAGGTCTCTGGAAACATTGATGGCAATTCTAAGTGACTTTCCTATATTGAATAATTGCAGGGCTGCCACTTGGTCCTCTGTACATACATTTACAAACCGCTATGCCATTACTACTGAATCTAGATCAGATGCAAACTTTGGGAAGGCAATCCTGCAATCCTTGTTTAAATAGATTCTGAGGCCCACCTCCTGTGAATACTGCTTGAGTGACCTACAGGAAATACACAGCTGTATCAACTTGAAGAAAAAATGGTTACTTACCTGTACTGTAACTTTGTTCTCCAAGATGAGATGCAGACGTATTTCACAACCCACCCAATATCCCCTTGCATTAGAGTCTGCACTCTTCATGTTCAGTGTGAAGGAATGTATATAGCCAGAGGAGGGGCTAGGACAACAGGGCGCAAGCATCGCCCCTACGGGGGACTGCTAGGCAAAGTGCTCCAGCTTCAGTGCACTGGGCATATGAACACCTACATGGAATACATGTCTACTTCAAAGAACACAGCTACAGACAGGTAAGTAACTAATGTTTGCAGTTGACCATTCTTCTATATCTAAGATGTTGGCTCACCAGGCCCAGAAAAGGGAAATGATCAAAGTCAATTTACTTTATAATTCATGCAAGTGTCAGCAAGTCTCCTGCCTCTCTCAAATAAAAATGAGAAAGTGACAGGCAGGGCAAGGAGGGAGCTATAATACAACAAAAGGTGACAGCCATACTCAAATACTTTTATTCTTGGAACTATTTGCAATGTTTGATACAGTTGGTCTTTAGATAGTTCTCACTTGGAAGTGGAGACAAGAGTCCAAGGAAATACTTTAAAATGGCTTGCATCTTTCTTCTAAATTCAAATGGTAGTGATGAGAAATTACACCCTTCACTTGTAGAAGACTATGAGGATCAATTCTCTGTCTCCAGCTCCATTAAATACTTACTTTGTAATTGCAAGGAGAAATGATAAGGCCCAAAGGTACTCAGGCAGGTGGAGTTCAGGAACCTTTTGCTCTTCCTCCACTCTTGTGGACACTTTAGAAATCTTGCTGCCATGGTCCCAGCTCCATTGGTGGTGAATCCATGCCCACAAATTATCTACAGTCTATAGTTAGTATTTTTTCTGGACTTTTTGCTGATGCTTGGCTCTTATCTGTGAGAAATTCTCTCTACCTAGGAGATACGTCTGAATCTGGCTGATAATGGCCTCACTATGGTAATGCATGTCTTTACTGTGAGGCAAGAACCTATTAATGCTGACAAGGGAGTCACAGGAATATCCTGATTCTGGTAAGTATATTCTGGTTCACCAAAGAATGTGATGTGAGGTCTCAAATGAAAGCCAGTGTCATACTGGTTATTAATGCAATTGTGAATCGTAGTTACAGATATTATTTAAGGAGTTATGTGTGTGTGTATGTATATATATATGTATGTATATATATATGTATTTATATATATGGAAAATATGTTCTTGGAGTCTGTATCAAGGTATTAATCACCAGCAGAGGTGAAAAACAGTTGCTTTGTCAGACAAGGTGTTTGTTCACCAAGCTCTCTGTTGGGGTGAAAATTAAACATTATAAATTAACACAGTAGATGCCTATTGAAATACAAAGTCAAATGTTAACAAAGAGATGTGAATTCAACAGGAAAGGAGCACACAGGAAAAAAAACAAGTGGTGGGGGATTATTGTGTCTGAGTAAAGACAATTGTATTTCAAGAAGGCAAAGAAGGCACCCTGGCATCCTGTACCTAGGAAGTAAACTGACAGTGTGTTTGCTGAAGAGGACTTTGGGTAAGATAAACTTCTTTAAACAGGAAGTTAACCTGTTAGCTAAGTTTAGTCTCTAGAAAGCATGTTATGATTTGGTCATATATGTGACCAATGTCTTTGCTATCACCTGTCTAGTCTTTGATGATAATTGTCCTTTTGAATTTTCATTCTGTCCTCCAAATTGTTTGCAATTCCACCCAGCTAAGGGTCCTCTGCAGTTTTTTAAAGTATATTCTTCACTCCATTATCCAAATTGTTAATGAAAATTTTGAATAGTACCAGACCCAGGACTGACCCCAAGGGATCCCACTGGAAATATCCTCCCAGTTTGACAGCAAACAATACTCATTGTGCATGGTCTTTTAGCTATTTGTTTATCCATCTTACAGCTATTTCATCTAGACCACATTTCCCTAATTTATGAAAATGTCATGAGGGATTATATCAAAAGCCTTACTAAAATTAAGATATATCAAGTATATAGCTTCCCCCACAACCACTAGACCAGTACCCCCATCAAAGAAGCAAATTAGATTGGTTTGCATGATTTATTTTTGACAAATTCATGTTGTATTACTTGTCACCCCATTGTCCTAGGTGCTTACAAATTGATTGATAATTTGTCCCAGTATCTTTCCAGGTATCAAACTTCAGCTGACTGGTCTGTATTTCCTAGGGTTCTCTTTGTTCCTCTCTGCAAAGATACATACTATGCTTTCTCTTATCCAGTCATCTGGCACCTCACCCATCCTACATGAACTCTCGGAAATAATCGCTAATGGTTCAGAGATGGTTTCAGCTAATTCTTTATGTACTCTAGGATGAAATTTGTCAGGCTCTGTTGACTTGAATACATCTAACTTATCTAAATATCCTTTAACCTATTCTTTTCCTATTCTAGCTTCCCCCTTGTTATTAATATTAGTTGTGTTTAAACATCTGGCCATAATTAACCTTTTAACAGAAGCAAAATAGGCATTAGACACTTTTTTAGTCTTTTTGGTGTTGATGATGATTAGCTCTCCTTGCATATGAAATGGTAGGCCCACACTTCTTTTGTGTTTTTCTTGCCCCTATTGGATTTAAAGAACTTCTTATTGTCTGTTATAGCTCTCCCTAGGTGTTACTCATTGTATGCCTTAGCCTTTCTGATTTTATCCCTACGTGCTTATGCTAGTCTTCTGTACTCATTCTTATCAATTTGCCCATGTTTCAACTATTTTTAGGCTTCCTTTTTGGTTTTCATTAAAGAACTCCAGATGCAGCCTATTGACCTTTTACTATGCTTCCGATCTTTCCTTCACAATGGGATAGTTTACTGTTGTGTCTTTTGATACTGTCTCTTGAAGAAAGTCCCAGCTCTCCTGAACTCCTTTTACCATTAGATTTTTCTTCCCACAGGACTCACCAGTTCTCTTCAGTTTGTTGAAGTTTTAAGTCCTCTGTCCTTATTCTGCTCTGTTCACTCCTTCTTTTCTTTAGAGTCATATTCTGAACACCTACACAATCTATTAGGAGTGGTGTCTCAAGTGGCAGAGCTTCAGCACTTCTTTCCCACTTCTCCCACAATTTGCCCCTGGGCAGGGAGTGGGGAAATGGAATTTATGATCAGACCTTTGATTTAGTTTTTGAACCTTGGAAGGTACTTGGATACAATAGTGATGGGTACAAAATAAGAACCAGAATAAAATAGAAATCTCCCACTGACATAAGTACATGCAATCGTATGAGAGTCAATAGAGTTGCACTTGGAGTTCAAATTGAACTTTCAGTGAGAGTTGGACAAATAACTCCTTTATGTGATATTGAAAATCCCAATCTTAGACCTGATCTGACCTTGTGCTTTCTGTAATTTATGGATAACATGGGTCGAAAGCCCTTGGCTAAGGAAGGAATGGTAAAAACTAGCTGAAAAACTCACTCTATGCTTGCAAAGGAGGAGTGAATTCACCTTTGAATCTGTCTTATGGCACTTACCCAGGTCTGGACTCCAAAGAGGCATAAAAAAATCACACTTTGACTGTATGCTAGTTTTGTCAAAGCATGGCTTTGGCTGGCTTTTTAGTAGATGTTACTGCATCCTGAAGCCAAAAGATGGTGGTACGAAGCTAATGTCAGTTAGCATTCCCTTAGTTTGTTTTGAGCAGGTTTACTTTACCTTAATTCTGCCCGTTAAAAGCATAATACAAAATGGAAACTTCATTTAATGTAAATAGGACCTCCTGAACTGAAAGAAGCATGGAAAGTCTGCACTTATAATTTCTCCCCTATTCACTTAGTTTCAATCAGCTTCATCAGGATTTGGCATTTGCTGCAGCCAGGGGTAGCTTTAATGTGGAGCTCATGGCTTTGCACCCACTGAAATCATGAAACCCAAGGTGCCAAACCTGAGTTGCACTGTGCCTCTGTGTGCCAGGTTGCAATGCCTGAAGTAAGAAGCCAGGCCCAGCCCTGTGGAACAAGAGTCACCACTGTGGGGTGAGAACAGGGCAGGCTTGCTCTCCAGCTCTCATCCCCAGTCCCACCCTGCTGGGTTGTCCGTCCACACTGGGCTGAGATTATGATTGTGGTGCTGGGGCAGAAGGTGCTGCTGCAGGCGGTCAGTGTCTCTCTTAACTACAACTCAAAATCATGTCCAAGAAGAGTTTACTATAATGCATCTATTGAATCAGAAGGCTACATCCACTCTGGCCTCCACTATCAAAATCATCTAAGTGCAGTTTTGCTTTTAACGACCACTACCACTTGCCTTGTTCTACTTCTGTGATGTTTCACTTAATAGCCGTGATCAGCCTCTCCTTTGACCCTGTCTGTCCTCTGTCAGCTTGCACTTCTGCGTTGTTTTTTTTTATTTTTTTTACTGTCATAAAAATTAAAGACAGACTAGATGCCCTATTTGCCTCCAGAGGTACGATAAGTGACCCGCTCTCATAAATCTTGTCAGCTTTCTGGATATTGCTGCTCACTTTTCCCTTCTCTGATGTATCATTAGTGAAAAGAACACGTAGGGGTAAATCCCACCTGCCTGCCCTCACAGGACACTCTTGAAAAATGACAAATTCCTTTCAGTTCACAACTTATGCTGCCATGGCAGCCCCAGTTCATATGTAGAATGGGCCCTGGGCTCTCAACTCCCTCATTGGCCTGCCTGCCTTGTCAGTCTGGCTGACTTTGAGTGCTGGCCTTTCCCCACAGGCTCTGGGGATCTTTCACTTCCATGATCCTGACTCCATTAGGTCCTTCCCCTTTCTCTGTGCTAGGAGAGGGCTAACCAAGAAAACCACTATGTTTCATTAAGGGACAAAGTCAGTTTACCCGCTTACAAAGAGTGTGTTGTCATTAACAGTCTTGACAGCAAATAAAGATCTGAAAATAATTGCTACTGTGTTTTCAAAAAAGTGCAAGGTAATTTTGGCATGGCCTATAATTTTGTTCAGCCCCCCTGAAAGTTAATGTCCAGCACATTAAGCATGTTATAATTGAACTGTTGAGAAACAAATTAAAATTTTAATGAAATCTCCTCCCTTTGGAGGTAAATTTAGGTTTTTTATAACCAGTGCTGCCAGAAATTCTGATATTATTGTCTAATCAGCACTTAATGGGCCACTCTCAGTGCCTCTAATTTCACATAATTAATGTGCATATAAAATGAACCTTGTAAATGTTTTCTGTTCATAGACCACATGCTGAATAATGTAAACAAGCTATTATGTGTTGTTTACTTTTGCCCCTTCAGGTTCTTGGTTTCAGAACTTTGGATTAGCACGATGGGATGGAAGCCCTTGAGAGCGAACTCTGTTGGAACGTACATCAACAGAAACACTTAAGAGATTCTAAAAAGTAAATGACTAGACAGGTTTATTTATAAACTAGAATAGTCTGATGAATTACAGCAATTTTCAAGTAGCACACAGGTAAATCCACACCTAGGCTATGCTGAAACCACTTTGTGCTGCCCTGGTGATAAAAAGGGGGACTTAAAGCTGAAATAACTGGAGGATCTTCATTTTAGGGGTTACCAGGACTATACCACCATCAGTCCTATTTCTTGATCTCATCCTTTCCCCTCCTTGTAGTGCAATCCTCCTGTGATCCCTGACTGGCATAACGACTCCATATACTGCTGTTACAAGCCAGTGTAATTTAGTTGAACCATTCCTCAGTTGTATTTACCCTCTCATCTTAAATTGTTCCAGGAAAAGCTTTGACACAGGCTGCTGAAGAGGATCTAGACCCTGTTTCAAACACGCACTTAAGCAAATGCTTGTCTTTAACCATTTGAAATTTAAGCAGTTGACATTAAGCACATGCTCAAGTGCTGTACTGAACTGGGGCCCTAGTAAGAACAGTATAAAATATAGTTACACAAAGTCTGCTTACGGTTCATCTAGGTCAACCAGTTAATAAATAATAAAGAATTATTTCATGGGTGCTTTTCAGTGTCTTCTTTTTTTTTTCTCTTATTTTCAAGTTGCCCATTGCATTGCCTACAATATGATAAAGCCAAGCTTTACTAGGATCCAGGAGTTTGGTTTTCTGGAGCTGATGAGCTAATGGAAAATTCTGTTGATTCAGTAAAGGAAAAAAATAAGTATTACTTTTTAAGAGGAAATATGGAGATCCCTGTTTGATTGAATATATGTGACATCCAAACATTGGTTGTTTAAACACTGACTTGTCAGGTGGTGGGTTCATCCTCTTTCCTTACCTGTACAAGTTTTAAACACACACACACACACACACACACACACACACACACACACACACACACACACACACACACACACACACACACACACAAATTGGTCTTGCACTTACATGAAATATTAGGCTAGGTTTTTTTAGTTGCTAGTAAACATCTTACCATACATCTGCTCTATTAACTTTGTTGAAAGAAACTCACATTCCACTGACTTTTCAATATATGTAAATTGGGGGGGTGTTCTCTTTGGCTCTGTGTATTGTTTTCTTCTCATAACATTGGGTGGTATTCCTTATTCATATATCATTCCAATCTAATTGTGATTTTAATGAATAAAGGTAACTTGCAAGGACAGGACCTTCTTGTCCACTTTCTGAGCAAAACTTTTGTTGTTTGCATCACTTACAACAGTATGTGATAAGAACACAAATAAAATAGACAATTTAATATTAATAAGATAATGTATATCAATGTAAGTATACAGATGAGTTCATAATACAGCAAACAAGGTGTTTTTTCTATCTATAAGCAGGGATGAGTTTCAAGATTATGAAACAGTTAATTTACTAATCAGACTTTCCTGTTGCATTTGTGAATTGGGAGCTTCTCTTTTTCCTTTTTGTGCTGTTTGATATGGCAGTACAGAATGATGCCTTAAAGTTAACATATTTATGGTCAAAACTGAGGAAATCAAACCTGTTTTTGTAGGTAATCAAGCTTATACAAAGAAAAAAGGGTGATTACATTTGAGAAACTTTTAATGCTTTTTCATAAATAAAGGTTAATGTACCCTAACCCTTATTCAGATAAAATGCATAAATACAGTAACAGTCTCTTAACAGTTACCCTATTAATAATCTTTTCCCCAGGACTGCTTATAATATACAATCTGTTTCATGGAAATCAGATATGGTCGTCTTTCATTCTCAGTCATTGAATGGGGTCTGCTTATCAGGATTCTGTGACATCTTTCCTTTTCAATCTCTCTCCCTTTACCAGCTGCCACTAGAAATTACATGAAGGTTTAATCTGGGTTCACTGAACACTCTGGAAGCCCGGGTGCCTCATTTTTTAATTATTTATTTTTCAACATAATTAAAACAAAAGAGGGAAATAAAACAGAAGAATACTATGTAAGACTAAATGCATAAATTTTGGCCATAATTTAAGCAAGATTGAAGTTATCACTAAGGATATATATTAGAAAGAAGAAAATGACAGGAGCCTGACTGTGGCTCCACAATTTATTTCAAATGTAATTTCTACTTGGTGTTATAGAATATACATACTCATGCAGATATCTTAATGTCAGTCCAGTGCAGCATCATTTTCCCCTCCCTAATATACATCCTTAATGATAGGCACAATCTTACTTAAATTGGGGGCGGGTATGTGCATAATATAATCATAGCCTTTTATTTAAAAAAAATCTAGCTCTGACTAAAGTAGAAATTGAATTTCAAATATATTGTGGAGCCATGGTCAGGGCCTCAAGTTTTTCTATCAAAGTAGTGTATAAGTAAGTTACTGAGGAATGTCAAAAACAGGCTACAGGGCTCCCTTAGCTGCAGTTAGACCAGGATTGTACTTTGGCCTTTGGAATCATTAAAAGTCAGTGTAAGTCAAAGTACACCTCTAGCTATTCTACTTTACACCTAGGATCAAGGCTTTATACTACCTTTCTATCCCAACACTGTGTTCCTTTGCCATAACTGAGGAACTGGCCTTAAAGTTTCTTTGACGTTCTCTTTAATTTTAAAAAAAATCTTCTTAAGGCATCCTCAAAACTTCTAATTAGTTAAAATCGCCATGAAGACTGGTGCCCAGGAAATATTTGAAGAGAATTTCATTTAAATGTTAAAAAATGGAAATTTGACAGTTAATAATCTCAAAGCTGGGTTTATGCTTGAGACTACATATCAGTAATGTAAGGGTTAAAAGAGTATAAGAAAACTAAAGTGAATATAAAAAGTGGGAGGGGGAAGGGGCATTCAGAGTTAAATTTTAGTTTAAAAGAAACTCAAACTTTGAAAGTATTGAAATGCACAGTAAAGGCACCTGACAAAGCTTAACTTTGTCCCTTTGGTGATATCAGCCTCCCATTTTCCTTTCTTTGACCTTTATGTATTGAGGGCCTGAAATTGAAAATCCTTACTCATGTGAATATGGGTTGATAAAATAATGCCCATTGAGCTTTAAGAAGTTCACAGACTTCAACTCTGGACATCTTACATTTGGAAAAGCCACTGTATTGATACACCAGTGATCATAACTCTGCTATCCTCTTTTCATCCTCTTTTCTCATAAAGAATTGAAAAAGGTGGCAGCCAGTGAATGCAGGAATATTAAACTAGAGAAGAGACTTTACTTTTACAACTTGTACAGACGTGTATGTGTGAGTATAGTTTAAAGAGTGATGCTTTGTCAACATAGTAACTGTTACTTTTTCATGTAAGTTTTATGATCTTGTACACAGGAAATTTATGTCTATATTGTCTCTCTCTCTCTCTCTCTCTCTCCAGATACACAGGGCAGGCTCTACTGTTTTTGCCACCCCAAGCAGCGTGCCGAATTGTCACAGTGGACGGCGGGGGCAGTCCATGTGCCGTTAGGGCAGCATGCGCCTTTCCTCGGTGGCAGCAATTCGGAGGCAGCTTCTGTCTTCAGCTGGAAGACAGAAGCTGCGCCGCCGCAGACAGTTGAACATAGAAGCTGCCGACGAATTGCCGCCACTGCGGAAATGTGCATGCTGCCCTAATGGCACATGGACTGGCCCCGCCGTCCGCGGCGGCAATTCGGCGCACTGCTTGGGGGCAAAAACACACGGACTGCCTCCCCTTGCAGATTGCTGCCCCAAGCACCTGCTTGGGATGCTGGTGCCTGGAGCCTGCCGTGTGTGTGTGTGTACATATAGAGAGAGAGAGAGAGAGAGAGAGAGAGTGAGTAGCATGTTATTCAAGCTGTCTTTTTGTTCTGTTTGTACAGTGCCTAGTAAAAGAAGTTCTGGTCCATGACTTGGCTTGCAGGCACTATGGAAATGCAAATAGCAAATAATAATACTTACTGACAGTTGTATAACTGATGTTCCATCAGTTACATTGGCATTTAGCTGTAGATAGGCACTTTAGGGGAAAAAAATAAGGCAGACATGAAATTCTAGTGAATAATTGTAAGTTGTGTATTTAATGAACATTTTGTAAAAGTCTGTATCCCTTCTGTGGCCTATGTATAGTCATGAAGAAAGCTACTATTTACTTACCATTATTCAATTAAGGTGAAATAATGCTAGTGTTCTTGGTTGCTCCCAAATATCAACTATTTTATTATGAATGGAAAATATTGTTTGAGTTGACTTATTTCTCAAGTCAGTGCTCCAGGGGCAGAGTGAAAGTTAGCTAAGTGCTATTACAGTGTATTTCTATACTTTCAAATATTTGAGTTTCTTTTAAGCTTAATTTCTTTATATTTTATTTTGTTTTGTTTTAACATCAATACTCTTGTCAGGTATTTGAACTTAAAGGTATTGATCCTGTGGTCTCAATTTTAACTCTAGCCTAAAGAAATCTTTTTTAGGTCTGTGACATAGCTCATCTGCTCCAGCAGAGAAGAGAGGGAACTTGTTTCATGAGGTGTGCTCTGAAAATAAACACCCTGTCCTGAAAGGGTGAATGGACAAGATAACCTTGCCAAGATTTGAAATTCAGGGGGACTCAATTAAGTATTCCAAAGTCATGTAGTGTTTAAACTTCTCAAAGGAAGATGTTAATTGTTTTTCTCTTACATGTTTTTCCAGTAGTGCAAATATAGTGTAAAAAAAATTGCTTCAAATATTTCACCTAAAAACTATAGTTGGACAAGATGGAAGCTGCAAAGATCTTACAAATACAACTGGGCTTGTTCTACAGTAACCATGTAGCGTCATAGATAAACCCTTTGTTCCTTATCTAGATAAGTGAAATGTTCCTTAAGCTTGGGAAGAATCTGTAAAGCTTTAGAAATTATATAGGCAGATAATATATTAAGATATATAATTGTAGCACAGCTGCTTGTAAATTTTCAGTTACAGGTGTTCTAATATGCATTTATGCTATGATCATATTTAATCTGACACATTCATGAATGCTGTTGTTTGCTAAGCTTAATATATTAAGAGACTTGATCTACTTTTACTTTATAGGTAACAAACCAAAGTGGGATTGTGATGTCCTGCCATAATTAGATATGCTGACAAGAGTGACTCATCAATCCTGCCTTCGACCCGCAAAAATTAGCAACTTCGATAATTTCATGGTCAAAGGGAGTCGTTATACTGTGAGCTGGTCTGAGTGCACTTCCATTTTGGAGCACTCTTCAGATTTGCTGTTTCTTTGAATATAAATTAAAAGCAAAGAAATTACTTGGCAAATGGGCAGTTTTGACTTATTAATGCTGAGTGGGGCGGAGAGGAAAACAGTGACAAGTGAAGATAAGTGTCCCACCATATGGATTCTAGCATTTTAGTTATTTTGTTCTCTTTCTTTTTATGGCAACTTTTAGTGGTAATAATTTTTCAACTAATTAAAGACCAGCTGCTACTTAGCAAGCTAGACACTCAATTAGGAATCCAGAACCTGGTAAACAACCTTTACTGCCAGCCAGCTAGTTGAATCACCTCCTGTCACTGGCATGGAAGTCATTATTTTTTGTTTTGAAAATGCATGTTGTTGTCATACTGACTGGCTCTTTCGAATGCTTTTCTTTGTGACTAGCTGAACAATCTGACATCATGTTCACGTATTATTATTTTGAAGCCTGAGATCTCTAGTGGCTTTTTATATTTTTTAAAGTTATTGTCAATTATAAGACTTTGGGGGGAAAGTTTTACTGAGTACAAATATATATTTCCTGAATGCAGAGATCAACTGTCTGCAGTAACTAGCTATTACTTAATGATCTTGGAAGGATGTGTTACTGCTTCAGATGGCAGATTCCATTTTTTTCTATGCTATTTTAAGTGAGAGTACAGCACACGTTTATTATATATTGAGCAGTATACTGGATGAATAATATTATTGTATCTTGAGTTTATAAGAGATAATCATTAAAAACCATTCAAAGAGCAGTGGACGTGTGAAAGCTCTATGTATCAGTGAGTTCGAGTAAAGAGAAGTCCACTGTGAAACCTGCCTTGGCTTATCTCTCCAAGATTCATCTGAAAATAGACATCCTTAATTTGTTTAATGTAGTTATTAATGACCTGGGAAATAGGGTGAAGACTCAAGTGGCAAAATTTGCAGATGATGAAGAATTATTTAAGTTAATCAATACTTGTAACGACCTTGTGGAATTTTGGAGTGACTTAATAAAGTAAAGAAATTGCAGATGAAATTTAAGGTTAACAAATGCAAGGTGATTCACATTGATATGAATAATTTGAATCACTCATATGTGTTCCTGGATTTTACTTCTGAATTAACTGTAGCCACTCAGAAAATAGAGCTGGCATAGGTGGAGTCATCTTTGTTCAATGGATGGCAATGGTCAAAAAACAAACAAAAGGTTAGTTTGTGTACAAAAATGGAATAGAAAATAATATGGAAAATACTATATTGCTGTTATGCAAATTGATGGTTCTTCCTCACTTGAGTATGGTGTTCAGTTCTGCTACCCCATCTCCAAAAAAGACCTAACAGAAATAGGGTTCAGAGAGGAGTGACAAAAGTGTTAGATATATCAAGGAGATTGAAAAGATGGGGACTGTTTAGCTGAGAGAAGAGATGAAGGAAAATAATAATGAAGGAACAAGAAAATAATGAATAGAATGAAGAAATTAGATCAGGTTCTCCTATTTGTTCATTCTCAAACTATCAGAAAAGGCCATTCAATGGAACTGAAATGCAGCAAATATAGAACTGATTAAAAGAAACAGTTTTTTTGCCTGACTAATGATATGTGGAACTCACTGCCACAAGACATCATAGAGGCCAGGATTTTACTATGAGAAACATTTTGTCTGCTAAGAGAACATCCATATTTACATTATTTGGAAAAGAAAAACAAAACAAAAGAAAAAAGCTTAAACAGAAACCCTTATGCATAGTAGCATGCACTTTTACTTTTACCCAGAGAGAGTCAGATCTTGGAGGTAAGCTTGAGAAATCCCACAAAATTATGAATTTCAGGTCAAATGTGTGACATCAGACAAGTATGTACCATACCACATCTAGGATCGGACTCTCCTAAATACCCTCTGTACCACCCAGTATCCAGCTCCCTCATTGTCGTCTGTACATTCATTCTCCCATCCTGTAGCTCAGGTGTCGGCAACCTTTCAGAAGTGGTGTGCCAAGTCTTCATTTATTCACTCTGATTTAAGATTTCGTGTGCCAGTAACACATTTTAATGTTTTTAGAAGGTCTCTTTCTATAAGTCTATAATATATGACTAAACCATTGTTGTATGTAAAGTAAATAAGGTTTTTAAAATGTTTAAGAAGCTTCATTTAAAATTAAGTTAAAATGCAGATCTCCCCGGACCGGTGGCCAGGACCTGGGAAGAGCAAATGCCACTGAAAATCAGCTCACATGCCACCTTTGGCACACGTGCCATAGGTTGCCTACTCCTGCTGTAGCTGATGCAGGGGATGAGGGAGGAGCCACCATAACCATTTTGGACTTCCTTCTACTATGTGTGGAGCACACATTCCTATTTAAGTAAATGGCATAGTGGTTGTTTGTTTTTTTACACAAAAGTATAGTATTTATGCATTTGACATTTAAATATTATTGACCATTTTGAATACTAAGCAAGTATTTTTCAAAGTTAAATATCTTCGCCATTTCCCATCATTCTTTTCTAAGAATCAGAAGAGCGTAGACTACTTTATGGTTTTACTGCCAAAAAAAATATTTTTTCTTCTTTCTTTCTTTGGAGGGTTTACCACAAAACCATCTGAAATTGGGGACAGATCATGTGTTGTTTTTCTTTTTGTTATAAGTGTAGCCTGGTTCACATATCATTTAATTACAGATTAAAAATGCAACACCATCTCTGATCCACATACACCCAATTTGACCCCAAATTTTATTTGATTGTGATTTTAAAATGTAAAATGCTTTTTGCGCTTGACTCTGAAAACTAGGATTTACAGGTATATTCTATTCAGTTGCATGCACCTAACCTTCTTGTCCTGTGAGTGAGATCTATTATTATTAATTGTGTGGTAGCTGTGCCTAGAAGACCCAGCCCAATTGTTACAGGCAATGTGCGCACACACACAACAAAAAAGTATTCATATAAAATGTGCATCAGTACTAGAGTAGATAAAGAGAGTAACTAAGCACTACAGTGGTGCTACAAGCACCAATAGAACAACTGAGTGAATATCAATTTACTAATATTTTAAATACTTTGGGCCAATACAACAGACATGTCCTAATTCTGCAAAAGTAAACGTGATTGTGAGCCCCAATTGGACTGGTCCCAATTCCCCACACCAACCCTTGTGAAAATTAAAGAGGCAGCAGAGTATAGTGGTCAGAACCAGGAGTGTGAGCGAGACCTGATTTTTCTAATCCTAACTTTGACATGGAATGTCTGTGTGACCTTGGACAAGTCACAGAAACTCTCTGTACTTCATGTATAAATGGCAACAATCATACTCCTGAGGTAATGCTTGCCCGGATGCAAGGTTTACTTCTTTTCTCTTTCTCCATGCCTCTCTTGTCTATTTAGATTGTATGTTCTTCACAGCTGGGATTGTCTCTTACTATATGCTTGTACAGTGTCTAGCACAATGAGGCCATGATTCTAGTGAATGTTTGCGTCTGGCTGAAGGGAGCTGGAGTCTGGGTGGAATTTTCTACAGCACACTCCTCTATAAGGCTCTAACGTTTTGGGTGGAATTGACTTAACGTTGCTCCTATTGAGACCTGATTTTTCTAATCCTAGCTTTGACACGGAATGTCTGTGTGACCTTGGACAAGTCACAGAAACTCTCTGTACTTCATCTACTTGCCATATAAATGGCAACAATCATACTCCTGAGGTAATGCTTGCCCAGATGCAAGGTTTACTTCTTTTCTCTTTCTCCATGCCCCTCTTGTCTATTTAGATTGTATGTTCTTCACAGCTGGGATTGTCTCTTACTATATGCTTGTACAGTGTCTAGCACAATGAGGCCATGATTCTAGTGAATGTTTGCATCTGGCTGAGGGGAGCTGGAGTCTGGGTGGAATTTTCTACAGCACACTCCTCTATAAGGCTCTGACGTTTTGGGTGGAATTGGCTTAACGTTGCTCCTATTGAGATAAATGCCAGTTTTACCATTCACTTCAATAGGAGCAAAATTAGACCAAGGTTCAGTGCGTCTGAACGGACCAGCCTTTATCTGCATTCATTTACACTTCCCAGAGCCAAAGTCTGGCACCAAGGTGAGTTTAAAACAGGATGAGAATAGACATGCAAATCCTTGTGATCACAATAGTGGTTAATCTATTCATACTGGATTTTGTAATCATAAACTCTGTTTCTTTCTCAGTTCCAAGAAACTTCACTTCTCTGAATGCCAAGTGACTAGAAAAATAAAACAAAATAAACATAATCTACCAAGAATATTACTCCTCTTATTAAGTATGTCCATCCCAAGGGAATTTAGGAGAAAAAGCTGATAGCTAATATTAGGTGGAAGGTCAAAATTTGCATTTTGATAGGAATATTTTGGCAAGTATTCAGTCATTATGAGACCATAAATTTTGTGCACTTTGTTATAAAGATTAAATGAAGGCAAAACGGGAACCATGGCTATTTTGCATTCATAAATACATAATGATAGTTCTCCCGCTGTATACCACTCATGCTATGGGTTTTTATTGGGTATGAAGCAAACAAATCAATATTTTGCTTGGGCACATTTGCTTTGATAGGTATTAATCAGAAGAAATTATCTCTTTTTAGTCTTTGCTCTTTTAGCACACACAAGTGACAAGCATTTGGTACGTGTGTTCAGCTGACAATAGAGCTTTGTCATTCTGATGAGAAATGAAAAAGAAGTGGATTAATTTAGTTATAAAGAGATTTACATTTTGCTTCTTCTAACATGTCTTGGTGAGAGTGATGAATAAGAAATGAGATAAGTAATTCCTTCTGAAGCCACCATTTCTGAGAGAGCTAGAAAAATTCCACTCACTGAAATATGAAACACATTTCTGGCAGGTAAACCCAACGAAAGTTCTCCTTTGTTATTAACTAAACTCACAAGAGAGAATAGAGTCTGCAAGATGTATGGTCTTATTTCTCTGCTGGAGCCCAGGGACTTTTAGTATGCAGTGGTGTACAAAATATCTTGTACTCCCGTGGTACAGTTAGGGTTAGAGAAGTCGATACTGTGATCACTTGCAAATCTTTGGTACTTTAATATCATCTGGAATGGTTCTGAGTGACATCATTTGGATTTTTACATGGTTATAATAAATAGTTCAGAGGCAAATTGCTTCACATATTTTCTTAACCGTAACTTTTCATTTCCTATCCCTTGACTACTTTTATTGTCTGTTTTTTATGTAGTAACATGGATCAGCAAAATTCAATGGCGCTTTGGTTAATGGCTATCTAGGGATATGAGGGATCATTCCCCAAATATACAGGTAACATTAAAAGATCAGCACATCTTCACAAAAATGTATTATTGGACTGGGAGACTGGGGAGAAGGAGGGGAAAAATGATATTTCAGAAAAATAAGACTTCACTGAAACAAAATGATAAACAAAAGCATGCAAAAACAATAGCAGTTAGCAATTACACTAATAACTGTGAAAGCTGTTGTTGTGCCTCCCAACGGGTGGTCAAACATGATAGAGCAATTAAGTAATTACCAGAGTCCTCCATCTGCTGGCTTCATTCACTGGGTCAAATTCTGCCCACTGATATACACCTTCTGCCAGACCTTACAATACCCTAAGAAGCCAAAATGTGATGCAATGTATAGAAAAGCAAGTTCAAGGTGGAAGATGCAACTCTGGAAATGACGCTTTTTGAAAGTTGTTATAAAATAACTGGGTTAATTTAAATTTGCTCTGTCTCTTCTTCGGGGTCTCGCTGCCCTGTCTGTATGTGCTTTCTGTTTATTTTTGTCTAACTTCAGCCTTAGAATCGCTTTCTTGTTATAGGTTTGTTTTATCTTTTGCTCTTTACAAAACACTAACTGTGTGCACTAACTACAGGCACACTGGAGCCCAAATAACCTTATTCACTAAATATACACATTGTCTGGCTATGCAGAAAGGAGAACAGGAGATATTTGACATGGGTTTAATCAGGCCACAATTTTATTATTAGATGTCTGGGACTACCTGGCAGATAAAAGTGTACGGTGCAGGTAATCCCATGTCTATTCCATAATTACCTGGGGGGCTTTTACCAGCTCCCCTTCTTTTTCCTTCCAGGTCCCTCCAGCAAATTCATTGCCAGGACTTTATTATCCCCCTTTCCCCCACCCCCTCCATCCACATAGGAGAGTTAAGGTGGGCTATAACAATGGGGGATTGGCTCCCTGCTGTGCCAATCATAGGAGTCCTCAACTGCCCCCTGTTCATTCCTTTAATTAACACCTCTTTTTAAGTCTTTTCCCAAGCCATTTATCTGGTCACTGTATACCTTTTCTATGGACTACCTGCACCTGCCCTACACTTAAATAATGAGTTGTGACATATGGCCTACCTCCCATCATGCCATGCCATGCATGAATAGAGCCTTTCCTGAAACCCACTGTGGGGAAGGCCAAAACCCCCCTAACAGTACCCAAGCTAATGTGGTGGTAAGGGAAAAATTCCTTCCCAGCCCCCTAAAAAGGGGGCGGCTAGTGTAATGCTCACAGCAGGTGTTGACCAAACCTGGTATTTTATCACCTAAAAGGCAAGGAGGATGAGTCCTGCTTTAGCCTTGGTAAATGTAAAAGAAAAGGCTTTAGGCACCGAGCTGCTCCTTTTAAACTTTGCATTCCCAGGCAATGAGTTGTCAACCACATTCACCTTTTTGTTTTTGCAGCAGTTTTCATCTCCCCTCCCTCCCACCCCCAGCATCCATAAAGCACTGTTCCCTTCATTTGGCCAGCCAGCCAAGGCACCCTGGTCCCTGGCTAAAGGTGCAGGGTGGGCAAACATGTCAGATCTAGATACATACATGCTTCTGCTCTAACTGGGTTCTGGCAGCTTCTAAAGCATAGAACACAGTGAGCACCACTAGAGGCTTCACAAACTATTTAAGGTCAGAGATACTACCTTATTCCAAGGGTCAATATGCAAAAGGAGTTAGGCATCTAAGTCTCTATTTTAGGTTCCTAATTCCCAGGTTTGGTTCCACTGTGATGCACAGAACTACTGCCTAACCTTTGTAGGTGCCTAAACTCATTCAGTGCCTAAATTTTCAGGGTTCTAGATACCCGTGCTTCTGTCTCTGAGCATGCATACTACTGCTTCTCTATTGGCATCTAGACTAGAGTAACCACTCTCACATTCCTAGAATGCTGGGTATTTAGGTACTTCCAGGAGTGGTGTGGGCCCACCCTCCCATGAGGTCATGCCACATGGGGGGGATGCAATTTTGAAGGGTGTGCCACTCCGCTCTGCCCCGCCATTGTGATTTCTCATAGTGTGTCTGCAAGGTCTCGCCAGTGTGGACAGAGTAGTGCACTCTTCAAAAATGGAATTCGCTGTCTGATATGGGAGAAAACCACATCTGGTTTTGTCTCTGTACCAGACAGGGAACAAGCTACCCAAAAAGAGAACTGTCTAGCTTATAGAGAACTGTCTAGTCTGGATATCTATCTTCTGCCTAAGCCCCAGAGCTATTCACAAACCAGGGGAAGATGTGCATGTTCAACCTGGCACAATCCAGTAGGTGTGCTCAGATGCCAGCTACTGGATAGGTCATAGTCAAAACCGCCCACCTTACAAGTTTTAGTATGGTGATACACCCAATATAACATTTAGACATTGGTTAGGGCCCTCAACTTGGAAGTGAGAGAATCAGGTTCAATTCCCCTCTGAGGCAGAGGCAGAGGGAGGATTTGTACAGAGGTCTCCCACATCTCTCAGGAGCATGCTCTAACTTCTGATCTATGAGCTAATGTGATGTGAGGATCCTTCTCTCTGTCCTGTTGAAGCTGTTCCACTGTGGATAACATAAGAGTGATTGGAGCAGGGGGGGTTTCCAAGCAGATGCACTAACCCCTGGGTTACAGAGTCATTCTCACTCACTCTTTCTGGCCCACTGACTGTTTCACTGTGGATAAAAACTTAAATATGAGAGACAAAGTTTTAAAAGGGCAGAAGCAGTTCTGCTCAGGGGCCTTTTTCCTTCAGTCCTTGAAGGTGGAGCAACCCAGCATTTGGCAACCCATGAGCCAAGCACTGAAGCAGAAGGACTCTTGACAACCCAAGAGATTTCTGACCACAGCCCAAAGATAGTCCTGGAGTGGTAAGAAAACTAAGGCAGGGGCATAAATGTAGTGTTTATTGTATATGGTTGATTAAGAAAAGGAACAAAGATGTTGGACTCTGTGCAAAGAGTGTGAGCAAGTAGGACCAGCTTAGCCTTGGTTGCCCAGCTTTTCAGGGGACCAAGTTACAGTTTGTCGCAATGGAATATGGAGGGAGGAGCACAGCAACTCAGGAGGCACCAGCAACTCAGTCTGTAGGCACATGACTGGAAAGCTAGCTGCAGTTGCAGCATCTCTGTAAATAGCCAGTTTTCTTTGTCAAGCTTGGTGCCCTTCGTGGTAACACCCTGAACGCATGTTAACAACCAAACACAAGAGGAGCAAAAGATTACTATATTCTCAAAGCTGAGTTGAAGGGAAGTAAACACGTCTTAGGCATAAATACACACACATACTGAGGAAAATATAAATATTTGCTTTTTTTTTTCCTGATGGTTGTTCATGTCCATGTTATTTTTTGAGCCTATAAGGAACAGTAGGGTTGGTTTACAAACAACTGAGCATAATGAAAAAAAATAATCAACTATAAGTATGACTTGGCAGTAGAGCTGCATGCATAGCTTATAGTAAGTAATGTATTTAATGAAGGTAACTTATTTTTTGCTTTGTGATTTTTCTGTGTACAGCGTACACTTTTCTCCATCTTATCACTTATTTGAAATTATACACTGAATTATTTCTTCAAATCTTTCTTTGCCTGTAATTTGTTTATGAGTAGTTCCTTGGGATTCAAGATTCTAGCTGTTTTGGTTGTTTTTAACGTGATACATAAGTCACATTGTATTGTTTATATGTTCTGATTACAATAGGTTAGTCCTAGAATCAGTTTTCCAGTGACACTATCCATACCAGGGGCGGCTCCAGGCCCCAGCATGCCAAGCGCATGCTTGGAGTGGCACGCTGTGGGGGGCGCTCTGCCGGTCGCCGGAAGGGAGGCAGACGGCTCTGGTGGACCTCCCGCTGCGGGAGGTCCACTGGAGCCGCCTGCTGCCCTCCCAGCGATCGGTAGAGTGCCCCCCTTGGCATGCCACCCTGCTTGGGGCGGCAAAATGTCTAGAGCCACCCCTGATCCATGCCAACCTCAAAGTTTCCTTTCCTCAAACTTTCCCTAATATTTGCATAAAATTCACTTTATGCTTGAACGTTCCTGCCATCTAACTTGTTTACTATAATATTTGTGGAAAGTGAACAGAAAATTGTCAAGGACACTGCTCAAGTGAATGCTATATTATCTTTTCTATCCAATAGAGTAAGTTTTCTGCCCAAAATCCAGTCTGTTGCAGAGCTGGCTGGCTACTGAGGAACCAGGATCTGGTTTTTCATGAAACACATGTGCTCAACAAGATGTCTCTTTGGTGAATGGATACATAGTGTCTTTCTCCATCCTGTGTTATACTGAATCACTCTTTTGTCTTTATACACAGACAGGTGATCCTCTGTCTGTTACAATTTAGCTTAACAAAGAGAGGGTTAAGGGGTCATTTGATTACAGTCTATAAGTACTTACATGGGGGACAAATATTTAAAACTGGGCTCTTCAGTGTAGGAGAAAAAGGTATAACACGATCCAATGGCTGGAAGTTGAAGCTAGACAAATTCCATGGCCGATGGGTATAATAGGCAAGGGGAGGCATTGCCTCCCTTAGCACAGCCATCCCAGACACCTAGGCTGTATTGCCCTCCCCCCTGTATCTTCCCCTCCCTACTCTGACCCTTCCCCGAGACTCCCATGGCTTGCTGCTGCTGCCTGGGATGAGTCTTCCTCCTCTCCTCTCTTCCACCCCATTCCCTTCCCCTCTCAGAGGTCCCTGCAGCTGCAGGCCACGTCTCTCCTCACCAACCTCTCCCCATGGGGTACGGGGTTTGTGTGTGTGTCATGAATGTGAACGGGGAGTCAGTGGCAGACAGACGGAGTGAGGAGGCAACCAGAGGAGATCCCTGAGTAACTACACAGTGAAAAATCCTTCCAGACACCTAGTAGCAAAAATCACTGAAACTGTTAAAGAGCCATTAAAGTGGCAATGAAGCCATTTAACAGGCATCTGCCAATGCCCAGGAAGCCTTTGGCCACATTTAGCTGGCTTTATTATTGTAGGAAAATGCGTTATTGGGGTTAAAAGCCATTTCCAAATAATGACCCTTCAGTTACTGCTTCTGGGTATGGAGAATAATTGCTAACCTGGCTCAAGGAGGAGCTGACATAGCCAGAGAGTTTATTTCTTGATCTAGCCATTTTATTCAAACCCAGTTTAAGTAAATGAGTCTGGCAGGGAATTCTGTGTAAGAAAGGTGATTAAACTACTGCCTGAATGCAGGCTGTCAATGACAAGCACTTTTTCAAAAGGAGAGATTAGGCTTCAGGTTGGCGCAGGAAGCCTAGCTTTTTGTCTCTCTACATACAGCATACATTGAATTCCCTGCCATACAGAGGAGAATCTGTCTGGCAATTTAACTATACTTGTTGCTTGTTCAGTTTCCTTGGGGAATGTTGTTAGCGGTTTAAGGTGAAAAGGGGAGAGGGTATCATGGGGTGGAGCATCAGCGGGGTGAGTAACTATAACAGGGTTCAAAAAAGAACTAGATAAATTCATGGAGGACAGGTCTATCAATGGCTATTAGCCAGGATGGTCAGGGATGGTGTCCCTATCCTCTGTTTACCAGAAGCTGGGAATGGGCGACAGGGGATGGATCACTTGATGATTACCTGTTCTGTTCAGTCCCTCTGTGGCACCTGGCATTGACCACTGTTGGAAGACAGAATGGACCTTTGGTCTGACTCAATATGGCTGTTTTTATGGTCTTATGTTATGCTTTTATGTGAGGCAGTGAGCCAGCTGCACAGCAGGTGGGGGTGGGGGTCTCGTGGTGGGCGGGGAAACGGTCTGGTCAGAGCCGGGGGTGAGGAGGTGAGCAGCAGCTGGGGAGTGGCAGGCAGGTGAGGAGGTGAGGGGATCTCGGGGGGGAGGTGAAAAGGTGAGTGGCGAGTTAGTGGTGGGTGGGGGCATGGTGTGGGGCAGAGCAAGGGTGGAGTGTGAGAGGGGCTGTGGGCAGAAGAGGCAGGACAAGGAGTTTGCCTCCCACAGGGGAAGTTTCACCCACCACTCATGACAAATTCAGAATAGAACTAAGGTGTAATTTTTTTTTTAACAGTGACAGTCATTAACTACCACAGCCCGCAAATCTTTGAAAGAGTCACTGTTTCCCAGGATAGAGTCCTCCATTCTGTAAGTACTGCATAAATTCTTTTGTTCCTAGAGGTATACATTTACATTTAGCCAAATTAAAGCACATATGGTTTACTTGAGACAGCTTACCAAGTGATCTAGATCACTCTAAAGCAATGACTTGTCGTCTTCATTATTTACCGCTGCCCCAGTTTTGTGTTATCTGTAAACTGTATCAGTGATGATGATGTCTTTTTTCTGCGTTATTAATAAAAATGTTAATTAGCATAGGGCCAAGAACTAATCCCTGCATAATCCTAACTGAAACACATCTATTCAATGATGATTTATTGTTTACAATTATATTTTGAGACCTATCAGTTAGTCGTCTTTTAATCCATGTCATTTGTTAATTTTATATCTTTTTAATTTTTTATCAAAATGTCACATGGCACCAAGTCAAATACCTTTCAGAAGTCGAAGTATGTTATATCAACACTATTACCTTTATCAATCAAACTGTATCTCATTTTGAAAGAAAAAGATATCAAGTTAGTCTGACAGGATCTATTTTTCCATAAACCCATATGGCATTAATTATATTGCTCTCTTTAATTCTTCATCCTATCATATCCACAAAAGACTGTAAAAATAATTTTTAAATGATTATAGTGATGATGGAAGCAATTAATTTAAACAGAATTATATTTATATCTGCTTAAGTATTTATATCACATTTATCACCATCTCTGAGGGCTTGCAAATAGATTTGCCAGGCATCTAACATCAGAAATGATGGATGATACACCTTTAACATGTCTTCAGTGATACCCGTGATGAAATTAAAGATCAGTATTAAGGATCAGATAAGTACCAGAGTGATGACTAGATTATAATTAGTCTGTCTTTCTCCTATTATAGAAGAAAAGATGACTCTTTCAGGGAACAGATCCTAGCCTTGAAAAACTACTAACAATGGCTATGATCTGCTTGTTTATGATATCAAAAAAGCAAGCAAAGACAATAAACATTATCATAGCAAGTAATTGATTTGTTGGTTGCAAAAATATGTCGTAACTTGTTGGAGTATCTTTCCAGGTACTGAAGACAGGCTCGCTGATCTATAATTCTCTGGGATCTCCTAGATGCTAAAACATTTTTCAGGATGAATGAACATGCAGTACTTTTTGATTGAGGATAAGTTATAAAAAGTTAAAAATATCATGAATCCTTCATCGTCCCTGTGACAAATGTAGTTATTGTCTGTCTAGAGACATTTTAAGTCAAATTCATTCCTAGCATCCCCCCTTCAATGGGACGATTTGTGTTTAAAGTTAAGCATGTGTGAGTGAATCTTTTCAGGATTGGGGCCTTAGGTTTTTTTCGTATGTTGCCCAGCATTATGGTATCTAAACATTGGTACCCGAGAGGTGAATGCCAATCGATCCATAGAACAATTATGTTTTTTTGCCATGCATCCTTGCTAACATACTTCATCCTTCTCTCAAGGGGTATAGGTCATTCTCTGAAAATCTTGGCCAGATGCTAAAACTCTGTTGCTCCCAATCTGGGCTGGATTCAAATTGGCTGCCTAGAAATGAAAGACTGTATAGTTTATTACCAGTACCTTGAGTTATCCAGTCCCCATTGAATCAGGGTTATAATTACTACTGTTTCATTTTAATTTTATACTAAATATTCTATATTCCACTATATTACTAATACACACCTAAACTATGTGTTTCTAATTCATAATTAGAGAAGGATGTGGACCACAGTAAAAGATTTATATAGATTATTTGGAAAGATGGCATTGCCATGTCTGTGAAATCAGTTTTGAGCTCTTTGAATGCACCTCTTTTCTGAATTTCCATTTATATTTCATGCAAACCATGATCATTTACCTACAAACTAATCGTAATTAGGAGCTTTGCATGTTTTCTGATGTGCAAAATTATTTTTGCAGAAACTGAAACCCCTCAGACATAAATTTTTACTTACTTGATATTAGTGGTGGGGCCTGCAATACTAAAAATGAATTTTTCACATCTGATTCTTCAAAGCACTTGCTAGCTGAGTAATAATGTTTCCAGCACCTGCAAATGGTTTAAAAGAAATACTTTTATGATCTTTTTTTGCACAAAAAGACTCACTTGCTCAAAATCTTTAGGAATTTCTCTGCAGTCAATTTTACACTCAGTAGCCCAATCTATCCATAATGTTCCCGTTTGAGTAATACTGAAGTTCTATACTTCCCTCAAGTATTAGAGAATCTACAGGTATGAAAATAAAATTATAACTATTGTTACAGTAGAAAATATTATTCCCTGATAGATCAGTCCATTGGCACATTTTCTTCCACTAGAAATGAATATATTTGTTTTGACTGGTATTGTACTTATAACCATTTTTGCATTTGTGAAAAGATTGCCCATCTTTCGTTTTAGTAGTTCTTTGCCAGTATCAGAACCTTAAAAAATGGGTAGATTGACATGCCTGTAATTTGTAAGATTGTAATCAGCACTGTAAATTAAGTGTTTATTCTTCATATTAAATCTTATTTCTAAATTTCATTGTCCAGAGTGTGTGTATGTTTCTGGCTGTATTATTTCACATGCTTAGTGCCATCATGACAAATATTGTTTATGATTCTCATTAAATGCATGAAAATCAAATTCCAATAATTTCTATTAAACAAAGGAAATCAAATGAGGAAATGAAAGGAATACTCAAATTGCTAAATACCATGGCTGTCAACTGCAGAAACTTGCCATCTCTGTAAGTGCTTAAACACTGCAGTAAAAAGCCTGGTATAAACAGATAAAGTTGTTAGGGAAACTCATGCCTGAGTGAGTTTCACAAAATAAATCAAGTACTTTCCTGCAAATAAATCTGCATGACCTATAGACTGCACTATTTTATCACCTGTTGACTAATTTGAAAGGACACAACCCCCTTTTGAAACCTACACATCATGAATGTTTGATTTGGGTTTGGTGTGTCAATGTTTAAGTAAGAAAAAAAAATAATTTTCTAATGTATGCCAAGGCAACAAAGAATTTTATAAAAAGAATTAACCTTTCGGATGGAATCCTGATTTTCACAAAGACAGAGAAACTTTCCTTGCAAAGAATAAATAGTGTGTATATTATATTGCTCCTTTAGAAACATTTTTACTTAAACCTTGTATAATATGTATACATAAAAAACAGAAAATCTATTGTCCTTTGACCTCTATTAACAACTTCTGTTTTGTTATAATTTTTGTTTTTTTCTATAAGTAAATACTTTTTGTACATTAATATCTTTGTAGTGTAGGCTTTTTAAATCTCTATTTGAATTTATTTATTCATTATTGTTATTGACATTATTATTACTTAATATTTGTAAGACCAGAGCCCATTGTGCTAGGCACTGTATAAACACATAACAGGAGATACTTCTTGATCCAAAGAAGTTAAAAATCAGAAAGTAAAGTATTATTATTCCCATTTTACAGGTGAGAGCTGATGCATAAAGAGATTAAGGGCTCAGTACTGTATCACTGAGGTCAGTGGGAGTTTTGCTTTTGAATTATATGGGGGCAGGTTCAAAACCTAAGAGTATGTCTACCCTACATTATAAACTCAGCTTTGTGGGACCTAGCAGACTTGGTGTTTCCAAGCCCATGCTTGGGTATCCACTGCATTGTAAACCTGGATTTACAATTGCTGGACCCAGGTCTCTCAGCCATGCTAATGCATCTGTAGTGGGATGATTTGGTCAGTCAGCATGCCTAATGCTTTGGGCCTCCGATCTTTGTCCTTATTTGAGTTCAATATCTCCTTTACTCTCTGGATAAGATCCCAGCTGGACTGGCTTCTTTGCTGATAACCCCTTGCCCTGCCCTTCTTGGGGCCAGGAGTCAGGATTCTGGGCTGGGTACGGGGACCTGGATCGCCCTACTCTACTGGTTCCCAGCCAAGGACCCTGAAAGTGTAGTGGCATGGGATAACCTGGGATCAGCACACCCCTGTTCATGTTCCCCTGGGACACTTCCTATCACACTCAGTATCTCAGTTTGGAGTGTGGACACAACTGAATAACTCTCCTTGCCTCCAGCCCTCACAATCTAGGGCCAATGCCTGACACCTCTGAATTGGTTCTACCCTTGATCCTGGTTCTACCTCTCCCTCTAGAGTAGTGTCACAAAAGGGGAAGAGGGTTAGAAGCAACAAATCCTGCATCTTGTCATTGTGTTAGACTAGATGACCTTTGTGGTTCCTTCTAACTCTGTTTCTATGATTCTATGGCCTACAGCCAGACCCCCCTTAGCAGTGGTTTCTTCTGCTGATGCAGACTGGTCTTCCTCAAGGAAAT
Organism: Gopherus evgoodei; assembly: GCF_007399415.2. Classification (NCBI taxonomy): domain Eukaryota; kingdom Metazoa; phylum Chordata; order Testudines; family Testudinidae; genus Gopherus; species Gopherus evgoodei. The sequence continues at coordinate 42,731,507 of NC_044326.1, read as the reverse complement.
CTCTTCTCTCTTTTCTTCCCTGTCTCTGTGGCGGCTGGAGCTTCCTTATACTGGTCCTTTCCCCAAGATATGCTTGGCAGTGCCTTAGAGGCAGGGCCTTCTGAGCCCAGTAATGCTGCAGACCTTCCCTTGCCTCAGCCTTATTGTGGGGTCTATAAACCCTGTCACAGCATCTGTACTGCACTGCACAAACCTCCTGACTCTGTCCTGTGGCTTGAGCTGCATCCACACTGAAAAAGTACAGGGCCAGGACCCAAGTCCCAGCAGGATTTGGGGTCTGACCCATACTTCTAGAACCAGAGTCCTGAGTGCTTGCTGACTTGAGTCAGACTGATTTGTGTGTGAGTGAAAGGGGGGTTTGGGTTCAAACCTGAGTCAGATATATGCTTAGTGTGCAATGCAGACATACAGTTCATGACTTGCCCAAGGTCATATCCAAGTGTGGGCAGAGCCAGGATTTAAACCCAGATTTCCCTGTGTAATACCTTTATCACAAAACCATCCATCCTCTTTCTATATTTTGGTACTTGCTACTGGTTAGCATTTGTTGATTAGCAATCAACTGTGAGAAATCATTTTAGCACACAGATTCTACAACAACCTTAGCATGTTAGTAATGTATTCATATTTCTGATGGGATAGTTACTGAATATAATCAGCAGATTTAAATATTTATCTGATCTGTATTTTGGCTGAGGAACATATCGCACATTGAGCCAAAGCCGAACTTTCAGTCCTTCCCATGCAACTTCAAGTGACTTTTTTTTCTGACTAGAAAATAGGGGAAGAGAAAGCAAATTACCATGACAGAACATTAGCATGTTCATTTCAGCACCAGAAGCAGCTAAATTGCATACTTGGCAGTTACCTGTGCTGTCTAGCCTCTTAAACGATGAGGTCCTCTGTGCTCAGAATGTAGTCCTATGGCAGATTTGTAAGAGCTGGTGTCAGCGAAGGAAAAGAGAGTTCAAGCCAACATTGTAATTTTTACTTGTGGGAGTACTGGCTTTATGTACTTGTATAATGCAGGTCATATCAGTTCCTGGAGATGTATGTAGTTAGGTTTTTGCTCTTGTGTTCTTCATGAAGTTAAAATGTTCTCTTCCATCTTTCCAGGTCTAGGTGTTGCACATTGATTATCTGGCTGGCTGCCCAATACTCCAAAAGCTGCTTCATTTCAGCAGTTCAGTATCTATATAGTTTGTGTGTTGGGATCAAAGATGTTGTCTAAATGTAAAATACTCATTTATTTTACAATACCCCTTCAATATAACTAATCTGGGTATATTGCAAATAACAGAGGGGAAATGAGATTAGCGAAAGAACTCTGCAAGTTTTACATTATTAAAGTCTTGCTCTTTTCCTCATTACCCTATGGGATATTTATTGTTGTTATTTAATATTTATACTGGGGAAGCTGATGAACTGATCCAGTGTATCACAGCCTTAGCTCTGCTCCTCTTCCATCCTTCTGCTCACACATCATTCACAGACTAGTTTCCCCCCAAGATTAGTAACTGAAGAAATTTGGTGGAGTAGTTGTACTTGAAACAGGTAGTTTGGTAAATGGACATGTGCAGAACAGAGTTAAATTTGCAGTGTGTCATCTATCATGTATGTTAGTTGTTTGTAATGATACAGTTTGTGGTGGAAGAGAGCATATACGCTGATAGGTGGCCATAATTTTCATTTTCCTGCTTTTACTGTTCTGTGTCAGGTATACTGTGGGGGGTGACAGTCCTAACTGCTTCACAACAACACATTTTGCATATTAATTTTCTGGGTTTTTAATGTTTAATTTGGGGGTGAATTTGACAAGGCAGGTGGGTCAGACCTGTGGAATGTAGAAGTGCAGCAGCTGATATGTTTTATCCATCAGCAGTTGTGCATGAACTTTCTCTCTTGTGGTTAACCTCTGACAGAAAAGTGTAGGTCCTGATATGGACAGTTTTTTATGAGTCTGAACCAGGAGTACTTTCAGCTTTGCATGCAATTGTCCCCCATCAATCAGGCTGGGGTACGCAGCGCATACATCTTCAATGAAAACTTGAATAAAGGCAAAAAATTATTCTAAATCCTTTCCAAAAAACAAAACAAAAACCAAAAAGCCATCCTACTTGTTGTATTAGGATCTACTCAACATCCACCTCCCTGCCAAATGCTATGTAGATAGATAGTGATTTTTAAATGCAATTAGTGAACAATGAAGAGAGATACTGCGAAGGAAAACTTTCAGCCACAGATGAATTTTAAAGTCTTCCTGTTAAAATTTTATGAAAAGAAACCAAACAACTACATAGACAATTCAAAGGGCATAAAAACTAACCCTGTGTGAAATTCTACACAGATAGGCCACTTACTTTTAGAGAAAGATGGGACTGCAGGCATGTGCCATTAGGCTCTCTAAGGATGAATAATGCAAATAGCATCTGGCCGGTGATAAAGGAAACCAGAAGATAACATAATAGTTGTTAACAAATTAAATCCTAGTTCTTTTTTATTTTTCTTTAAGTGTCATTTTATGCCCTACTTTTTTGTATGTGTCGAGGGCTAGGGGCATACAAATTAGCAAGAATGTAATATTCATTTTTATGCTTTCAGTAACAGGTGATACTAGCAATTTCAAAATTTGCTGCAGTGTGTCTGTGTGAACGTGTATGCACATCAGAAAGTTCATTTCCCAATGTCAACCTGACTTTGAAATAACAGATAAATACAAATAAAACAATAGTGTTTTATCTTGTAGAAAACTATTCATAACTGATTAATAATGTATTATTCTTAATTATTCAATATTTAGTGAAATGTTTATGTCTACTGGAATATGAATGTGATATAAACACTCCCATGTTAATTAAAATACTTTAGCAAAAGTTGCAAGAGCAAGTTTTGATGCATACACAATATTGACAAGGAAAAAAACAGCAAAATAAAGACAAGGAAATGTCTGACTGATATGAAATTAGAGTAGAAATATCCATATAAATCACATGGTATTTTTTGCTTTCTATATCATTATAAGTAGAAATCATATAACAAAAGCAATTCTGAAAATACATCTCTTTCCTATTTATTTTTTCATGTGCTATTTACATATTTTTATTTTGGGGACACTAGGCTATTAAAAATAGAACAGACTCCTATTCAGTGCTATAGAATGCTGGTCAAGTCACTAGGGAAATTAGATTTCATTTTAAATTGAAAATGTATACTCCAAAGTAAACTTTTCAAATTAAGTGTTCCCATCAGAATCCATGAAAATATTAACTGTCTTCAATAAATATTTTACAAAAGTATTATCATCTAATGAGTGGATAGTTCATGACACGATGGAGAAAAATAGCTAATTCTATCTGGAATTACATATTAGTAAAACTGAAGGTCACTAATTAAAGAGCAAGTTTTGTGATTTTTTTTCTTACAAATGTCTTAGTACTTGTTTTGTAACAGTATATGATGAATTTACTGTTTGCCTTCTTTTACTCTGAATGCAAATGGATCATTTCTATTTCTGCCTGTTTGTTTAGTTTATCTGGGATTCCATAAACACCTTACTAGTGGTCTTAGAATCACAGAAAATTAGGGTTGGAAGAGACCTCCGGAGGTCCTCTAGTGCAACCCCCTGCTCAACCCAACTAAATCATCCCAGCCAGAGCTTTGTCAAGCTGGACCTTAAAAACCTCTAAGGATGGAGATTCCACCACCTCCTGAGATAACCCATTCCAGGGCTTCACTACCCTCTTAGTGAAATAGTTTTTTCCTAATATCCAACCTAGACCTCCCCCACTGCAACTTGAGATCATTGCTCCTTGTTCTGTCATCTGCCACCACTGAGAACAGCCTAGCTCTATCCTCTATGGAACCCTGCTTCAGGTAGTTGAAGGCTGCTATCAAATCCCCTCTCACTCATCTCTTCTTCAGACTAAATAAGCCCAGTTCCCTCAGCCTCTCCTCATAAGTCATGTGCCCCAGCCCCCTAATAATTTTCATTGCCCTCTGCAGGACTCTCTTCAGTTTGTCCAGTGGGGGGCCCAAAACTGGATGTAAACTCCAGATGTGGCTCACCAGTGCCAAAAAGAGGGGAATATTAACTTCCCTTGATCTGCTGCCAGTGCTCCTACTAATGCAGCCCAATATGCTGTTAGTCTTCTTGGCAACAAGGGTGGACTGTTGCCTCATATCCAGCTTCTGATCCACTGTAATCCTCCAGTCCTTTTCTGTAGAACTGTCACTTAGCTAGCCGGTCCTGCTGTTCCTCTGAACCCTGAAAAGCTAAATAGCTCGGTGGGACATCAGAGCTACTTAGGGGGAAAACGCTTTCTTGGGGCAGAATAGAAAATGAAGGGAAGTTTAAGGTTCTTCTTGACATTCTGTAAGTTTTCTTGAAAATCACTGGTGGCATGGTTCCATGGGTGAAAATCCTGGTCCCAAGAAGTCAATGGCAAAATAGGCCAGGATTTCACTCTATGACTGAATTTTGCCCATTAGCAGATGAGAATTGCACTAAATTCCTTCCCAGGGCTGATCGCATCTGGGATATCTGGACAAACATATGGGAAAAGGATGGAAAGATAACCATGAAGTAGCCTTGAAGGTATCTACAGAACTTTTTCTTTCACATCATGGTAATACTGCTATGTACTGGAATGGCAAAAATATATGAAAATTGCAGCATGCAAAGTAAGGCAAGGCTGTGAAGTGAAGAAGTCGATATTTTATAAATACCTTTCAATATGTAGACTAGTAGAGTCATCACACAATTTGGAAATTGGTCTTTGTATAAATTCATTATTTGTCTTGTCAGGTGATGTTAACAATAATGTATGGGGCTGGTGGAAAATGGTAAATATTGTTTCAATTTGACACTTTCCCACATTTCCTCTTTTCTTCTTTTTTTTTCTCAATGGAAAAGAGTGGAAAAAGGAAAAAAAGTAGGGGATGAGGGCTGAGTGGAAGGGAGGGAATGAAAAGAAAGAAAAGATAAGAAAACTAAAACCTGGTTTTGAGAGAGAGAATCCATTTTCACAGTTTGAGTGAGAGGAGTTAATTAAAAAAAATTAAAATTACGAAATAGAGAGAGAAAACTATTATTTTCAGAAATTTCCAATAAAAAAAATGTTGACCAGTTCTGATAATATAGTAGATCTGGAATTATTGACAGGATGAATGGAAAATGTGAGAAAAACCCTTTATCCTTTTGGTTGCAATATTTTTGTGGGATTTTATAGCTTATGGACATCTTCATTGTATGTGTCTGGGTTTCTATTTATACTATGCCTATAACTAGTGCTTGTTATGGAATATACTAACCCATACAAAGGGGGCAGTTAGCCAATATGGGAGCAGCAGTTGGATCTCAGTATCCTCAGCTATTGGAGAGTACTGTAGGTGAGGAGAAAGATTGTTTGGGTAACCATGGTCAGTATGAGCATCCTGAGTAGAAGGTGGCCCTGAACATTTGCATTAGAAGACCTGTGGGTGACTTGCCGAAACTGTATTACTGATTGCCAGAGGCCCCTTGCCAGATGGGAAGCTATTTCCTAGCTTCCATTAATTAATTTGTTTTGTTTCCTTTGCATTTTGGGGGAACCATGACAGCGCTGAAAGGGGTAGACTTATGTGGAATCTCCCATGCCTAGGCCTATGCTACTGACTGCCTGGACCCAGATAGCAAAGGGTGAGTGAATACAGGACCCTGTCACAGTCTAACTTTAAGCACAAGAACAGTCCTACTGACTTCAATGAGACTACACATGGGCTTAAATTTAGGGCATGGCTTCACTTGCAGATGTAGAGTGCTTTGAGTTAAACCAGCCTTTGTAGAGCACAGTAGGGAAAGCACTGTAGTCTGTCCACACTGACAGCTGACAGCGCACTTGCATGGCCACATTAGCAGCTCTTGCAATGGCCACAGAGAGCAGTGCATTGTGGTAACTATCCCAGCATGCAAGTGACTGCAACGTGCTTTTCGGATGGGGTGGGATGGGGTGGAGTGTGACAGGGAGTATGTTGTGTGTATGTGGGGGGAGAAAGAGTGGGTTTTGAGGGGGACTGAGAGCATGTCAGCATGCTGTCTTGTAAGTTCAGACAGCAGCAGACCTTCCCCCCCATCTCTCTCTTTCACACAACATTCCACAGTAATGGTTGCTTTGTCTTGGAGCAGATAAGAATGCCAGCTGTCAAATGGAGATTTCAAAGGGCATCCAAAACAATGACAAGAGTGGCCACTTGACTTAAGGGGATTATGGGACGTTTCCAGAGGCTGATCAGAGTGCAGTAATGCAACACCTTGTTCACACTGACGCTGGGGCACTCCACCAGGGGCGCATCAAATGTTACTCTACCGGCTGATGTGGAGTACCAGAAGCACTCTAGTCGTGGAGTCAGAGCGCTGTACATGCCTTGCCAGTGTGGACAGGTAGCGAGCTGGTGCACCGAGAGCTCCTTTAATGCGCTGTAAGTCTCAAATGTAGCCAAGCCCTTGGACATCTGCATAAGTGCTTGCTGAAAGGGGCCTAAATGTAGTTTAATGGCAGAAGAGGGAGAGAAAACAAAACCACTTGGAGTGAAAGGGTGTGACAAAGGTGGAGAGTAACCCAAGTGAAAAGAAATGGTATAGAGTATTCCTTTCTCTTCTGACCTGAGAAAACAGTACTGCTCAAATATGTCATAGTTTTATCGCTGAGTGAGAGATCCCTTTTCTTCAGACAGTAGTTTAGGCTATGTCTACATTTACAGCAGCGTGTAGAGTACAGGCACCCTATGTGTAGCTACATGCCACGGTGAAAACGCAGCTCCAGCAGCAGGGAGTTGCATTATTTTGGTTCCCTCATTGTCAGTGGTTGTGATTTCAACCTGACAAAATTGATTAGGCTTTGCCTATACTAAGCAGTTGCCATTGGGTGGCCTGGAATTAGAGAGAGACATTGAGATGGCTTAAGAGAATGGCCATTTGGAAAAAAGCCAGCAGGTTGAAACAACAGATATTATGTACAATGTTGGAAGAATGATCAGTCCTTCCCTATTAATATTGGCTGTGCTATCCAGAATATGGTATACACTGCACCTGATCAGCTATTGTCATAGTATGCATGCTACACAGTTAGGCAGGAGTTGCTTTAGTGAGCCATGTGTATTTTGTATTTGTTACATGATCTCTTGCAATTTCTTTTTCATTTCTTTTTTCGAAAATAATTTATTATGCTTTGAGCCAAATCATAATATCACAGATGGTTCAAGGTTCCAAGAAAAACAGATGTGAAAACAACTAGTTGTATGGGTCACCAGCTGTACAAAATGTACAGAAGCAGTGAATAATAACTGATAGATATAATAGTTAAAAACAAAATGCTTTTAAAAGTCAGTCAGTCAAGCAAACCAGATGAGAATTGATAATGTGTCTCCTGCAATTTCCATCCAGATTTTGTGATGGGATTTGTTACCACAGGCTACTTCGTGATCCTCCAGGAAAGTTGAAGGTTTTCTTGGCTTTGCAGTAATGCCTTAATGTCTAGCTGAGAATGACTCTCCAGTCTCTGTAACTATGCACAAATCTGAATCCTGCCCCCTCACCCTCACTTCCCCCATTCTGTCCTAATGGTCATCTATTTTTCAATAAGATATTTATAGAAAAATGAAAGTGACATTTGTTGCACAATGCAGCAGAGCTGCTGTGTTTCCTGTCATTAAGGTTTAAATTCATAAATACTGTAATTATAGTTAGCAGTAAGCAGCATGATGAGAAAGCAGATTCCTCATTCAAATCCTGCAGTTTGCCTTTGTGGAATACTCTGAGAATTCTAATTTAAGGCTTTGAGTCACCTCTAAGATAGAGAAGGAGACTAGTTTGTTATTAAAGGAGGCACAATACCGTAATTGCATTTTTATGCCAATGTCAGCATTTTTTTAATAAGTATCTATATTGTGCTCAGCATGAGTATTAAACTTGATGCAATTCAGACAGCATGAAATAAAATGACACCTTTTTGTCCAGTTTTGGCCTTTGGTTAAAGCTCAGCAGCTAAAAATCTTATCTTCTAAGGGTGGAGGAGAAAATATACACCTGCCACTTATTTGTATCATTATTACTTTCAAGATACGAGAGCCAGGTAAGCATGTCTTATAACTCCTAACATTCTTTTTTTAACCTCGGTCACTTATATGTGGAGTCATGTGGGTGAAATGCACAGTTGGGTGGGGAAATGACACAAGTTCTGTGCACCAATGAAGTCTTCAAAATAAGACTTAGGTGGTTCTTCAGTAGTGCACAGGAGCGCATGACATCTGTTGTGCAAAGTAAAATTCACATACAAGATGTGGAAGGAAAATTTTGTTAAGGCAACTGGAAATAATAACAATTATTATAATTAATATGGGGGCGGGGTTGTTTCTAATCATTTGTAATCCAAATCCAGGGTCTAACTGTGCCCCTGAGATTTGTGTGTAGAGGGTACCCATCCTGGGCCACTGTGTGGGCGGGACCAGCCGCTTTTGTGGCACTGTCACTCATTCTCTGTTGTGGCAGAGATCCACGAATACAAAGGGAGTAGGCAAAGGATGGAAGTGAGTCCTGCTTGCAGGGCTTGGGGGAATGACACTTAATGGCCTTTCCAAGCCCTGCTGCAAGTCCAGGAAAATGTTTCTGCAGCCGTATGGCTCTTCTTTGCACTGTAGAACCTCCCTTTGTGGGGAGTCCTGGGACAGCCCCCAGCGGGGAAAATCCTGACAGTGGAGTTCCAAGGGATTGGATCAAGGTACAGGGACTCTCAGTAAAGGCAAGTATCAGAGGGGTAGCCGTGTTAGTCTGGATCTGTAAAAGCAGCAAAGAATCCTGTGGCACCTTATAGACTAACAGAGGTTTTGGAGCATGAGCTTTCGTAGGTGAATACCTACTTCGTCAGATGCATGTAGAGACAGTTAAAGGCAGTTAAAACTGTCAGTAAAGGCAATTAAAACAGAACAATACTTCTTCACATAATGCACAGTCAGCCTTTGGAACTTGTTGCCAGAGGATGTTGTGAAGGGTTCAAAATGATAACAGGAATGAGATAAGTTCATGGAGGATAGGTTCATTAATGGCTTTAGCCAAGATGGGCAGGGGTGCAACCCCATGGTCTGGGTATCCCTAGCCTCTGACTGTCAGAACCTGAGATTGGATGACAGGGAATGTATCATTTCATGACCGTCTGTTTTGGTCATTCCTTCTGAAGCACCTGGCACTGGCCACTGTCAGAAGACAGGATACTGGGCTAGATGGACCATTGGTCTGACCCTGATGACCGTTCTTATGTCCTTAATTAAAAAAAAAAAATCTGTTGAAATTTTCCCCAAATCAGGGATCAGAGACAGATGTGGCTGTACCCTTCAATTAGAGGACCCTCCTTTGTACAAACACTCCACAATTAGGGTGCGTTAATTATGATGGATTATCAAAAACACCAGCAGTAAATTACTTAATTTAATTGATCTAATGCTGGTTCTTGTTCTCCAGCATAAGTTCCATTCACCTTAAATAGCATAAGTAAACAGCTGGGAGTGGGGCTGGAGGGTTGCAGCCTGGTTCTGCTTTTCTCTTATTGTAGTCATTTACACTAGCATAAAGTCTGAGTGTACAACACTACAACCAGCGTATGTGGTGGAAAATTCTGATCTGGTAGCAATTTACTCCTTCTTTGTGCTCACTTTGCAAAAGTGTGCATGACTGCATAAGGTCCAAAAGCAGTGGAGAATCAAGTCTATGCAAGTTATTAGTTTAGATGCTGGGAAACATATAATTCAAACTCTGAACAGATGTTCACTTTGACCATATTCCTGCCCCCTTTTTACCTGCTATTCACAAAATATTCATGCAAATGTATTGTTCCCATTGGCAATAACTGTTCTTCAGATGGAGACCTGTATGTGCATGCAAATAAGTGAATTTCTATCCCCAGAAGATTATTCATTATTTGTTATTTTCAGATTTTAAAAGCTTGAATCATCCAATCAGGAGACAGAAACTATCCCTTACTACTTAGGTGACCAAAGATGATATGACTAATAAGTAGCGTATGACTGAAATAAATAGTTAATGAACCCACGGAATGCCTTTTATTTACATAAGCTGTTTGTCAAACAAGTCCAAATAATCAATACATTGAAACAGGTCAAAACCTATCACAGAAATTGTTTGCTATGAATGATTTATCCAGCTCTTAGAGACCTTGTCTCTTCTTGCAGAGTTTGTGAATATCTTTGGCTTTTGATGCACAATGAATACTATTAACAATCAGAGATTAGTCTTTACTAGATATCAGTAGAATATCTTTCACATTTTGATTCTTGTGCTCTGTGTTCCTGCAGTAAGTAATCTTGCCTCTTCAAATCATCACACTCATTCACTGAGGTGTTGGAAGTAGCACAGATAATAGTATCTGGACAGATAAAAAGGTTCTCAATGGCTCCATTAAAATATTAGTGACACTGCAGGACAAAAATGTTCAGACTTGTTCAGTAGTTCTCAGATCACAGATGAAAGTACAAACTATCTGATCCTATACACACGGTGAGATCTTTGATGAGTACAATAAAGTCTTTCTGCTCTGCTTGTGAGTGTATGCAGGAGTACAACTCTAGGCCAATGCCTGATTTTGCCAATGTGTTTGTATTTCCCCTTGCAGTATGAAAAGTAGCATTATAGTTGTAAGTCAGAAAAGTAGGTAAACATTTATTTTTTTCTTTTGTGTGGCAACAAAGACATTAGAAGATTTTACTTGAATTTGAGAGAGATGAAGACCACACTTAGTCTTTCATTAAATTAACATGATCTCATTCTTTGTGAAGTGGATACCTTTTATGGCTGTAAAAAGAAGGAATTAAAAAACTCTCTATTTTGCCTTCTAGCACTTCATTTGTTTTGGGGAATCTATTTTTCATGGCCTGGAAGTTTTATACATTTCTCAGATCTTTGACAGATCTGAAAGTCCTCCTTGTCTTTACCTTGGAGCATTTGGATTTTATACTCTAAAAACAGTTCTGGTAATGAGAAAATGTGTTTGTACACTCCTGGTGCTGCCAGTAACAGCTTTAAACTATACATTATTTTTTAAACACCAAGCTTCTGTGACCAGAGCACTGTTGCTAAACTTTTTCTGGCACAATCTCTGGCTTTCATTCACTTTGCTGTTTTTTTTTTCAAGCTGTATTTATGGCATGTGTTATCTTTTCTCCTCAAATTAATATTTAATACAAAGTATATTAGAAAATAAAGAAGCAGCATATTAAAACTTAATAATCTTGGACAAGTTAGTGTTTGTGTTTTCTTTGCAAAGGGCAGTGAACCTATAACCAGAACATAGAGGTTTAGCTTGGCTCAGCCCATTTACAGCCCCGAGGGCTAAGACAGGGTTCCCAATTCTCAGGTCCCTTACAATTCTGTTCTGTTGCTCTGCTGCTGAAAAAAGGCCACAAAGTTAGCAGATCTAGCTATTACAGTTTCAGGGTAACTGCACCTGTATTCTCCCTCCATAGTCTACTCCAGAAGTACACAGAAAGGTCTCGGGTCTCCACCCATCAGCTGTCTCTGGGTAGGAACCCTTCTCCCACTCCATTCTGTTTGAAGGCTGCCTTCCTCTTCCCATACATTGTTATATCTTCAGTAAGCCAGTCTGCCTAAAGGCCAGCACCTAAGGCGCTCATGGAACCCACCCAGCTGCCTTGCCACTGCAGGGAAGGGGCGCGCCATAGATGCCGACTTCCCCTCTAGCCAGGGGATGCTCAGTCTCACTCACCTCCACCCCAGGCTCTGTCCTCACTCCACCCCTTCCCCTAAGTCCTCACTCCCGCCCCTCCTCTTCCTGCTCCTGCTCTGCCACTGTCCCGCCTCCTCCTCTGAGAGTGCCCCATCCCCTCCCTCCCTCCTGGAGCTTCCTACACATGGTGAAACAGCTGTTTGTGGTGGGTGGGAGGTGCTGGGAGGGACAAGGAAAAGTTGGTCAGCAGGGCTGCCAGCAGATGAGGCGTTGGGGGGCAAGGAGAGCTTGGCTGCCAGTGAGTGCTGCTGAGCACCACCCACTAATTTTTCTCTGTGGGTGCTCCAGCCCTGGAGCACCCACAGAGTCGGTGCCTATTGGAGTGCCCCTCTCCCAGCCCCAACTCAGCCTTAGACCTGCCATGGCCAGGAGGGGGGAAGCCCAAACCCAGCCATGGCCTGGACCAGCCACAGCCAAGGGAGGGGTGCCTACTTTGTGGTCCCAGCCCCGGAGCTGCCACCATGGGGACAGGAGCCTCTCCCCCTCAGCTCAGGTGCTGCTGCAGGGAGAGAGAACTGGAGGCAGTCGACTATCCCTGCCATAACCCTGGGAACATCCTCCTTCATCCCAAACCCCTCATCCCCAGCCCCACCCAGAGCCTGCACCCCCAGCCAGAGCTCTCTCCCACCCACACCCCAACCTTCGGCCCTATCCCTGAGCCCCTCATCCTTGGGCCCAGCTCAAAGCCCACACTCCCAGCTGGAGCCACCCCCCACCGAAACACTCCAGCCCCAAACCTGAGCCCCTCATCACTGACCCACCCCAGAGCCCACACTCCCATCCAGATCCCTCACATTCCTGCACCCCAAACCTCTGCCCCACCTCTGAGCTCCCTCCCATACTCTGAACCCCTCAGCCCCATCCTCACCCCATGAATTTTGTTATGTGTATGAATATGAAAGTAATGTGTCATACACCACCTCCATATTGGTGCACATAACAAAATTCATCCCTCACATGTGTGGGAAAAAAATAGAGGGAACACCGGCCAGCACCTGAGCTATGCTTACTGTCCAAGGGCAATGACCTCTGTATTGCCTGCAGTTACAAATTATCATGTGGGACTTCCAAAGCAAGCACATTTATTCTTAGGCCAAAAGCATTACAGAAAAATATTTTTTAAAAAAGTTTCTACATGTTTACTAGCAGCTTACCAGAGGTCATTCACCATCTCCAGTATAGAGCTCTGGTAGCTATCACTCTTTCCAACCCAGCAAGGGTTGTGGGTCCCTCTGGGACCAAAGGCTATGTCAGTTTTTTTTAATCAAAAGGAAGACCACCTGCCTGTTTAAACTTCTTTTATAGCAAAACACTTTCTTTGTCTGTTCTCTGAATGATATATGCAAACCACTCCAGGATGTGACACCTCTCTGGAGTTGTTGTTTACACTTTGTGCAACTCAATTTTAATCACTCTATGCTGTTTTCAGTTCCTGGAGGAGCTGTGGTAACCTTCCCTCCAGAGAGCAATACACAATCAAACATAAACCATCCAGAAATTTCATATGATGGTCCCCAAAAGATAACTACAGAGAGTTGCAATTCTGTCACAAATGGCTACCTTACAGCAGAGCACGAATTATACTCCAGTAGGCCCTGGAACTTGGAAGCCATGAAGGTGTCCTGAAATTCACTCATTCGCTATCTCTGTCTCCAAGTCCAGTGCTGAGCAAAGCTCAGCCATACTTAGAAATCAAGAAAGGCACAGCATTTTAAACTGGATGAGCTTTAAAGGAAAAGTCCTCCTGACTTCTCCATCATTCTTTCTTAATGCAGAGGGCAGTAACCAAAGCTAAATGTTTATACTAAGAAAAGTAATCATGGAAAGGATTCCATCATCATTTTTTTAAATGTGGTATTACTTCTGGTGCTGCAAATTACCACACTAGATTTAGAAAATGTGGTACAAGCACAGAAGATATTAAAATACTACCCAGGCTGTTTAAACTGCATGTTTATGTGGAAAGCATGGTCATTATCTGTTACCCAATGAATTCCTTTGTTATAAGTGCATAGTCAAAGCACAATTTTAATATATACTTTACACATACGCACACAAAGGGCACAACTGGGAGTATTAAGGACTTGAGTTGAAATCCTGTCTGTACTCAAGTCAATGGGAATTTTCCCACTGACTTCAATTGAGCCAGGATTTCACTCCTGATCTACAACTTGATGAAATCAATGGGAGTCTTTCTTTTGACTTCACTAGACTTTGAATCAGGCCCTAAGTAAGCTGTTACAGTGAGAACTCTATGTGCTAAGATATTGGAAGACAGTGTGTATTTTATCTTTAGCTTGGATTTTTTGGCTTTTCAAAAATCAGACAGCAAAACAAAGAACATGGGAGTGAAAATTCAGAGCAACTATATAGGAAGTTTGAGATTTTTGTTGTTGTTTTAACAAATGAGACATTATTTTGATATTTTCCTTCCCAACACTGGACTTTTTATGCAATGGATACTGTGAAACCACTGCTGCCAAGGAGGTAAGGTAGTTCCCATTTGTGACTTTCATTTTTATTTTGAAAGGAGATGATTAGAGAATAGAAGTATGCAACAAACCCATTCAAGTTTTGTAGTATGAGCTGAGACTCACTTCAGTCATATGGAATTCTATGAAAAACAGTGATATGTTATAGATATTCCATTTTTATCCAAGCAATGCCAGAAGCATATGTGCTTATAATGGGAACTTATGTCATTCCTAATCATAGAATATCAGGGTTGGAAGAGACCTCAGAAGGTCATCTAGTCCAACTCCCTGCTCAAAGCAGGACCAGTCCCCAACTAATTCATCCCAGCCAGGGCTTTGTCAAGCCTGACCTTAAAAACCTCTAAGGAAGGAGATTCCACCACCTCCCTAGGTAACCCATTCCAGTGCTTCACCACCCTCCTAGTGAAAAACCTTTTCCTAATATCCAATCTAAAACTCCCACACTGCAACTTGAGACTATTAGTCCTTGTTCTGTCATCTGGTATCACTGAGAACAGTCTAGATCCATCCTTTTTGGAACCACTTTTTAGGTAGTTGAAAGCAGCTATCAAATCCTGCTTCATTCTTCTTCTCTGCAGACTAAATAATCCCAGTTCCCTCAGCCTCTCCTCATAAGTCATGTGCTTCAGACCCCCAATCATTTTTGTTACTCTCCGCTGGACTCTTCCCAATTTTTCCACATCCTTCTTGTACTGTAGGGTCCAAAACTGGACACAGTACTTCAAATGAGGCCTCATCAATGCAGAATAGAGGGGAACAATGATGTCCCTCGATCTGCTGGCAGTGCCCCTACTTATACAGCCCCAAAAGTCATTAGGCTTCTTGGCAACATTGACTCATATCCAGTATAATATATAGAAAAAAAGTTTGAGTATGTTAAATATCAATTTCCATACTTTCAAATATGCCCAAGCCTTGGAATAACTCTCTCTAACTCTGTATATGCAGTGTTGTTATAGCTATGTTGGTCCCAGGACATTAGAGAGAGAGAGAGAGAAGGATGGGGGGAATGAGGTAATATCTTTTATTTGATCAACTTCTGTTGACGAGAGAGACAAGCTTTCGAGCTACATTGAGCTCTTCTTCAGGTCTAGGAAAGGTACTCAGAGTATCCAGAGTACACAGAGTACCTTTGCCAGACTTGAGGAAGAGCTTGGTGTAGTTCGAAAACTTTTCTCTCTCATTAACTGAAGTTTGTCGAATAAAAGATATTACCTCACCCACCTCATCTTTCTTTAACTCTCTTTTTAAATTCCCCCCACTGCTAACTACAACATTCTAGTGAGGATTTTTACATTTTAGTTACTGATATACACTCTCAACCCTAACTCCAGAGTAATTAAACTTTTTTGTTTAGAATTGTGAAGGTATGAGGGTCACAGCCTGCACCTGGCTGGCTGGCTAATTATCCCCACCTGCTGCACCTGGGAAAAGATCCAAAAATTTAATTGGGTGATCCCCATAAAAGGAGGAGTAGGAAATGGAAGGTAGGCTGCAATACCTGCCAAAGCCTGGAGCAACTGCTGGGAAGAATGTTTCTAAGAAACAGATGGACAGAAGGGAAACTGTGGACAGTCCTGTTATCCCAAAAGCTCTGAGGAAAGAACCAGGAACTTCTGGGTTGATGAACTTGTGGGATGAGGGACAAACTTGGTGAAAAGGACTTAACCTGTTCAGACTTTGAGGGGAAATACTGTGAAGTGTTGATACTGTTTTCATTCAGAAATAAAATCCACAGCAATTAATCTGGCTGGAAACTACCTTCCCTGGATTCTGAGAGGGCTCCACGCTGACCTTCCCTAGGGAGGGAGCACGCTCACCAGGCACAAGCCTGGGTCTATTCGGAAAGGGATGCTATAAGGTAGGCCCTCAATCCTTTACAGGGATATATGCATATAGTACATTGTAGCAGAGTGGACTCCTGCTCCGGGAGAGAAGGGGTTAGAACAGCCCTGGCAAGGGGCTGTAGCTGGAGCCAGAAGCCTGGGCTGATGGCAGAAGTGGCTGCAGCTGGGGGCCATGCCCCAAAATGAGCCACAAGGCTGTATAAAAAGGCCAGGGGAGCCAGTAGCAGACATAGTCTCTCTCTGACAAGGGGAGACAGACAGACAGACAGACAGACACACACACACACACACACACACACACACACACACACACACACACACGCGCGCGCGCGCGCGGCTCGGGGACTCACCCAGGGGACTTAAAGGAAGGCAGGGCTGGGGGGAAAAGCCTTAGGAGCTGGGAAGCCCTAGGCCAGCAACTCCCCAGGCTGCAGGGCCTAATTCTAGGCCTTCAAGGTACTGGGCTTGCAGAGTGGGCAGCTGGAGGGTGGGTAAAGGCAGCCAGGCCAAACCCCCTTTGCCTATGATGAATGGCTGATACTGCAGTCTGCCCCAGGGCGTGGGGCTAGACGATGACTGGGCAGTAGCCAACACTGAGGCAAAGTGGGGATAGTGGAGTGTGGGTTCCCCTGGGAGAGGAGGAGACCCAGTTAAAGGGGCACCGAGGTCCAGGGAGGGGCCCAGGGCCAGCAGAGGACAGGTGGACCAAGGCCTGCAGAGGGCACTCTGGGCTGGAATTGAGCTAATTCCCCGAAGCAACCATCAGGAGGCGCCGCGGGGGTGAGTCCACCCGTTTACCTACATAATATTAAGAATAATACTAAAAAGATAACCTTGCCGGTAGAAAATATTATTGTGTTTTTTTTTTTTAAATATAACTAACAAGATCAGGTTTCAGAATTTTTCAGTGCCAACTCTCAGGATCTTAAATATTTTGTGCCAACATTAAAAGTGAAGGAAGAAGGGTTTAAGTCACCATAGAACAACAATTTTAATGCAGCAACCTTTTCAACTGAAGCTAAGACATAAAAAATACCTAAGCTTGCCTGCGAGGCTTATTCAGCATTGTGAGCCTGAGCTCTGCTGGATCACAATGTGATGATGCAAAGCAGCCGAGAGAAAATTAAAATTAAAAATAAATAAATAAATAAAAGATTCAGAGCCTACAGTATCATGAAAAGTTCTTTGCTTTTGTTCTAAATACCATGTTGGAATAAAGAGTTATGCTCTAAACTATATCATACTTCGTTGTTTTAGTTTATACTCAACTTTAATGAAACCAGAGTCCAGGAAAGATTAATTAGATGATTGCATTTTTCTGTGATTCGAATATGGGAATGGGAGTCAGGACTCCTGCATCCCTCTTCCTGCGTTACTCTGATTTACAGTATAAGCTTAAGCAAGATGCTTGCCCTCTTTCAGTTTGGTCCTCTGCCAAAAAACAATACTACTTGTAGAAGAACTATGTAGCATGTAAGCCTTGCTTCACATGGTTTTTTGGAAAGAGTTAATTATTTTAGTTTATTTATTCTTTTAGGTTATCTGGCTCCTATTGACAACTATGAGTACTTCCCAAAAAGTCAAGCATCTCATTAAACATCTAAAATTTATTAATACAATATTTAAATTGATGTTTCTAGTCAGACAAATTTCAGTTTATACACTCACCCACAAAACAATACCAATACCCACTGCCCAACCATAATGTGAGATTGCAACTAAATAATGTTTGTAAAATGTATTGATATCTGTTTACTGTAGTCCATCACCCCCGTATCCAAGAACTTACTAGGTCAATTAAATCTGCAAGGTGAGATCCTTGGTGAATTTCCTGGATATTTCTGCTCTTCTTTGTGCCTTGGTGGAAGGAGGTTGTATTGGGATATTTTTAAAAAAATAAATTATCATGTTGCATATGGTGGAAATACTTCATCAGTAGGGAAGAGTTTGCAGTGTGCTCTGTCAGCGGTTAGATTTGGGAAATGGAGGGAGGAGTAAGTTGTGCATCCTCTTCCCCAGGGGTAGAAGTGTGAACAGTGGAGTATCTTGTTTTGGTAGGGTGTTTGTTATGGTTTGTGGTTTGTTTTGTATGAGAGAGAGACAGGGAGGTTGTGTTTTTAATACACACTGCTTTGTATTTATATTAGAAGGCAAGGCCAAAGAAATGTGCCTGGCACTTGGAGCCAAGAGACAGACTGTGACTTGCTGTTGAAGGGGATCAAAAGAGAGAAGAGGAAGTTTTCACTGTGGACTTTCTTCCAAGTTCTTCAGTTGAACAAATTCTGTTCTTCTGTAGAAGAAGCAAGGTGTTTAGCTTGCAAGCCCCATGAATCTGAGATTTCTTGTGTACATGGGAATAGTCATGTATTGACCCTTTGCCTCACCCTCCTCCCCACCCCCTGATTCTTCCTGAGCTACCTTACAATGCAGGTCTCATGACAGCAGCTGCCCGTGCAACTCCTATCACAACCCCCTCCCCTTAAAGGTGTGGTTCCACAGCGCAGAGGGAATTTACTCAGGAGTTAATACAGCCCAAGACCGTATTAGCTCCTAAAAAGTAGTCCCTAGGATCTGGGATTGGGAACAATGCACTCCCCACTCATGGAAACCTCTATGAAATGCCCTCCATTGTCTCTGCGGAAGAGCAAAGTGGTCCCATGCAAGCGGCTGACTCATCCCTTCCCATGGAAACAAGCAGATAGGTGCGTTAAAAGGCTCCCTCCATTCGCCAGAAGGACAATCTTGGCTCTAATGTGCTAAGAAAAATGTAAAATATTTGAAGGGTTGTATGCCCAGAAAACTAAGATCTCTATGGACTATTGAAGTAAACTTTTATATTAAAAACTACATGTGTTCTAAGACAATTTCTTAGTGTTCTGTCAGGATGGCGTGGTTAAATTGAGTCAGTTCCTGAGACTATTAAGTGATATGAAATATCAGCAGTGAGATTTCTTCTGCCATGTAGGCAAGGTAATTACACAAGTCAGACAAGCAACGAAAAAGGCAAGGCATCTACCTATTGTGAAATTTCTCATTGAGGTTTAAATTCAAGGACTTAGACCCCTTGTAAGGTCAACTTTTGCAAAAGTTAGGTAAATTGTACAATATGTCCCTCTTCTGTAACTTGAATGATTTAGCATGGGTTACTTGGCATTTAATGAGAGACTCAGCTGAAATACAGGAAGGAGATGTATAAATAAAAGGGATGAAATATCAAACAAATATATAATGGCAGTGGCACAAATGCCTAAGAAATGGTAATGACTAAATGCATTTCTGAAATATGAGAGCCTCGCATTTAAAGCAATCCCTTTATGAAACGGAAAATAAGACCTTCTATTCCAGTCTCCCTCCTTTTAAAACTCTCTTCCATTCTCTAGATAGTATTATCTTTCAAATTGTTTTAACCTTACAAGTTATTTTAACTAGTCCAGCGCACCTTTTAATTAATGATTCATTGTGGCTGAACCTTAGAATGTTTTGAGCTTCTGATAATCCCCATGGTTCTTGTTTGCTTTTATATTTCATTTTTATATTTTGTTCTTACATTCTGTAAAATTGCAGTAAATATTAGTTTGTGACAGAGAGAGAGTCTCTTTGCTCTGTGTTTGTACAGCACCTATCACAGCAGGGTCCCGGTCCATGACTTGGGCTCCTTGCTGCTATGATGATATAAATAATTATAATTTATAAAAACTTCCAATGCATTTCTGGTATGGAAGAGTTTTCTACAACTTAATAGGGATTAAACCAGTAGTGTTCTATAGAAATTACTCTAAAATATATAGCATTTAGTAGAGAATATGCATTTCTGTTGAATTTTTAAGGCATCCTATAGAATTTTCTATAAAATTCTATCTTCTCTGTAAAATTCTAGTTGTCATCACTCTGGCAAGCAACAGTTGATTTCAGGGTTTTACACTATTTTCCCCTTTGAGGAGATATGAGAGACATAGTCTGTGTTAGTGTAACTAGTTTTGTTTTTACACACGATACTAGAACAGAGGTGGTCACAAGCAGCATATAATCAATCCCCACTCTTAAGAATTTCTGCCAAGTTACTAATGCCCAGATCCTAGGAAGCAACTCTGACTCCAGTTAGACAGATTAAGGCAGTGGTTCTCAATCTTTCCAAACAGTATCCCTGAGCCTGGCCACACAGGGTTGAAGCCAAAGTCCAGCTGCCCAGCATGATTGTAACCCCCTAATGCTGTTCCCTACATTTGTGACCCCCAGGTAGAGAAGCACTGATCTAGATGAGTCGACATACCCGCTGGAAGAACTATGCTTACCTCTGGTTGAGAATCATTGGATTAAGGCAGAGAGCAAATTCCTGTTTTGCAACAATCTATACAAACAGCATCACAACATAATATTTCTCCAGACTGCTCACATACTAAGAAAAGTAACTTGTAAAATTATAACCACACCACTTGCTATTATGAAAGGAGTCTACGTGTATGTTTACAAAAATGGTAGAAAAATTATTCCCCATTAAATTGGTTTGGCTACAATACAGCAGTCAGAGGAACTAAACAAGAGGCCCCCCCAGCTCCTTCCCCCCCAACACAGTACCTTTTTGTTAAAAATGAAAAATACCCTTTCTGGGTTAGGTCACCATGAGCATATCACCCCTGTGCTTCAATCCACACAGGCCCTCAGTTTTGCTTTCACTGCCAGTTTAAGGGCTTCATCCTGAATTTCAGCTTCCTGGACTTTAAAACATGGGTTCTAATCAATTGTTCTTAAAGCTACACAGGCGAACAATAAATATCTCATAGGTAACTGATTGCATACATGAGTGGGCAAAGTAGGCTACTGTGTACATTCTTAGAATAACAAAAGATTAAAATACCTGTGAGGATAGGACTGTTTCTTATATGTTGTCAGTCCACTGATGGACAGGAGATTAAATTCATCCTCCCCTTTCATCTATACCATGAAACAGATAGTGCTTCATTGTCTTCATAGAGTAATGTTGCATGGGAGTGGGAGGGGAATCACAGTGCAGATTAATTTGAGAACAAAATCTGGATCTGCAGGTTGGCCATGCGGGGGTGATTTTACTCCGACTTCAGCACTGCCTAACATTTTGAAATGAGGCTAGGCCACTTTCATTTAGTTCCTAGTGACATAATCCACTTGTTTGCAAGATGACCTAAATTCTGAGTTTAACAAAGAAGGGGGTGGGGGAAGAGAAGGCAGAGGAATCATGTAGTTGCCCCACGTAATTTGTGTGCGTCCATAATGTTAATTCCCCTTCCCCTCCATTTTTTAATATAAACTGTGGTGCTATCTAATTCAGTTGCTGTCTGTGATATATTTAGGACACCCATCATCATAATAGCTGAGAAACATTATGACTTTCTAAATTGTCTTCACTTGCCAGTCAGTTTGGCTATGCATAATACCCACAGCATCACTAAATACAAGCCTCTCTTAGAGTTGTACAAAGCCCCAAACTCAGCTGTGCTGTCTTCTATACATAGTATTACAAAACATTAATGAATGAAAATGCAATATTTGGTTACAGGTTATTAAACTAGACTTGCTTAAGAGTTGTTCCTTTCATGCAGAAAGCATTTTGTATAGAACTGTTAACAAATACAGCTTTAGTAAAGGTACTTCTATGACAAATAACTGTCCACTGGGTGCCACTGTTGATCCATGCGGCCTTGTACTGAATACTTTCTTTGGCAGTATAAATGTTTTTCTTGTTGTGAACAGCAGGTGCTCTCTTAACCATTTGACGATTCCTACAGAGAGAGCATCAGATTCTGGTGGAAGGAAAATTGAAAGATTTTTTTCTACTGTTAACGGATAATGATAGAGTCTCATGTTGATATACAAGGATTCAGAAAACACCATAGGTGAACACACATTTGTGAGGTCAGACCACTGCAAGAACCACAAACAGTTATAAGATTGTCCATGGCCATTGCATTCTGTTGTACCCTTGCTTTGCACTGTTCATGCTTTTTACATAAGGTGTTAATGTGCCTTGCTTCAAAGCAGTTAACTGTGACATAACAAATCTGCTGCCACCTTGCTCTGTTATGGGCTGTTGCGTCTGACTTGCTGGGGGTCAACCAGACATGCATTATATTTTTACTTCTGTGTGTCTTTATATCATTTGTAGTGGTCTTCTTTTAGCTGGCCATAAAATATGGCCTTGAATATTCTCAAGTTGGCCCTACAAACAAGATGTCTAGGCCCATGCAGCTGAGCTTTCATGAGCATGCTTTAAGTGCTAGACATCCAACAATAATTAAGGATTTTGATATTGGGAATCTTGTCTCACCACTTGACACTGCAATCCCTGTTTCATGGGGCACCCTGGGCTGAGAGCAGGGCCGGCTCTAGCCATTTCGCTGCCCCAAGCACGGCGGCACGCTGCGGGGAGCGCTCTGCCGCTGACTGGTCCCATGGCTCTGGTGGACCTCCTGCAGGCATGCCTGCGGATGCTCCACCAGAGCCGCAGGACCAGTGGACCCTCCGCAGGGACGCCTGCGGGAGGTCCACTGAAGCCGCCTGCTGTCTTCTCGGCAACCGGCAGAGCGCCCCTCGTGGCATGCTGCCCCAAGCACGCACTTGGCGCGCTGGGGCCTGGAGCCAGCCCTGGCTGAGAGTCACTTTATTACCACCTGCCTCCAGCTCCAGGGAGTCCTGCCTGTGCTAGCTGGGTGTTAGGCCCCTAATACTATTAGCCTGTTCACCACTAAAGCACTCTAATTTGGGCTACTGTCTCTACCTTGCAGGTTGACAACAGATGCACCTCAGCCCCCGAGTTCCCCTGTGGTATACAGCTTATGATCACTGGACACCCACAGAAATCCCACATTTTCTGGTTCCAAAGGAGCAGTATACCACAGTCTATCAGTTTCACCTTACACCATCACTCCTGTATTATGCACAGTATTTATGTTCAGTTATAAAACAAACAAAAAAAAGACAAAAACCCCCCACAAGTGTGCGAGATAGAAACAAATACAAACATATAAAACCATATAATAATATGCTTTCAAGAAACTAAACTTAACTAACGAGACATCCCCGTCTCCTACAAACTAGCCTACCCCAAGTTCTTTCCTCAGAGTTTCCAACCAGTTTGGTTAACACTCCTTCCCAGAAGGTGAAGCTTGCTGGCAGTTTGTCTGACATATGGAAGAAATAACTAGGGTTCAACTCTAGAAATAGTTCCCTACTCCATTGTTTTAGTTTGCAAATAGGTTAGCTCCCCTTAGCTTTTTTTTTTGTTTTTTGTTTTTTTTCCTGTGTGCTGCTTTGATGTTGATTTCTCATTCCACTGTTAGCATTTAAGTCAGTATGTATATGGGCCTCCATTGAAAGGCTTACAGTACTTCATTTACATGTTGCCAGAGAAATAGATGTTTCTTATCTTCTATCTGATGGAAACCTTCTAGGGCACGTCACATACATATTTAAGAATATAATTTTGTACAGATACATAGCTCCTTAAATATCATCTCTACCTACATTTCACAATGATTAAGATGACTAATATGACACAGACTTAAATTAGAGACCTTTTATGACATTCTTTGGTGAGCTAGAATGTAAATAGTCGACCAAGCTGATCCCTGCAACTTTTATGCACCCCGTATGCCCTTTACTGGTTGGCAACAAGAAATCTCTGGATCACATTTAGCAATTTGAAATCTAATCGGCTAAAAAAAAAAAATGAAAAGTACTTGTAGATACTAAACTTTCTCTAAGCCTCTCTCCTAATTTTTGTGGTTTTACAATCACACATTCTATTTTTATGAAAGTTTGTTTTTTCTTCTGTTGTATAATACTCGTAGGAACAACAGAGGAAACTGACACTTTCTTTGGGGGAAACTGTGAAATTGGCTACACACAAAGTGCTAATCAATGGACAAAATAATTTTTTCTCTATTTTTTCATTCTCTCCTATCCTAGTTATGGTTTTTATTACTAATAATAACAGTAGATTAAACATTTTCAGACAGAATTATGGCTGACTTAATTCCTTTGACGCATGAACTGGGGGAAGCCAAAGGTATCAGAAGAACCGCTGAGAAGACATTTACTCTGACAGACTACCAACTATGTTTCCCATTGTGAGTATCCCGTGCCATCTTCATCATCCTTGAATGAAAGAAAGTAGAATGTAGCTAATTTACAGGATCAATCCTTATTGACTTCCATGACATTTCTGTTCTTGAAAACTCCATTTTTTTTTCTTTCTGTTCCAGTTTGTTGGGTGTCCTGATATCTTATCGGTAATGATTCTTCCATTCTCATAAATCGGGAGATCAAGATCTGGTGTTTTGCAGCAGAATACAAATATCACACAGTGGCTTCATTAGAAAATATATATTGAAGACATGGATATACAATAGTATTCAGTTTTTTATTTATTTTGATATACTTCTGTACTATTTTTTATAAAGCTCCATTCTAACCAAGGCTCTATTAAAACAAAACCACAATACATAGATTTATCTGTCCTGCCCCACACAATCTCTATCACATCTTCCACCAACCACCCCAAATCTATCAAACCAGCATTAGAGGAAAAAGCCTGGGAAAAAAAAATTGATTAGCTTTGCAGCATCCTCTGAAGGTCAACAACTCCAAGCTCCGATGAAAGAAATTTCAGTCAAACACTCCTTAAACAAACCATTGACTCTTTTTCCATTTTCAACTTGGGAGTCTGATAGCATGATCAGCCCCTGTGATCACGAGGATAGTGATGCTATATGTGGAGGGAGGCCAACTCTCACCACGGATAACTAGGTACCAAACTATTTAAGGATCAATAGATAAAACCAGCTCCTCAAACTTCACCTGGAAGCCAATCAGAATTGTATGTAGACTAATATTTTGAATGGTTGTACACTTCCTATTGTTCTCACCATTATAATGTGCAGTGAACTTGATGACTACACTGTGTTTTTGTTCCATTTTATGAACAATTACTTATGCTTTGCAGGGTGCATGCTTACTAAGAAACTGAACTCTGAAAATAGACAGTAATCTATCTTTTTTTATTACTTCCTACCTCCCTGTTTGCCCCTTTTGTATATCTTCTTGTCATTTTTGCTTGCCACTTCTTAATACTCAACTTTCCCCTTCTATCTCCATATCTTTGAAACCCTTCCCCTATTCTTTTTTAATTTAAAATCCCATATTATACTGTCACGGAATGTGGGGGAGTCCGGCTCTGCATCCCTCTTCCTGAGACTCTCAGTGACTCTCAGCCAGCCAGTAAAACAGAAGGTTTATTGGACAACAGGAATGCAGGTTACAGCAGAGCTTGGAGGCACAACCAGGACCCCTCAATCGAGTCTTTCTGGGGGTTCAGGATGCTTGGATCCAGCATAGGATACCCTGAATTGCCCTCACCCAGCCCCAAACCGAAACTGAACTGCCCCTCCTCCAGCCGGCCGATTCCTTTGTCCAGCTTCCCTGGCCAAGGTGCTAACCCTTTCCCCCCCCTACCTTGCTCAGGTTACAGGCTTAGAGATCCTGTCCCTCACCTAAAGATATCCCCGGCTCTCCCATCCTCCACACAGACAGCTCCTACTCCATCACATCTCTCCCCCCTTCGAGACTGAACTGAGCAGGGTCACTCTGCCAGTGACCTTGGGAAGTTCAGGGCCCCCCAATCGGGACAACACAGCTGCTATTAGGTTGGCACTTCCCTTCACATGGACCACGTCCATGTCATAGTCCTGCAGGAGCAGGCTCCACCTCAGGAGCTTGGCGTTGGCTCCTTTCATCTGGTGCTGCCAGGTCAGGGGAGAGTGGTCGGTATACATGGTGAAATGTCACCCAAAGAGATATGGCTTCAGTTTCTTCAGGGCCCATACCATAGCCAGGTATTCCTTCTCGATGGCCGCGTAGTTCTGCTCCCGGGGTAGCAACTTCTTGCTCAGGTACGCGATGGGGTGTCTCTCCCCCTTTTCATCCTCCTGCATTAACACCACCCCCAGTCCCGTGTCTGAGGCGTCAGTGAACAGCATAAAGGGCTTGTCAAAATCTGGGTTTGCCAGAACTGGGCCACTAACCAGAGCCTCCTTCAGCGCCCGGAGAGCCTGCTGGCACTGCTCGGTCCAGATCACCTTGTCTGGCTTCCCCTTCTTGCACAGCTCAGTGATGGGGGCGGCTATGGC
The DNA here is from genome assembly GCF_007399415.2 of Gopherus evgoodei. Lineage (NCBI taxonomy): Eukaryota > Metazoa > Chordata > Testudines > Testudinidae > Gopherus > Gopherus evgoodei. The sequence continues at coordinate 42,705,216 of NC_044326.1, read as the reverse complement.
GCTAAAGTGGGGCACAAACCTTTGATAGTACCCCGCCATCCCAATAAAGGCCTGGACCAGCTTTAGGCAGCCGCTCCCCACCCGATGGCCCAAGTATGATACTTCAGCCATTCCCACTTTGCACTTCTCAGCCTTTACAGTTAACCCAGCCTCCCGGAGTTGGTTTAGCACTTGTTTAACCTGGGACATGCGGTCCTCCCAGGTCTGGCTGAAGATGCAGATGTCATCAATATACGCCACGGCAAAACTCTCCATCCCCCTCAGTAGCTGATCTACCAGGCACTGGAAGGTGGCTGGCGCTGCCTTGAGGCCAAAGGGCAGGGTCAGAAACTCGTAGAGCCCCAGAGGGGTGATAAAGGCTGATTTTAGCCTGGCATCTGCATCCAGCGGCACTTGCCAGTAGCCCTTTGTAAGATCTATGGTGGTAAGGTACCAAGCACCTCCCAGCTTGTCTAGGAGCTCGTCTGGCCTGGGCATGGGGTAGGCATCAGACACGGTGATGGCATTGAGCTTTCGATAGTCCACACAGAATTGGATTGACCCGTCCCTTTTTGGGACCAGCACCACAGGCGAGGCCCAAGGGCTGGAAGACGGCTGGATCACCCCTAGAGCCAGCATGTCCCTGACCTCTCTTTCTAGGTTCTGGGCAGTTTTCCGAGTGACCCGAAAAGGGGAGCATCTTATAGGGGGATGTGATCTGGTCTCCACCCGGTGGACAGTCAAATTAGTGCGTCCAGGCTGGTTGGAAAACAGCTGTCAGTACAGATGCAGCATCCCTCTGATCTCAGCATGCTGGGCCAGGGTCAGCTGATCAGAGAGGGGAATTGTCTCCAGGGGGGAACCAGCTTTTGTCCCAGGGAATAGATCCACTAAAGGGTCATCTCCCTGCTCCTCCCAATGTCCACACATGGCCAACACCACATTCCCCCTTCATCATATTCACATGGTACACCCAGCGGTGATGAGCCTGCTTTGACAGCTCCACCACATAGTTTACCTCATTTAGTTGCTTGACAACCTTGAAGTGCCCTTTCTAGGCAGCCTGGAGTTTGTTTTTCCTCACGGGGATGAGAACCATCACCTGATCCCCTGTGGCAAAGGCACAGGCCTGCGCCGTGCGGTCATACCAGACCTTCTGCTTCCTCTGGGCTTGGGTTAGATTCTCCCTGGCCAGCCCATGAACTCAGCAAGTCTTTCCCAGAAGGTCAGGACATACTCCACCACCGACTCTCCATCGGCAGTGGTCTTCCCCTCCCATTCGTCTCTCATCAGGTCCAGGGGCCCCCTTACCTGCCTTCCATATAACAATTCGAAAGGCGAAAACCCAGTAGACTCCTGGGGTACCTCCCTGTACGCGAACAGCAGGTGAGGTAAGTACTCGTCCCAGTCCTGCGGGTGCTGGTTCATAAATGTTTTTAGCATCATCTTTAGCGTCCCATTGAATCTTTTCACTAGCCCATTGGACTGAGGATGATACGCTGAGGCCCAGTTGTGCTGGACCCCACATTTCTCCCACAAGCATCGGAGCAGGGTCAACATGAAGTTGGACCCCTGGTCCGTTAAGACTTCCTTGGGGAACCCCGCTAGGCTGAAAATGGTCAGCAGCGCATCTGCCACGGTGTCTGCTTCGACAGAGGACAAGGCTACTGCCTCGGGGTAGCGAGTGGCAAAATTTACCACCACCAGGATGTATTTCTTCCCCAGCCGGGTCGCCCTGCTGAGAGGTCCCACTGTGTCCATGGCCACCTTCTGGAAAGGTTCTTCTATGATGGGTAAAGGCCTTAAAGCCGCTTTCTGCTTGTCCCGGGCCTTCCTCACCCTCTGGCAGGGGTCACAGGATTGGCAGTACTGTCAGACATGGGTGAAGACCCCAGGCCAGTAAAAGTTCTGTAGCAGCCTCTGCCTGGTGCATCGGATTCCCTGGTGCCCTGCGAGAGGAATGTCACGGGCCAGGTACAGTAGCTTGTGGTGAAACTTCTGGGGAACCAGCAGCTGCCTCCTGATTCCCCATGACTCTACTTCCCCTGGGGGAGCCCATTCTCAGTACAGGAACCCCTTTTCCCACAGGAACCTCTCCTTGCAACCTCTCCTCATGGTCTGTACCGCACTGAGGATAGCCAGGTCCCTTGGCCTCCGCAAGGAGGGATCTTTCTGCAACTCAGACTGGAACTCAGCAGCTAGGACAGGGATGGGGACCTGCTCTCTCTCATTGACTGGGTCTGAGGCCGCAGCCTTTCTGAGCCGTGTCCCTGGGCGTTCCCTCCCCACCAGGTTAGGGTCCTGCGCCTCGGGCAGAGTACCTTCCCTGTTGTCAGGGCGCAGTGCCCTGTGCTGACTCTGACTACGTGTCACGACCAGGGCACCCGGGCTTTGCTTGGACAGTCCTCGAGGTTCCCCCCCCATTAACACCTCCGTGGGCAAATGTGGGTGTACCTCCACGTCCTTGGGACCCTCCTTGGCCCCCCAATTCAGGTGTACCCTCGTCATGGGCACTTTGAATGGGGTTCCGCCCAAACCCATCAGGGTCAGGTAGGGGTTGGGTACCATCCGATCTGAGGCCACCACCTCAGGCCAGGCCAGCGTCACCTCTGCGCCCATGTCCCAGTACCCAGTGACCTTCCTCCCATTTATCTCCAGGGAAACCAGGCACTCTCTCTGGAGGGGCAGCCTGGCGCCCACCCTGTAAACCAAAAACTCAGAGCCTGGAGCATCCAGCCCCCCAGAGGAGCTGACCTGGGGCCCTCCTCCCTGCTTTGCAGGTGGCACTCGATCAGCCTCCCTTTTCTGCGAACGCTGCCCCTCATCGGGCTGGGTCTCTACCAAGTTAACCTGGTGTGGGGTTGGTCTGCTCAGTCTGTCCTTGAGTCTGGGGCACTGGGACCATATGTCGCCCCTCTGGCCACACTGATAGCAGCTCATGTCCTGTTGATCCCCTTGAACTGATCGGTTGTCCCTGATGCTGGGCATTCCCCTTGGGAAGGGGTTCTGCCTATTCCCCCTTTGGGAGGTCCCAGGATGACTCTCTCTGCATCGCGGCGGGCCTGTTCCTTTGAGACTCCTCTCTGCCACCCCCTGACCGGCTCTTCACAAACTCATCAGCCAGCCGCCCTGCATGTCCCTGGTTCTCTGGCTTTTGGTCCCTCAATCACAGCCTCAGGTCGGATGGGCACCGCTCATACAGTTGCTCCAGTACCAACAGTTTAACCATGTCCCCCTTCATCTGGGCCCAATCTGCCCACTTGCTGGCTTATCCCTCCATGCGGACGGCTAGTGGCAGACATCAGACCTCAGGGATTTTATACTGACTCCAGAACCTCTCCTGGTACATCTGAGGAGTCAGCCCAAACTCGCGCAGCAGGGCTTGCTTGAATAGATCGTAATTCTCTTTTTGCTTCTCTCCCAGTTGGCAGTACAACGCCACGGCCTTGGAGTCCAGTAAGGGGGTGAGAACCCGGAGTCTGTCTGCTGGAGCTACCTGGTGCAGCTCGCAGACAGTCTCAAAGGCATCCAGGAAGTCATCCATGTCCTCTCCCTCCTTACGCTGGGCCAGATGCACTTCTCAAAGTTCCGCACAGTCCTGGGCCCCCCTTCACTCACTGCAGCTGGAGGCCCGCTGCCCCTCTGCCTCGCCAGTTCCAACTCATGATGACGCTGTCTCTCTTTCTCCTCCCGGTCATGTTCCCTCTGTCTCTTTTTCTTCTCCTGGTCATGTTCTCTCTGTCTCTCTTTCTCCTCCCAGTCATGTTCTCTCTGTTTCTCACGATCCTCCAACTCTCATAGTTTTAACTCTCTTTCCCATTCCAGCCGCTTGCACTCCACGGATGCCGAGTATCACCGGGACAATCCCCTGCTGGGGGGTGAGCTTCGCTGGGTGGATCCCCTGCTGGCCAGGGGGGTGACTGTGCCCTCGGTAGCCGCTGGGCTCCTCCCCACCCTTCCCCTAGGCATAGGAACTGGAGGTCTCGGGAAGCTCTCGGCCACCGGCTGACCACTCCCAGCGGGGACAGACACTGGTGCCTGCGCTGCATCTGCCAGGCTGCTTCTGTCAGAGACAGGGATCAGTTCATTCAAGCGGTCTCCCTCCTCCAGCTGGGCAATCAGCTGGTCTTTGGTGAGCCTCCCTCTGCGCAGCCCCCTCTGCTTGCACAGCTCCACCAGGTCACACTTGCGCCACTGGGCATACATCTTCCTGCTGGCCACTCTCAGGCCGGAGTGCTAGCTGCTCTCCACAGTTTCCAGGGAGACCCCCAGGTGCACCAGCCCTTCTTGAGGTCACCACCTCTCTGCCAGGGTTGAGCTGCAGACTCCTCCGCCCCTGGGACAGCTCACTGCAATCCCCCGGAGGACCCTGTTACTGCAAAGTCCTCACTGGGCACACACTCTCAGAGGTTAATCACCCCTGAAGTCGTCCCTTCGTTTTACTGCTCCCCAGTCACTTACTGCAGGAAGCGCCGTCCACGGGGTGCAGTATCTCCCGCCGCTGCCACCAGTTGTCACGGAGTGTGGGGGAGTCCAGCCCTGCACCCCTCTTCCTGGGACTCTGTGACTCTCAGCCAGCTAGTAAAACAGAAGGTTTATTGGACAACAGGAATGCAGGTTACAGCAGAGCTTGGAGGCACAACCAGGACCCCTCAATCGAGTCCTTCTGGGGGTTCAGGATGCTTGGATCCAGCACAGGATACCCTGAATTCCCCTCACCCAGCCCAAAACCGAAACTGAACTGTCCCTGCTCCAGCTGGCCGATTCCTTTGTCCAGCTTCCCAGGCCAAGGTGCTAACCCCCTCCCCGCACCTGGCTCAGGTTACAGGCTTAAAGATCCTGTCCCTCACCTAAAGATATCCCCAGCTCTCCCATCCCCCATGCAGACAGCCCCTGCTCCATCACATATACCTTTAAGAGAAAATGGAAAATTGGATACCAAAGTCAGCACCAGAATAACAACAGTGAAAGCAAGGGGGGGTGAGGTAATGTCTTTTAATTGGACCAAGGTCTGTTGGTGAGAGAGGGCTTGGCTACACTGGACAGTTGCAGCTCTGGTGGTGGGTTTACAGCGCTACAATTTAGTAACTGTCCACACCTGCAAGTCACATCCAGCGCTGCAACTCCCTGGCTGCAGCGCTGGCTGTACATCTGGTTTGCTTGGGGTGTAACGATTGTAACGCTGGTGATGCAGCACTGCTCATCAAGTGTGGCCACCAAAAGCGCTGTTATTGGCCTCTAGGGTATTAGGAGGTATCCCAGAATGCCTGCTCACAACAAACCGGAAGAATGGCTGAACTCTGAGCTCCTGTTTGCTGGAGCGAGCGGAGGCAGGCAGGGGAATTGCTTTGGAAGGTTCACAGCTGTTTGCTTGAAGAGAGAAGTCACATGGCGGGGGGGGAGGGGGGAGTCCGTGTTGAGCAGCTGCTCATGTGGTCTGAAGGCTATTTAGGAGTGCATAATTTGCATTTAGTGAATAAGAGAGGGGTGGGGGAAGGGCTCGAAACTTTTAAATTGATTGCAAGTTGGTGATGCATATGTTCCAGTCCTTAGGACTTGCAAGGCAGGGAGCTGACAGATCCAAAAATCCACACTCTCTCTGTCCCCCAAGTTCCCCCTCACTCTGCTCTTTTGAAAAGCACGTTGCAGCCACTTGAACGCTGGGATAGCTGCCCACAATGCACCACTCCCAACAGAGCTGCAAATGCTGCAAATGTGGCCACACTGCAGCGCTGGTAGCTGTCAGTGTGGCCACACTGCAGCACTTTCCCTACACAGCTGTACGAAGACAGCTGTAACTCCCAGCACTGTACAACTGTAAGTGTAGCCATACCCAGAGAGAAACTTTCAAGCCACACAGAGCTTGTCTCTCTCACCAACAGACGTTGGTCCAGTAAAATATATTATATCCTCCACCTTGTCTCTCTAATATCCTGAGACTGACACACCTATAGCTATACTGCATACAAGAGTGGAAGACATTCTGGAAGAATAAACATCTGGTGAGATGGGACAAAAATCTGAAGACTAAATTCTGGTTCTTACAACACCCCTTACATTTGGTTTGTGTTAAATTATGGCTGTGAAACATGGACATTCAAACACTCAATAAAGAATCTAAATTCAGATTATGGCCTTATACAAAAAACCTGAATATATCATGGACAGACTATGTATCCACTGAAAAAAATATTGGAGATCATTGAAACTCAGCAAATACTAGTCAGAGAGAATTCTAGAACCATAGACTTAGAAGGGACTGCAAGGGTCATCTAGTCTAACCCCCTGCCAAGATGTAGGATTTGTTGGGTCTAAACCATCCAAAACAGATGGCTACCAAGCCTCTTTTTGAAAACAACTAGAGAAGGAGCTTCCATGACTTCCCTAGACAGTTTGTTCCATTGTCCTTATGTTCTAGCTGTTAGGAAGTTTTTCCTGAGATGTGGTTTGAACCCATTGCCTCTTGTCCTGCCCTCTGTAGCAAGAGAGAACAATTTTTTTCCATTTTTTTATGGCAGCCTTTCAACTATTTGAAGACCACTATCATGTTCCTCCTTAATCTCCTCTTTTCCAGTTCCTTCGGCATTTGTTCATAGGATTTGCATTCCATTCTTCTGATCATCTTTGTCATGCACCTCAGGATCCTTTCAGTTTCTGTGCATCTTTTCTATACATTGGTGACCAAAATTGGACACATTTTTCCAAATGAGGCCTAACCAGTGCTGAGTAGAGTGGTACTATGACCTCGTATGACTTGCATGCTATCTCTCTGTTAATTCAACCTAAAATGGCTTTTTTTTTTTTTTTGCAACAGCATCACATTGCTGACTCATGTTGAGGTTGTGGTCCACCACAACTCCCAGTTACTTCTCAGCAGCGCTCCTGCTAAGCCAGTATTTCCCCCAATCTGTATTTGTGCATTTAGTTTTTCTTCCATAAGCGTAGCACTTTACATTTGTCTTTGTTAACGTTCATTTTGTTGCTGATAGCCCAGTTCTCCAGCTTATTAAGATCCCTTTGAATTTTAGCTCTATCCTCCAAAGTATTGGCAACCTCTCCTCCCCAGCTTTCTGTTATCTGCAAACTTGATCATTATGCTCTTCTACCTACATCCAGGTCATTAATAAAGATGTTAAATAACACCAGACCCAGAACAGATCCCTGTGGAAGCCACTTGAGATTGCCCTCCAATCAGACATCATTCCATTAATAGTTACTCTTTGTTTGCAATTATTTAATCAATTATTTATCCACTCAATCCACTGAACCTGCATTTCTCCAACTTACTTATGAGACTGTCATGTAGGAATGTATTAAAAGTCTCGCCAATGTCCGGGTAGATTATGTCCACTGCAGTCCCCCTATTCGCCAAACCATTTATCTTGTCATAGAAAGAAATCAAGCTGGTTTGGCTTGATTTGTTCTTAGTAAATCTATGCTGACTGCTAGTGATCACCCCTTCATCCTCTAGGTATTCACAAATTGAACATTTTATATATTGTTCTAGTAGCTTCCCAGGTATTGGAGTCAAGGTGATGGGTCTATAGTTAGCCGGCTCCTCCTTTTTCTCCTTTTTAAAGATGGGTGCTATGTTAGTCTTTTTCCTGTCTTCCAGGACCTATCATGTCATGCAGGAGTTTGTAAATATTATTGCCAGTGGCTCTGAGATTTCTTCAGCTAATTCCTTCAGCAATCTGGGATGAATAACATTTGGCTTCCCTGACTTGAATTTATTCAAGTTAGTCAGAAGATCTCCGATGTATTCAGAGAAATTCTATTTGCAGGGCATATTTTAAGATGTTCAATGGGCAACGTGTTTACTGACACTGGAAGTGACAGTTGATGGCAGAGGAACATGAGGCAGAAAAAGATCTATTCATCCACAAAGAGATGAGCAGAAAATCATAAAGAATTGGCTACCATGGTTTCAGACCTCCAGTAATGGAGATGCCACAAAATAATAATTATGGTCTTTTTAATGCTACTCCTAACTATTTTCTGTTTCTTCTTTGAAGAACAATGTTTTGTCTGAATCAGAACTACGAGGAGTTTACTTATTTGTATTGTTGATTGTTTTTACTGCTCTGTCCTTCTATTACTTCTCCCCTGTGCTCTGAATCAAAGGCACTACATAAATAAGTATAATACAACACAATTATAAGGTTTACTTTAGTTCGATGGAAAGGAGAATAGAGGATACAGTCATTAACCAGCTGTTTTTGCTGTTGATTTCCTTTGAAATATTTGGGTTAAAAACAAATCCAAGTGAAAGAAGATTGCAAGCATGGTGATAGGACTGACTGTAATCTTTATGACCATGAAGAAAAAGTTTTGCATTTCCTCTAAACTATCTAAGTACATTCCCCGTGCAACAAGTTAGCTCCCAGTTTGGGATGTAGGGAACATTCCTTGGGGCATGTGTCAAAAGGTTTGGTGTATTACTCTCCTAAAGTGTTCATAAAGGCTTCCCCATACTGTGTTGGAGACCAAATCAGGCTAATATACATTCCATACCCTGTCAGTTAACCATGGCACATAAGGATTCACTTAAAACGAATACTGCTAAATAAAAAAATTAACCAATACGAAAATAATCCTACCTTGTGAACAAAAGTTTGATTTTCTACATGGGTCATTTTTTGAAGCTAGAAACAAACAAACAAACAAAAATCATAAGACTTAAAATATGATTTTTTTTTTAAACTTTAAGTTGTAACTGACTACAACTCAGATTAGATAACAGATATATTTGAAATTCCCCAGAAAATTCAAGCTTTAGTCAGATTATATGGTGAAAATTTTGGGCAGATATCTTTTGTTTTTCACCCAAAAACATAGGGGCTGAACTCCTACTTTATATGCACAACAGAAGGCAGCAAACGTGGAACAGTTGCACTATTTTATTTAGAACTACATGTGGACTGGAGTGCTATAGACCCTCTGAAAATATGAATGTCTTTTGTATTATTTCATCTAAATACAGTGATTTACAACAATTGATAGGCTATTTTTCCAACCATGACCTGTCCTTTCCCCAAGTGTCTATGCATGACAACACTTTGTGCTTTGCATTTTGTTGGGTTGATGTTTTTAAAATATTGTTGCCACTTCTAGATCCAAGTGGCTAGACAAAGATGGGGACCTTGGGAATGTTCCAGTTGGAAGCAGAAATTGATGGCACCTAGTATTTGATGCAATCTTGTTGATTTACAAGGAATGTACAAAGTCCTGCTTCTCTGAATGCAAGAGGAACAGTTTCTTAGCTTAGAGTCCCAAGTGTCCATAGCCAATGCACAATACCTGCCTTAACATGAGACTTCCTGTGTACCTTGGGCAAGTCATTTAATCTATCCTGTGCTTCAAGTTCTCTGTGCGTAAAATAAGGCTAGTAGTTTCCTAAATCACAGCAATGTTGAGGAGCACTCTACTACTACAGTCATAATAACTTTAGAAGTATTGGTGTGTTGGTTGTGAAGATTGCATGTGAGAAGAGATTAGATAACATAATAGCAGATAGAAGGAACACAAACAATGTGCTGCCATTTTATTATGCAAGAATAAAATTAAAAATATCTTTTCTTCAATATATAATTATTAATTTATACTATGTTATGTCTTTAATCTGAGTATCTAAAAATGTTTTGAAAACATGGGTAAGTAGTAGTATCCTAATGTTATTGATTAGGAAAGAGAGGCACAAAGAGGTTAAGTGACTCACCTTCAGTCATATATCTAGTGTCAGGTTAGGAATAAAACCCAGTCCCAAACTAGGTCTTCTCATCCACTGGACTAACCATTAAACATTACTGCTTACTTTTATCCCATGGGCATCAGTGATGCAGGGTATAACTGCGTGAAATATCTTAGTAAGAGTCAAAGAAAAATTCTACATTTAATGACTAAGGACAGAAAAATGCAGTAAGACAGGTTAGTAAAAAAATAAAATATCATAATAACTATTAATTTTCACTGGAGGGCATAAGTTATAAGATAGGGCATAAAATAATGACTAGCTGGTATAATATACCAACTCAATAGGAAATTTCCTTTCATAATATAGTATTACATTAGGTTGCGCACTATAAAGGCTTAGATCTTCCTCTGAAGAAACCAGTCTTGACCACTATCAACACACCAATTTAGTATGGTATACTATGGCAATTGCTATGCCCCTCTGATAGATGAGAATAGACTGGTTGGTTCCAGCAGTGCACTCCAGAAGGGGTGCTAGTTTGATTTGTTTTTCACCGATAATCCTTAGCAAGTAGGCTTGCCTGGAAGGTGACCATCTTTTTTTTTCCTTTAGCACCCCATCCTCTCTTTATGTATTATGCTAACTTACCCTGATTCTTAAGAATAAAGTGTACTTTACAGTTAGAGGAAAAAGTGGTTTATTTTTCTTTTAAAATTTAGATGTCTGACAAAGGTTCTCTGGATGATTAGGGATCTGATTCTTACTTTAAGTGGCCTAATTCAGTATGAATTGGATTTCATTAAGTACTCAGGAGTTGGCGGTGACATTCTAATTATTATATAATTTATGCATTTTACACTAAAATTTGTTTTGCTGCTTTGGAAATAGATTAGTTATTTCTTTAAAATATTCTGCAGCTGAATGAGCAACTGTAAAGGGGGAAAATATCCCTAACTTTGTTCAACAAGCAGTATTATACATGTATGTTATCCTGTTTGAATTACTATATTTTAGGATATCTTTTTAGCAAAGGGAAAAAAGTTTTAAGAAATAGTTTCCTATTATATACCAGTTCCCTCCATATTAACATTGTGTGACAATATCTGAAATACTGGAAAACACATCAAAAATATAAAATCTGTAAAGAGGTTTTCAAAGCCTTGAAATCAGTAACTGGAAATATTATTACATTCTGTCTGCATAGCTACAGTATATGTGGGTGGTGGGGGAAGATGGATTTAAAATGATGTAAGACTCAAGTGTTCTACTACTGCAACAAGATCAATATTAGAAAAAAAGACATTGGGATCAGCTAATTCTGCAGTTTCATAAAAATCTGAGTTATCAGGAGAATCTGAGAAGCAGAAGTTAATGAAAAATGGAGGATCTTGAAACTGATCCAGAAGCAATAACATAAGACTGATGGGGGCTACTGGAAGTACCCTTTACAATGAGAGAGAGAGTGTGTGTAAAGATCTCAGTGTGGAGAATATTTTGGAAAAAAAATGCTTCTGCCGATTTTCCAGTGTCAGTGAAAGGATCATATTTCTATAATTGTAAAAAGCTCATCATTGTAAAAAAGGTCATCCTTAGTGGAAGTCGCCTGCTGGATTACAGATAGCATTCCATGATCTGCTTATCTGAATATATGGCAGTTGTGCTAAAGACATGCTTATTGACAATTGTGATGTAATTTTTTTAACATACTGAGGATATCAGTAAAGTACGTTTTATGACTATATCGTTTTCCTGGGAAGTCTGCATGTTTATGTGCAAGCAAACAAAATGATGTAAAAAACCTAAGACCTGATTCTCCTTTCAGTGATACAGTTTTGTGGAAAGTCAGCAAAGCAGAAATAAATAACCTGTTCACAACAGGAAACCCTGGGGTGGACCACTAAAGAGCTAAGTGTGATTCACTAAACTGCAATATGCTACTAGTCACACCTCTCAAATATACTTCGTTTTAAAAAAGGTCACCCTTTTTACCTCCATAGTTAACTGTATTCCATCCAAATTTGCTATTCCCCCACTGTGCTTGTTGAATATAAATTTTCATTCAATTTGAACGAGCCCCACAGCATTTTCAGTTTCTGACATGAATAATTTTTGTGTCCCCCAATCTGGGGCTGTTTTACACATTGTGTCCCACAGTTGGATTCTGGCAGATTTTCACTCATACCATCCACTCCTATTTCTTGCATATGTCTTTTTAAAACTTATGGGATGTAATCAGTGGTAACTTCACCTGCTTCCTAGACTGTTCCATAGAACCTTTCCAACAAGTAGAAGAAACAGACTCTTAAGTATATGACACAGTAAACAGGCCCTCCTATCTATAGTGTATTTTAAACTTATTAACTCAACAATTCTGGTACTGCCAATTTACTCCTGGACTGCTAAATCTCTTTCTCATTTAGATTTCTTTTTAATTTCTACTAAATTGAAGAAAGGCTTACACATACTGAATACAGAAGAGGAAGTAGCACAGATCACTGTTTGGTCATATATAAAAGTAGATGTAATACCCCTATTCCATAGAAGATAGGTTTTGGTGGTGTAATTCCCCTCCCCCCCACCTTGAAACCCCCCAATTTAAGCATTTCTTTCATTCTGATATCAAGTTATATTTTTAACATATCTGTCATAAAACCTTCCTTGACATTTAGCTGGAAATTTTTCAAAGCAACCATACAGAATATTAGGATATAATACAAACAAACTGCCCAAAGACTTAGATTTTGTACTGAAGTTTACTTTCCCTCACCCTCAGAGACTCAGATTTTTGGAGATGTATGTCTACACTGTGATAAAACTCCTGCAGCACTGAGTCTCAGAGCCCTGGTCAGCTGACTTGGATTTGGAGGGCTCAGAATGCAGGATTAAAATAGTAGTGTAGATGTTTGGGCTTAGGCTGCAGCCTTGGCTCTAAAAGACATTCTCCCTCACAGAATATCAGGGTACATCTACTTAGGGATAAAAGACCTCTGTCATGGTCATGGCTGGCCCAGGCTCACGGTGCTCAGACTGTGGGGCTACAAATCACTGTACAGACTCAGGCTGGAGCCCACATTCTGGGACATTCAACCCTCAGCTCAGTTTCCAGCCCAAGCTTGAATGCTTACACAGTGATTTTTCAGTACCTGAGTCCCACCAGCTCAAGTCAGCTGACATGGGTCAGCTGCAGGTCTTTTATCCCTGGGTAGACATAGTCTCAGAGACCAGGCTCCAGCCTTAAGCTGCATTTTCATAGGCCCACAGTCTGAGTCAGCTGCCTGGGCCAGCTGGAGCTGTGCTGCAGATCTTTTATTGCAGTGTAGATATACCCTTGGAAACTAAATTTTGGGAATACATTTTTAAAGCCTAAAGCCAAGGTTATGAATGGAGAAATGGAAGATGGATGCTTTTAGCATGGCTCCTGAGACAGGATGATGTTGCATACATAATAATGTCTCACTCAATTATCACCATATATTAGTCAACAGGAGATTCTGTGAATGGTCTAGAACACAATATCATCCCACAAATTAAATCATATTTAGCTAATATCACTAATTCAGATTATCTTTAATGCATGCAGCCAACACTCAGGAACTTGTTAACAGTATTTATCATCATCATGTTCCTATTACACCTCTGGAGTTTAGGGCAGTGACAAAGCTTCTTCTTGCCTGTCTGTTTCTGGCAAGTCTTTCAATTGTTCCTCAGCTGTGCCCCAGGTTTTTCAGCTCGGCTTCCACAGCTCTTCACCATGTTGTTTTCGGGCGGCCTCATTTTCACTTGCCTTCAGGTGTCCATCTTATTGTTACTGTAGTGATGGAATCAGTTTCCATCTGAAGCACGTGGCCAATCCATCTCCAGCGCCTCCTGGCAATGGTGGTGCTCAGATCCTCTTGGCTGCACTGTGTCAATAGATCTTGGTTTGGGAATGTTCTGGGCCAAATGATATGAAGGATTTTTCTGGGGCAGGTTGTATGGAATGAAGACAATTTGGACATGTCGTACTTTCTCATTCCCCAGCATTCTGCACTATAAAGTAGCGTTGAAAGTATGCAGCTCTGATAAATCTTGTTTGGTTTTGGTGTTGTATTTTGATGATTTCCAGACTGTATTTAAGTTCCTGAATGTATTGCTGGCTTTATTGATTTTGTTCTGGATGTCCTGGCTTGTTCCACGATCCTGGCTGATGGTGCTGCCCAAGTATGTGAATGTTTCTAATTGGCGAGAACATAATCCTCTATCTGTACTGGTGATGGCGAGGCAATATTAAAGGTCATGATATTTGTCCTATCGTGGATGATTTTCAGTCCAGTTTGCTGGCTGAATGCACTGAGACATTCAATAACTTGTTAACACTATCAGATATGTATATTTAATATTCACCCTATGCAATCTCCTTCAGTACTTGTAGACCAAAAATATACTTTGCTGCAAACCAAGTGTAAGCCATTATAATACTTCTCCCATAGGCTCACAGCAGGATTACCATATGTCCTGGTTTTCCAGGATGTTGCCTCTTTTTTTGAGCCTCTGTTCTGGTGGATTTTTTCAAACAACAGGAATTGTTCTGGATTTTTGCAGAGCAGATACTGTAGCTCAGAAAGAGCTCTGATTGGTCAATTCCCAATTGGTCCCTCCCCTTCAGTCACAGCTGCCAGATCCTGCCCACACAGGCCTCAATCCCAGCCCTGGGAGAGGGTCCTGCTAGAAAGACCACCTTTTCAAAAGGCCAAAGCAGGGCACATGCAGGAGTGCTTCTCACTGAGGCCTCTCCTCTGGTCCTCCTCTTCCCTCTGAGGTCCTGCCCCCTGGCCAGGCCAGAAGCCAGAGCTGGATCATGGTAACAGCTGTCCAGGGAGCTTGGGCCACTGTGGGGAGCCCTGGACCCTTCACCTTCTCTAGGAGGGGGCCTGGGGTGCCCTGCCCCCCAGGGAGCACTGCCCAGGGCAGGTGAAGGGTCCAGGATTCTGGGGCTCCCCACAGTGGCCCATGCTATACTCCACCAGGAAGAGGCTGGCACTGCCACTGAGCCTCGGGCAGGTGCAGAACAGCACTGCAGGGATTTTGAGACGAATGCTGTCCTGGAGTAATTAAGCCTGGGACTTGAACTCTGCATTTTGGGACTGACCCACCCAATTCAGGACAGGTGCAGGAAGTGACTGACTAACGGCTGTTGCTGCAGCCTGGGCTTGCACCTGGCACCATGACAGGGAGCGATGCTGCCTCCACCTCAAGAGTAAGGCCCCAGGTACCCCCTTCAGCACCCCTCAGCTACATCTTCTAGTATATTCACACGCCTCCAGCACTGCCCAAATATCCTTCCCTCTACACACACTCATCCCCCCCGGCAGTGTCCTCTTTTGGGAACCTGAAATATGATAAGCCTACTCATAACCCCTCTCTACCTAGCTATCTAGGGTAGGATTTTCCAAAGGATTCAGCTTTGTTTGCTTTGCAGATAATGGTAAAATGTCGACTTCAATGGGCAGCAGAGTTTGGCCAATAGGGAGTGCTTTTGAAAAATCCCTCCTTAAGATATTAGCAGAGCTCAGCATATTGAGAGGGGAACAAATAATTAGCAGCAATCGTTCGTCTTGATCAATCTGGATTTAGGCCACAGAGGTCAACTTCAAACAAATTATTTAAATAATTCAATATTACATACCTTTAAAACAATGAGACATCATGATTATGATGCTTTGATATGTTGCAACTTCGTTGAATGGTACTTCCTTTTTGTCATTTTGAAAAGAATCTCCTTTGCAGTAGGATTAAATGGCTAAAGCTCTTGTAGATATATAAAACATGGCTGTAATTGGCTATACTCTTTCCTACAAATTCTAATTCCTCGGTTATTTTGCTTTAGTTGATATAACTCTCTAGCTGAATTGTTGTGTTGCAGCCAGTGATTCACAGGAATTCAGGCTGGTAATATTTCTAGTCAGGCTTCTTCTCTAAGATGATGACCTTTAAAATATTTCTCTAACAGTCTACACCCTACTCAAAATAATTCACAGACTTTGGTGAATCGTCAGACAAGAAGTTAACAATGAGGAAACAAAATAGTTGCCATAATTCCCAAATCCTGCCATCTTTCCTTCCTTTAAATTCTTGTTTGTATGTTTAATACTTTGGCAATAACATTGACAAGAGGGCCAATATGTTGTTTAAATTTGCTTACAGCCCTAACAACTATCCCCTCTATTGTTGATAGTGAGGGGCATTTAGGAACTTTCAGGCAATGTGTTCTGTCCACTTCTCTTCTTGCAAGGCTGGTGCTTTGTTTCTATCAACCTGGTAGCAAAAGTGATGGGGGCAGACTGGTGAGGGAAGGTATTGGTGGGTGGGTTGTCTGAAGGAAAAGAGTGGGGATGAAATACAAATCTTGTGGGAAGGGAGAGAATAAGAGGCAAGACTGGAGTGAAGATCCTAAGGCCATATCTGCACTACAAACTTATGTTGATCAAAGTTACGTTGGCATCCAGCTGCCACGGTTGTTATATCGCATGTGCACACTACACAACTTGTGTCAGTGGTGCGCTTCCTCGCCAGGAACACTTGTATCAATGCAAAGTTCAGTGCATCGTGAGTAGGAATCCCACTGTACAACTCCCCACCATCCAGTGCAGTGTCTGTTGGGAAGTTTTTGCATTGCCTAACAGGGCTGAAATGAGTCTCAAGGGATGACTGGGAGCAAGGGGTCCATTTCCCTTAATACAGTGTTCTCCATCCCATAATTTCATCCGTAGCCCATAATATCTTGCGCCTTTCTTTTCAAAGTCCCACACATCCATCCTCGCTGTCAGCCATCTCTGACAGAAACACGGAGCCTGCGCAATTCTGCATTATTGTCATGATCATTGCAAGCACAGGTCACCTGATCCTGCAGAGCCACAAGAGGAGTCGCAGGGAACATGATGATTCTTTGGAGGCTAGATTGCTGTGGGACATAGAAAGAAACAATTCAAGGTTGTTTGTGGCATTCATAGAGCAGCTGGAGACTGTGGAATGCCAGTTTGGGGCCTAAGAAACAAGTACTGACTGGTGGGATTGTATTGTCACACAAGTTTAGGATGAGGAGCAGCTGCTGCAGAACTTTTAGATACACAAGGCCATGTTCCTGGATCTGTGTCCCAAATTCTCCCCAGTCCTCCAGCACAGGGATACCAAAATGAGAGCCCTACTGACAGTTGAGAAGCAAGTGATAATTGCAATGTGGAAACTTGCAATGCCAGATTGCTACCAGTCAGTCAGGAATCATTTTGGAGTCAGACAATCCACTGCAGGGAATGTTGTCATACGAGTGTGCAGGGCTATTAATCATTCCTGGCTACACAGGACTGTGATAATGGGCAATGTGCAGAACATAGTGGATAGTTTTGCAGCAATGGGGTTTCCAAACTGCAGTGGGGTCATAGATGACACAAATATCCCTATTTTAGCAGCAAAACACCTGGATGCAGAGTAAATCAACATAAAGAGCTACTTTTCTTACTTTTGCACAAATACAGACAGATATCATCTTCCTTTCCAAATGCAAACGGATGGACATCATACCAAATGGACTAAGGTAAAAAATCCACTGCTATCTACATACTACACAGACCACAGTGAGAGATTATGCCTTAACTATCAAAAAAACTGAGGAACCACCTGATTAGCATCCTATACAGCAAACAGGAAAACATCAAAAAAGAGCTCTCCAACCTGGAGACTCTCATTAATAACCAAACTTCTATACAAACGGACTTCACTAGAATAAGACAGGAGATCTACATTACTCACTTCACCTCTCTACAAAGGAAAAAGGACTGTAAGCTGTCTAAACTCCTACCTGCCACATGGGGCCACAACTGTGGTACCACTAACCCACCCAGCAATATCGTCAATCTATCCAACTATACACTCAGCCCAGAAGAAAAGTCTGTCCTATCTCGGGGACTCTCTTTCTGCCCTGCCACCCCTACCAACATGATACAGTTCTGTGGCAATCTGGAAGCCTACTTTCGCCATCTCTGACTCAAAGAATACTTCCAGGACACCACTGAACAGTGCACTGATACACAGGTGCCCTCCCACCAACAGCACAAGAAGAAGAACTCTACATGGACTCCTCCTGAGGGTCGAAATGACAGTCTGGACCTATACATTGAATGCTTCCGCTGGCGTGCACAGGCAGAAATCGTGGAACAACAACATCGCTTCCCTCACAACCTAAGTCGTGCAGAACACAATGTCATCCACAGCCTCAGAAACCACCCTGACATTATCATCAAGGAGACTGATAAAGGAGGTGCCGTTGTCATCATGAACAGGTCTGACTACCAAAAGGAGGCCGCCAGACAACTCTCCAATACAAAATTCTACAGGCCACTTCCCTCAGATCCCACTGAGGAATACACTAAGAAACTACAGCATCTATCAGGACACTCCCTACACTAACACCAGAAGAAATCAACATACCCCTAGAGCCCCAACCAGGGTTATTCTATCTACTACCCAAGATCCACAAACCCGGAAATCCTGGATGCCCCATCATCTCGGGCATTGGCACTCTCACTGAAGGACTGTCTGGATATATGGATTCTCTACTCAGACTCTATGCCACCAGCACTCCCAGCTATCTCCGTGACACCACTGATTTCCTGAGGAAACTACAATGCATTGGTCACCTTCCAGAAAACACCATCCTAGCCACCATGGATGTAGAGGCTCTCTACACAAACATCCCACACACAGATGGAATACAAGCTGTCAGGAACACTATTCCTGATGATGCCACGGCACAACTGGCTGCTGAGCTCTGTGCCTTTATACTTACACACAACTATTTCAAATTTGATGACAATATATATCTCCAGATCAGTGGCACTGCTATGGGCACCCGCATGGCCCCACAATATGCCAATATCTTTATGGCCGACCTGGAACAACGCTTCCTCAGATCTCGTCCACTCATGCCCCTTCTCTACCTACGCTACATTGATGACATCTTCATCATCTGGACCCATGGGAAGGAGACTCTGGAAAAATTCCACCACGATTTCAACAGCTTCCACCCCACCATCAAGCTCAGCCTGGACCAATCTACACGGAAGGTCCACTTTCTTGACACCACAGTGCAAATAAGTGATGGTCACATTAACACCACCCTATATCGAAAACCTACCGACCGCTATGCCTACCTTCATGCCTCCAGCTTCCATCCCGGACACATCACACGATCCATTGTCTACAGCCAAGCACTGAGGTACAACCGCATCTGCTCTAACCCCTCAGACAGAGACCAACACCTACAAAATCTCCACCAAGCATTCTCAGAACTACAATACCCGCACGAGGAAATAAGGAAACAGATCAACAGAGCCAGACGTGTACCCAGAAGCCTCTTACTGCAAGACAAACCCAAGAAAGAAACCAACAGGACTCCACTGGCCATCACATACAGCCCCCAGCTAAAACCCCTCCAACGCATCATCAAGGATCTACAACCCATCCTGGACAATGATCCCACACTTTCACAGGCCTTGGGTGGCAGGCCAGTCCTTGCCCACAGACAACCTGCCAACCTGAAACATATTCTCACCAGTAACTGCACACCGCACCATAATAATTCTAGCTCAGGAATCAATCCATGCAACAAACCTCGATGCCAACTCTGCCCACATATCTACACCAGCGACACCATCACAGGACCTAACCAGATCAGCCACACCATCACTGGTTCATTCACCTGCACATCCACCAATGTAATATATGCCATCATATGCCAGCAATGCCCCTCTGCTATGTACATCGGCCAAACTGGACAGTCCCTACATAAAAGGATAAATGGACACAAATCAGATATTAGGAATGGCAATATACAAAAAACTGTAGGAGAGCACTTCAACCTCCCTGGCCACACTATAGCAGACCTTAAGGTGGCCATCCTGCAGCAAAAAAACTTCAGGACCAGACTTCAAAGAGAAACTTCTGAGCTTCAGTTCATCTGCAAATTTGACACCATCAGCTCAGGATTGAACAAAGACTGTGAATGGCTTGCCAACTACAGGACCAGTTTCTCCTCTCTTGGTTTTCACACCTCAACTGCTAGAACAGGGCCTCATCCTCTCTGATTGAACTGACCTCATTATCTCTAGCTTGCTTGCTAGCATATATATACCTGCCCCTGGAAATTTCCACTACATGCATCTGACAAAGTGGGTATTCACCCACAAAAGCTCATGCTCCAAAACGTCTGTTAGTCTATAAGGTGCCACAGGATTCTTCGCTGCTTTTACTTTTCTATGGTAATGCAAGTGCTGGCGGATCACCGAGGACACTTTACCGATGTCAATGTGGGCTGGTCAGGGACGGTGCATGATGTGCACATCTTTAAGAACACAGGACTGTTCAGAAAGCTGAAATTAGGGACTTCCTTTCCATACTGGTGGATTACCATTGGGAATGTTGAAATGCCAGTAGTGATCCTGGGAGACCCAGTCTACCCCTCGTTCCCACGGCTTATGAAGCTGTACACTGGCCACCTCGACAGCACCAAGAAGTGCTTCAGCTACAGGCTCAGCAGGTACAGAATGATAGTGAAACGTGCCTTTGGCCATTTGAAGAGTCACTGGCATTGTTTACTTCCAAGATTGGATCTCAGTGAGAAAAAGATATCCCAATGGTTATAGCTCCCTGCTGTGTCTGTGAAATATCTGTGAAGCAAAGGGGGAAAAGTTTCCACTGGGGTGGAGGGTGGAGGCGGAATGGCTGTCTGCTGAATTTGAACAGCCAGATAAAAGGGCTATAAGAAGAGCTCAATGGGGAACTGTGCAGCTCAGGGAGGCTTTGAAAGATCGTTTTAATAGTGAGCCAGAATAGTGTGTGTTGCTGTAATGTGTTCTGCCTGGCCTTTCTCTTTTGCAGCCTGGAATGAATCTTGTAATGATTGCTGTGTATGTAGGAATATAACATTGTCAAAGCACCTATTTATATTGTCTGTGAATGATGTTATGGGTTCTGTGACAAAATGAAGTAACAGAAAACTGGTGTGTATTAGACCAGCTCAGCACCAGACAGCACATGTTATGAACTAATAAAAGATGAATCTTGAACCAAAAAAAAAAGAGAGAATTTTATTCTGTAAAATGAACCAGGCAATTTAAAAACCATTTAAAACTTAATGAATTAAGGGAACAGAATTTATGAAGGGGAAAGAACACACAATTCCATTTCCAACAGTGGCTTTCACAGATGAGTATGTGAAACTATGATTGTCTTTAATGTCACCTGGGGTGCAGTGATCGAGGTAGTGCAGCAACCCCTGATGCCATGTGGAATGTTGAGGTAGATATAAGGAGGTTCCAATACTAAGTTCTCTATGGGATGTAGAGAGAGGTGAGCACAGGACAGTTGATCCTGCAGGTCTACCAGAGTCAGTAGCATCTCTGTTTACTGCCTGAGGAGCCCCATTGTGTCTTCGTGCATCATTCTCTCATTTTCCTGCTTAGACTCCTGGACCTTTCTCCTTTGCATTCTTTCCTTCTCTATGTTGTCTGCAAAGCCCTGGTCTCATTCTCTGATGTAGCACAGGCTTGCAAAATCTCCTGGAACATGTCATCCTGAGTCCTCTTCTTTCTGTTCCTTATCTGGCTCAGATGTTCCAGAGGTATGGGGCAGGAAGATCTTGAATGCTGCAATGGCAGCAGCTGCAGATACAACACACAGAGGTACCATTATCAGTGTATTTATGATGGAAATCAAAACTTAGGATGCTGAACTTACTCCCCTTGCTCCCCTAAAGTTGTAAGCACCAAATTCATATTTCTTCTTGGGACTGATACAGCAGAGCACCAGCCATGGTGAGTATGTCCTTTGAGGAGTGGGGGGTAGAATCAGCAGGAAATACGTCACAACGATGATTCTAGTAGTACAGGACAATGGCACTGAAAAATGGCATCATTTTCCATAGGCGGTGGTGATTTTAGCTATCTCACTCCTGCAGGTAATGGAGGCAGAGAGAGCACAGCTGCTGCTGGTGTCCCAGTGCCACCCAGGCCCATATGCTGCTAGCCTGTGTACCACAATAGTACAAAGAGTCCTATTTTGGTGTAAGAAATAAGGCAGCCCTCTCCAGAAACCTTCAGCAGAGGAAAGTGCATAATACCTCCAGGAAAGTGTAATTAAGATCTCTATGAAGGAATCATGGGACATCCCTGTGCACATATGCCACACTGCTCCTTCTGTCTAAGTTTGGAGGGGAATGAAAAGCAGACAGCAGCTCTACCTCTCTTGGTTGTTCCACTCAACTAGCTGGACTGCACTGGATTAAAAAACATGTCCTGCCTCACTGCACAGCTGGATCCCCCAGTTGCCTGTCCACCATTCTCCTCCTCCTCACTGTTCACATCAGGGATCTATGACTCAGGCACCTTGGAAGTATCCACAGTGCTCTGAGGGAGGGGTTGGGGTCTCCACTTAGGATGGCTTGCAGCTCTTTGTAAAAGCAGTAGAGCTGCAACTCATCACCAGTTGATTGTTTGCCTCCCTGGCCTTCTGGTATGCCTGCTGCAGCTCCTTGGTTTTCAAGCAGAACTGCTGCTAGTCCTTGTTGAAGCCCTTCTCATCCCCCAAGCAATCTGCTCAGATGTCCATGTTTCTATAGCTGGATTGGAGCTGTGCCTGCAGTCTCTGCTGTCCACAGACCCAGGAGATCCAATATCTCCTGTGTATGCCAGGCAGGAGTATATCTGCCATGTGTAGCCAGCATGGTCATCTGGGCAGTTACACCTAACAGTGGAGAGCTGCTAGGTATGCTTGCCAAGCTAGGCAACAGGAGAAGAAATTCCAAAAAAATTGTGAGGCTTTACAAGAGAGGAGATGCTGCCTGACCCCTGGGCAGCAGAGTGGTGACCAGTGTGCGGTATTGTGGGATGGCTCCTGCAGACCACTAGTAATAGACATAAGCAATAGTGTCTACATTCTCACTCCATCGACCCTGACTTTATTCAGCGTGGGGTGGTGGGCGAGAGGAGTGTTGTTAAATTGGTATAGTGGGGCACTAATGTTAGTGGAAGAAAAATTGAAGTGTAAACACATCCAGAGCTATGTCAGTGTAAGCTGTTTTGTGTTGACTTAACCGTGGCGTGGTCTGAGGCAGGGAGAGTGGAAAGGATAAGGAGAAACAGGTGACGGGGATGAGAGACAGATAAAGCAAGAAGCAAAACCTTGAGTGCTGGATGAACACTGCTTCTGTGGAAGCCTTAAGCAGCAGAAAAAGAGGAAGCAAGGAGTTGATTTGCAGTTAGCACAGACTAGGCCACAGGGCTGAGGAGAGCTGAAATATCTAATGGTGGGGAGGGAACAGAAAAATTTTCTGGGAACATCAGTGAGATCTTGTGGAATTGCTCAGGAGGGCATTTGTCCTTTCCAGGTTTGTTGGCAAAATTATTGGTGTGTCCTCTGGAAGTTGGCTAAAGTAATGCTGTAGAAAAGTCAGGGACATAGCCCTTAGCCATGAGTATTTTGTAAAATTGAAAGAATTGGGTTTGGCTTGGTTTGGTTTCTTTGATGGGTGTGGGATTCATTAATTTTCCAAATGCCTTGCTAATATATTGTAATGAGTGACTTTTTGTTCTGCAGGAGCTTGCAATGACTCTGGCCATAAGCAAAGTAAGAATGGGAGAAAAAAAATCCTGAAATGAGTTAAAACTGCAATTTATTTAAAATTTAATGAAATGTTTTTTTAATGTAACTCTTGTATTTTGTCACAACAGCAAGGTTATACATAATTTATATCTTGTTTATAAGCCTAACAAATGTGTTTTCAAGAGATAAGAGGTCTGTTTCTAATACTGGTTATTGTTTGCATAGCAGAACTTTTCTAAGAGGTTTATGAACATTACTTATGAATTATTTGTTAATGCTCTCTCTTTCTTTAATTGTAGTCCCAGGCCCGTATTGCATGCCAAAATCCTAATGCTTATTCCGTTCATTTGAGGATCAGCAAAGATCAACATTCCTTTAGATAACCACAGACCCACCAGGGGATTCAGCATATTAATACTGGATTGTAAATTTAAAATGCCAATAAGTGAGAAACTGTATTTATTGTTTATGGGTATTTAGGCATTGTAAGCATTCAACTATGAAAGTTTCTGTATACAGGATACTGTGCCTCATTGCTTGTCACTGATTTTGTCCTTGTTTTTTAGGTGGAATTCCAAGCAGTTTGAAGTCTAGTTTAATGTGGCATGAAAACGAATACAATAGATCGTTCGTTTTCAAACTGAAGTCTGTGAACTGCTAAGGCCAGATTTGCAAAAGTTTCCATTTAGGCACTATAATAAGGGCTAGAGAACACATTTGGCTTAGATTCCAGAGCACAGGATACCAAGGAAAAGAACTGATTTGTCAGACCACTGTGGGCCACCGCAATCCACCCCAACCCCTGGTTGTGCAGAACCTCCTCTTGATAGTCAGTGAAATTAAAAATCGGAGGGGCTAAACTGCAATGAGGGCAGGCATAACATTAGTCTTTACACTAAAAAGAATCGGAGTACTTGTGGAACCTTAGAGACTAACAAATTTATTTAAGCATAAGCTTTCGTGGGCTAAAACCCACTTTGCTGGATGCAGGCAGTGGAAAATACAGTAGGAAGATATGTGTACACACACACAGAGAACATGAAAAAATGGGTGTTGCCATACCAACTATAATGAGAGTAATCAGTTAACGTGGGCTATTGTCAGCAGGAGAAAAAAAAGTTTGTAGTGATAATCAGGATGGCCCATTTCCAACAACTGACAAGAAGGTGTGAGTAACAGTAGAGGGAATAGTTCTACTTTGTGTAATGACCCATCCACTCCCAGTGTTTATTCAAGCCCAATTTAATGGTGTCTAGTTTGCAAATTAATTCCAATTCAGCAGTTTCTCATTGGAGTCTGTTTTTGAAAGTTTTTTGTTGTTGTACTGTTGCAACTTTTAGGTCTGTAGTTGAGTGACCGGGGCGATCGAAGTGTTTTCCAGCTGTTTTTTGAATGTTATAATTCTTGACATCTGATTTGTGTCCATTTATTCTTTTGCATAGAGACTGTCCGGTTTGGCCAATGTACATGGCAGAGGGGCATTGCTGGCATATGATGACATATATTACATTAGTAGATGTGCAGGTGAAAGAGCCTTTGATAGTTTGGCTGATGTGATTAGGTCCTATGATGGTGTCCCCTGAATAGATATGTGGACAGAGTTGGCAATGGGCTTTGTTGCAAGGATAGGTTCCTGGGTTAGTGTTTTTGTTGTGCTGTGTGTGGTTGCTGGTGAGTATTTGCTTCAAGTTGGAGGGCTGTCTGTAAGCGAGGACTGGCCTGTCTCCCAAAATCTGTGAGAGTGATGGATCATCCTTCAGGATAGGTTGTAGATTCTTGATGATGTGCTGGAGAGGTTTTAGTTGGGGGCTGAAGATGATGGCTAGCGGCATTCTGTTACTTTCTTTGTTGGGCCTGTCCTGTAGTAGGTGACTTCTGGGTACTCTTCTGGCTCTGTCAATCTGTTTCTTCACTTCACCAGGTGGGTATTGTAGTTGTAAGAATGCTCGACAGAGATCCTTTAGGTGTTTGTGTCTATCTGAGGGGTTGGAGCAAATGCGGTTGTATCTTAGAGTTTGGCTGTAGACATGGATCGTGTGGTGTGGTCTGGATGAAAGCTGGAGGCATGTAGGTAAGTATAGTGGTCAGTAGGTTTCTGGTATAGAGTGGCGTTTATGTGACCATTGCTTATTAGCACTATAGTGTCCAGGAAGTGGAACTCTTATGTGGACTGGTCCAGGCTGAGGTTGATGATGGGATGGAAATTGTTGCAATCATGGTGGAATTCCTCAAGGGCTTCTTTAAAACTTCAAAACAGAAGTTTTCATGTTTTTCATGTTCTCTCTGTGTGTGTGTGTGTGTGTGTGTGTGTGTGTGTGTGTGTGTGTGTGTGTATATATATATATATACATATATATATATTTCATGTTCTGTGTGTGTGTGTGTGTGTGTATATATATATGTATATATATATATATAAAATCTTCCTACTGTATTTTCCACTGCATGCATCCAACAAAGTGGGTTTTAGCCCACAAAAGCTTATGCTTAAATAAATTTGTTAGTCTCTAAGGTGCCACAAGTACTCATTCTTTTTGCTGATACAGCCTAACATGGCTACCACTCTGAAATTAATCTTTACACTGTCCTGATCCTGGATGCCTGAAAACAGCTTATGGTCAATGGACTAAAACTGCAGTCAGGATCCACATATCAAGGGCATCCCAACCATACCCCCTTTCCCCCTACCAGCAGCACTGAAGGGGCCTGGCATCGATGCCACCAGATGATTTCCCTTTGCACTGGCATGATATTATCTAGTGGTTAGGGCACTGTACTTGCAGTCAAGAAGCAAGAATTCTATTCCTAGCACTGCCACTGAGCTGGTGTGGGACCTTGGGCAAATCACTTAACTTTGGTATGTCTCAATCCCCCTATATGTAAAATGGGAATAATGCTACTTGTAAAGTATGTTGAGGACCATGGAACAATGAATTACTAGGAGAGGATGGATGATCTTCTGGTTCAGGCACTGGAGTAGGGTCTAGAAGACTTGCATTTAGTTCTAGACTTTGCTGCTGAATTTGTGGGTGGCCTTCAGACAGGCCTTGAGAAACTGAGGCACAAGGAGGTCAAAGGCCTCTTTTTGTGATCTGCAAAATTGAGACAGTAATGTTTTTGTACCAAATGGGATGTTGTGAGGATAATTTAATTAATGTTTGTGAGCTGCAGGAAGGGAGGGGTCACAGCAGCATAAAGATTCCACTGCTGCAAAGTAGCTGAACGGTACCTGAGGATTTGGACCATGAAGTAAATAACAGCAAGGGATTGGGGTGCAGGTCATGGAGATAACTAATGGCAAAATCTCTCTCATACAAAGTAAATTAAAAGCCATTTTGTGGGATAGAGGGTAACATAAAGCAATCCTTTAGTGATAATTATCCTATGATCTAGGAGGAGAAAACTAAGGCCTTGCCCAGAAACTTAAGTGGTGTAGCTCAGTGGTTCTCAAAGCTGGTCTGCCGTTTGTTCAGGGAAAGCCCCAGACAGGCCAGGCCAGTTTGTTTACCTGCCATGTCCACAGGATCGACTGATCGCAGCTCCCACTTGCCGCAGTTTGCCACCCCAGGCCAATAGGGGCTGCGGGAAGGTCGACCAGCACATCCCTTGGCCCACACCGCTTCCCACAGCCCTCATTGGCCTGGAGTGGTGAACCGTGGCCAGTGGGAGCCGCAATCGGCAGAACTTGAACATGAGGCACGTAAACAAACCACCCTGGCCTGCCAGAGGCTTTCCCTGAACAAGTGGCAGACTGGCTTTGAGAACCACTAGCTTATAAAGACACCAGATGATGTAGTTTATACTAGACACTTCAGAATTATCAGGTGAAATAAAAATACTTCTGATAATAACAAGCTAGTGAAAAGCAAGCTATCTACAGAAAAGAGGGGAAATATGTTCAGGGAAGTGATGGAAATGCATTGGCACTATATCTGAAACTACTGCATCATGCCTATGTCACTTTCTTGCTGCCTGGTCAGGAGTAATCTCTGTTTCATTTTTCCCATCTAGAAAATGAGGTGACACCTGCTGAACAGATGTTGAAACATTTTTAATTAATTAAAGTTTAATTAGTTAGTTAGTGTCCCCCTTTTGACCCAAGTGGATTGTTGTGCTTTATTTCTGTTAGAAGGAGAAACTGATGATGAAGTCAGATATTTCTTTGATGCAACCCTGTTGATTTTTAAAAGAATGTACATACAGTCCTGATCATAGTAGGAACCAAACCATAGAAGACATTTTCTTTGTTCACAATTCCAAGCCTCTTTCAATCAACATTTTTGCCCCAAAATTTCTCTCTTGGCTTTTTCCAAAGCTATGCTCCCAGTTCCTGTATTAGCGGTCTCCTTGGCTTTCTGCTCTTTCTGTCAGCTTCCCCTTCTTCTGCCTCTTTCACCTACACAGGCACACTGCTGTAATCAAGTCAATCCCCTACCCCTTCTTTTGTTATTACATCCCGAGAATACACCTTGTACAATAAGCCACTGCCCAGGCTTGCATAGATTTTTCCATTGTTTTAGCTATCACTAAATTAAGAGGTATCTAATTGTTTCCCCCATTTAGCCTTAATAGAAAAGCCGCTGTCAAGGTGGCATGATTGCTCACCCTCTGCATGTCAATACTTCGAAAACTGTTAAAGATTTACAATATAGAAGTGCTAAATAAGTGTCCATCTATTTATCTCATGGAGACTTTGTGTGATTAAAAAAAATGTGAAGTAACTAGCTGAAGAGGGATTTTCTTTTACCTGTTAGAGATTTTCAGGTATTTTGTCAATTTTCTCTGTAGCTTTTCTCAATATCAGGGCCTCTAAAATAATTCTTCTGGTAAAAAAGTCTTTACTTTCCCCAGGCCACATCAGGTTGCTTAGTAACACACTTGGTTATGTCATGTGATGAAAGCAATATGATGATATGAAATATTCAGTTTTAAATATGTTTAAAAAGCCATACATGCGTTTTACTTAAAGTACATATTTTAAAATATTATTTTAGGTTTATTAGAAAAAGATATACTATGGATGCCCTGAAAGTTTGTTTTACTGAGTCCAGGTATTTGAAATAATCAAAAAAAATCTTATGTTGCACCCCATTTCCAAACAGGATTATTTGATTTTAAAACACCTGACTTTGCAGGCAAGTCCACTCCAGACTTTGTGTTCAGAGAATCAAATAGTTGAACAACTTCCTGCTAATGGGATAAAATTACACATCTCTGCAAAGAAAATTAACAGCATTATGACATTTACTGAACACATAAAGTGCCTGAAACACATCAGAAAATATGTGACTTTGTGAAGGTCTTTAATTTTTAAATGTCAGACTGTCTGAAGCAGAAAGATTTTTTTTTAAAGCCTAATTTTGGATTCCTGATACAAAATTCAGCATAGGCATTACCTATTTTTCACTGCAACAACTTCTTTACTTCAGAGATTTGGCACAATTAGAGCCCTACATTTGTATCTGCGTCTGATCCCCAATCTGCAAACATGATCCGTGGATATAAAACGGATATTCACAGATTTTTAGCGTTCTAAGCACAACCTCAATCACAGGATTTTGGAGCTAATGTTCTTGCCCGTTAGATGTATTCTCATTAGAAAGTCAGCCAAAAAGAAAATCTGGCTCAAAATTTATTCCCTAGTAGAAAACCTTTTTTTTTCTTTTTGAGTTAAGGAGAGAGAATGTAAGAGGAACAGTGGTCATGTGCAGCTGTGTTGAGATGGAGATTAATTTAATTATCGCTGCTTTGGAGAACAGTGGTCCGTCATGGCTGTGTGTCTGTGTGTGTTTGAATGCATTAACAAAGTCAAAAAGCTGTTGATGGACACCTCAGATGAATCAGCCACAACAATAATGTGACCTTCCATGTGGCCCAGATACTGATGTACCTGGGCCAGTGTATTGGCATGCTCCCCATGTGATGCTTTTGTAATCTATGTAGAGGGGAGGTATCATAGTATAATTCCCAATTCTGGACCTTAGCGTCCAAAATATGGGTACTAGCATGAATTCCCCTAAGCTTATTTACCAGCTTAGATCTGATAGGCTGCCACCAATCAGGACTTAGAGTAGAGTGCCTGATAGACTCTGGTCTCCCCCCAAAACCTTCTCTGGGGGTCCCAAGACCCAAATTCCTTGAATCTCACAACAAAGGGAAATAAACCATTCCCTTTCCCCCTCCCTTCTCCCTCCCAGCTCCTTCCCGCCCTGGGAACACTAGGAGATCGCCTGATTCAACTTCTTGAATCACCACACTGAGAGGAGTGTTACCTTCCCTCTCCCTTCTTCCCCCTCACCCAGAGGCCATACAGATTCAAGCTGCGTGAATCTAACACAAAGAGAAAAGTTATCCTTCCCTTCTCCCCACCAATTTCCTGGTGAGTACAGACACAATTCCCTTGAACCTTAACTAGGAGAAAAAAATCAAACAAGTCTTAAAAAGCAAAACTTTTAATAAAAAAAAGAAAGAAAAAATAAAAGGTTTATCTCTGCACTTTAGATGGTAAAAAGTTACAGGGTCTTTCAACTTATAAACAATAGAAAGAAACTTTCTCCAGCAGAAACACAATTTAAGCTACTTCCAGCAAGTACACATATATAAATGAAAAAAAAAACAAATTAAAAGACTATGATCACCTTTTCTTACTTACAATTCTGAATAGATAAGAGACTGTAGCAGGGAGATTGGCAGAAACCTGGTTGCACCTCTAGTCCCATTCAGGACCCAGAGAGAACAAAGCCAAACTCAAAACCCACAAACAAAGGCTTCCCTCCCATGAGATTTGAAAGTATCTTGTCTTCTGATTGGTCCTCTGGTCAGGTGTTTGGAGTCCTTGTTTGTTAACCCTTTATAGGTAAGAGAGACATTAACCCTTAACTATCTGTTTATGACAGGAGGCAAGTCAATTTACTTACCAATTCTGTGCTACAGAATTCCTCTATATGACTTAAAGTATTTCCATAGACCATGAATTCCTATCCTTGCAAGAGACTACCACTGAATCTTTTGTGGAAACTCTCTAAATAGGATTCACTTTCTTACTCTTGTTAGGAATCCAGTACCTGTCTTTACCAAAAGACAGTTTGTACACGCACAATTAATAGTTTCAAATTCCTTTGAATGAATAACACTCCAAAGATAAACTGTTACAACACAGCAATTACAGTGCACCCTACATAGGCTAACATCACTCACTAAAAAGCAACAGAGTCCTGTGGCACCTTATAGACTAACAGACATATTGGAGCATAAGCTTTCGTGGGTGAATACTCACTTTGTCAGATATCTGCTTATGCTCCAATACGTCTGTTAGTCTATAAGGTGCCACAGGACTCTTTGTCGCTTTTTACAGCTCCAGACTAACACGGCTACCCCTCTGATACATCACTCACTAGAGATTTATTTTATTTTTTTTATAACACCTTACTAAACAACTACAGAGATTAGGACTTGTTAATCTGAGATCTTTTGGATTCACATAAGCTCACCCTGGGTATTATATTGCCATTTAAATAAAATATTTAGCTATACAGCAAAACCAATTGTTTCAGCATCCATACTATTGAGCATATATGCAATTTCAAATAAGAAAAAAAGAATACCCAACAGTTACTGTAGCTGCAGGCTAACACACTGTCTTTGGTTCAATGATGTGATACATTTCACTAAGGCATTGGGCCTCCAGACTGAGATTCCTACTTTATGGTGTTTTCCAGTCTTAGTGCCACTGACTTCTGTAAAATTACTGGGAACTGTATTGAGAACCAGCCCAGAGAGTCAGTTTAGGTTACCCCAGCAGCTCTATCATCCCTCTGAAGGGCTCGGCTGGATCTGACTGGTGCATGATATGGCTGTCAGTTTTGTATCCCTGGCAGAACTTACTGCTTGGTCAGGAGCTTCCACATTCTAATGAGGGTTGGGAGGTAATATGTGTACCTGCAGAAAGCCTTCCACACCAGCTTCAAACAGCTACTGAGCATGGTTAACAACTTCCTGCACTCTCTGTAGTGTGCTGAAATAGCAACTATGTCTTTGCAGTTACTCAAGGTTCTATATTTCTGTCTTGTCTTTCAATGTTTCCATATCAGCTTAGCACAAGTAGAAACACTAGGTGTAATTACAACTCTAAGTTTGTTTTGTTTTTTGGCTGAACACTGTGAAATAAGAAAAAGAAAAGGAGGTTACACTTCTACCCTCTGCACAATTTGTTTATTTTGAATATTAATCCCACTCGCTGGATCTCCCCCATACTGAGGACTTCCTTCTTTTGTTTTATATTGGAGTCTGCCTGCTAAAAGCACGCTGGCTGTGCGCACAAATAGATATTTTTCCTGGAGCCTACATAAGTGATCAAGCTCATCGGCAGCCTTGTGGGTAGATTTTCTGTGACTTGCCTTTTATGTTCTTGGACTAGTTTCTCCATTGTTCCTTACCTTGCCATTTCTCTGTAGTGGCATGTTGTTTATTTTTAGTTTTCCTGGATGGAAGGATGCAGTCATCTCTGCAGTCCTCCCTACAGCTACTTTTGCCTGCTAATTGAGTCTGGTGACTACGATTTCTTATTTTCCCCCCAGTCAGAAAGTGGTTAAAAAGCTCCTCTGGCTACAATCAGTCCTAGTCACTCGTGAGGCTTGTAAAGCCTGGAAATGAGTGGACCCTTGAAAAGAAGGAGCTCTGCTCAGTGCAGGGTGGCATTCTGAGAGAGAAGGACTGCAACTCAGAGCTCCCTGGTTGGAGCCCAGGCCCTCTCTGGTTTGGTCTACCATACAGACTTATGTTGGTATAAATATATCACCCTGAGCATAGGCTGAGCAGATAGCAAATGTGAAAAATCAGGACACTTTTTTTGGGGGGAAAAGGGGTGGTTGCATATATAAGCCAAAGCCCCTAATATCGGGACATCTTGTCACTCTACCTGAGTGATAGTTATCCTGACTGAACTCCTGGTGTAGACAATGCTATGTCAATGAGAGAGCTTCTTCTGTCAACAGAGCTACCATCTCTCAGGGAGGTGGAGTACCTATATTGATGGGATAGCCTCTCCTGTCAGCATAGGTTGTGTCTTCATAAAGCATTACAGCGGCACAGCTGCAGCGCTGTACATTTAGACAAGCCCTCAGTAAGCAGATGGGCGTTTGTTACTCTCTATGCCCTCTGCCCTTCCCTTTGGCTTTTTGGGCCTAGCAATCTGCTTTTTTGGGCTGTGGAAGCAGATTGCCTTACTTTCTCTCCCTTGCCTTTTCATGTGTTTAAAAATATAAGATTCGATTCTGATCTCGCAATCCCCTGAAGTAAACTGAGAGACCCCAGTGTGAAGTTGGTGTAGATAAGATCAGAATCAGCCTCACAGTTTGTGAAGTTAAAGAAAGTAAATAAATACAGGTTTGTCAGAGCAGTAAGGAATTTCATAAAACACCATTGAATCTACTGGGAGGGAGCTAAGCATATATATCACCGACATACTTCATCACTTCTCATACAGACATCACGTTCAATTAAGTACAGAGCTCTTTGTCAACAATTTTGATATGTATACCTAGGGAATGTCACCAACCCCTGAAAATCAATATTCAGGTTATGATGGACTGACAGCTTCACAGCTGACTGAGTGTCCCTTGATTTTTACCTATTCTTGCTGCAGAGCAATGGAAAGTAGTTGTAGCACGAATAAATAAACTTAATTAAGTTAAGTGATATGGTTGAGTAACATAAACCAAAAGTAAACGAAGTCATGCAGCATTAAAGAACTGCTTAAAATGAAACTCAGATCAACAAAGTAATAAAATACAAAGCTGCCACTGAGTTTAAAAAGTTCTCAAAGTTAGAAAGATACATCTACATTCTTATTTACATTTTTTCTAGTGAACTGAAGTTTTAATGTACCATCAGACCTGGAAGGATGTTGAGGGGGTATTGGCAGTGCTGCCATATTACTGATATCTGTCTTGATCTGCTCTATAAATGTAAATACATTAATACAATATAAGAAATGAGCAATGGTTCAGTTAGTCTGAAATTGCATCTTTGACAACGGCCAAGATGGAATGTTTGAGATGAAAGTTAAAGTAACACACCAGTTGTGAAATACTGTTCTTATAAGCATAGCTAAAAATCAACTTTAGAAGAATAGTAATTAGTCATGTCCCCTTCTTGAAACATGTAGTATAATGGTTAGAACAGAGGCATCCGCAGCTCCTGAGTTCTAATGCTGGTTCTGCCACTAACTCAGGGTACGTCCAGACTACCCGCCGTATCGGCGGGTTAAAATCGATTGCTCGGGGATCGATATATCGTGTCTAATCTAGACGCAATATATCGATCCCCGAGCGCGCTTATATCGATTCCGGAACTCCATCAACCCGAACGGAGTTCCGGAATCGACACGGAGAGCCGCGGACATCGATCCCGCACCGTCTGGATGGGTGAGTAATCCGATCTTAGATATTTGACTTCAGCTACGTTATTCACGTAGCTGAAGTTGCGTATCTAAGATCGATTTCCCCTCCCTAGTCTGGATGAGCCCTTAGGGTATGTCAATACAGCAGCAAGGAGGTGTAATTCCCAGTGCAGGTAAATATATGCATTCTAGCTCTGTTTGAGCTAGTGTCTAAAAATAGCAGTGTGGCTGTGGCACACTGGGCTAGCTGCCTGAAAAGATACCTAGAGGGTTGGATGGGATTGTCCTTGGGTGGCTAGTGTGAGCTGCCTACTGTTCTGCTGCAGCCACACTGTTGTTTTTAGACACTGACTTGAACAAACTAGCCCATGTATGTCTACCCAAGTTTGCAATTACACCACTCAGATGCTATGTAGACATAGCCTTAGGGTCTTCCAGTCTTGCTCACACTCAGGAGTACTTTATCCATGCAAGTAGTCCTATTGAAGCCCAAGGGAATATTCATATGAGTAAGATACTACTCAAGTTTAATATAAAAAAATAATTCCAGTGGGATTTGCGGGTGCTCAGCCTTTCTGAAAGTTAGGCCACTTTTATAATTTAGGAGCCTGTCTTTAGGTACCCAGGGTTGACATTTTGGTCTTAATTTAAAATGTGTATCCATAACAGGTACTCCTTGTTCTGATTCTAGATGGCAGGAGCATGATCAATATTTCTGCCCTCACAGAACCTGATGCCTTTGACAGCAGGTTTGGTGGCTAAGTACGCTTTCAAAACATGCATAGCTGGTAGCACAAAAAAGATACACACTTGATGTGCACTATTTAATCATAGTTACTCTTCAAATAGCTCAAGTATAACAATTTCTGTCTTAAGAATATTCTCTTGGGAAAGAGTCATCAGTAGCATTGGGTTTCTCATACAATATGTGCTTAGAGTACGTTTATTTTCAAGGACATGAGTTGTATTAATATAATAAAACTTGAAATCTGCCTTCATGTTGAATTAGCTTTCTAGTAGATAGGTCCTAATTCTTTAAAAACATTATGAAATATACAAGCTGCAGATAATGCTGTCTAGTGGACAGTTCCTTGCACTCTGGTCTATATCACCACGCATGGTGTTCTTTCTGGGTCCATTCTTGACATGTATTCAAACCATCACAGTCTCTCTTTAATCTTCTGAAACAGCTTTTATTGCCCTAACTGTTTACTTATTACTTTATTTGTTATTTTTTGCAGTCTTGAAATGCTCATTATTGCTCTCAGCCAATTCATTTCTGCAGTTAATATCTTTTGTTCATTGGTTTTCTTCATACTCTAATATTTTGACCTGTACAGTAGTATCGGCATGACAATTGTGTCATATAAGATGATTTTCATTTTTATTGAAATGTGTTGTTTAGCCTTCCAGATCTTGCAGAGTTTTCTGAAGGCAGTAGCTGCTAGTGTGATTCTTCTTTTTATTATTTTCATGATTTCCATTCTTTGCTACAATCCCTCTAAGGTACACAAATTTTTCCACTGGTTCTAGTACTTTGTTTTTTTTACCTCCTCCTCTTGTCTTCCAATTGCTACAATATTGGTCATCTTCTTTCTGAACTTTCTGCATTTCTGGTCTATTTTGGCAGTTATTCTATGTAAAAACGTCCTTGGTCAATGCTATGAGGTCAATATCCTCTGAGCCTAAGGTTATTCACTGTCTTCCTACATAACATGACTCCTCTAGTTTCATCTCTCAGTACTAGAGTCAATACTGCTTCTAGTACCAAGCTGAACATTTCTGGTGTTAGCATGCATCCTTGTCACCAAGTTGTCTTGTTCAATCATTCTGGACCATTCCATGAGCTTCTTGTCTACTCTCACTAGACTCATCAACTTGTTGTAGATGTTTCCTTCACTGTGATCAATTTCTTGAGGATGCCGTACATTCTCAGGACTTCACATGACCATTTCTACCAAATGCTATCAAAAGCTTGTTTTGAAGTCTGTAAAGTTGTTGAAACAGGTTTGGTTGTGTTCTATGTACTTGTCTGAAAACTGCCTTATCACAAATAGTGGATTTATTTTACTTTGCCCTAGTCTAAATCTGTCCTGTTCCTTTGCAAGCATAACTTCCACTTACCTGTTCATTCTCCTCTTATAGCATAACATTGGTGGAAATTATGCTGCAGAAAGTTAGTGGGTACTCAGAGCATTGTTGCAAATGGATGATGATACACTGGTCAACCACAAGGCCAAGGAGTCGTATATTGGACCATAAAAAACAAATGTCTGATTGTCTGTCATATACCATTTAATCTTTATTTTTCAGTTTTTCTCATTTACTGAATAGATTTCTTGCTGTTGGTGGTTGTTACACTGTTGAAATCTAACTTCAACTTATTCCACTAATGCACTACATTTACTGCTTATTGTGAATGATGAAATACCAAGTGTCTGTAATATATTCAAATTATACATTAAAATCCATCAGATCTGTGTTTCTAATGCAGATATTTCTTGAGAAAATAGCACAAGTAGATACCTACTATTCATAAGTATTTTTTCATTCTCCTGAGTTGAAATTTGGTATTATTTGTCACTTATAGGGGAACAAAACATCACTTTGATAATCTTAAGGAAAGTTTTAAAATGAAAATATTTCTCTTGTATGCTTTTAACGGTGCAAATGACAGGACAGAACCATCACAATGAAGTGATGTTACAATTACCCATCACTCCTAATACAGGAAGAACCTGCCCCCATCTATTAGAAGCACCCTAAAGTTTGAGATTTGCTGTCCTTCCCTCTCCCAGTGGGAAGGAGAACTGGGCTCCTCCCCTCCTACACAAAACCAGTTCATCTTCCTGGGAGGGAGTTTTCAAGCCCAGACCCAGGAAGCAGCATCTCACTCTTTTTCCTCCTCCCACTTCCAAGAGGCATCTGGTGGTATCTTTTTTCTGCTGCCAAGTATCGGCAGTTCATCGGGCAGTGATATTTTGGTGAGGTTGGGGAAATGTAGTCTAACACCTGTACCTCTCCAAATAGAAATTATTAGTAACGAAAATATATTTTATAACGTATGCTTTTCATTTGCAACCCCATTTTACACCCTCCTTAAAACATGCAATATTGTGACTAATAACAATGAAACTACCAGTCGGTGCTATAGGTCATATAAACTCCCTTTTCTAAGCAAGTTAATTGAAAGGCTGATTAAAAAAAAGAAAAAAGGCTCCAAAGCCACCTGTTGTCTGGTATTATCCTGGATACATCTTAGTCAGGTGCAGGCCAGGCTGAGATTGTATTTGTTGCTTTGGCGGTTGATGTCCTTTCCATATAAAAGGGAAGGACATCCATATTCACCCTGCTAGACTTCTTTATGGTATTTTAGACTGTATAAGCATTTGGGGGCCTTTCTGTTTAGCCTTAGAGGAATATTTGGTGATCCTTGAAGTGTACTTGGTACTGAATCACAAGCTAAATATGAGTCAACTGTGTAGCACTGTTGCAAAGCAAGCAAACATAATTCTTTGATGTATTAGCAGGAGAGTTGTAAACAAGACACAAGAAGTAATTCTTCTACTCTACTCTGCACTGATTAGGCCTCAACTAGAGTATTCAGGAACCATGTGGACAAATTGAAGAAAGTCCAGAGAAGAGCAACAAACATGATTAAAGGTCTAGAAAACATGACCCATGATTTTGTTTAATCTGGAGAAGAGAAGACTGAGGGGGGTCGTGACAACAGTTTTCAAATATACAAAAGGTTGTTAGAGAGAAGAGGGAGAAAAATTGTTTTCCTCAACCTCTGAGATTAGGACAAGAAGCAATGGGCTTAAATTGCAGCAAGGGCAGCTTAGGTTGGACTTTAGTAAACAATTCCTATCTGCCAGGGTGGTTAAGCACTGGAATAAATTGCCTAAGGGAGGTTGTCATTGGAGATTTTTAAGAGCAAGTTAGACAAACACCCATCAGAGATGGCCTACATAATATTTAGTGCTGCCTTGAGTGCAGAGGACTGGATGAGAAGACCTCTCGAGGTCCCTTCCGGTCCTATGATTCTTAGACCAAACCAAGAGGTTTTATAATGGGTTCCTTCTGTATTTGTAGATTCCCATAAAGCTTAGTTTTCTTTCTCATATTGTGTTTTTTACTAGGTGATCTACATCAAATTTAAACATCAGATCAAATTAAACATAACATCCCACATCAACTATACATTGAGCCATACCATGTAATTCTTTTACTAAGCTAACTCCAGGATTCTATTGTATGAGTGAGTCTGAAATTTCAGCTTTTGAGACTCAGAAAATGAGCCAGAACCTTGTGCTTTTCAAACAGTTACTACACTAGAACCTCAGAGTTATGAACATCAGAGTTATGTACTGATCAGCAACTACACACCTCATCTGGAACTGGAAGTAGACAATCAGGCAGAAGAGACAAACAAACAAAAAAAAAGCAAATACTGTATAGTACAGTGTTAAAGGTAAACTACTAAAAAAAAGGAACATTTAAGAAAATTGGTAAAGAAACTTTCTGTGCTTGTTTCATTTCAATTAAGATAGTTAAAAGAAGCATTTTTCTTCTGCATACTAAAGTTTCAAAGCTGCATTAAATCAATGTTCAGTTGTAAACTTTTGGAAGAACAACCATAATGTTTTGTGCAGAATTACAAACATTTCAGTTATGAACAACCTCCATTCTTTAGTTGTTCGTAACTCTGAGGTTCTAGTGAACTTAATCTGACACTGTGATTAGTTCAGTCTCTTGGTGTCTGAATCCATGCAACACTAATAGTTGTGTGTTGGAGACATGTATTGAAAGTCTCAGAGCAACATTGTTCTACACTTAAACCTCTACCCAGGGTTTCTCAAACATTTTTATAATATGGACTAGATTTTACTGAATAGTTTGTGTCTCGAACACCTCCCCTCCCAGTAAGGATCAGATAAGACATCTTCCTTCTCATATGATACTACCCCTATAGCAAGTACAGCAACTGCTAGCATGGAGAGAAATCAGTTCCTTGAAGTGGATTCTCAGAGAGCTTGATCCTGCAGTAAAGGTGGAGTAAAGGCTGACCTGGAAAGGCAATACAACAGAGCCCTATACTTCAATAAGAAGAGTCCCAGTGTGTGGATGCCAAGTTACTGCTGTCTACATGCAGAAGTATGGCCAAAAGAGGACATTTGCATCCTGTGGATCTTGCTAAATCTTATGATATGTCTGTCCTCCACATATACCACATTCCTTATTTACTATGGGCTCTTGACTGCAGGGGACTGAAACTTATTCATACTTTGTGGTGGACTCTACTATGCTTTATCACTCCATCTACTTTACTGAGACCTACTCTTAGCCCTCTCACACTTGTGTTCAAGCACAACAACCTTTTGCTTCTGCTTCCCCCTGCATGATGATTTGCACAATCAAAGCCAGAATGCTCATTTTCTGAGTTGTGGAAATTGATTTGCATTGTAGCAGTGACTGTATGGTAGACTTCAAAAATTCCATAAATTAACAATGCAAAGTGATGCACATTGGAAAACATAATACCAGCTATACATACAAAATGATGGGATCTAAATTAACTGTAACTACTCAAGAAAGAAGTCTTGCAGTCACTGTGAAAAACTTCCTCTCCACATGCAGCAGCAATCAAAAAAGCTAACAACGTTAAGAATCATTAGGAAAGAGAGAGATAATATGTCAGAAAATATCAAATGCCTTTATATAAATCCATGGTATACTAGGGTTGTCAACTGTGGTTGGATGAATTCCTGGAGATTTCATCACATGACATAATCTTTAATTAAAGATCAATCTGTAATTCCTGGAGACTCCAGGACAACTCTGAAGGGTTGCCACCCATATGGTATGCCCCCATCTTGAATGCTGCAGATCTGGTTTCTCCATCTCAAAAAAAGATGTATTAGAATCGGAAAAGTTATAGAAAAGGGCAACAAAAATGATTAGGGATATGGAACAGCTTCAGTATGAGGCGAGATTAAAAAGACTGGGACTTTTCATCTTGGAAAAGAGATGACTAAGAAGGGATATGATTGAGGGTTATAAAATAATGAATAGTGTGGAGAAAGTGAATAAAGAAATGTTATTTACTCCCTCACATAACACAAGAAGGTAGAGGTCACCAAATCAAAATAATAGCAAGTTTAAAACAAACAAATGGAAGTACTTCTCACATACACAATCAAATGTTGAACTCTTTGCCAGAGGATGTTGTGAAGGCTAAGACTATAATAGGGTTAAAAAGAAACAAACCTAGATAAATTCATGGAGGATAGTCCATCAATGGGTATTAGCCAGGATGGGCAGGGATGCAAAACCAGGCTCTGAGTGTCCCTAGCCTCTGTTTACCAGAAGCTGAGAGTGGATGACTCTATGATTGCCTGTTCTGTTCATTCCCTCTGAAGCAACAGATATTGGCCACTGTTGGTAGACAGCATACTGGGTTAGATGGACCAGTATGGTCGTTCTTATAAACAGGGTCTAAATGAGCTCTCCCCTGACAGCTAGGTGGGGAGGGGAAAAGACTTCAGAACCATACCATATTTTCATGAATACACCCACTCTGCTTAGATATCTGGCAGATAGAGCTGTGTTGCCAGAGTGATCAACTTTGGCTGGTGTTGGGTTACAACTCGCTTCAATTCTGAACACAGGGGGAATGAAATGTTGTTATCCTTATTGTATTGAGAGGGACAACATTAACTGAAACAAAGTTGTTAAGCAGGGGGTCAAGTGTCAGAGGGGTAGCCATGTTATTCTGGATCTGTAAAAGCAGCAATGAATCCTGTGGCACCTTATAGACTAACAGACGTTTTGGAGCATGAGCTTTCGTGGGTGAATACCCACTTCGTCGGATGCATGTAGTGGAAATTTCCAGGGGCAGGTATATATATGCAAGCAAGAAGCAAGCTAGAGATAACGAGATTAGTTCAATCAGAGAGGATGAGGCCCTCTTCTAGCAGTTGAGGTGTGAAAAGCAAGGGAGGAGAAATTGGTTTTGTAGTTGGCAAGCCATTCACAGTCTTTGTTTAATCCTGAGCTGATGGTGTCAAATTTGCAGATGAACTGAAGCTCAGCAGTTTCTCTTTGAAGTCTGGTCCTGAAGTTTTTTTGCTGCAGGATGGCCACCTTCAGGTCTGCTATTGTGTGTCCAGGGAGGTTGAAGTGTTCTCCTACAGGTTTTTGTATATTGCCATTCCTAATATCTGATTTGTGTCCATTTATCCTTTTCAGTAGAGACTGTCCAGTCTGGCCGATGTACATAGCAGAGGGGCATTGCTGGCATATGATGGCGTATATTACATTGGTGGACGTGCAGGTGAATGAACCGGTGATGGTGTGGCTGATCTGGTTAAGTCCTGTGATGGTGTCACTGGTGTAGATATGTGGGCAGAGTTGGCATCGAGGTTTGTTGCATGGATTGGTTCCTGAGCTAGAGTTACTATGGTTTGTTGCATGGATTGGTTCCCGAGCTAGAGTTACTATGGTGCAGTGTGCAGTTGCTGGTGAGAATATGTTTCAGGTTGGCAAGTTGCCTGTGGGCAAGGACTGGCCTGCCACCCAAGGCCTGTGAAAGTGTGGGATCATTGTCCAGGATGGGTTGTAGATCCCTGATGATGCGTTGGAGGGGTTTTAGCTGGGGACTGTATGTGATTCCCAGTTGAGTCCTGTTGGTTTCTTAAAGGACAAACCTAAGAAAGAGTGTGAGGTATGGTTTAACCTGCCCCTCCCCACTGTTCAAAGATATAGATAATTAAGGCTCCATTCGCAGTTCTCTTGTTTTGTTAAGTGTTTACTAGAGCTGACATCACTTGTTGCCAGACAGCATTTTTGCCCAGCAATGAAGTTCCCCCACTAAGAGCTGACAATCGCTGAGAGTTGAAAATCACTAAGGGTATGTCTACATCTACAATTTTGCAGCGCTGGTTGTTACAGCTGTATTAGTACAGCTGTATAGGGCCAGCGCTGCAGAGTGGCCACACTTACAGCAATCAGCGCTGCAAGTGGTGTTAGATGTGGCCACACTGCAGCACTGTTGGGCGGCTTCAAGGGGGGTTCGGGGAATGCGAGAGCAAACCGGGGAAGGAGACCAGCTTCCCCGCGGTTTGCTCTCGCATTCCCCGAACCCCCCTGCAAACCGCAGGGAAGGAGATCTGCTTGCTCGGGGGTTCGGGGAACGCGAGAGCAAACCGCAGGGAAGGAGACCTGCTTCCACGGGGGTTCGGGGAACGCGAGACAAACCGGGGAAGGAGACCAGCTTCCCCGCGGTTTGCTCTCGCGTTCCCCGAACCCCCCTGCAAACCGCAGGGAAGGAGATCTGCTTGCTCGGGGGTTCGGGGAACGCGAGAGCAAACCGCAGGGAAGGAGACCTGCTTCCACGGGGGTTCGGGGAACGCGAGACAAACCGGGGAAGGAGACCAGCTTCCCCGCGGTTTGCTCTCGCGTTCCCCAGACCCCCCTGCAAACCGCAGGGAAAGAGACCTGCTTGCTCGGGGGTTCTGGGAACGTGAGAGCAAACGGCAGGGAAGGAGAACTGCTTGCTCGGGGGTTCGGGGAACGCGAGAGCAAACCGCAGGGAAGGAGACCTGCTTGCACTGGGGGTTCGGGGAACGCAAGAGCAAACCGGGGAAGAAGACCAGCTTCCCCGCGGTTTGCTCTCGCGTTCCCCGGACCCCCCTGCAAACCGCAGGGAAAGAGACCTGCTTGAAGGAGAGGCTTCCTCAGGTATGCTGGGATACCTGCTTATTCCACGGAGGTCAAGAAAAGCGCTGGTAAGTGTCTACACTTGATTACCAGCGCTGGATCACCAGCGCTGGATCCTCTACACCCGAGACAAAACGGGAGTACGGCCAGCGCTGCAAACAGGGAGTTGCAGCGCTGGTGATGCCCTGCAGATGTGTACACCTCCTAAGTTGCAGCGCTGTAACCCCCTCACCAGCGCTGCAACTTTGTGATGTAGACAAGCCCTAAGAGCTGTGTGGCACCTCAAGAGACTGACCCACAGAGGTTACAGTAGAGAAGCAGTGGCAGCAGAAGGTAACAGTGTGCAGAGCAGCAGCTGGGAGGGCAACCAGCAAAGCAGTGCAGCAGATGACAGGGTGGCTGGTGGAACCATGCAGTGGCTGGCAGGGCGGCCAGCAGAGCAAGCAGTGGGTAGCCTGGACAGCAGAACGAGCAAGATGTCCCCCATGTCTTTCTCCCCCCCTTCCCTTAGGCAGGGTGGGAGGTGAGCTCACACAGATGCACCTTGGAACTCTGGGTCTTCACTGACCAAGGACAATAATTATGAGTGGGGTGCTGTGGAGGGAGACGGGAGAAGCACATTAAAGGAACTTTTGGTGGCTGGATTTAACAACCTGTGTACTCTGGTGTGGGTCAGTTGCTCATGGTTTTATGTTTATGAATTCTGCCTGAGCCATTTTTCCAAATTAATGCTGGGTGACTTCCCTCCTTTTATTAAAAGCTTTTTTTCTATGCTCAGACCCTGTGCTTGTGAGTGGGGAAGTGTTGCCTCTGGGGGGGTGAGGTGTATATTGGCATCTGGGGGGGTGAGGTGTATATTGTCACAGATTACTGGAGTGGGGGCTCCAGCCAGTCCTGTGTTGTATTGTTGAAAAGAAACCCCTAGATATTGAACCCAGCCCTTGTTGCTGCTGACTTCACCTGGC
Source organism: Gopherus evgoodei (assembly GCF_007399415.2). Taxonomy (NCBI): domain Eukaryota; kingdom Metazoa; phylum Chordata; order Testudines; family Testudinidae; genus Gopherus; species Gopherus evgoodei. The sequence continues at coordinate 42,661,826 of NC_044326.1, read as the reverse complement.
AGAAGGGTTACAATTATTGTCTTAATCAAACATACACCTGTGTGCTGTTTGAGCTGAAGTCTTTATCTCTCTGATTCTAGCAGAGTATAAAGATTACTTCTTTGTTCAACAGTGGTTTTTTGGCTTTATAACATAGCAGTGGAAATGTCAGATGTGTCAGTAAAATGAGTGAACACTTTTCATGTTTTGTCAAAACCAGAGAAATCCTGTCTTTGCTGACGGCGGGAAAAATACAACCAACTGAAGCAATAGATTCAGACTCATTGGGGCTTTGTGTTATATGCTTGAAAGGGTTTAGGAGTAATAAAAAATTAAACATAACCATGCTGGGAAGCACAAACTAGGAAAGGCTGATACCCTCATCTTCACTCATTTGAATCCTTCTAGGCAGTGCCATCTAGCTCCTCCCCAACAATTTATTTTCAAACAGTCTATTATTAGGATGTTTTCAAGTGTTAGATTTTATTAAGAAATATCAGTTAGAGGTGTTAGCTGGACTACACTGAAATATGTTGTCAATATTCACCCTCATGCAGTGCTTTTTCTTGCAAATAAAAACTGTACATTCATTTTGCTGCTATTCACAATCTTTTTATTACATTTTACAGAATTTTTGGCACAACTAAGATCTCTTAAAGGGGAACTTGGGGCCAACTTCAGAAGTGATGAATAAGGTGGTGTGTAAGTTAGACCTCCTTTAAGGCTCTCTTGAATCCTCTGAATTAAAAGTTGCAACTTACATCATTATACATCTTCTCCTGGCTCCTAAGCATGTAAGCTGGAGCAATTTACATTCCCTTGCCCCTGGCAAGCCTCACCAAGGCTTCAAAAAGATATTGCTCCTGCAATACAGCTTTAAACCTAAATACAAACCAAGAAATAATATTCCAGGTCCTGATACTTAAGCATATTTTTCTAACAAATGCTTAAGGAATGGCAGTGGGATGAAGACACTTCAGTCACAAATTCATTTAGTCACATCCAGTTTACCTGTTTCAGACAAGAAATTGACTATGCAAGATCCCTAGTTATCCACATTACTGGAAACATGTACATTCATCTTCTATGATCTTTTATGTATTTCTGGTTGATCAAAAGCAAAACATGTGTCTACCACAATGAAAATTCTAAACATTCCCTCAGATACTATCAGTTATGTGCAATCCACCTTTTTTAAAAAAAATCAGAAGTCTTGTCCATGATCACTGAGATGAGCAATGACACAGAGCAATAAAAGAAAACAGTGGACATTTTGGACAGAGTTTTGCTGTTTTAGTCTGGCATGAATGTGAAAATTGAAGAACAGATTCACCATCCCTGACTAATTACAAGTGGACATAAAAAAGCCTTCGCTTTCATCCCGCGAGCTAAAGATGTATGAAACTTGCAGATTTCACTTCTTGAGTATTTGCCTATGAGGAGTAAATATTATACCAGCAAATAATTTAAAGCATAACCAAAAATAGCTCTTTCATTCCTTTGATCCCATTACAATGCAATTTTTTTTTACCAATTTTGTTGAGAGGGAGAATTTTTAGTTTTAGTGTCTCCAGTCACTAAGTAACAATTCCAGATAATTGCCAAATGATCTAAGAACAGGGCCACTTTTAGGGCCTGCATCTGCAGTGTGCTGAACACGCTCCTCTATCACTGAAGGTAGTGAATGGTGCTCAGCATCTGATAAAATCAAGTCCCTACTTTCTCCCTGTGGTAACAAAAGGCTGCCCCTGAGCATCAGAATGAGTGGAGGTTGCTGCAGAGAGGTTTTGCTGTGTCACAGTCAGGCAGATTTAGCTTTTATGCTTCCAATGGTTTGCAATAAATTGATGTGGAATGTGGATCTAGAGAGGATTACTACAGAAATGAAAACAATGTCAGCTAACAATGGGGAAGACCTTCAACATCAGTCACACCAGACAAGGATTAGACTCTTAAAACTGGTTTTAAATAAAATTGAGATTAGTTAATAAAAATACAAACACCTGACCTCACTTGATCTTGCCTTCATTGGTGGAGGAGGGTGTTCAGCAATTGCAGGAGCAGATCCTAGAAGTAGTATTGTTCTTAGATCGTTTGGCAGCTATCTGTAATGAAGTGAGATAGAAGGAAGAGAGGGATGGATACATATGGATACAGACAAAATTCTTCCCTCGTGTGATACCGCTGACGTCAGTGGTGTTACACCAGGGATAAATTTGACCCATGAGGGGTATAGCCTTGAGAAGCATTACTTGCATCTAAGATCATTTGTTATATTGAATTAATAAAAGTGAACTATGTGTAGACGTCTAGCTCTGTGGAAGGTTTGCCTTGAAGTGTCATTTGCTGTTAGCCAGCAAGCCACTTTGGCAGTAAAAAAAGAATTCTGACAAGTGCCCTTTATCTCTGTAGGATGCAGTAGCAGAACAGATTTGAGGAAGAGAGAAACAGAACTGTCACTATTTTTCTTTAGCCTCTGTTGTTATAAGTCCATTGTAAGGCTCCTGGCTATGAGATTACTAAGGCCTGGTCTCCACTGGGGAGGTGGGATCAATCTCAGGGTAACTCTATATTATCCACCGGATTGGTGGGTAGTAATTGATCTATTGGGGATCGATTTACTGCGTCTCATCTAGCCACGATAAATCGATCTGCGAATCACTGCCTGTACTCCACCTCGGCAGGAAAAGTAAGCAGCGTCAACTTGCCGCCGTGAGAACTGCCAGGTAAGTCTAACTAAGATACCGCATATCTTAGATCGACCCTCCCCACCCCCGTGTAGACCAGCCCTAAGTTACGCAACTTCAGCTATGTGAATAACTTAGCTGAAATCGACCTACTAAGCTCTACTTACTGTAGTGTATTCACTGTGGTAAGTCAATGGCTTATGCTCTCCTGTTGACTCCGCCTGTGCCTCTCACCCTGCTGGAGTACCAGAGTCAACAGGAGCATGCTCGGCAGTCGATTTATCACATCTAGACTAGATGCAATAAATCATCCCCTACTGGATCAATTACTGCCCATCGATCCAGCAGGTAATGTAGACAAGCCCTTAGGCTATGTCTATGCTGCCAGTGGTACAACTGCAGTACTGCTTTTACGCCGCTGTAGTGTAGACACTTACTATGATGATGGAAGGGGTTTTTCCATCACTGTAGTGGATCCACCCCTTCAAGAGGCAGTAGCTAGGTCAACAGAAGAATTCTTCTGTCTACCTAGCAGTGTCTATAAGGGGTTTAGGCTGGCTTAACTATATCTTTCAGGGGTGGGAATTTAGGGGTTGATCTAAGTTCTAGGTGTAGAGCAGGCCTGAGTGAGCTCTCATTATTGCTCTTTCCTATTTAGGTTGGTGAATGCATTTCACCATCACTCTCTATCTCTTTGTCTGTAGGCTATCACATGCTGAAAGTACTCATGTAAAAATGAAATTGTGTTTTTATCAGATTGTTACAGTGAAGTTTGTGGAGTTCTTTAGAGGTTGTCCAGAGTTGATGTATAGCATAGTCATTGCTCCTGATTGTTGCGAGAGGTAGCTCAAACTTGCTCAGTCTGTAACCTATTGTTTGTGGGCTTAAAAGCACTGTAAAACAAAGTAGTATAGCTATAGGTAGGTGCTGCTAAGTAAATGTATTGTGTATTTTGAAGCTTGAATGTGTGTATGTGGATTTAAAGATTTGTTATTTTCCTAACAAAAGTGTTCTTTTATATTGGAGGTATAGCTTTTCAGTCAATGGGCAACATTTTCAAAAGGGTCTAAATCACCTAGACCCAGATCTTCAAAGGCATTTAGGCCCATTAATCCCACTGAAATCAGTGAGAGTTAGGCACCTAAATACTTTTGAGGTTCTGAGCCTGCACCTTTCCTGTGCAAGCTCGTGGCTAGTTTGGATTACTGCTCTGGGACTCATTCCTATATTCGCTTGGAAATGAAGAGCGCTAAGTTGTTCAGAGAAGGAGCAGGGAGGGTTGTGGAAAATTCAGAGTGACTTAGAAGATACATTTTTCTTGAGCATTTCTTCTTCACTGTTGTTTTTATATGTACTTATCACACACATTATAGTGTGGCAGAGATTTTTCTCCTCTCATTTCTTGGAGGCCTTAGTGTTAGCCTAGGTCTATATCATGGAAATATATAGCTTGACTATAGTTTCTTCGTGTTTATTTGATGAAGGGGCAGCTAACAATAAGCTGCTGCTTTCTAATTGCTGATTTTGGAATGAAGCCGTGTTATGATGAGCTGAGCATTGTGAGTTAAATGCATCTCTGGTGTAAGCAGCTACAAGTCCCCCAAGCCTACTAAAGTTGTAGCTTTTTACGTTAGGATTGAAATTGGTTCTGTGGGCCTAAATTTTTAATTGGGTTTATATGAGTTAGCCTTAAAGGATATCATAAGCAATTAACCAAGCATTTCACATTGCTCTTTGCTGTTAACTGGTTTTGGAAGACTCTACTAGGCAGAAAATTGATAGACATAGTAAACATATTGTACTTGAATAATTACTTTGCTAGAGCAAGTATTTGTCTTCAATACCTATCAGCAAAGCAAAAGTGCTTTAAATGTCATATATATATATATATATATATATATATATATATATATATATATATATATATATATATATATATATTAGAAACTAAAAGAAATCAAAAGAGAATTTTATCACAACCAACAAGCTGATTGCAGACTCATTTGACTCCTGCCATTTACTGTGAGAAGCTCACATTAGCATAACTTTATTTTGTTTGTAAAAAGAACAGTTTTAGGACTGTACTTACATTCCCAGGCAGAAGAAAACAAATTGTTAACTCAACATTAGAGCTGAATAGATTCAACAGGCAGTTTGCCTTCATGCCTTGTAAAAACCTTAGAAGAACCTTTCTGACTGCTTGTGGTGAATTAAAGTATGGGAAGCAAGGAAATAAAAAGTCACATTTCCACTTTAAAAAACAAACACAATTTAAAAATAGGCAATAGTTGGTAATTTTCACCATTTTTCATCAAAATTCAAAATTTCAATGCAAACTTTTGTCAAAAAATTCTAATTGTGAAAAAATGTAAACCAGCTCTATCAATGTTGTAAGCAATGGAAAAGTATAGTTACACTCATCCAAACACTGGGACTATTGGGACTAGGGCGGTCAGGTTTTAAGCAGTAGCAGGGGTTAGGGAAATGATAGATTTTCTGAGAGGCCATGAATAGTTTGGAGACCGTGGAAGACAGATTTAGTGTGTTTGCTCACTGAAGGGGTACTAAGTGATTTTTAGGGGCAAGGGATTGAGACTGGACCATGGGGATCTGGAGTGCAAGTAAGGGAGTTGAGATTATGGTGGGAGAAACTAGTGTTTAGCAGGACTGGAATTGGATCACCCTTCTCCATACAGAGCTGCTGAAGTGAACAAGAGAGAGGCTTCCTATTTCATGATACGTCTGGGGCACAGAATTCTCACATGAGGCTTTATCTTTTTTCTCTTTGGAACTCATCAGATAGCTGCATGATGCATGTGTGATAGGCACACGACTAGGCCATGCACACTATATAAATCCATTTGGCCCCAATGTGGGTTTAAAAAATACATCAGTCATAGATAGCAATCATCATTTCACACCCCTAGTTTATCCTGGTAAAAAACCCTCCAAAATTGCCTAAAAACCCAACCCTTCAGAAGGAACAAGAGACAACAGAGTTGAAATTTCCAGGACAAGCCCTTATGGAGATATTTAAGGGAAGAAATACATTACAAAAGCTCTCTCATTTTTTTCAAGTATCCACCTGTTGTCACATGCTAAGACTACCTCTTTTTTAACATACACCTAGTACAATGCGGTCTTTATCTCTGATTGCAGTGTGTAATCATTACAGCACTATAAATAATAGGTTTCTGAACCTTCATATCTTAAATACCTTGTTCAATGTCAATGTGCCTCAAACTATTAAAATAATACTTCTGATTAAGTTTAATTATGAAATTTCAGGTGGATTGGATTGATCTTGGGAAATTGAGGGTGAGCATGTCAAAACTGGGCTTATAATGGGAATGTAGCTTTACTGTTAACTGTAGTCTCTCTACATTTTAAAAAAAATAGGAGACCAATGTCTAAATTAGGCATCTTCTATGTAAAAAGGAGAACTCTAATTCAGTATATCTAATTTTCAGAGAAATTGCATTGCTGGATTGCTGATAAGAAAAGATACATTCTCCACCATTCTAAATTTCACCATCTGGACTTTTCACATGGGATGCCATAAGCAAAACCCCATATCATTCTATACTCTGTAGGTAAGAGAGCAAACGAGGCCCCAAGGACCTCAGATGCTTAAATGTATTATTCTCAAAGAGGCATTCTGCTATTAAGTAAATGGAAATTCTATAAACCTCTGTCTGAGCTTCATTTTTCAGTCAGCTTTACTTTTACAATGTAGCTTTCAGAAATTTTACATTTTTAAATAAACTTGAAATATGTCCAAAATTGTTAATACCTATCTGGATAATGAGAAGATCCACAATTACATTAAATCGATTACTTTTTTTTAAAATCTCTTTTGCACAGGACCATCCCCTCTCTGACAAGGGCAAAAGAATTTCTCTTATGGGTAGGCTATTCCATAACTGTCCGCCACAAGGATTCTAGCACTTTTCTCAAAAGCATCTGGGATTACCTGCTGTCAAACAGGGTTCACAAATTAGATGAACTACTGGTGTGATTTGATATGGCATGTTCCTAGTGAGTTTTTCCAACAGCTGCACAGAACAATTTATGATGCTTTTGTTCAACATTCCTACTTGTTCTGCAACATTCATAAAAACAGATCTCCACAGAATAAAAAATGCAAATTGCATGCAATTAAGTTGTGTGTAAATGAAGAGACAAAAGCCATGTCCATGACACTACATATAAATGTTGTAGTAAATTATTTCAGATTTGTGTTTCCCACTGTTACTTTTTAACCTTGGAACATGTTAAACTAAATCCCTCCATGGCTTACAGGGCATTGAATTTATTAATGGGATATTATGCAGAGTAGTCATTATTAATTACCTTCCAGGATAGAACTGACTAATTCTATTCACTGTCTGACTCAAGTGCCATTTGAGAGTTTATTTTAAAAAAGTTTAAAATGTCAGGTCCTAAAATAATTTAAATCGAGAGTAGGGCATACATGGCTGAAGAAACATTTAAAAACCCTTCAAATATATGTTTTAGACAAAACACAAACACATAATTAGGTTTTGCAGCAGCTCTAGGCAGAAATATGCAGTCTGATAGCATTTAACTGTAGCATCAACAGCACATGGAAATGATGCATGCTGACAGTATAGTCATGCACTAACCGTTAACTCACATCAAAATTGCTTCATATATACAGTGCAATCATAAAGGACAAAAAAAGGAACTGAAGTGCTAAGTTTAAATTGATTGTTTATTTCCTTTCATCTGGCTTCTATGAGCAAAGAATACCTTCTCAATGCAAATATAGCATTCACTGTTTGAATTAGATATTCCAGATCAACTGCTACATATCTCACAAAATGTAAAAACATTCCTTACCGAAGCAACTGGCTAGATTTGACAGGATTTGAAAAGTGTTAGTCTTTTCTGGGAGGATAATTAAATTTCTAGACTAGGGGGCCCTCTCATCCAAGAGAAGATTGTCCCTGAGGTTCAGACTGAGGTACAAGTTGGAACAGTGTAATGAAGCTGCTTATACTGCTGCCTGCTCTATGCTTCATCCAAGATTGCCTTTTCTTCTGCTTCTTACTACTCAGAGGTCACACACACAGCTCAATTAATTTCAGAGTATTTTCTTCTTTTTTAGCAGGGTCCAAGCAAAAGGCACAGAAGAAGAATCTAAATTCACCTTAATGCGTATAAAATACTGCAATGGCCTCCACCTTATTTGAAAAATTGCCCCCTTAGAAATGTTGCTTCTTCCTCACCTTCCTGTGTCCACTCTGTTCCCATAGTTTTCCTTCCTGTGCTCTTCTTTGCTCCCATTATGTTTCCCCCTTTCTCATCTCCCTGCTGTCTCCCATTTTCTGCTGTCCCCTTCAACCTTCCCTGACTTTCCCCTTCTCTCTTTGCCCTGGTAACAGCTTCTTCCTTCTACTCATACAGGTTTGCACCCTGGCTCCTACAGCAACATCCCACCATGCCTACCTCCATCCCCACCTCTCCTCTCAGGACAGCTTACTACTTTCTCTTCTTCTTGCCATAGCTATTTATGCCCAGGGGCTAACCTTAGTCCCCTGCGGGCTCCTGTCTTGGAAGCAAGTTAGTGACCCCTCCTCCTATTCCTGACTGCTATCTTCCCTCCATCCTCTCTCTAGTCTGGTTTACACTACAGACTTATGTCAATATAACTACGTCACTCAAGGGTGTGAAAGATCCACACCCCTTAGTGATGTAGTTATATCAGTCTAATTCTATATGTAAACAGCACTATGTGAGTGGGAAAGCTTCTCCCATCAACATGTCTCGAGAAGGTGGATTAACTCTGCCAATAGGAGAGCTCTCTACTGTTGGCATAAAGCATCTTCATTAAAGTGCTACAGTGACACAGCTGCGCTGATGCAGCATGTTAAGTGTAGACTTTCCCTCTGTCTCAGCAGTTTCCTGGGGCAGGTTTTGAAATTCTAGGACATTCCTAGTCCTGGCCACACCACAACAGTTGGCAGTTGTGCAATAACAAAGCAAATATAGAAGAATGAATGTTTGAAAGGAATAATTGCGGACAGACAGTGGAACAGATTGGATTATAATACTGTAATCTAATAATCAACTGGAGAGGACCTTTACTGCCCAGAACAATGTATTGTGGGGCCATGTGATGGAGAGTACCTGGCACTTTAAGGCCCCCTGCTGGAGGCTCCACAGTCCGACCACATCCTTCCCCAAGAAAGGAGTAGTGAAGGTGGTTGTCAAACCTTAGTCCCAGATTTGGACCTTAGCGTCCAAAATATGGGGGTTAGCATGAAAACCTCCAAGCTTAGTTACCAGCTTGGACCTGGTACGGCTGCCACCACCCAAAAAATTAGAGTGTTTTGGGGCACTCTGGTCCCCCTGAAAAACCTTCCCTGGGGACCCCAAGACCCAAATCCCTTGAGTCTCACAACAAAGGGAAATAATCCTTTTTCCCTTCCCCCCTCCAGGTGCTCCTGGAGAGATACACAGACACAAGCTCTGTGAATCTAAACAGAGGGAGTCCACCCTCTGTAATTCCAGTCCTGGAAACAAAAGCACTTTCCTCTTCACCCAGAGGGAATGCAAAATCAGGCTAGCAAATCCAACACACACAGCTCTCCCCCTGATTTCTTCCTCCCACCAATTCCCTGGTGAGTACAGACTCAATTTCCCTGAAGTTCCCCACTAAAGAAAAACTCCAACAGGTCTTAAAAGAAAGCTTTATATAAAAAAGAAAGAAAAATACATACAAATGGTCTCTCTGTATTAAGGTGACAAATACAGGGTCAATTGCTTAAAAGAATATTGAATAAACAGCCTTATTCAAAAAGAATACAAATCAAAGCACTCCAGCCACTATAGACATGTAAATACAAAAACAACAAAACCATGTTTGGTACTCACAACTTGGAAACAGAAGATTAGAAAACAGAAATCACTTCTCAAAGCTGAGAGAAAAGCAGGCAGACAGACAAAGACTCAGACACAAAATTCCCTCCACCCAGAGTTGAAAAAAATCCTGTTTCCTGATTGGTCCTCTGGTCAGGTGGTTCAGATACTTCTTTCCAGGTGAAAGAGACGTTAACCCTTAGCTATCTGTTTATGACAGTGGTTCCTTCAGGCCTGCCTAAAAAGGCTGCATAGAAGCAGCCAACCAGAGCCCAGCAGGTTCAGATAAAAGGAACTGTAGGACTCCTGAGAACTGTAACCCTTAGGGAAGGGTGAAAGGAAAGTGGGAAAAGGCCCATAAAATAGCAGTGGCGAACTGGAGGAAGCAGTATGTACTGCTATGTACAGGAGCCTTGGGTTGGGACCTGGAGTAGTGGGCACATCTGGATCTTCCCACCAGCCAGAACTATATTATAGGGCCTTAGTTATTTAACCACATCCTCTGTAATCACACCACTGCCTCACTTAACAAATGATGCATTCTGTTACTTGCATATACACAAATAAGCAGGATATCTTTGTGATTGTACCTTGTTCATGCATCCTAGACACACCACAAATCTCTCATACACCTTTTTGGTATCCATATAACCCAAAGCAGGATTGGCTGCCACAGACATGCCTGTCTGGGTCTATTAGTTTTGAGTATTTACCTCATTGTGCAAGGTGGATTGACAAGAGGAGGAATCATAGATTTAACTGAGAACGTACATCTGCCCTATTACCTGATTTTTGAATGGACTGAGACAGGTCAATTTACCCATTCTATTCAGGGGAGGGGAATTTTAATCGTTTGATTTGTCACACTTTTGTTTTTATCATTCATGAAAGGTCTAATATTCCTGGGCAAAATAGAAGTTGAACGTGGAATTAGCAAGTAACCATGATGTTGCTTGTGCTGTTAATGTGAATTTTTGCAAAGTAATCTTGTAACTGCCATTCATGTGGGGTTGTATGTGCTTTGAATAAAATCTCACCACAATCAGAACCACTGCAAAATCATCATTGTAAAAGTTTTGCCCAACTTAAAATGAAAAGCTGATATTATTAGCAATAAAGTTCAATTGTAAACTATGTTCTGACTTTTAAAGTTGCCATTTCTTTTCTTCTACAGGTTTGGTAGTTTAGGTGTTCAAGAGTGTTTGCTTGTGTCCATGCTCTTCTTTTTTTTAGCAAAATTAATTAGGATAATTTAAAATTACTCAATTAAAAACCTAATTTGTGAAAGCTAAAATCCATGGGGATGCTAACTTATAAACTTCAACATCAGTGACACTGGAGAAGTAATGTATAGGCAAAAGGGAATAATTCAAGTATTAAAATTATTTGTAGCTGCATTTAAATGTTACATATACAAAACACTGAACATTGGCTGAAATACAATCATCCATAAATAATAAATAAAAGAGATAAAATACTTAGAGGGGTATTTTCAAAGGTCCTGCATTTGACACTCTGTAAGGAGACATTCTGAAAACAAAGGAATTTTCAAAAACAAACATGGGCACACAGTGCATGTTTTTTGAAAGTATGCTTTCACTACTGGCCATCCTTGTTCAATGAGTGCTCAGCTTTCAGCAGGGTGCTTAGCCAGTATGGTCTTAAAAAGATCACTACTATATGGTGGTATGTTTCCACTTGCTGTTCTCCTTATTGCAAAATTTCACAGCCTCCCCCCATTGAGGCACTTTAGTGTTATTCTCATGGCATATCTGCCCCCTGTTAGGCTAGAGTAATGACTTTATCAGCATCTGAAATGACAGAGAAGTCTCAAACAGGCAAGGATAGTAGAACTGGTCAGTGGTTTTTAAAAGTGATATTCATGGATCTTTTCAAATTCCCTGCAGGGATGCATGCCTTGAAAGCAAAGCAGATAAGGGCAGTATTCACACTTTTGAACCTAAAAGGATACAATTTGCACAAAACCAAATTGGTTGTCATAGTTCATTCTTTGCCATTCAAAGGAAACACTACAGTGTGGAGAGCAAGTGGCACCTTATAGACTAACAGAAGTATTGGAGCATAAGCTTTCACAAGTGAATACCCACTTTGTCAGACTCAATGGGTATTCACCCATGAAAGCTTATGCTCCAATACTTCTGTTAGGGTATGGCTACACTTTTAGCTGTACAGCGCTGGGAGTTACAGCTGTCTTCGTACAACTATGTAGAAGCTCTGCAGTGTGGCCACACTGACAGCTACCAGCGCTGCAGTGTGGCCACATTTGCAGTGCTGTTGGGAGTGGTGCATTATGGGCAGCTATCCCAGCGTTCAAGTGGCTGCAACGTGCTTTTCAAAAGAGGGGGGTGGGTGGAGTGCGACAGGGAGCGTGGGGGAGACAGAGTGGATTTTTGGAGCTGACACTGTGTCAGCTCCCTGCCTTGAAAGTTCTAAGGACTGGAAGATACACAGCACCAACCTTCAATCATTTTAAAAGTTTCGACCCCTTCCCCCACCCCTCTTATTCACTAAATGCAAATAGCCTTCAGACCAGATAAGCAGCTGCTCCAAAACGAACTCCCCTCTCCCCCCACACCGTGTCGCTTCTCTCCTCAAGCAAACTGTGAACATTCCAAAGGAATCCCCCTGCCTGCCTCTGCTCTAGCAAATGAGCTGTGTTTGTGTTTTAGATAAGCAGCTCCTGGAGCCCAGAGTTCACAATAAAACAGCAGAGTGGCTGAACAGGCATTCTGGGATACCTCCGAATACCTCGGAGGCCAATTATAGCGCTTTTGGTGGCCACACTTGCGGAGCAGCGCTGCATCACCAGCGCTGCAATCATTATACCCCAGGCAGAGCAGGAGTACAGCCAGTGCTGCAGCCAGGGAGATGCAGCGCTGTATGTGCCTTGCAAGTGTGGATGGTGAGTAAGTTGCAGCGCTGTAAACCCACCACCAGCGCTGCAACTCTCCAGTGTAGCCAAGCCCTTCGTCTATAAGGTGCCACAGGACTCTGTCGCTTTTTACAGATCCAGACTAAGGCCTTGGCTACACTGGCACTTTACAGCGCTGCAACTTTTGCACTCAGGGGTGTGAAAAAACACCCCCCTGAGCGCTGCAAGATACAGCGCTGTAAAGCCTCAGTGTAATCAGTGCCGCAGCGCTGGGAGCGTGGCTCCCAGTGCTGCAAGCTACACCCGTAGAGGATGTGGTTTATGTGCAGCGCTGGGAGCGCTCCGACCACACACACACTTCAAAGCGCTGCTGCGGCAGCGCTTTGAAATTTCAAGTGTAGCCATACCCTAATACGGCTACCCCTCTGATACTTGACTGCAGTGTGGATGTCTCTGAAGTGTGAACTAGAACAAGCAGCTGCAACAGGCAGATAAGTTCTTATCGCTTCACTGTGTAGAGTCTTGGTAAAACAAAAGGAAGAAGTTCTAATATGAACTGTGTAGAACCTGAGGGAGGGAACATTAATCTTGTTGTAGGCTTCAACTAGCTAGGCAGGGAAACAGAGGATCACATGGTAAGACCACATGAATTTGAATGTTCCAGCGGCTGCATGGGAATACCTGTACAGCATGATTGAAAAGTACAGCTGGTTGAAATTTTCAGTTTTCAATTTTTTTCTTGACAATTTTATTATTTGTTTTTACCAAAAAAAAATCCCCCTGCCCCTATTTGATGCCTTTTTGGAACAGCTATAAAGTTGCTCAAATTTGTTTGTTGGTCAAAAAATTAATTAAAATTAAAAAAAGAACAAATCCCAATACTTTTTTTTTTTACTAACTCCCCTGCCCCCTTTCTCCTCCCTCTAATGAAGAATCACCTACCAGGTTTGCCTTGGAACTGTTCAAAAGAATGATTTCCACTATCATTCTGGGATAATACAAAGGCACTTTGAAATTTCATCGGGGGTGGAGATATAATGTAATAGACATGCTTGCCTCTTCCTTGATGAAAAACTCCTTGAACTCACTAAATCAACCTGGGCACAGAAAAAGAAAACAACTAATATCTAATGTACTGAAATAAGATTTTCTCTTTTGCTTGTCAGGCATCCCACATTGCTGATGCACATGGAAAGCCAGTAGGTGGGAAAACCAGTTTTGTTTAGACACAAGTCCCTGTGTGGTACATTCAGAAATAAATTGTTCTAGTTGTTTGCACTTTGAAATCTCTCCTGGCTGGAGTTTAATGAGAAAATAAGTCAGGAAATATGACTAAGCACCCACAGCTTTGCAGGTAGATGAGGGATTTGAGAGTAACCAAAGTAGAATAGCTAGAGCAGGATCCTTTTGGGACAAGTGGAGGAAATTGACAGAGAGGATAGAGAGGAATTTAATCTTCACTGGTGATAAGATGGACACCATTGTCACTGATAGTACTCCTTTTCAGGATGAGTTGGTAGAGCTCCCAAAACTTCCTGTCATAGTCAGACATGATTTGGAAGCATGACCCCAGTATTTAGTGGTTTCTGCGAATGGAAATGGCATGACAGTGGAGGAGAACAAAAAAAATGGAGAGATTTCTGCAATATGTTCAAACAGTTGATTGAGTACTGAGTGTCATGGCAGCAGGAAGTTATCCCTAGTGTCACCCAAAGGAATTAGCCTGCAGTCACCCAAGGAGTCACCTTTCTAATGATCAAGCAGACAGCAAATAAAAACAAGTAACGTATACCTACACACCCTTTTGAAAACTTTGGCCTAACAAAAAAAAGACAGTCCAAAAACAAAGTACCCAAAAAAACTCCCTCACAAAAGGCAAGGAGACAATTTATTTGTCATAGGCAGAAAAAGAACAGATGCTGGAAAACTATTGAATATCATTGTTCATTTCAGATGTGATCTACTGAGCTGTGGGGAAGGCAGGGAAAAAGAATCTCACTGTGAACCACTGACCATTACTGAGTTATTCTGACATCATGAATTTTGCCATAGTTGAGAGATTGATTTACAGAGATTAGTGACCCAAGATATCCCTTTCTTTTAAATTAATGTGTAAAGCTAATCATCTGTTAAATTCTTCCACATTTTCTTAATGATGCCACATGTTTGGCATTTTATTTGTTTTATATTGTTTTCAGTATATATTAAATGTCCCTTCAGTGCCTCTGCTAGGAGACTAAAGGAAGCAATGTATCAATATTTTTGTAATTTTTTAAATTATTAAATCCACACATCTATAATATGTTTTCTTCATTCTTTTATCTCCACTGTACCTTTAACCTGACTGGCTGCATAACTTCAGAACCGTGTTCAACTCTTCTGTAACCTACTTGTTCAAAATTAAATCAGATTTGATCCAGTCCCCATTACTATTATGCATGAATTTCTCTTGCTCTTCTCTGCTTACTTCCATACTTGGAGTGTGCCAAGTTAGCAGTAAATAGAACTGTCTGAAAGTCATAATTTTTGTTTAATGGAATTCTGCCCAAAACTGTCTGCTTTGCACACACTTCCATACAACACATCCCAATTGTCACTTTATAAACCTCCAGATATAACCTATCTGGAGTTCAATAAATTATAATGGGTTATAATTGCTAAGGGGATGTTAGCTTTTCATTTTGTGGTGATCTAGAGACAATGCTTACGATTAGCTGTAATAGTTCATCTGGAAACTTCATGTTCAGCTTGTGCGTTCATATTTGGGTTAAAGTGGTCCCTTCCATCTCCGAGTGTTCTTCAGAAACACTTCTATGTTGGCAGAAATGGTTTAGCGTGCTGTCTTTGGAATAATTTCAATCATACATATATTTTATTCCTTTGAAGCTACCTGTTCAAAACTCTTACATGAAGCTGTTTAGTTAAACAAAGGAAACAAGCTACTTGGAATGTCTGATACTTGCTCCTTCGTATCTTATTAGGTTTTCTATGGTATGGATATTTGTATGTGTAAATCTGGTTTAAATAAATGGTAAGGTTAAAGCCAAAACTGTGTTTTGTGGATAAATGTAAGAGCCCTCTTGTATATTTAAGAAAATCTCACAGGCCTTTATTAACTTAGATGAACACATAGGCCTGTATCCACAAGGGGACTTAGGAATTGCAATGCTGAGCATTGCAACATCTAACTTTTAGGCACCTTGAAAAATATGATAATCCACAAACCCTGGATTAGGTGCATAGACCTTTATACAGCACCTGTGAATGGGATCTACAAGTCATCATGCTAGGCAGGGAATCACCTAAACTAGCCACCTAAGCTAGCCAGTGGAAGATGCTGAGGAGAGGTGTGTGACCTAAACCCTGATCCTGTCAGAGTTAGGCACCTATATCTGGGCTGCAAGGAGGAATCTCTCTCTTTGCGATCCACAACTGGGAATTCCTCTCCTGAAATCAAGTGCTTAAGCCATTCTTGCAAGAAATGGACGGGTTAGGTACCTGCCTCACTCCACAGAAAACAGGTGTGTGTGTGTGTGGGGGGGGGGGATAAAATGACTTTTTTATGACCTTTAGCCCACTGGTGGGGTACTCATCTGGGAGATCCTGATTCGATTGTCCCCTCTGCTTAAAGAGGAGAAGGGATTTGAACAGGGGCTGCGACTGTCAGGTGAGTGTTCTAACCAGTGGACTTCGGGATATTCTGATGCATGTGGGGAGAAGGCATATTTTAATCTCTCTTGTCAAAGCCATTCCATTTTGTATTAAATAGTAATTAAGAACACCTGCTCAAATCCTTCTTCAAACAGGTGAGGGAATGGAACCAGTGTCCCCCCACATCCCAGGGGATTTATATCCTAATCTCTGAGCTACAGGTTGTAAGGGAGGCTGCCTCCTTCCCCTGGCTGATTTATGTGGAGTTAGGTGTGCTCTGAGCATGCCTATGAGTGAGATAGGTAAGGCCTGGGGCAAACCCTGTGTTCACCTGGTTTGAGGATAATACTGGGGCTTAGGTGTGAGAGAGGTGTTCATGCACGCATCTGAGACAGCAGTGTGCATGCCAGGGGCAAAAACTTAGGTGTCTAGGGGACTTGTATAGTGAAAATGTAGGTAACCAAGTGAGCTTAGGTGCCTAAGAGGCACAGCTGAGAGGCAGTTTTGTGGATCAGAGTAGTGCCTAAATGTGAGATCTAAATAGTGGGGGGATCTGGACCTTATTAACTTACTTACTACTCCCAGTGAAATCAATAAGTAAGTGCCCATTATTATGAATTATGGTTTTCACCCAAACTGGTAGGGATAAAGCTGCTCCAAATGTTACACTAATTCAATGCCAAGAAACTTAAACCTATTTAAAAAAGATGGCCATTGATGGCATTATAGTGAACTCTTGAAACAAATCTGCTAGTTGGCCATCAGGCATCAAGGGTTCTGATCCAGTGCTGTGTCAAAGCTAATTTTCCATGTTGCATTGAACATCTTGAAGCTTTAAGTTCAGTCAAGCATTGACAAAGCACAAAAGCAGAAGCCTTGTCACTTGAGACTACCAATCAAATTGAATAAATAAATGTATAGAGTATCTCTAGAACTATCAGCAAAAGAATACCCAAATCTATAACTATGTCACTACCTTAACATCTTAACTTACCACTAATTGAATTTCTTTTGTGCTTGTGTAGCACATAAAACAAAGAGAGGGTTTTTTTTGTTTGTTTTTACTACTAGAAAAATGACTGCACTGTGCAGTATGTAGCAGTCAGATAAAGAGATGAATAAAAGGTACCAACATTATAGATTAATTGGAAAACCATTTGCCCGACTTTTTCTCTTGGTTTTTGGAACAAATTAGCTGTACAATTTTTAGCAAGTGTGGTATGGTCACATTCTTGATCAAAAGTGGTCTCTTTCCTACCCATGCGAGAGGCCCCGGGTGGGTGTGGAGATACTCACAAGTCCCTGACTGGATGCTGTGCAGTTGGAGTTTGTCCCAGTTGATGAGAGGGTTGCCTCAAAGAGACTTTGGGTATCAGAGAGGAAAACTCTGACTGTTGTTTGTGCCCATGCTGTCATAACCTATTCCCAGATTTGGACCTTTGCGTCCAAAATATGGGGGTTAGCATGAAAACCTCCAAGCTTAGTTACCAGCTTGGACCTGGTAAAGCTGCCACCACCCAAAAAATTAGAGTGTTTTGGGGCACTCTGGTCCCCCCAAAACCCTTCCCTGGGGACCCCAAGACCCAAATTCCTTGAGTCTCACAACAAAGGGGAATAAACTATTTCCCTTCCCTTCTCCCTTCCAGGTGTTCCCTCAGAGAGATACAGAAGCAAGCTCCGTGAATCTAAACAGAGGGATCCCACCCTCTCTATTTCCAGTCCTGGAAAACACAAGCACTGAGAGAGAGCCAAGCTCCCCCCCCACCCCCCTCCTTCACCCAGAGGGAATGCAAAGTCAGGCTAGTAAATCTAACACACACAGATTTCCCCCTGACTTCTTCCTCCCACCAATTTCCTGGTGAGCTACAGACTCAATTCCCTGGAGTTCCCCACTAAAGAAAAACTCCAACAAGTTTTAAAAAGAAAGCTTTATGTAAAAAGAAAGAAAAATACATAAAAATGGTCTCTCTGTATTAAGGTGACAAATACAGGGTCAATTGCTTAAAAGAAATATGAACAAACAACCTTATCCACAAAGAATACAATTTAACACATTTCAGCAACTACACACATGTAAATACAGAAAAACAAACCTATGGTCTTCCTATCTTTGTACTTACAACTTGGAAACAGAAGATTAGAAAAGCAGGAGGCAGAAAAATCCTCTCATAGCCGAGAGAGTACAGGCAGAAGACAAAAGGACACAGGACTCAGACACAAACTTCCCTTCACCCAGATTTGAAAAAGTCTTGTTTCCTGATTGGTTCTCTGGTCAGGTGTTTCAGGTTACTCCTTTCCAGGTGAAAGAGACATTAACCCTTAGCTATCTATTTATGACACATGCGCCTAACAGCAGATCAGAGTACTCAGCCTTTCAGAAGATGGTGATATCAGTGCTCTATAGAGTGCCACTGACTGATCCTGTAGTTCTACTGGGGGACTACAATGCTCATGTGGGGAATGATGGAAATACCTGGAGGGGAGTGATTGGGAGGAATGGCCTCCCTGGCCTGGACAAGAGAGATGAGTTATTGACTTCTGTGCTAGTCATGGATTGTTCATAATGAATACCATGTTCAAATATAAGGTTGCTCATAAATGTACTTGGTACCAGAGCACTTCGGACCGAAGACTGATGATTGGCTTCATAGTTGTCTCATCAGACCCAAGACCATATGTTCTGGACACAGGTGAAGAAAGGGGCAGTGCTGGTAACTGATCACCACTTGTGGTGAGTTGGATCTGACACATGGGGCACTGGCTAGATAGATGTGGGAGGCCCAAATGATCAGTGCGAGTTGCCTGGGAACATCTGGTGGAGGACCCTGTGTGGAAAGACTTCAGTTCTCACCTCCAGAAGAACTTCTGCATTATGGGTGAGGTCTTGGACATTGAGCCCAAGTGGACTTTGTTCAGTGCCTTGTTCATTGAGGCAGCCATGAAAAGCTGTGGCTTGAAGGCAGTTGGTGTCTGTCATAGTGGTAACCCTAGGACCTGCTGGTAGTCTCCTGTGGTAAGGGAAGCTGTCAAGTCAAAGATGGCCTTCCAAGCAATGCTTGAAAACTGGTTTCCTGAACTGGATTACAAGTGCATAGTCACTAAGAGGGTTGCAGCTGTGGCAGTCATAGAAGCAAAAGCCTGGGCTTGGGAGGAATTTGAAGAGACCTTGGAGAATGACTAACAGATGGCCTCAAAGGTGTTCTAGCAGCAGGGGAGAATGAGATTCGCTTGGAGATGTTGAAAGCACTGGACTATGTTGGGGTGTTCTGGTTAAAGCACCTCTTCAATATTGTGTGGAAGGTGGCTGCAGTACCTCTGGACTGGCAAACTGGGGTGGTGTTACCAATCTTTTTAAACCAGAGGGTGTATTCCAGCTATAGCAGGATCATACCCCTTAGCCTGCCTGGCAAAGCCTATGCCAGGGTGCTGAAGAGGTTATGTCTGTTAGTTTAACCTCAAATTCAGGAGAAACGATGCGGATTCTGTCCGGGCCACAGAAGAACAGACCAGCTCTTTGCTCTCGCAGATGGTCAAGTGATTATGAGAGTTTGCTAATCCGCTCTACCTTTGTTTTGTAGATATGGACAAGGCATATGACCATGTTCCTCAAGATGTCTTGTGGGAAGTGCTGAGTGAGTATGAGGTGCTGGTGCCGGTGCCTCTTTTGCATGCTATCTGGTCCTCCTATTCTCAGAGTGAGAGCCGCATTCAATTTTTTGCATTAAGTCAAATTCATTCAAGGTGGGCGTTGGACTCCGCCAAGGGTGTGTCTTGTCCCCACTCCTGTTTGGGATTTTCATGGACAGCATATCAAGGCACAAGATGTGGAATGCATCTGGTATGGGGGACTTGGAGGTGGCATCTCTGCTCTTTGCAGATATTGTCCTCCTTGCTTCTCCTGACTGCGATCTCTGACAATCACTCAAATGTTTTGCTGCTGAATGTGAAGCAGCTGGGATGTGAATCAGCACCTCCAAATCAGAGGTCTATGTCCTTTCCCAGGAGAAAGTGGAGTGCTCTCTCCAGGTGAGGGGGGGAACAGCTGCCCTTAGTGGATTGAGTTCAAGTATTTAGGAGTCTTGTTCATGAGTGATGGCAAGTGGGAGCATGAGCTGAACTGGTTCTACTCCTCTGGATTGAGAGGAGCCAGTTCAGGTGGTTCAGGCACCTGATAAGGATGCCCCCTGGGAGGCTTCATATTGCATGTCCCCCTGGGCATAGAACCCAAGGCCGACTCAGAACATGCTGGAGGGATTATATCTCTCAGCTGGCCTGGGAATGCTGGGGAATCCCTGAGGAGGAGCTGGAATCCATGGTGGAGGAAAAGGAGTTCTGATCCTCCCTATTCGCCACACTGCTGCCACAATCCTCACCAGGAAAAGCAGCATAAAGGAAAAAGGAGGAGGAGGTATGGTCACAGTCATGAGCAAAAATTCCAACTCCATGGCAGACTATTAAGAAGCAAGGTATAAACTCAAACTTGTGAGTTCTGTACATTGAGTTCGCCAACCAAGAAACAAGTGTAAACTCCTCAGCCACTATTCAGCCTACTGGGGAGTCATAAAGAGTCCCCTTTGGCATTCTGATCTATCTTGCCATCCAGGCAAGCTTGGCTCTGTTATAGATGGTCACTTTACACTAAAGATCACAAAGTATTCACGTTACTCCTAGTCCCAAAGTACCAGTCACTTATCTCCCCACCCCCCATCAGGTCAATTTGCACCTTAGATCTCATACCAATGACAAAGCTTATGGTCAATCCTATAGTAAACTAACTAAGGAAAAGGAAATGAGTTATTTACAAGGCTAAACGAAGTAAGCATAAACATACAAATGAGTTATCATCAGGTTTCAAAAGGTAATAGAAACTCCGACAGAAAGCATACTCTGTATATCCTACAAGACTAACCTAGCCATAACAGCTGGGGACTCCTTGCATACCCTTTGAAAGTCTCACCTCTCAGAGGTCCAGCAGCAAAATAATAATAAGTTCTCCCTAATAGGCACTTTTATTCTCTTACCCCAATGTTCAAGCTGTGATGTGATATGGGCCTGGGCACGTGCTGTCTTCGGGGCTATGGGGAAGCAATCAACAAAGTATTTGTTCCAGGGCAGGACATAACACCTTCTGCAGGAATCCAGCATTTTACATTAGGTGACGTTTTCCTGTTTGGTGAGTTACATAGTTTCAGAATCAACATTTTACAGTTATACAACAAACACTTAAGTATTACTTTATAGTATGGGATATAAGCGGGATTAAGGCATTCAGCAATTTACAAGATTTCATAACGTCTAAACACTATACAAATTGATATGTTCAATACTCATTTTAATACTACTAACAGACAGGTGAGCCAAACTGGTTTCCAGCTATGCATTTGTCAGTGTTCAGTGAGGCTTGAGGGCTTTGGCATGAGCTTGCACCTGGTCTGCCAGTATCACAGTATGTATGAAACACCACCTGGCAGCTACATCATATAGAAGATGCCACACTAGCAATAAGCCTCAGAATTTCATTAGGATTCCCCCCCCCCCAAAAAAAAAGAAAAAACAAACATTC
Source organism: Gopherus evgoodei (assembly GCF_007399415.2). Lineage (NCBI taxonomy): Eukaryota > Metazoa > Chordata > Testudines > Testudinidae > Gopherus > Gopherus evgoodei. The sequence goes on along the minus strand of NC_044326.1, from coordinate 42,640,168 downwards.
TTACACAAAGCAGAGATGATTTTCCATGTAACTTGAGAAGTATATAAAGACTGTTGAAAGTGCATGAAGGGTTCAGTTCTGCAAGGTACAATGTGCCTAATTTTCAGCACTTGAGTATTCTGATTGAAATGAGTGAGATAACAGTATGCTTAATTATAACCTCCTGAGTAAAGTATCTTGCTGAATCAGGGCCTAAAATAATAACATGCAGAAATAACCAGGGTCTGAATGAGCTCTCCCCTGACATCCAATGATGAGCAGGGGAAGAAGACTAGGAGCTGACCTTGTTTTTATGGGCACACCCACCCTGCCTTGGTCCTCAGCAAGATGGGCTGCTCTGCCCAAATGATTACTTTTGGCTGGTGTTGGATCACAAGTCACTTTGTTACTGGGGAAGGGGTACTAAAGGGTTTGTTATCCTTGTGTGACTCAAGGATAGCAGAACTATACTTGGCATACCCTGATTGGGGAACTCACCCTCAACTAAACTGCACTTGCTAGGCAGGGGACATGGGTGCCAAAGCCCAGAGCATTTGAGAGAGGCTGGGGACCGGTATTTGTACCTGGTGGTGCGGGCCTTGTTTAAGGGTCCTAGACACCCTTAGAACCTTCCTATCTCCATGGTATAATAAAAGAGATAATTTAGACTCAACTGAGAGTCTCACTGCACAGCAATAGAGCTGAAATCACTGATAACCAGGCCTAAGCATTAGTGTCCTTGCCCAGTCTGCACCATTACTGAGGTTCCCACACTAATAGCTGAAATCACTGAGAGCTGTGTTAAGTGGTGGGAACTCAAAACATCCTAGAGGATAAAGAGTGGAGCAGCAAGTGCCTGGACAGCAGAGCAAGCAAAATGCCCTCCCTCCGTCAGGATGGGAGGTGAGTTCCCATAGGTGCACCTCAGAAATCTGGACCTTCACTGACCAAGGGCAACTCTGAGTGGGATACATTAAAGGAAGGGAGGGGCATGTTAAAAGAACTTTTGGTTGCTGGACTTAAGAACCTGAGGCAAAAGGACACTGCCCAGTGTACTCCGGGGTGGGTCTTTTTTGCTCACAGTTTTACGTTTATGAATTCTGCTTGCAGAGTTTTCCCAAATTAATGCTGGGTGACTTCCTTCCTTTTATTAAAAGTTTCTTTTCCACACTCAGACTCTGTGTTTGTGAGTGGGGAACTAATGCCTCTAGAGGCACCATGGAGTGGTGTGTAATTTTCTCAGGTTACTGGGTTGGGGCTCAAGCCAGTTCTGTGTTGTACTGTAGAGAAGGAACCTCTAGATAGTGAATCCATCCCTTGTTGCTGCCAGCTCCACCTGGACAAAGGGTTACACACACACATGCATATTGGCTAATCCCTTAAACATGTATTACAAGGCTATTGCTTCATGCCAATATTGCTTCTTAATTCACATGCTCTCCAGATGTTTGTTTTATATCAGACTCTTAAGTTTCATGTCTTCTTCTAACTTTTTTACTAGAGATTTGGTTTCCTCAGTCCGTACTATGTGCTGCAGCATGAGCTGTGACATCATCTTTCTTCCTTTTTACACCCATATCTCCAGTTTAAAAAAAAAAATAGTAGAATGCTTACAGAACTCACTCAATTAAAATCAGCCTCTAGTTATAAGAACAGGAGTACTTGTGGCATCTTAGAGATTAACAAATTTATTTGAGCATAAGCTTTCATGGGCTACAGCCCACTTCATCAGATGCATAGAATGGAACATATGGTAAGAAGACATATATACATACAGAGAACATGAAAAGGTGGAAGTTGCCATATCAACTCTAAGAGACTAATTAAGATGAGCTATTATCAGCAGGAGAAAAAAAAAACTTTTGTAGTGATAATCAAGATGGCCCATTTCAGACAGTTGACAAGAAGGTGTGAGGATACTTAACATGGGGAAATAAATAGATTCATTTTGTGTAATGACCCATTCACTCCCAGTCTCTATTCAAGCCCATATTAATAGTATCTAGTTTGCATATTAATTCAAGTTCAGCAGTTTGACGTTGGAGACTGTTTTTGAAGCTTTTCTGTTGCAAAATTGCCACATTTAAGTCTGTTACTGAGTGAGCAGAGAGGTTGAAGTGTTCTCCTACTGATTTTTGAATGTTATGATTCCTGATGTCAGATTTGAGTCCATTTATTCTTTTGCATATAGACTGTATGGTTTAGCCAATGTACATGGAAGAGGGACATGATGACATATCACATTGGTAGATGTGCAGGTGAACAAGCCCCTGATGGTGTGGCTGATGTGATTAGGTCCTACAATGGTGTCCCTTGAATAGATATGTGGACAGAGTTAGCATTGGGCTTTGTCGCAAGGATAGTTCCTGGGTTAGTGTTTATATTGTGTGGTTGCTGGTGAGTATTTGCTTCAGGTTGAGGGGCTGTCTGTAAGCGAGGACTGGTCTGTCTCCCAAGATCTGTGAGAGTGACAGATCATCTTTCAGGATAGGTTGTAGATCTTTGATGATGCGCTGGAGTTGTTTTAGTTGGGGGCTGACTGTGGCGGCTAGTGGCGTTCTGTTATTTTCTTTGTTGGGCCTGTCCTGTAGTAGGTGATTTCTGGGTACTCTTCTGGCTCTGTCAATCTGTTTTTCATTTCAGCAGGTGGGTATTGTAGTTTTAAGAATGCTTGATAGAGATCTTGTAGGTGTTTGTCTCTGTCTAAGGGATTGGAGCAAATACAGAGCTTAGATACAGAAAGGGCACCAGCAATACTGAAGTTGCGTGGCTGCCTGCACACCAGTCACAACAGTGGCTTCTGGTGGTCGCAGTGATACTTATACCTGCAGCCTGGCATAACAGGAATGTGTGAATGACACACAAGATGGATGATACTTGTCCAGTTTGGATTCCATTTAGAAAACCAGGAAGTTAAACACAGGCAAACAGAGGGATCCAGAAGCCCAAAGGAAGCAGTCGCAGGGATCCTCCAGTTGATGAATTTGTCTGAAGACCCCTTTTGAGATATTTGGGGAATGACAAAAATCTTTTATTTTTCCATTATTGTTTTTTAGCGGAGAGATACAATCACTACTTTTGCAAAAACCTATGCTTTAGAACTGCTTTATATTAGAGTTTGTGTCCCCCCTATTTTTCTATATTTTACAGTTAGCTAATGTACTTACCAATATCTCCTTTCAAGCACAGACAACCAATAACTATCAAATATAGAGTGCTCAAGTAGCCTAAAAGTTAGAAGCAGAATGCTTTGAAATTTTCTCAAGCAAATAAAGGCAGTTCAGCAAGATAGAACTGCGATAAGAAAACACTAACTTAGCAGGAAGCCAGTAATACACAGCTTGGAGAGAAACAAAATCTCAAACTTGTGTGACAATAAAACAAGGCTTATCAACTGGAAACCAAGACTCCCCATTTTTGGCTAGAAGGAAAACTTTAAAATACCCAGCAAGAGAGTAAAGCTGTACACAGAGCTTAAAGAAAAAAAATTCTTACAAGAAGAAACAAACACTGCTTCACAGAAGTTGAAACGCAAATCAGGCACAACATAGCGAAGGAATATAAGAGAGTTCAAAATAAGTTAGGGGACAAATTGCTTTGAGATAGAGAAATCTCTTAGGGAAACAGAGGGAGCATTTGTTCCAGTAAATTGATGTAGTAAGCTAAACTCCAGAAAAATCAAGGACACTTAAAAATAGATCAAGGGCAGAGCTGAATTCAAGCTAAACTGGAGGATGCGGGTTCTGAAACCTCTTTGGAAAATGAAATGGATTGCATGGAATCCATTTTGTGTGTTTTTGAAAGTTGCAAACACTGAGATTGCTTTCTCTTTGCATATGGATCACTGCTGTATACTTGTGACAACCATCCAGAAAGGCACATTGATTTGGAAAGCCTGTAATATCTCACTGAAGAACTTTAACTTCAGGAGTCATTAAGCAAGACAACATTAATCATAGATTCTGGCTTGTTAGGTTGACAAGGCTAAAATTTATCATACTTCATGTCCTAAAACTCACAATTTAAGATTGTCTGATGATAACATCCCTTTACAGCAATTACGTGGAGATGGTCTATTGATTTAGACACTTGTGTATGTGGGGATGCTCTGTCTAGGTACTATGATCAGTATGGATGTGGTAGATCTTTGCCTTAAGGGAAGTATTAAATCAGAATCATATACACACTAGTGTAGGAGAGGTTTGAGAGCCTGGTCTAATTTTCCATTGGCTTTAAGGACAGCAAAATCAGGATATGAAAAGATATATCATGTGTCTTATTCCACACCTAGGTCCTTGGATAAACTATAGTACATGATAAGCAATGACAATGTTCTAAAAGTTGGAGAGCTTTAAGGTGGCTGACCAAAGGTAAAGTCTCATGATGATTCTAATTACTCCCATCTCATGCAAACAGCAGCTCACTGCTAATTAAGACTGCTTGTAAGGCTAAATACTGTTAAATTGTGAATGAGAATGTTTTGATCATCATAGTATGTACACAATTTCTCAGTGACAATTTTCAGAAGCATTTCTGCAAACCTCCAAACTCCATGCATCTGAGAGGAGATTTGGTGCTCAAATTTGAGTATACATTATTATATCTTTTAAATTATTAGTATTGCATTTTTATTTTCACTTTGTATGGTTAAGTATGTACATCACTGAGAAGAATTTTCAGGATAATTTTCAACTCCAAAAAGGTTCAAGAAGCCAGTAAATGAAGAAAAGAAACTAATGTATTGTTTCAGTCGCAAAGAAGTTTGAACCAATTTCCTTGTAATATGTTTTCCCATAAGGCTTCTATATGACACTGGGTGACCCATAATCTTCTTGTTCTGGTGAATTTTGCTTTTCAACATATTATAGAGATGCAGAATTTTCCGCCTTCCTGTTGTTTTGTTGGTAAGTAAAAAAAAAGATATTAAGTTTGTGAGTACTGGTAGAGCAGATGGCTGCCTTGGTATTTCAAATGACAGTAAGAGTATTGATGTTGCCCATAGAAACTGAGGAAAGAGAAATAAGAAACTCAAACCTTTTGTAATTGATTGAAATGTCAGGCTCATCTTTTTTCCTTTAAAGCGGAGGGGAAAAAAAGAATACAGCACCTACTTAAAGCAGCAGTAAATAATACCAGTTTATTTATATGCCACATTCATTTTACTTTGCTGTGCCATTTAAATATTTAGTTACTTACATTTTTTCTAACATCTGTGTTGTTTGCTTGTAAAAAATCAAGTTTCCCTCACCAAATTCATCAAATGTTGTAAAATGTTCAGTGGGAAATGTTTTCCAGTTATGTCAAAATTTACCATTTCTTTATCACAAAATGATTTCATGCGTATATCATGATTATTCTTTTTTTTGTTTAGTTTAATCAGCAGAAACCTAAAGAATAAAATATATACTTCAGGGAGAAGGAGGAGGGAGAGTGCTATTTGGGTTGTGAATTGATGTAATTTTGAACAGTGCAGCAGGTAAGTGGGAGTCATAGAAGCAGTGTCATCCATAGCAAAAACAAAGCACTATTGGTCTTAAGAGTTGGTAATACATTATGCTTATGATATAATGTACCATTTCCTTTTTCTTTTAAATCAGATAATTATTCCACTTCTATCATGCCAAGATGATGCTCAAAATAGCAAGTAATACTTTTTAGAGTTAATATCTGGGAATACTGAATAGGAAGCTTTTATAAGTATGCATGTATATGTGTGTGTAAACTATATATGTACACACACACACACTTAAATCCTTAGCTTTCCTAATTTTGGTTATCAAAAATTAATCTACTAATGTGAATCAAGAAATGTATAGTTAATCCTGTTTCCCATCTATGGCACAGCATTCTTACACTGCATATTTTATCTATTTGTAGTCTTTTGACTCAGAGCAGGTTGACAGTATCTGGATGAGAATGTGTTTCAGGAGATTCCCTGATATGAGACACACAACGAGCGTATATAACAAATGTGAGTTTTATACTGCACAGTCTTCTGCTATATATAACTTTAACATGGTTTCAATATACAAGTCATCCAATTTCTAAGGCAGTAGTGCCCAAACTATTCCTGTGTTGCCTCCCTTGCCAGTAATGGAATCTGTCTGTGTTCCATTACTGCCCAGTTGGTTCAGCAAAGGAGCTTGGACTGAAAGCAGAGCTGGGCTGGAGGCGGAGCAGGGGGCAAAGTGGAACTGTGGCCAGAGATGGTCTGAGGTTAGCATGGAGCTGCACCTGGGGCCAGAGCTGGTCTTGAGGCAGAGCTGGGCTGGGGGCAGAGCACGGGGTGGAATGGAGCTTCTGCTGTGCTGAGGGTAGTGTGGAGCTGCAGCTGGGGCCAGAGCTAGTCTCAAGGCAGAGCTGGGCTGGGGGGAGAGCAGGGCGTGGGGTGGGGTGGGATGGAGTGGTGGCTGGGGCTGGAGCTAGGCTGAGGGCAGAGCAAGGGGCAGAGGGAAGCTGGGCTGGGTTTGGAGCTGATCTAGGGAAAGAGTGGGGCTGGGTAGTGCTGCCTCCCCATCCCTGTGGAGGCTGACCCAGGCCCAACCGTGTGTCCCCCCTAACGTTCTTTTACGTTGCCCTACCACTTCTAAGGCTTATCCATTTGTTCTTTCAAAAGACTTACAACATGGTCTTAACTATCAGAGGGGTAGCCATGTTTGTCTGGATCTGTAAAAGCAGCAAAGAGTCCTGTGGCACTGTCACAAACAGATGGTTAAGGAATGTCTCTTTTACCTGTAAAGGGTTAAGAAGCTCAGTAAACCTGGCTGACACATGACCAGAGGACCAATAGGGGGACAAGATACTTTCAAATCTTGGTGGAGGGAAGTCTGTGCTTTTTGTTTTGTTCGTTGTTCGCTCTTGGGACTAAGAGGGACCAGACGTACATCCAGGCTCTCCAAATCTTTCTGAATCAGTCTTTCATGTGTCAAAATTGTAAGTAATAGCCAGGCAAGGCGGATTAGTCTTATGTTTGTTTTCTCAACTTGTGAATGTTTCTTTTTGCTGGAAGGATTTTTACCTGTGTTTGCTGTAACTTTGAATCTAAGGCTTGGGGAGGTCCCTCTGGTCTATATGAATCTGAGTACCCTGTAAAGCATTTTCCATCCTGATTTTACAGAAATAGCTTTTAATTAGAAAAAGTAAAAATTTTCTTTAAGAATCTGATTGATTTTCCTTGTTTTAACATCCAAGGGGATTGGTCTGAACTCACCAGGGATTGGTGGGGGGATGGTAAATTCCTCCTTGTTTTAAGATCCAAGGAGTTTGGATCTGTGTGAAGCCTCTCAAGGCAATCCAGGGAGGGGAAAGTCTGGAGGGGGGAAAAAGGGGGGATGATTAATTTCTCCTTGTTTTAAGATCTGAGGGGTTAGGATCTGTGTTCCCCAGGGAAGGTTTTGGGGAAACAGAGTGTGCCAGACACTAAATTTTGGCTGGTGGCAGTGTACCAGATCTAAGCTAGTAATTAAGCTTAGAAGTGTTCATGCAGGTCCGCACTTTTGGTACTCTAAAGTTCAAACTGGGGAAAGAAACCTTGACAGGCACCTTATAGACTAACAGAAGTATTGGAGCATGAGCTTTCATGGGTGAATACCCACTTCATCAGATGCATGTAGTGGAAATATCCAGAGGCAGGTATATATATGCAAGCAAGAAGCAGGCTAGAGATAGAGGTTAGTTCAATCAGGGAGGATGAGGCCCTCTTTTTGCAATTGAGGTGTGAAAACCAAGGGAGCAGAAACTGCTTTTGTAGTTGGCAAGCCATTCACTGTCTGTTTAATCCTGAGCTGATGGTGTCAAATTTGCAGATGAACTGGAGCTCAGCAGTTTCTCTTTGAAGTCTGGTCTTGAAGTTTTTTTTGCTGCAGGATGGCCACCTTAAGGTCTGCTATTGTGTGTCCAGGGAGGCTGAAGTGTTCTCCTACAGGTTTTTGTATATTGCCATTCCTAATATCTGATTTGTGTCCATTTATCCTTTTCTGTAGGGACTGTCAGGTTTGGCCAATGTACATAGCAGAGGGGCATTGCTGGCATATATTACATTGGTGGACGTGCAGGTGAATGAACTGGTGATGGTGTGGCTGATCTGGTTAGGTCCTGTGATGGTGTTGCTGGTGTACATATGTGGGCAGAGTTAGCATCGAGGTTTGTTGCATGGATTGGTTCCTGAGCTAGAGTTACTATGGTTTGGTGTGCAGTTACTGGTGTGAATATGCTTCAAGTTGGCAGGTTGTCTGTGGGCGAGGACTGGCCTGCAACCCAAGGCCTGTGAAAGTGAGGGATCATTGTCCAGGATGAGTTGTAGATCCCTGATGATGTATTGGAGGGGTTTTAGCTGGGGACTGTATGTGATGGCCAGTGGAGTTCTTTTGGTTTCTTTCTTGGGTTTGTCTTGTAGTAGGAGGCTTCTGGATACAGGTCTGGCTCTGTTGATCTGTTTCCTTATTTCCTCCTCTTGGTTGTTTCTGAGGTGTTCAGGGAAACAGGACTTTGTGTACTTTCTTGGTAAATAAGCAACATTGCATCAAAAAAGTACCTGACTGATCAATTTCTCCTCCTAGCAGAAGCAACCTAGCAAGGCTCGCTAAAATTGGCAAATTGCTTAGGCCAAGGGGCAACACACACATTTCTTCTGTAAGGATCCTAAAGAGTTTTACTAACTGAACAACCTGATAAATATATTAAAGGTCAAATCCTGACATCAGACAATGGTACACAACTACCACAGAAATCAATTCATGTTGCACATGTGTAGCCAAAGTCAGAATTTGCCCTGTGATGGGATAACTTCACTACCCAGAACAGCTATGAATCAGCACACCAACAACACTGTGAAACCATTCCAGGAGACAAATGCATTGCTTTATCCAACCAAAACTACTCCAGTGGGTATTTTTGGAAATTACTTACATTGTAATTGGTCACAACATGAACAGCATTTAATCCATTTATAGAACTTATTTTTAAGTACTGTTCCTAACCCCAGAATGACAAAGGAAGAGAATGGATATTGTGAGAGAAAATAATTCCTTTGTGAAGAGCACAGAGCAAATTACAGATCTATGCAGGGAGTATTAATCTGAAGGCCTGACCTGGTGCACTCAGAAACCAGGAAAGGGACAGAGTTGCAAAGAGCCCTGTAACTGAGACAGTTGTGTCCATAATGAATTTATAAATAAATTTTACTAGTTTGGTATATGGACAGGGCCGGCTGCAGGCCACAGCGTGCCAAGCACGTGCTTGGGGCGGCACGCCGCAGGAGGCGCTCTGCCGGTTTCTGGGAGGGTGGCAGGCGGCTCCGGTGGATCTGCTGCAGGCATGCCTGTGAATGGTCAGCTGGTCCCGTGGCTCCGGTGGACCACCCGCAGACACACCTGCGGCAGCTCCTCCAGAGCCATGGGACCGGCGAGCGGCAGAGCGCCCCGCGCGGCGTGCTGCCGTGCTTGGGGCGGCGAAATTGTTAGAGCCGGCCCTGTATATGGAATGATTATCTGTATGGTGTGAGCGATAACAGGCCTCAAACCGAGGCCCATGAATCCCCCAGGCAGTGTTCAAGCCATAGCCACCACCCAGACGTGGGTGCTGATATGGAAAAAAAGTAGTGGGTATTCTGCACCCAGGAGTCAGAGTTTGAATGTGATGAATTCTGTGCTGCTAACAACTTCTGCTCTTGGGGCAGAAAATTTATATATAAACATAGGGAGGGTAATTAAGATAACAAAAGGCTTTTCATTAAATTAAGTATCTTTAGATGACCCTGAAAGCATTACCAGGTACTCCAGTTAAAAGATAGGAAAAAAAAGGTAGGAATAAATGGTCCATTTTCAGAATGGAGAGAAGTAAATAGTGGTATCCACCTCAGAATGGAAAAGTAAATAGTGGTATCCCCCAAGGTGCTTGTACTGGTCTGGAACGAGTGTTCAACATATTCATAAGTGATCAACAAAAAGGAGTAAACAGTGAGGTGGCAAAGTCTGCAGATGATACAAAAAGAACGAGGAGTACTTGTGGCACCTTAGAGACTAACAAATTTATTTGGGAATAAGCTTTCTTTGGCTAAAACCCACTTCATCAGATGCACAGAGTGGAAAATACAATAGGAAGATCTATATTTACAGAGAACATGAAAAGATGGGGGTTCTCTTACCAATTCTCATGAAACAAAATCAATTAAAGTGCGATATTATCAGCAGGAGGGAAGATCACTTTTGTAGTGAAAGTAACTAGGATACCTTATGGAACCTTAAAGACTAACATATTTATTTGGGCGTACGCTTTCATGTGCTAGAACACACTTCATCAGATGCATGGAGTGGAAAATACAGGAGCAGGTATAAATACATGAAAAGACGTGAGTCGCCTTATGAAGTGTGAGGTCAGTCTAACAAAACAATTCAATTGACAGCAGGATACCAATGGAGGAAAAATAACTTTTGAAGTGTTAATGAGAGTGGTCCATTTCAGACAGTTGACAAGGGGAAATTAGTATTGGGGAAATTAGGTTTAGGTTTTGTAATGAGCCAACCACTTCCAGTCTTTATTCAGGCCTAATCTAATGGTGTCCAGTTTGCAAATTAATTCCAGTTCTGCAGTTTCATGTTGGAGTCTGTTCTTGAAGTTTTTTTGTTGAAGAATTGCCACTTTTAGGTCTGTTGTTGAGTGACCACGGAGATTGATGTGTTGTCCTACTGGTTCTTGAATGTTATGATTCCCGATGTCAGATTTGTGTCCATTTATTCTTTTGCATAGAGATTGTACAGTTTGGCCAATGCACATGGAAGAGGGGCATTGCTGGGACATGATGACATATATCACATTGGTAGATGTGCAGGTGAATGAGCCCCTAATGGTGTGGCTGATGTGGTTAGGTCCTATGATGGTGTCCCTTGAATAGATATGTGGACAGAGTTAGCATCAGAGTTCGTTGCAGGGTTTGGTTCCTGGGTTGGTGTTTTTGTATTGTGATTGCTGGTGAGTATTTGCTTCAGGTTGGGGGGCTGTCTGTATGTGAGGATATGATCAGACTGAGCCTGAATAAAGACTAGGAGTGGTTGAGTCATTACAAAACCTAAATCTAATTTCCCCAATACTAATTTCACCCTTCTGTTACTCACACCTTCCTGTCAACTATCTGAAGTGGGCCACTCATTGCCACTTCAAAAGTTATTTTTCCTCCACTGGTATCCTGCTGTCAATTGAATTGTTTTGTTAGACTGACTTTACACTTGGTAAGGCAATTCACGTCTTTTCATGTATTTATATCTGTTCCTGTATTTTCCATTCCATGTATCCGATGAAGTAGGTTTTAGCCCACAAAAGCTTATGCCCAAATACATTTCTTAGTCTCTGAGGTACCACGTGAACTACTCATTCTTTTTGCTGATACAGACTAACACGGCTACCACTCTGAGAGATGATACAAAATTACTCAAGATAATTAAGTCCAAAACAGATTGCAAAGCATTACAAAGGTACCCCATAAAACTGGGTGACTTGGCAATAAAATGGCAGATGAAATTCAATGTTAAATGCAAAGTAGTGCACACAGCAAAATATACTCCCAACTCTACATACAAAATGATGGTGCTTAAATTCGCTGTTACCCATTAAGAAAAATACCTTGGAGTCATTTGCAGTATTGTGGAGGCACCTATATTTCCAGACCACTGCAGCGTTATAAGAATCCTACTCACTGTGCCTATATCATTCTGAACTCATTCTCCAGCTTCAGAAGACTTAAAAATGATCTCTAGTCATCAGTGGGACAGACAACTGAATAACGTAGCTGTCCTTAACGTGCATCACAACAATACCACGGAACCTAGATGTAAATAATCCAGAAAGCTACAGTGAGACATAATGTCTTTAAAATGAGACATTAGTGAAGACAGCTTGTAAGTTATTGCAATTATTTTAATATACTGCAATTCATGATAATGTAATTATGTAGTTCATAACAATTGAATCATTATTAAAATAGTAAACATACCAATGATAGACAGATTCAATAACTAGAATATGAAAGAAGTGTATAAATATGCTGAAAATAGGCTCCCAACCAAACTGGCAGAGCGCCCCCCCCCAACCACACACACCTGTTCAAAAGCACCTACTGGCAAAAGCAAAAGTCAGTACTTATGAACCCAATAGTTTACTTGAATGATTTAGAAAGCAAGCAAATGAAGTGCTAGCTTGCAAAGGACCCCACCTAATAAGTACCTGATTGGGGGGAACATCCAGTACCACTGTTTGGCTGGGAAGCTCTATTTAAACCAGAAAGAGGCATGGGAACTTGTCTGAACAATTGGAGGAAGCCTTGGCTGGCTACCACTGTGGACTCTGTCTAGTTACTTACCTGCCTCTCCAGATATTCCTGGTTCTTGTCCTCCTCATCCATACTCCTGCCTTTTCCTGGTACCCACTTTCCTGCTTCACCCCAGGTCCCTGCTCCTGACTGGCTTTGATCCCTGGCTTGGCACCTAATGCTGGCTCTGGCTCTGACCTTTGTCTTGGTGCTAATCATTAGGCCTGATCACCCATGCCCTTGTCTCTACATATGGCTCCAAAGTTGTGCATGGTATTTCAGAGCTATATCAGAGTGACTGTTCCTTCCAAAAAGAGGCTAGGCTCTCATCCAGCAAACAGCAAATATTGTTATTCAATATCTCTTATATAGTAGATCTCCAAGCACATTATGAAGGAAGTAAGCATTATTTCCTCATTTTTCAGATGGAGAAATTGGAAGCACATGCTTAACTTTACACCATATGACTAATCCCACTGAAGTAAAAGATAAGCATGTGCTTAACTGCTTTTCTAGTTCAGATCCTTGAATTGGAAGTGAAATACAAAGTACAACAGAACTGATAATTGTCCACAGCAAGAGAAAGGAAGAGGAATGCTGCCTTTTAATAGGAATGTAATTGGAAGACCATCCCAACTGGTCTAATGGAAGAAGTCAAGAAGGTGAGAGTGGAGAAGAGAAGTCAGATAGATGGCTTATGAGGAGTGAAGGAAGTCAGAGATGGGAGTAGGGATAGAGTTATGCAAAGCTTTGAAAATAAGGAGTAACCTGAATTTGATGTGGAAGATGAAGGAAAGTAATTAAAGGATTCACTGAGTGGGAAGTTAGTTTGGGGTGGGGATGAAGGTGCAAACAGAGTAGTGGAGAAGATAATTTTACCAGTAGTTTTGTACATGGACTACAGGAAAGAAACAGGGAGAATAATGGAGAGTGTCTGCATTAAAGAACCATGCAACAATCAAGGCAAGACATGATTAGTGCATACTAGTTTTTGCAGTAGGGACAAAGAAGAAATAAATTTCTCAAGTGTTTGAGGCAGAATCAACATGATTATGCAACAAATTGGAAGTGGAGCATGTGTGTGGGATGGAGAGAAATAATGAGATTGGGTAGGACTTGCAAGAATAAGTGCAAAATATACGAATAAAGAAAAATGAAAGAGAACGTCAACAAGAAACCATGATTTGGATCAGTGAGTAACAGCGATTCATCAATGAACAGCACATCTGAATTTACTGAAAAATTAAGCTGGTAGCTTTTGAAAAAAATCATACATGAACAGGTTAATTTCAAGTCTATCTGATGCAATTAGAGAGGATTTTTCACAAAATAATAATTGATTCTATGCAGTAGTGGCAGAGGGCACTGCATATTTAACTTAATGAAACAGATTGTAAGACAGGCTGGAAACATATGTCCAAATATTCCATTTCTTATATGGTAAAAGAAATTCAAGTGAACTTTACTTTCAATAGTTCAGATTATTGCTGGGAAAACTGTGGTGAGGGTGACCATTTTTCCTGCAGATAATCAGTGTTGCTGATACAAATACAGTTATTTAAAAACATTGAACTTCATGTGCCTTTTTAAAAAAAAAACAAATTTTCAACTGACAGATTTATTTGGGCATGTTTTTGTGGGCAAAAACCCCACTTCTTCAGATACATGAAGTGAAAATTACAGGCGGCCTAGCTCAGTGGTTTGAGCATTAGCCTGCTAAACCCAGGATTGTGAGTTCAATCTTTGAGGGGGCCACTTAGGGATCTGGGGCAAAATCAGTACGTGGTCCTGCTAGTGAAAGCAGGCGGCTGGACTCAATGACCTTTCTAGGTCTAGGAGAGAGCATCTAAATTTTTAAAAAAAATTAATGGAGATATCCTGTCTGAAGAAGCAGGTTTTTTACCCACGTAAGCTTATGCCCAAAGAAATCTGTCCATCTTTAAGGTATCACCAGATTCCTCATTGTTTTTGTGGATACAGACTAAGGATTTATCTACACTACGAAATTAGGTCAAATTTATAGAAGTCAATTTTTTAGAAATCAATTTTATACAGTCAATTGTGTGTCCCCATTGTAAATGGGCGGACTCACCCCTGCGGCGCCTCCTGCTGGTCATCCTCAGGAATTAGCTCTTTGACCCAGGAGCACCCTCTGCAGGCCGGTGATCCGCATTCTTCTGCTGGCCCCCGTGTCCCTCCCAGGACCCTGGTGCCCTTATCCCAGGGTTCTGCCTCCTGCAGTACCCCACAGTCTTACTGGGTTTCCCCACCCCCAGGGAACCCCCACTCCCTATCCCCACATCGCCTCAGTCGTGGCTACTGCCAGTCTCTGTTTAGCCCCTGCACCCTGGGGCAGACTGCAGTGTATTAGCCAATCATCACAGGCAACAAGAGGTTTGGACTGGCTGCTTTTACCCATCCTCCGGCTGCCCCTCTGCAAGCCCAATACCTGGGAGGCCTAGAGCTAGGCCCTGCAGCCTGGGGAGTTGCTAGCCTAGGGCTTCCCAGCTCCTAAGGCCTTTCCCCAGCTCTGCCTTCCCCTAGGTCCCCTGGGTGAGTTCCCCCAGCAGCCAGGCCTGTCTCCCTCTCCAATCAGAGAGAGACTCCTTTTGCTTCTGGCTCCCCTGGCCTTCTTATACCACCTTGTGGCTCAGTTTGGGGCGTGGCCCTCAGCTGCAGCCACTCCTGCCTTCAGCCCAGGCTTCTGGCTCCAGCTACAGCCCCTTCCCAGGGCTGCTTTTAACCCCTTCAGGGCAGGAGCAGGGATCCACCCTGCTACACCACTTAAGACCATTAAGACCATTAACTCGGTGGAGTGCGTCCACAGTACCGAGTCTAGCATTGACTTCTGGAGAGTTGCGCAGTGGGTAGCTATCCCACAGTTCCTGCAGTCTTCACCACCCATTGGAATTCTGGGTTGAGATCCCACTGCCTGATGGGTCAAAGACATTGTTGCGGGTGGTTCTAGGTACATGTCGCCAGGCCCCTCAACCCCCCTCTGTGAAAGCAATGGCAAACAATCAGTTCTTGTCTTTTTTTTTCCTGGGTTACCTGTGCAGAAACTGTACCACGGCAAGCATGGAGCCTGCTCAGTTCACCATCACCATACGCAGGGCCGGCTTTAGGCCAATTCCACCAATTCCCCCGAATTGGGCCCCGCGCCTCAGAAGGCCCCATGCCCAGGAAGAATCTCTTCCCTGCCTAGAGGCGCTTTTTAATTTTTATTCACTTGGCGGTGCTCTGGGTCTTCAGCGGCACTTTGGCGAGGGGTCCTTTGCTCGCTCTGGGTCTTCAGCACTTCGGCGGCGGGTCCCTCAGTGCCACCGAAGATCTGAAGTGAGTGAAGGACCCACCGCCAAAGTGCCACTGAAGACTCTGTTCAAATTGGGCCCCGCACTTCCTAAAGCCGGCCCTGACCATACGTATCCTGGGTGCTGGCAGACATGGTACTACAAAGCAGCAGCTCATTGCCTTTTGGCAGTAGACAGTGCATTATGATTGATAGCCATCGTCGTCATCTCCTGGGTGCTCTTTTAGTTGACCTCGGTGAGGTCAGTTACGGGCTCCTGGGCAGACATAGGTGCTCCTGGCAGACCTCGATGAGGTCTGTCGGGATGCCTGGAGATAAATGGGAGTGACTCCAGGTCATTTTCTTTTTAAGTATTGTCTCCTGGAGATTCAGTCCTGCCTGCAGTCATACTGTCCCATCTTCTGGCAAGCAGCCAGGAGACAACAATAGCTAGCAGTCATACTGCACTGTCTGCTGCCAGCCTCAGATGTATAAGAGAAATGGAGTGGATCAAAACAAGAAAGAGACCAGATTTGTTTTTTATTCATTTGTATTTATTTGCTCCCCCCTCCCTCACTCCCTCCTTCCCTCTGTGAAATCAACGGCTGACCAGCATTTTGGTGAGGTCAGTCAGGGGCACCTTGAAAAGTTTAATGGAGATTCAGTCCTGCTTGGACTAGTGGGGGGAGGGATAGCTCAGTGGTTTGAGCATGGGCCTGCTAAAATCAAGGTTTTGAATTCAATCCTTGAGGGTGACAGTTGTGTATGTTTCTCCTCAATGCAAACCCACTGCCTTTGTTGTTTTTAATTCCCTGTAAGCCAACCCTGTAATCCATGTTGCCAGTTGACCCTCCCTCAGCACTGCTGCAGGTCCCTGTCATAGCCTCTGTCCTTCATGCCCTTGGAGATTTTTTCAAATGTTTGGGCATTTCATCTTTTGGAATAGAGTTCTGATAGCATGGATTCATCTTTCTATAAAGCGATCAGATCCCGTACCTCCCATTCGGTCCATGCTGAAGCTCTTTTGTGATTCAGAGACTCTATCATGGTCACCTCTGCTGATGAGATCTGCACTCACCTACAGATTGCCACGCTGGCCAAACAGGAAATGAGATTCAAAAAGTTCGCAGGCCTTTTCCTATCTACCTGGCCAGTGCCTCTGAGCTGAAAGTGCAATCCAGAGCGGTCACAGTGGAGCACTCTGGGATAGCTTCCAGAGGCCAATACCTTCAAATTGTGACCACACTAGTTCACACTACTCCAAATTCGACCTGGCAAGGTCGATTTCAGCACTAATCCCCTCATCGGGGGAGGAGTACAGAAATCGATTTTAAGAGCCCTTTAAGTTGAAAAAAAGGCTTCGTTGTGTGGATGGGTGCAGGGTTAAATTGATGTAACACTGCTAAATTTGACCTAAACTCGTAGTGTAGACCAGGGCTAACACAGCTACCCCTCTGATACGTGAGTTTTTCTGCTGGAACCACTTTCATACATTCCCTTAATGAACCATTGGGAAGCTATTTGACTTTTCTGAACAACAACAAAAAAGTGATATATGGTTTGGGGAATAAGAAAAAAGTCCCCTTCTGTATAACAGTGGCTGCATATGATCTAAGAGAAAACATCCCCTTTACAAGATTCATCATGGGATTTGTAATGACCACAAGACATAAGGATCTATGTTTGAGGTTTCATTCCACAGATGATATCTTTACCGTGCACCTAAAATCATGATGGGTCATTAAATACTGATTTTTAAAAAAGCCAAAGGATAAAATATTTCTTACCCAGTTATGTTTGTTAGCTTTTACTATTTACAACAATAAACATTGAAAGAAAATTCCAAACTGGTGAACTATATTTCTTTATATTAAACGGCTAAACCACTACGATTGAAATTACATGAAAAATATTCACTCTTAGTTAATGCTACATTTTAGTCACAGGTATTTTTAGTAAAAGTCACAGACAGGTCATGGGCAGTAAACAAAAATTCACGGCCAGTGACCTGTCCATGACTTTTATTATATACCCCTGACTAAAACTTTGGTGGGCGGTCTACCTGGGGGTGCTGTGGGTGCTGGGGGAGGGCAGCCTGGGTGCTTGGGGTGGTGGGGAGTGGTGCACCACCCAGGACCCCCATTGGTGCTGTGGGATGTGTGGGTGGTGGCACATGGCCTGGGACTCCTGCTGGTGTGGGGGGGTTGACCATTGAATGAGATGCACCGACTTCTGAAGAGGTCACGGAAAGTCATGGAATCCATGACCTCTGTGACAAACTCACAGCCTTACTCTTAGTATATGCCATGCCAAGATTCAAACTGGAGCAGAGTTTTACAGCTTAGCTATAAATCATTATAAATAAGGATTTAAAATGGAAATCCTGACCTATCCTTAAGTTTAGCAGTGCTAGTTGGAGTTGCTATAGTATAGCTTTAAATTAAAATGATGTTATAGCTAGAGCTGTGTCAGCTGGACCCACACTAATGCTCCATATTTGGGGCATTATTCAGAAATGCAGTGGTTGCAAATTGACTGTCTTTATTGGGTATTGAACAACGAAAACTAGGAACACCACTGTTTCCTTCCAACTCCAGTTGCAATTTATATAGCCATTATTTAGCAATTAGTGTCACTTAATATAAGGTGCTGCTGCAATGATACAGAAAAATAACCCTTTTTCATGAGCATTTCTTATTGCTGGGTTTAAAAGTCACCATTGTGAAGAATGCTAGCTATTAAACAAAGTATGTCAATAAGTGGATTGCAAAATCTGACCTCTAAAAACTTTTGAAAAGGAAACATACAATTAGGAGCTATAGATATGGTTGGAATTACTGTTTCACGTAGGGACTTTGAAACATAATGATCATTTTGAATCAAAATGCTAATATAGTGTAAATTCTTTAAACACACAGGACATTTTTCATCCACTGTATGGAGATATCAAGCAGGTGCATTTTTTTTTTAAATTGCTCAGATCCAATTTTAAAAAGCCCCAAGTTTTGTTTGGGGCACTGTCACCATTAAAGGACTAGCTGCACTTATGTCCCTTTGGGGGTGTCTGAGTGTACACTGTCAGCTGTCAGGCCTCATGTTTTTACTGTTCCCGGGATAGAATTCATCAATTCTTCCACTCTTAGACCAGGCCCTGGGCTATAGTACACTGCATATCAACCATGCTTAGAGGCAGCTTTGACTGAACTCTGCAATTTTTAAATAAAGCTGCACGTCCAGCTTACCTAAAGGCTTACCATGCCCAGACAGTAATTTTGATAGGCCTAACCTCTTTGGACATCGGTGGTTGTCTGTATCTCAGTTCCCCTGAGCAATTCCCTTTCTCTTGAGAGTGTTCCTTTTAAAATGTGCCTGAGTTCTTTGATTCCTGAATTCCCCAGCTTTGGCCCTTCTGGACAAAACTGGTTTTATATGTTGACTGAGGAGGTAAAATCTTGAAAGCCAACAGTTTGGGCATTGCTCCTTAGGAGCCCTCAAGTGTGTGCTGAGGGATGGCTTATCTTGAGTCATTTTTTCTCTTCCTGCTTGTTTTCCTTACAGCAAACATATTCATACAATATATATCCCAATAACCAGGTCAACATACAATATTTATAAATTATTACAGAAGAGCGTCACATCCATCATAGGCACTTTTATTATTTATATTTTTACCTAATTGTATTATGTATTGTGTACTTGAATAAAAGTGATGTTTTCAATTAGATTTTCATTTTCTCTTAATGTTTGAATATGAATTTAATTTGAATGCTGTTTGTAATACAGAATTCATCTTTGTCAGAAGAAGGAAAACATACATAAGGAGAAATTATTCTGAAAATCCATGTGTGATTAAACAGCTAGGCCTCCTAAAATACCTGTTTAGACAAAACTCAGCTGTTTATGATTTAGTTTCCTTACTCATTGTATATATATTTCTTCTCTTCCTCCTCCCGTCAAGTATAATTTTGAGTTTCCTTTGAGACGTCTGAAAGGAAAAGATATTATTCCACTTGCTTTTATTAGTAGATGAGAGCTAGGCAGGATTGCCTTTTCAATGATTTTCTAGAGGCTTGCTAGATGTGCATCTATGAGGATTCTTCAAAGCATACAGTAACAGCTTAAGCGTCAAACCTATTTTTATGGTTTCCATGCTCTTTAAATTTCACCATTTAAGCTTCAAACATTGAAAGCAGTGATGTGAAGTAAAGGAGACAGCCTGTGTATGGGGAGAAAAATAAAACATATTGGCAGATCGACAAGTTAAATGCTGAGAAAATTTGTGACAAGCCATTATATCTGTAGTCTGGGGGTTAACCCTTAATGGCAGAGAGTGCAATAAAATAGAATACATTCTATAGGCTGTGCAACTTTGGTTGATGGATGAATTTGAATAGAATAATGAGAAATGAAAGCGCATCATCAAATGTCTGTCTTTTAAGACATCATAAATATTATTTGATATCCATTTTTATTTAAAACATATATTTGTACTTCTAGCTATCAGTTCTATCTATCCCAAATTATTCATTTCTTCTAAAACAACGTCTTTGGGCATGTTCATGGTCTCTATGCTCAAAGTCATCATTTTTTAAATTCTATTTAAATTCTTGTACCACAGCAAGCACCCTGTTTTCTGACTGGTCATTTGGCATAACTGGTTAAACAACAAAAAATAGGATTTTAACAAATATATTTCCAGAGATCAAAAAAAATCATTATTACCACAATTTGAGCTTAGAATAATGGTCAAACCTTGCACTCTACACTCTGTTTAAGTATTTACTATTCACCTGATTATTCATATGAGCAAGGTAAGCAAGATTTGGTCCTACATCTGAAGTGCTTATTACAGGCTTGATCCTATTAGGTTCTTGGAGTCCAACACTCACTGAGGTATAGGGGAATTGAACTGATTGCAAGCCTATCAAAGTCAGTGGGAAAAACTCACATTGACTTAGATCAGGTCCTAAATGGGGTTATTTAAAAAAATATCTATTTTTATGTCACAGCCATCCATACTCAGGCAAAATTGCTAGAGCTTGACTGTATTGCTGTGAAACATGCTACTGCAGAGGAATTTGGTTGTTTGAGGGGAAAAATAATCTGGACTGATACACTTAGACCTGCCAACTTTTTCTTTTGCTGAATGTTAAGCTTCACGATAAAATTTTACCTTTGGCGAAAAATGAGTTTTAAAATGAATTGAATATTAAAAACACTGTAGTTTCCTCAGAACTCCCACTGTGCAACAAACAGCAATGAAAAGGATTGGAAAAGGGCAGTTCTTCATATGATCTTCTCTGGATACATTGGGTCCCTTTGATATAGCTTGGTCCTTGTTTGCATGTATAAAGGGCGAAGTACCTATCTGATCTACTAGAAGATTGAGATGTTATTAACCAGTGTTCATTATTTTTTATTTTTTTATTTTTTTACATGTGGAGTGCTAGTTGAAAGTTTCATGACATGATTCCTAACCCCTCAAAAATACAAAAATAAAAAATCCAAGCTGAATTTTCACTAAAGATGAAACTAAGAATTGTTTCACTTGCCATTTCATCTAGGGAGAAAACTGCAAGGAAGGTGGTTTGTAGGCCAGAACTCAAGGCTTGCTGATCATTTTGACAGGAAAAAATAACTACTAAAAATGACAGCATTTAGCAAAAGAAGAGTATGTAATGCTAACTTAATGGTGTGACAGCACATAAATATTGGTCTAAAAGCACAAATAGTTGAAGGGCAACCTCTGAGCCAGTCAAATCTGAGCCATAATATCGAGTCAGACCACTAATTAAGATATTATATAATGACAGGTTGCAACATGCAATGGTAGCAGTCGTCTTAGTAACAGTCAATGGCCTGGTCTACACTGCAAATTTAGGTCAACATGAGCCATGTTAAGTTGATGAAATAATGCATGTGTCTACACTACTGAGTCCCTTTCGCTGACTTAAGTGGCTTGTAAAGTCGACTTCTGTACTCCACCTCTGCAAGAGGCATAGTGCTTCATTCGATATCCACAGGTCGACACAGGGATAGTGTAGACACTGCATTGTGTAATTCAAATGAATTGGCCACCAGGAGGTGTCCCACAGTGTTCCACTGTGACTGCTCTGGAGACCACTATCAACTCCACTGCACATCAGCCAGGTACATGGGAAACAGCCGCTCCCTTATTAAAGGCCTGGGAACTTTTGAGTTTTCATTTCCTATTTGATCAGGGTGGAGAGCTTAGCAGCACAGTTGATCATGGAGACTCCAGGCTGCAAACACTCTCCAGAATGGAGTACACAGAATCTTATTTCTGTGTGGGGAGAAGAGTCTGTGCAGGCAGAGCTCCGATCCAGCAGAAGAAACGCTTACGTCTATGACAAAATTGCACAGGGCATGGGGGGAAAAGAGCTACACCAAGGATATACAGCACTTTCGCATGAAAATAAAGGAGCTTCGGCAAGTGTATCAGAAGACAAGGAGGTGAACAGTCATTCTGGTACTGTCCCATAGACATGCCACTTTTTATAACGAGCTTCATGTGATTCTTGGTGGTGACCCCCACCTCTACCCCAACATGCTCTGTGGATATCTCCCAGGAACCCCCGGGCAACCTCGAGCAACAACAAGGAGGACATTGTTGATGAGGAAGAGGACAAGGAGGAGAATGTGAGGCAGGCAAGCAGAGGATCCATTCCCCCAACAGCCAGGAACTGTTTTTAACCCAGAAGCCCATCCCTTCACTAGATCAGTTGGTAGAGGAGCATGATGCCCAGGAAGGCACCTTTGGTGAGAATACATGTCCAGTCAACTGTAGGGGTTACATACTATTACTTTTAATATTTAATCTGAACAAAAAAGTAGGCAGAGTGGGCTCAGCTACACAAAAGGTGCTCTCTGAAATAGATGGTTTATCTGCATAGGGATGGTCCAGGAATCCTTCATGGAGATCTCTAGGAAGCTTTCATGAAGGTACTCTGCAATCCTTTGCAGAAGGTTTCTGGGAAGGGCTGCCTTATTTTATTCACCGTGATAGGGCACTGTCCCATGCCACTCCAGTATTAACTCTGCTGGCATCATTGCAACACACAGCATTGCAGCATAAGGACCAGGTCTGTTCCCAGATGCTTGAGCATCTGCTCCTTTGACACCTCTGTTACTCTCAGGAGAGTGATATCTCATAGGGTCACGTAGGGGAAACAATACTAGCCCTTAAACCGCAAACAATTCAACAAGTAATCCCCCTCTCCCCCCAGTTTGGTGAAATATGGGTCATACAGCTATGCTTTCCCAAACATGTTGTGGTTGGAAGGGATCACCATGTATTGCAAGCAGCATTGGGAGAAAAGGGGGCAGGGGAGGCTTCCCGTTTGTCTCCCTTCCCTCCCGACCCAGTACTGCTTTTGTAAAAAACACACTATTTAGGGGGCTTTACACTGGTGCCTGTCCTCAAGCACCATCCAAGTTGCTTGGGGAAAGGGGGCACTTCTCAATTCCAACCTGTGATCCCAAGGATATCTTCACAAAAGCAGCAGCACAAGACCTCTCACTCCATGCCTAGTAGCCTTACCATGGCTGGAGCAGCAAACAGACTCTTGCAATAGCCAGTGGTGGTTGTTATGTTGTGGCTTGCAATGAAGTGTATTGAGGGGTGGGGTTTTTTTAGAAAAAATTAACCTTGCATCAGAAACAATGTATGCACTGTCAGTGTTACCCTTATGCATTGCATTCCTTGAAGCTGAAACATTGTCCGCCAGCGCATCCTCCACACTGGGACGGAGACTTTCCCAGAGTAAAAGGCAGAAAAAAAAACACTTAGGAGGACATGTTCAATGAATTAATGCATGCCTCTGAGGGTGACAAGATGGAGCTCAGAGCATGGAGGATTACAATGTACGAGGACATAGACAGGGAGGACAGGAGAGCATGCATGGAACAAGAGCATGCCATGCAGGAAGAGATGCTGTGGATTCGAAGGCGCAATCAGACATGTTGAGGCATCTGATTGAAGTTCAGGAAAGGCAGTTGCATGCTAGAGTCCCTCTGCATCCTATGCTGAACTGGATGCATCACCACCCAATTCTACATCGTCCACCCCCCAATGTCCTATGAGGCAAAGGGGTGGGGGTTGGAATTCGGTATCCCTTGCACTCAATACCAGGGCACTGATTCCCACACCACTGATTGTTATTGCAGTGCATCTGTAAGCAAGCTTTTCTTGTTTCTCCCCCCACAGTGTTATCAGCACTTTTGCCCCAGATTATCTTACTTTTCTTTGCTGTTTCTCTGTGTTTATGTGCATAATAAAACTTAATAGATTGAGGAGAAAAGGCTCTTTATTCATTCAACACAATGGTTGATGGGGGTGGAGTTTACAGGGGAAATAATGCAATGGCAGGGACAGTTTGGTAAGAAACAACACAGTTAAGTGTCACATTACTCTGGCTTATTGCTGAAACTGGTTTGCAAAGCCTCATGGAGATGCAGAGCCCCTTGATGTGCTCTTCTCATTGCTCTGGTGTCTGGCTGCTCAAAACTGGATGACAGGTGATCTGCCTCAACTCCCTACCCTGGTGGAAACTTTTCTTCCTTTGTTTCACATTCCTTATGGAGCACACAGCAGGCAGAAATAACAATGGGGATATTGTTTTCACTGAGGTCTAACCTAGTAAGCAAACAGCGCCAGCAATCTTTTAAACATACAAAGACACATTCCACCACCATTCTGCGCTTGTTCAGCCTATGGCTGAACTTGTCTTTACTGAGGTCCAGGTTGCCATGGGACCAGGGTACGAGCTGGGTCTCCCAGGATCATGAATGGTGGCGTTGTTGAAACACCAATGGTTATTTTGCAATCTAGAAAGAAAGTCCCTGCTTACAGCTTTCTGAACAGACCTGTATTCCTAAAGAAAGTCCCTGCTTGCACCGTTCCTGACCATCCCATGTTGCAACATCTTTCGTTTTATGTACTCTTTGGCCAAGTGGTCTGGTGCCAAGATAGGGATATGCGTTCTGTCTATTGCCCTACTGCAGTTAGGAAATCCCATTGTTGCAAAACCATTCACTATGTCCTGTGCGTTGCTCAGAATCACTTCTTAGTATAAGTCTGCTAATGGCCTTGCAAACCTGGATCACAACAGATCCCACAGTAGATTTACCCACTCCAAATTGATTCCCCACTGACCGGTAACAGTCTGCATTGCAAGTTTCCACAGAGGTATCACTACTCACTTCTCCAATGTCAGAGCAGCTCTCATTTTAGTATTGCTGTGCTTCAGGACTGGGGAAAGCTCTTCACGCAGTTCCTGTAAAGTGGTCTTATGTATTCAAAAGTCCTGCAGCCACTGCTCGTCTTCCCATGGCTGAATAATTATGCAGTCCTATCAGTCAGTGCTTGTTTCTCAGGCCAGAAACAGCACTCAACTGTGTCAAGGTGTTGCCAGAAAATGCTAATTGTCTTCCAGCAGGGCTGCTTTGTGGCATCACATTCTTCCATGTATCAGCTATGTAAATACTACAGGATAAGGTATGAGGTGTTTGTAATGCTCACAATAACATTGTGTAGCTAAGCGGGGTCCATGCTTCCCGTGCTATGGCATCCGTGTGGGTAATCCAGGCTTATGAAAAAGGGTTGGTCCATTGCTTGGTTTGTGGTTGATTTCATGGGGGGAGGTAGGTAGGTAGGTAAGTGCATCATGGGAGGCTAATACTCATGTTCCCATAACCACTCACAACAATGTTTTGGTCCCATAAAGCAGTGCAAGCCCAACCCAAAATTCCACTTGACTACGTGAACTGTGGGATAGCTACATGCAGTGCTCCGTGCATCAATGCAAGCCTTGCTAGTGAGGATGCACTCTGCTGACACATTGAGCGTAGTGTGGACACGCAAGATTGACTTGCTTAAATTGGATGCTCAATATCGACTTAATAAAGTCGACTTAACTTTGTACTGTAGACATGGCCAATGTAATTAAATTAACTAATCCAGTTTAGGGCCTGTCATGCCCACTTTCTTTTATTTTCGCATTTCTAGATTATGTAAATTCCAATTTACAATAAAACGTTTGTTGTTAGGGCCTGATCCAAAGACTATTAAACTCAATTGGAGTCTTTCCTATGACTTCACATAGGGTTTTGTAACAGGAAAATTATACAGAAACATCTTGAGGAGAGGTGAAAAATGCCCTTCAAATATCATACATTGACAATATGGATCTCTTTTATAATATTTTACACTGCTCTTAATGGTATGTGAAACTACGCAAACAGGCACTAAAAGCCATATTTTTAAACACTTGAAAATCCCACTAGGCACCTAAATGGCTTTAAAATATGACCCTGAGCTATAATTAGATACTGTCCACCTATAAATTTGCCTTTCAAAAATTCTATCTATTCCTCATTGTTCAGCTGGATGAACTGGAAAAACACAGAACAGTTTCTGTGAATGAAACCAATGCAATTCACCCAGGGATAAGGGATCGCTAGTAGTTTTGACACTGGATCAGTTAGCAGTGAGAGCTCTTCTAGTTTAAATAGAAATAGTATTCCCCTTCCTTGGATTCAGGCAAAGGTCCATTAATTCCTCTTACTCTCTGTCAAAATCTATGTATATAGAAATGCTTTTTGCACAATTAAATAGCATCTCTTCTAAATGTCTAAATATTTTCTAAGCCAACTGGAATGTAGCAAGACAAAAATGTATTTCCTCTGTTTTATTACTAGTGACACTTGCATCCAAGTAGGACGCCTGATTTCCTGTGCCATGGCAGCAATTTTATGTTACTGTAATTCCACAGGTACAAATATAGTTGAAGTGGCTTAAAACTGGTGTAAAAGAGTAGAAAATCAGGTCCAAGGTCTATATATTTGACTTCATATGCTTATTCCTCACCTGTGACATTCCAAATAACTGCTATAAAAATGGTGGCATCACAAACAAATGATTATAGCTTCTGGAGGGCAATAAAAAGCAGGAGTAGATAAACTTTTAAAGAAAGTACCTAGTACAGAGGAAAAGCCCTTGTCTTTCCTGAAAACGTATTTTATAGTAAACTGTACAGGTAAAATTGTTTCTAAATAGAATGGGCTTTCAAAGTGTGACCAGAGAGGACAGTCTCACAGTTGGTTCCCCAAACCTTAGGGCTTGCTATTGGGGCCCAGTGGTCCAATCCTGCAGACCCTTACTCACATAAGTAACTTTACTCATAGGAGTAGTCTCATTGGCTTCAATAGAACTACCTGGGTTAGTGAGGGATTTGCAGGATCAGGCCCAAGAGCAAAGTGAGCTTCACTTTGAAAACTGACTTTAAAAAAAAAGATGTTTGGGGATTTGATATTAATTGTCTGTGAGTGGTTTACAAATCAAATGGGCTCATGTTATAAATAAAACATGATTTTCTAACTGCAAGCCCTGAGAACTCAACCTAGGACATAAAAGTGAAGCTATGTTTTTTTCCTTTCATCAGTAATAAAGAATTTATAATCAAAATTAGACCTTCAGTTGCACATCTTCACATCCCATATTTTGCCGGTGACATCTATCCATGAGTCTCATTGGAACTGCGAAGACAGCAAAAAACGTGCACTACAGGTAACAATCCTGTGTTTCAAGGAAGGTGTTTTCAATGTTTTATCACAGCCTGGAATGTACTAAATTTGTATGGTGCAAAATTTAAGGTTGTTCCTTATATTCATAGTTCTTCATTAACCAACTAGACAACTATAGATTTTCACCCTTTTATTTCAAAGAGGCAAATTTTAGAATGAGTAAATGTGAATGTATTTAAGAGGATGACCCCATCTATAAGTACAATTTAAACACAAACTTAATTCCATCAATAGAAATTGATACATGTGTCCTTTAACATAATGTATTTGGGTATCTTATTTAGTTACAGTGTATGGTGCAGAATTAGAAATTAAATTTGTTGTCACCTGCTCTAACAAGAACAAAATTCTGTGTATCTCAAACATTAGGTCAGATTTGTATTCATCAGAGTTTCACAATACAACCCAACATACCTTTGATTAGTAAAGTAGCTGTAATTATCTTAAAACAAAAAGTAATATGAATTGGCAACAGCCTTTACAGTTAAACATACTCTGCTGTATTCTGAACCTCAGAGTCCTTCCTGGGCAAAGGACAGCAGGCATGTTAATGTATTGTCTTGTCTATTGCTCCCTCACAGCTCCATATCTAGAAAAATAATAATAATCTGCTTCAGGAGAAAATCTACATCATTCAGATCAGATAACCCCTCTGAAGGCTGTCAAGAAATAATACGTTTTCAAAGACTTGCACAGATTTTGACTAAATCCCAGAGATATAATACAGGGGTTATAGCCAGGCTTCCAGATCCTTGGGTGCCTTTACAAATAGTTTTCTTTGTTGACAATGTGGCTTTTTAACCTGATGGTCTACAAGCAAAAGCTGCTCTTATCCTTAAAGTATTACAACAGCAATGCAAAATGGAGCAATTGTGTTGTATTCCACCTTTGTAACTTCCAATAATCACCAGACATTGGAAAGACAATAGTTTCTTAAAACAATAACAGATTTTCATAGTGTGAGGAAAAGTACGGTGGGCTTACAACTTTGGCCAGGCTTTTAGGCCTAAACTTTGGATGAGCTTGTTTTTAAGCTGTGTTGAAATTTGGTTTAGCTTGTCTCTGTGTATAAGGAGAAGAGAGGAGGGGGACAAAGTGATGAAAGAATGAAGGAAAGTTGCTTCTGTGTGTCAAGAGGTAAAAGGAGTCACAGTGGAAAGTTCCCAAAACAGTATAATGGCTTTGTCTGTACAAAGGGCATGCGGGGGCAGGAAAATATGGTCAGGGCCCAAAATAAGGGGAACTGAAGCTGGGGAAGGGAACTAGGTGATAAGACAGAGGGTTCCAAGGCAAGCCAAGTTCTGACAGCTGTCTTTGTATAACCAGACCACAACAAAAAGTGTTAGAACAGTCAAACCGCGGACTTGATAATAACAGGAAAAACCATAGATGGAAAGGTAATGGGTTAGTTTGCTTGTTTTTGATATTATATCCCAAATAAGGCAATTAACATGTGTAACGAGTGTGCTACTTTTGCGGTTTTAACTTTTATAAGCTTGGTAAGATTTGTAAAAAGCAAAGCAGCCTGCCTGTTGCATGGGGTTATGTTGTCTCTCCCTGCATATATGCTTGTATGAAATAAAGGAGCCTCAGGCTGTCTGATCTAAAATGAACCGTGTGGTCAATTTTCCACAACAATAGTATCTCCCACAAGCAATTTCTTTCTGTGGAATTATCAAGTCCATTCAAAACATGATAGTTTAGATCATCTTCCTCATTGGTCACTCCAACTACATCACCAGTCCCCATCTTTTAAATCCCCCCATTGGTGTCTTCTCTTCCAGTGCATCAAATACAAACTTTATATCCCTTGCTTTCAAACCCATCCAAAGTGGAGCCTCATTCTTCCTTTCCAACTTATTATCTTATTGCAAGGTCAAGAACCCCCCTTCACTCCAGTGCAGTGATGCCAGCCTTGATCACCCAGTTCTATGCTTCTCCAAAAGTACTTTCTCCATGCCACTGCTTATGTACGGGAGCACCTCCAAGTCAAAATCTCTGAAACCATCACCAAGTGTTCCTCCAAGTCTCTCCTCAAAACTTGTATCTTCCATAATACATATATACATGGTAACGACTAGTAGGTGATGAATTGTGATCACTACTAATGTCTACAGCTCAGTGGGAAATTGATTTCCCATCCTGTGAAAATGTTTGAGATGTCAAAAAATGTTCCCACCCCAAATCAGGAAGAAAAGTCAAAATCTCAAATGTTGCAAACCAAAAATCTGGGGGAAAAATCAGTTTAGCTCAATTGCAACATTTTATTATCATAATTTTGAAATGTCTCTGTGACAGAGCGCACTTGCCCTGCACTGGTACTGTGAGGGTTAACTCTATTGTCTAGGCCGAGGAGGCCACGCCCCAGTAGCCTTGCTGGGCATGATCCAGCTGGAGACTGGATATAAAAGGGAGCAGCTCAGCTCAGTCAGGGCTAACCTCTGAAGAGAGAGAACGCATGCTGTTAGCTCCAGCCAAGGAATAGCAGAAGCCCCAGATGGCGGGAGCCAGGGACACTGAAACTCTGGAGAATGCCCAAGGTGTGGCAGAGCTGTTGGGAGATGCCCTTGCCAAGCTCAGTGCCAACGGAGATGCCAGGACTCTGGCATCAGGAAATGTTTAGGAAGTAGCTTGGAGAGACTAATTGTTGTGCTGAGCGAGGTCAGTGTGTTTCTAGCAGATTCCCTGCTGACCGGTGGTGGACATACTTGCCAGTAGGCCACACAGTCCCGTGGAAGGGGCAGTGATACTGACTCTGGTTACTAAGCTATGCAGCTCTGAGAAAGGGCTGCTCTACTGAATCTGACTGTTAGGTCATACAGTCCTTCTGATCTGGGAGATCATATTGACTCTGTCAGCTAGGAGTTACAGCCCTACCAAAGTGGACAGTTAGACTGATTCTGGCCATTGGGCCATGCAGCTCTGAGAGGGGGGCAGCCCGACTGACTCTTTCTACCAGGCCACAAAGCCTTACTGAGCCAGGCGGCCACACTGACCAATTGGTGGTACACCCTGGCCGAACCGAAAAGCCATTTTTATTCAGGCCATTGGACCTCAAGGCCCTGTGTGAAGGGTCCATCTCTCTGACTCTGGCCATTGGGCCATACAACCCTGAGAGACAGAGTGACCACACTGACTTTTACTATTAGTACCCACCACCCCATGACAAAGGGTAGGCATAAGGTCTGACTGTGGAAAGGTAATTACCCCACCCCATCCCAAAGAGGGAACAGGGCACATTTGCCCTGCAACACTCTCATTTCAATTTTGATATTTTTCTTTTAAAATCTTTTTAGTCTAAATTTACTACAATTGTGAACCAAAAAAAAAATCTTTCAGTTCTGAAATGTCAAAATAGGATATTTTGGCCATTTCAAAACTTTTTCCAATATATTTTTCAAGTCAGGAGATTGGTGAGAGTACATTTTGTCAAAGATTACCAACTAGCTCTCCTACTGACTTCCTAAGAATTGCACATATGCTAATATGTTTTTCCTATCTCCTCTGCCCTCAATCTGGCCTGCTTGCTAGTCTCATCCACCTGTAATGTCTTGCCTTTTTGAGTGTAAACTGTTTGAGTCAATGTGATGTGGTGTATTTGGCCTCTGTGGCTCCCTATTGTGGGCCCTGAGGTCCTACTACACCCTGTCCCAAGAAGCAGTGAGCTGAGAGCAAAATGGCAGTGAAGGTGGGTCCTCTATGCTTGCCTAGAGAGAAGTTTCTGGAGCAGCCATTTTGGAAACTATAGAGAACTGGTTCTTCAAGAGCCAGAGGAGCTGGCAACAGACAATCAGTACCTCGCTGGTCCAGATAAAAGAAGTTGCTTGGGCTTAGAAGTTCAGTTCCTGGCTGGGACCAGAGGAGTGAAGAAAGGTGCTCCTCTTCAGCCAAAGGAGCCTGACAATAAGACAGACAGGCTTATGGTGAGTTGAACTTACATAAAAGGGTGAAGACCTGAGGATGGTGTCTTTGAGATAGGGCTGGAGATTAAAAGGCCCTTTAGGAAGAGGCCCAAGGAAATAGTCATGACAGACTGAAGTAAGCAGTATGTGGCTGCTCTGTGTAGGGTCGCTGAATTGGAAACCGGAGTGGTGAGTGGACTTGGTTTCCCTTGTTGTACACAGGTAAAGTGACAGACCACCAAGAAGGGGACGGGGCTTTATTTGGAAGTCCAAACAAAAAGATAAATTAAAAGGGTCAACCACTGGGTTGAAGATACTAGCAAGAGCAAATAGACAGTTTATTTATTGGACTCTTAATACTCCAGAAGGGATTCAGTCAGACTTTGTGACTTGGCCAGAGGGCTAAGCTACTGAAAAAACAGTGAAGATCAGCCAGCTGCCTGCAAAGGGCCCCAGGGGTGAGAAAAGGAGTGTGGTATCACACCCAGACACTTGGAAGTGCTTTAGAAGTGGTGCCTTTACAGGCAGGGACTATTATTTATTAAGTTTGTGCAATGTGCCAGTGTGCTAGGCCAACCTGTTTGAGGCCTGTGGGTGGTACTGCCATCTAAATGATAATCAATAACTAATTATGTGCTCCAAAGGGACTGAGAAACAAAAATGAGACACTTCCAGTTCCAATGTCTAATTAAATTATTTATAGCTTAAAATGGAGACTGCAACTTTGAGACACAAAAGGAACATGGCACAACACTGCCATTTTGTAAGAGAATCCCAGGAGACCAAAGCAACTAGCATAGTTATTTAAATATGTCCAGATACACTCTAGAACACAAGTGAGAAAATTGTCTTTGTTTAAGGACCAGCACAACCACTGCCTGAAAAACAACTGAAAGGGAAGATACATATTACCAATTCAAATACCTTTTCTTATAGAAACAGATGATTCAGATTACCAGTTAGCCAGGGATTAGCCACATCCTGAGAGATCTTTAACGCGTAGCACTTAAACAGAAAAAAACAGAAGAAGGTATTTAGGCAGAACATTTATCTACACAATTAGTTTAAGAAAGATTTTCAGCTGAATGTGAAAGAGATCATTTTCACTGTTAAACGTGACATAGGTATTTGGAGATGATATCTGTTTTAGGATTAGGACCCAGCATGGAGAATATGTGAACAGCTCCTGCTATTACAGCTCCACATCCAGCACTACAAAGCAGTGTGATCTCTTTCAAAATATAAAGCTGCTGATGCCGAACTACTGAATGTTTTATAGCTTTATTAAGAGAGAAGAATTCAGAATATGACAGGATAATATTATTGCAGTTTAAATAATGCCTTACAAATCAGTCAGCACCAGCTGCAAGGAATGACTTGGGAGGATAATAGCTTGCACAATAAGAGGAAGTTAACATTCTTAAATCACTGTACTGAAAACCAGATTAGATGCTGTTATTATTACTAATGATCTTGCAGCAAAGTGGCCAATAGTGATTTAGATAAATGTGGAAACTGGTCCAAAAATGATAAAGAGACCTCTAGTGTTGTTGGTGTGGGATAATACCAATAGCACTTTGTTCTGATGTGCAACAGGCTCATGTCTGACCATCTCTAGAACTTCTTATGGACTTGTTAAAATTTACACACGATCTTTTTATGTAGGGTGAGATTTTAAAAAGTGTTCAGTTTTGGTCTCTGATCTATGAAGTTAATGATTTTAAGCGCTGTTATTTCAATGGGAGCAGAATTAGAAAAGCCTGCGCTGTGCTCATCTCCATATGTATAAGAGTCATGAAAATAGTACTAGCCATCTATAGGACAGTTTGAGCTGGAATTCTACTGCAGTAATCTTGACTGTCAATATATGGAGTAGCAGTGGCTTGAACCCTACAGGAAGATTTTAATGGTAGATTTTACAATAGAATGAAGACTCTTGAAGGCCTTCATTAGAGGGTCGAGACAATAGCTCACACTCAAATGCTTGGACATGATATGTTCTCCCCTCCCACCACTTGAGAAAAAAGGAACATTACTGTACACTGAATAGCAGTAGCAATCTCATAACACAGCAGTTTGTTTAAATTTTCTGCTGCACACATAGACAATTCTCTTTCAAGACCAGCTATTTGTGTATTCGTCTATGTTCTTCTCTTTTTACAAGTCCCTTATTGGACTTTGCAAGATGGTCCCCTCTCACATTTCCTTTGCAGGTTTCTTCCACAGGGCTCCTCCAATTTGCTCACCACTGCCAGTTGACCATGATTAACAGACAGCTCAGCATGCAACTGAGGAGGTTGAGAAAATATAATTGCAAAGATGGATATTCTTTCACTGTGAGATGGCTCAGTATAAAGGGTAACTCAAATGCACAACATAATAAAACCAATCAAACATCAGCAGTACTGAATTAAAACACTTGGGCAGTATAACATTGACTGAATGATTTGGTGCCTCTCAAAGCTTTTGTTCTCCCTGTTTTCAGAGAAACCTGAAGGAAATAACAAAACAGACAGTATCAAAGATGTGTCAGCAATGTAAAGTTCATTATTTTCAAAAGATAGAGGTCAATTCAAAACTTTCACTAAAAGAATGGACAGACTTTATATGCATTTTAGAAAGGCTTTGTATGCATTTTAGTATTATAACAACAACATATCTTTCAATCATCTCTTCTGTTGGCTAGTGGATTTTCCTGCTCATTGCAGACAAGGCCCATCAACACAGGTTGTTTGCAAACAAACAAACAAACAAATAAACAAAAAAAGTGGGGGGACACAGCAGGTAAATGAATAAATACAATATGAATTAAATGACAGAAATATAGAGCACAAAAGTTAAGTAAAATAAATACAAAATGAATTAAACATTCAGGGACATACTTTTATATTACAGCTGTCGATTAATCGTAGTTAACTCACACAACTCAAAAAAATAATCGTGATTAATCTCAGTTTTAATCACACTGTTAAACAATAGAATACCAACTGAAATTTATTATCTATTTTTGGAAGTTTTTCTACATTTTCAATTCAATTATGACATAGAGTACAAAGTGTACAGTGCTCACTTTACATTATTATTTTTATTACAAATATTTGTGCAGTAAAAATGACAAACAAAAGGAATAGTATTTTTCAATACAAGTGCCATAATGCAATCTCTTTATTATGAAAGTCCAACTTACAAATGTAGATTTTCTTTGTAACATAACTACACTCAGAAACAAAACAAAATGTAAAAATTTAGAGCCTGTAAGTCCACTCAGTCCTACTTTGTATTCAGCCAATTGCTAAGACAAACAAATGTGTTTACATTTATGGGAGATAATGCTGTCCGCTTGTTATTTACAATGTCACCTGAACATGAGAACAGGCGTTCTCATGGCACTTTTGTAGCTGGCACTGCAAGGTATTTATGTGCCAGATATGCTAAACATTCATATGCCCCAAAATATTTAAATAAATGGTATTCTATTATTGTTGAACAATGTGATTATTTGTGCAATTAATTTTTTTAATCACTTGACAGCCATATTTTATACCTTAAACTACAGTAGAGGTGGAGCAGCACTGAACAGCCTTTCCCTTCTAGCTGGAATAGAGGCAACTTAAACCATGTCCCAAGCATTTTCTTAATCAGCATGCATTGGTTGCCATCTCCAGAGGCAGAAGAGGCCTATTAATATTTTGAAAAATTCCCTTGAAATCTATGGAATTTGTTTAAAATCACATCAGAAATACATACAGAAATATTCTGGCCCCATGCCAGAATAAGTGGGGACCCCTCCACACCCCTTCTGCATGTTTGCTCCACCCCGAGGAGCGGGGTTGAGGTGCAGGGGCTTCCCCCACCCACCCAGCATTCCTGCTGGGGAGCGGGGTTAGGGCATGGGGACTTGTCCCGCTCCGTTCCCTGTGATCCTGCTGGGAAGTTGAGGATAGACATTGCCTCAGTTTCTATTCAGGGCTGGTTTACACTTAAAAGTTTTGCTGACATAGCTATGTTGGTCAGGAGTGTATGTGTGTGTGTGTAATCACATCCCCCAGCCAACATACTTATGTAGGCAAAACTCCTGGCAAAAAATGCTCTATACTGGCAAAAGAATTCTTTTGTCCGTATTAGATGCGTCTTCACTAAGAGGATTTGCTGGAGTAGCTCTACTCGTAAATCTTTTCTAGCGTAGACAAGCCCTCTGTGCTTGTGTAGTTAGAATTCCCATTAACTTGTATAGTAATTTTGCCTGAGATACTGATAGATAAGAACTAAAGGATAGATCGTGCAACTATAACTTCTGGTGCTGACCACTTGCTTCCTAGGAGTAGTCATTGTTGTGTCTCCTGGGAGTAAACACTCGTAAATGTGACTAAAGGGTTGAACAGTCTAGCTCTGAGTCTCATCTGCGGTAAATTGTTATTGCTTAGCAAACATTTAATAGAGAAACAACAGTATTTTCTTAATGAGTATGAGGATAGTCGTGACTATTTTAGCCAATTGGAGTTAAAGTTTGTCAATTTTAATGTACATTGGCTTTGATTCAGCAGAATTGTAGTAAATGGAAAATATGACTTTCTCTAAATATAGATTTTATATATATATATATATATATGTTTCATCTAAATGCTGGTTTGATGTCTGATCCAAAAACACAAAATTAGAGCTTTGTAAAATCCCAATATATTATGCACAGAGAATGTTGAGCACACTTGGCATTGTTCATAAGGAGAAAAATGGATGTCTATGGAAAAGCTGTCAGAAGAGGTACAGAAGGCAACTTTCTGGCTTTGAATTCAGGCCAGAAATAAGATTTGACTTGAGCATAGTGGCTTGTCCCATTTCAGAAAGTGTAAATTGGTCTGAGGCTGATCACAAAGAACCTGAGGAGGTTCTGAGAACTCTCAAATCCAATTGCAATCAGCTTGCCCAGAGACTGCAGCAAGGCAAATGCAAAGATGCATTTATGTAGAACGTAGTTGGGAAGGATATTCGTAAGAAAGTGCAGCAGACCTAAACACACATGTACTTTAGCAAAATCTTTCTTATGTTCAAATAAATATCAACAAGGCCTACCCAAGAACCTCTCATTTCTGTTCAGTTTTTTTCTGAACTACCAGTACTATGTTTTGGTTTGCACAAAAACTGGGTGTTAATTTCCTTCTCCAAAGAATATATTTCCTTTTGATCTTTATTCAGCGATGTTGTTTGGGGCAATTTTACAGGTAATTTACCTTCTTTGCCATTTCATCCCTGCCTGGCTTTAGTCTTATCATCTGAAGTAGCTGTGCAACAGAAATGGTCACCGGAAGACACTTGGATTGAAGGGTGGTCAGCAATGCTCATTCTATTGCAAAGTGTACTCCCTTCTCCACCTATCAAAGATGATGGTGTGTTAGGTTGCCATTCATAAGCTCTTTGCCAGTTGGGTTTATTGACAGTAGCATTTTTTCTCTTTGTTAGAAGAATTCATCCCCTTTTGTAGAGCATTCATTTTACTTAACTTATGTGCTCTATATTTCTGCCATTCCTAACAAAACGATTTCCACCTTTGTAGTAGTATTCCCTACCTCTGTGAGTATCTAATTATGAGAATATGAACTCAGGAAATCTTCAGATATGGTAGGTAAGAAAATAGTAAAGCCCTTATTTTACAGATGGCTGTCAATGGAGTTCAATGACATTACACCAGGGATTAATTGTCTCAGAAGCTAAGTGATTTATCCAAAGCTTTCTAATAAGTCACTGTTAGATCAATGTCTAACTACAAAACTTTCTGGTTCCAGTTCTGTACCCTAACAATTAGGCAAATTCTATCTCTTGGGAAGTGTTAGTTTAAATGTATGTTTCCTGGAAAAAACTGTCTTCCACATTTTACAGGGACATAAGAGATGTGATGGGGTCATGTGTTGTATGGGACTAAAACCAGTTATTCATGATAAAAAGAGGTATATGTTGAATGGCTCCTGAAGTCATAAAATATAAAGTTTATTTCCTTACTTAACAGGAGTGAACCATATCCTCAGGTGATGTAAGCGTGTCACTTTATAGCAGCTGAGGATCTATCCCAAGCTTGTGAAGAACAGGTTTGTTCATTTGTGCCTTTCCTTAAAATTGATTTGTGTGTGGCATAATATCTCTTTAGCAGACATGAGATTTGTGAGAGGGTCAGTTTTCTTAAATGGAATTCTGACAACTTACACAGAATATAAAAAATAATAATAATATAGCTAGGGCAATGAGGCAAAGTAACAGTACAAGTGTGTTATCACTGAAATATAAAGACACACTGAGTCTGAAGACGAAGAGCCCTCCTGGACATTTAGTATATGTATGCAGTTTCTTGCTGATTGCAAGGTGTTTTGAAATTGTAAGTTTGCCCAGATGACATAAAGTTAGCATAGCCATTTCTATACTTCTTCCTCCTGGCTCCCACTAGCATAGAGGACATTCCTAGATTCCAGGGCCAGAAGGATTTTTGTGATCATCTACTCTGACTACCTGTATAAAATAAACTTCCTCATAAAAATCCCTAGAACATATTGTTTAGAAAAAAAACTCCACCCTTAATTTCATTTGAACAAATAGTAAATTGTTCCAATGCTTAATGTCTGACTTAAAAATGTACACCTTTTTTCTAAACTTGTTCAGCCTTAGCTTCCAGCCGCTGGATCTTGTTATACCTTTCTCTGCTAGATTGAAGAGACTGTTATCAAATATTTTTTCCTGATGTAGGTGCTTGCATAACCTTCACTTTATTAAACTAAATAGATTGAGCTCCTTGAGTCTGTCACTATAAGGCATGTTTTCTAATCCTTTAATCATTCTCATGGCTCTTCTCAGAACACTTTCCAATTTATCAATGTCCTGAAATTGTGGACACCAGAACTGGACACAATATTCCAGCAGCAATTGAACCAATGCCAAATATAGGGGTAAAATAACCTCTCGTATCCTAGTTGAGATTCCTTTGTTTATACATCCAAAGATTTGCGTTAGTGCTTTTGGTCACAGCGTTGCACTTAAGCATTCATGTTCAGCTTATTATGCACCTCCCCACAAATCTCTTTGAATCACTGCTTCCCAGGGTAGAGGCTTCCATTCTGTAATGATGGCCTATATTCTTTGTCCCTAGACGTACACATTTACATTTATCGATATTAAAACAAATATTATTTTTTGTGCCCAGCTTACCAAAATATCCATATCTCTCTGTATCAGTGACTTGTTCTCTTCATTACTTACCAATCCTTCAATTTTTGTGTCCTTTGCAAACTTTATCAGTGATTATTTTATGTTTTCTTCCAGGTCCTTGATAAAAATGTTAAATAGCACAGGGCTAAGAACCGATTCCTGTGGGACCCCACTAGAAACATACTTGCTCAGTGATGGATTTCCTCTTTACAATTGCATTTGGAGGCCTGTCAGTTAGCCAGCTTTTAATCAATTTAATGTGTGTGATTTTATTTTTAGATACTTCTTTTTTAAAATCAAAATATTATGCAGTACTAAGTCACATGCCTTACAGAAACCTAAGTATGTTACATCAACACTATTTCCTGTATCAACCAAACTTTTAATCTCATCAAAAAAGATACCAAGTTAGTTTGAGAGGATCTATTTCTTATAACTCATATTTATTGGCCTAAATGATATTACCTGGATTAATTCCTCCTTCCTCGAGCCCCATATCAGCCACTCAATTATCCTGCCTGGATTCAATGTCAAACTGACAGGCCTATAATTATCTGGGTCATCCCATTTACTCTCTCTAAATATTGGCACAACATTAACTTTCTTCCAGCCTTGTGGAGCCAAGACTTATTGAAAATCAACATTAATTGTCCAGGGAGTTCCTCAGCTTGCACCCAAGAGTTTTAAAAGAGCTATTTGGTCCTTCTGATTTAAAAATACCTAACTTTGGTAGCAACTGTTTAGCATCTTACTGAGATGTTAGTGGATTAAGATCATTTTCTTTCAAATTATGAGTAATCTGAAAAAAGGTTCTGCCCTTTGTGACACAGAGTACCACTCCTGCCTCCACTTTGACCACTTGATCCTTCCTAAATAGGTTGTAACCATTGATTTTAACATTCCAATCATATGAATTATCCCACTAGGAATACCAACTATATCAAATGTATGCTTATAAATAAGCAGTTCCAATTCCTCTTGTTTGTTACCCAGGCTCCTTGTACTGATGTGAAGGCAATTAAGGAAATTCTTTTCATATTCTTTGGTTTCTTGATTAATGGTCTCAGATGAAAATTGAGATATCTTCCCCCTTTTTACCTTCCCTTTTTGTTATTAGTTTAATTCCTCCCACCCGCTCACTCTAGCCAGCCTGTCTCCAAGGAGCTCCATTTCCTTATACTGACATGAAGGCCATCCAAACTATAAAACGTGGACCAATGTTCCACAAAACCCGAACCTGATAACCTCCAGAATCTTCTGTCTTCCTTCACTTGTGGGACAGGAAGGATCTAAGACATTTTTTGACATTCTTCTTCAGCATGATTAGGCTTTCTGTTCTAGCAAAATCTGGCTATGTAATGGTCTTGCAGGGGGCTGTTATCCAGTTAGCATAATGTAAAGTAATCTTAGGGTTAAACAGACCTCAGATGTTATCAGGTTAAAGGGTGAGGGATACCACCTTTGTGCCATCTCCTAAGTTCCTTCAAGGATGACAGCTTGCTCAGATGCAAGAATCTGGTTCCATACTTTTTTTAAGTATCTATAACAGATATTGCAACTGTGACAGATATTGAAACCCCATCTAGTATATTTTGGGGGCCATTGTTTTAAACCAGGGGGTCTCAAACTGCGAGTCGGGACCCCTCAGGGGGTCGCGAGGTTATTACATGGGGAGTCGCAAGCTGTAAGTCTCCACCCCAAACCCCGCTATGCATCTAACATTTGTAATGGGGTTAAATATATAAAAGAGTGTTTTTAATTTATAAGGGGGGGGGTCACACTCAGGTGTGCTATGTGAAAGGGGTCACCAGTATGAAGGTTTGAGAACCACTGTTTTAAACCATTCATACATTTATGATTACCACAGATCCTACAGGCATTAAAAACAGTAGGGTGTTTACCCCTGAGATTGTAAATAACTCCAGAGAAGTGTCTCCCATTTGCATATACTGCTTGAAACTGGGTTTTCCAGAGAATCAAACAAAGAAAGGGCTTTTGGTATAAAAAGGCTGAGTTAGAACTAACACAGGGCCTTCTTTCTGATCCAGCAAACAGACAGGACCTTCTGTCCAAGGGTGACCCAACACTTGTGGAAGGATTGGAAAGACTTTGGCCTACTAAGGCTCCATAAGTAGCCTTGGAAGAATTGAATGTTTATTTTCTTATATAATTTGGATAGATAATATTGGCCTATTAAGCATTTTTTTCTATTTTTATTGATCTAAATATTGAGTTGCACAAAACTAGGGATTTTAAAGCACTTTTTATTTTTATCAATTTATATTTTCACAGTTGTTGGAAATCATGGGGTGGGGGGTGTCAAACAATTATTATTTAATGATAGCTGACCTGAGATTAAAAAAGTTAAAGACGCACATTTTATCAACATTATGTGTCAAAATATTCCAAGTAAATCTCTTTAAATTCAAACACTAATATGTCCTGAGGTAGCATTTTTGTTTGCTTATCTCTAAATTTTGATTATAAATACGCATATATTTTCATTGGTTTATTTTTGTGTGGTCAAATGGACATGTATTCATAAAAATCTAGTCCTTCCAAATTTACCTATAAGGCTCATGGTGATTGCTGGTATGTTTAGTGAGTGTTTAAATCTGTTTGTTGTTGTGGGTTTTTTTCTTTAAGAATAAATGTGTTTGCTTAGAAAGAGCAGTTTGGATTATGGGTAAATCACACCCATCATAGCCCTTAGAGAAAAAGCAATGCATAGATGCTAGCTAGCTAGCTAGGCACACTGGCTTGCTAGCGATATCACAGTGTAAATCAGGGAGCTATGTAGCCTGCGTGTTCAGAAGGCAGTGGGACATAGGTCTCTAACCAGAGGCAGGAGACGGTTGAGGACCTGAGACCTGCCTGGGCAATGCTGGAGAAGACAACGGTGTGGAGAACACTGGTGCAGTTACTCTGAAACTGTGGTAGTATCTTCATCAGTAATTATAATGAGGCTGACTTGTTTGCTGTTCACTACTACTATGCACAATTATTGTTTCCTGTGAGTGTTCTTAGAGGTCCTGAATTCCTCTTCTAAACATTCTTGATGTGGGTTGCTAGTTACTACCATGATTTTCTTTCTGTATGTGTAGTAACAACGTAAGATGTGTGTTTATACCTCTTGAGAAGTTTCTAGGAAAGCAAAGAAGTAAGAATTTGCACTCTTTGTACTGATGAAGTGACAATAAAAGTGCAAGTGTGAGATTGACATATTGTGAAAGATGAGTTTACTGATGCAGAGTTAATCAGAAATAAAGGATTTATGTCTGCAAATTTAGCTTGCTATTAAATATTGATTTTAGTAGTTAATCACATTTAACTACCACAACGTGAGGTACTGTCCACATAGCCATCCACACCCATTTCAGAACACCTACTCAGATCATATATCATGCACATTCTAAAACAGACTTGATCAGACTTCTTACCACACATTTTACAGTGTCCATGGCTTCTAGTCACAAACTTTGTACCTGCATAACACCTAAACAGCATACCACATGCATATTTCATTATATTCACTCCCCAGAGCACACTCCACCTGAGACTGATACTGGTGATCTTCAAAGAGTTATTTCTAGTGCCAAGCACTAGGGAAGAAAGGGAAATACTGGTCTCCTGTGCTAATCTGTGAATGCTCAATCATTGTAAAGGAGAGGGCTTTTTTGCATAGCATCTCATTGTCTTTTGTGAGAGAGAGAGAGAGAGAGAGATAATGGTTTGGATTAGACAGCCTTCACTTGAGCAGATGGGGTACCAAACTCTTGGGTTCTCTAGCAGGGTTAATGCATACAGAAAGGGTAGAGAAGAGGAGCTTTTGTATTCAGTAACTCACATAATGTGCTTCTAACACACAAAATGAGACCAGTGAAGAGTGTTGCAATTATAAAACCAAAACTGTCAAACTTTAGGCACTCAAATCATCTTAATAAAGGCACCTAAAGGCCTATTGTCAAAAACATTAAGCACCCACAATGAATGTAGTGATAAAATGTAAAACAAAGACTCCATCCTTTTTGCTGGCATACACTTATAAAAAATCATTCAGGAGTATATATACTCTAGTAAGGTGTTGGATTTTTATAGTAAGATTGCAATTATCATTAGTTAATGTTCTTTTCCCTTAACTTTTTTGTATAAAAACAATTTCAGCCTGTGCTGTTTTCAGTCTGCTGATTAGTCTTCATCCTTAATTATAGCAGCTGAATGCAAATCTTGCAGCCAGGATCTTTTCAACTTAATATGGGTGGGATTTTGATGGAAATGTCAGGCATACTTAGAAGCATCAGGAATGTGCCAGAGTTGGTACAGTAGAAATGCAATTAAGGAGGTGCACATTGGTGTTAAATTCATTTGAAAAGCTAAACAATAAGTTCGCTGCATCCATCACAATACTGCACACATTTAAGCACCTTCTTCACAGAACCGATCTGCTCTTTTGCAAATGATTGGATGGATGGCTTAGCAGCAATTCAAGTGCATATGGCATATGGCTTCTGAAAAACTAAAATATCCCATGAAATGAAGGCTGATCAACTTTCATACAACCCAACAAATATACTAATGTAATTTTTTTAGTGAATCTAGGATTTCTGGGAATTTCATCCTGTAGATATTAAAACAAAGATAGTTAAGCATTTTAGAAACAGTGTAGTATTTGAGTTTCTGCAGCAACATATCTTAAAATACTGTATGTTGTTTCTTGTCCTAAAGATTAAGAATATTCCTCAGATTATTAACTATGCTGTTGCCACAATCTTTGTGGTCATTCATTCAAATCAAGATCTGAAATCTGCAGCTGGATCCTATTGCCAATAAGATCATGAACAAAACCAAGGAGATTAGGGAATGTTCAAATTTGCATAAAGCCTATGTCTGATTTATACTGAAACTAAAGTTTTCTAATTGGATTGGTTCAAAATCAGACACACACACACACACACACACAGAAAAATGCTTGTAGTGGAGGGTGAAGCTCCGTTAATCAAGTCTTGAATCCTAATTTAGAAATTTAATAATGGGTATCTACAAAGATCTTCAGCATCCATTAGATTGTCTCCATGGTTAGTCCGTCTCTTCAGTGGGTCTAGATCACCTCTTTTCCTGGATTCAGACCAGTGCTGAAGGTAACCAAATTTCATCATTTTAGTAATTCCTACAATTTTTTGCTGTAATTTTTTTCCTGTGAATTCTGGGCCACATATGAATTTGAAGTTACACTAAATGATAGTAAAAACTGTGAGTTCCTAAAATTGGTTTTTCAATTATTCCTTTTTTCTATCCCTGTTATTAAAAACAGTTTTTTGTGTTTTGAGAATTTTGCACCAGTTATTTCAAAGAGCTAGTTTCAATCTTCATTGTGCAAATTGTCCAATCAGCAAGGCCCATGCCTGAGTTATCCCTTGGATCAGGCCAAAGAGAGAGAAAGTTCGGTAAGGTCACAGAGGAAAAGAAGTCTCATTACTGTTGGTGGGGAAGGGTATTTTTAGTAGATGTTTAATGAGCATGCTCAGAAATGCCAGCACACTCTTGGCAACTTGGAAGTGTGAAATAACAATAGCCCAGATTGTGGGTGGCCCTGTGCTAGTGGACAAGCAAGGTGGGAGTTCATAAGCAAGAGAAGCTGGCCCCAGTCTCTGCATTTATGGGGGCAATAGCCATCCCAGAGGCAGGGAGGAAGTATGGCCTTACTCTTCATACTGGACAGCCAAGCTGGTTGTGGAAGGAAAATATCCTGCTGTCTCTGAATGGACACCTCCTTTTATGTGCCTATGTAACCCTCTGGTTTGTCTGCTACATGTCCATCTCTGCACCTGATCCAAAAAGATGTGAGGATGCTGAGGCTGGCTGTTTAGCTCAAGCTTTAGCTCTGGAGTTCCCTGGGTCAATCTTTAATGTGTCAGCCAAGATGGCAATTGCCACACCTGGGTTCAACACTTGAAGCTTTGTGCCTAGGAGCTCTCTCTTTGCATTAGCTCCAGTGGCACTCTGATCCTAATATTCAGTCCACTGATTCCCCCCTCCCAATCCCCAATCTAGGACTGTATGGAATGCTCAGGTGCAGATGACACTCCCCTGGCTTATCATGTGAAGTTGGTGGCCTCAGAAGCCATGGCTGGTGATGTATGCAGGAATCACATGCATTCACTGCTGCCTGGCATAAACCGAGGAGGAGACTGTCCATAGTCCCCTACCCACAAACTGGTTGCTGCCAAATGACTGCCTCCCCAGTTCCAGAGAGCTCCCTCACAAGATATCAGCCTTACCCTGGCCAACCACCTCTGCCATCTGAGGTGGGTCAGGGAGTAGGAAAGCATCCAGCAGCAACTAAGAGGGCGTGGAGCCTCCAGTAAGCAGAAGCTCTTATCTGTCCCTGTCCCCACTCCCTTAGGGCCTGCAGTCTGAGAGCAGAAAAACTGAGGGAAGCATAGATGTGGCTTGCGCTCCACAGTCTCTGTGAACAGTTGGGTACTTATCTTTTTCTGCTTATCTACTGTCCCAATTCTTTTACCTCTGACTGAGGGAATGTGAAAATCAGA
This sequence comes from Gopherus evgoodei, assembly GCF_007399415.2. Taxonomy (NCBI): domain Eukaryota; kingdom Metazoa; phylum Chordata; order Testudines; family Testudinidae; genus Gopherus; species Gopherus evgoodei. The sequence continues at coordinate 42,595,354 of NC_044326.1, read as the reverse complement.
CAGCTGCAGGTCCCTAGCTCAGACCTGATAGGTGAATGAAGGTAAAGAATCTCTCACTCATCTCCAGGCCTGAAAGGGTGAAGATTGGGGAATCCTTAGCTGTCAACCCTTTCCATGCCTAATTATGCACAGACAAGACAACTCTGCACCTGAGGACTGGGGTAAGTGAAGATCAGTGATTGTTGCTACAGCAGGCTTGGGGGTGAGAGGGAAGATATTCCCTGTGGTGTCTCCCATCCATGGCTAGAAAGAGGGGCTGATGATCTCTGTGGACTATGCATGGGGGTGGGATGAACTGGATGTATGGAAGGGACACATTGAGTTGATATGACAGGTGATTTCAGAGTGTGGGGGAGGATTGCTTTTTTGATAGAATTTGTTTGGGGAGAAAAAGTTTATGATGGAGAAGGGAGAGTTTTAAGGGAGGGAGAAGGAAAGCAGGATTGTTGGGAGAAAATAGAGGGACAGAAAAGCAAAGTGCAATTGAATGTGTTGTTTGAGCTGGGGAGAGTATGAAGAAAGGAGGAAGGAGAGGGAAAGCAACTCTGAATGTGAGTGAGAGTGGGACTGGATGAGGAAAAGGCAGATGGGAATGAATGAGGATGGAAGTGAATACTGAGAAAAGAAAGAAAGAATGGGGAGAGGAAGTAACAGAAAGAAACGTGGAAGAGGATAGCCTCAGAGGCTGGAATTTGTCTTCCTAAATGGACTCTAGATGAACACAAATATAGTCACTCCCATAAGAAGGATGGTTTGGTGGATTACATAAGGTATTCTGTTGTTGGCATTTTATATATTACAAGATTCAGTAACAATTCTGTGGTGTCACACCATCACACCTTGCTTATTAAGTAGAAAGCGTCCCCAAAAGGTTGCTGTGGTTACTTGTAATTAGACCTAATGGTGAATTTCCAGAGAAAGCAGAAATGGCTTTGAATCATTAACAATCTTCTTGAGGGTAAATGTGCAATTTGTGTCACTGACAGTCCCATAACTTTTAATTGGTATATGTAAAGCTTAATTGGCAAGGTAATACGAATGTGAACTTTTAGAATGAAAAGCTTTTCAATCTGTTCTCACACATTGAAATTTATTTATTCTTTCCTCATGTAGCTTAAAATGTAATTAAAACACATGGATGTGGTTGTATCCACTTTTGGCTCTGCCCTTCAGCATCCTTTCAGACATTTACCACACTTCTTCTGAGGATTAGTAAACTCAGCACTGATCCACAACAATACATATATGCCCAAGTCTGGGGTTTAGTCCGGTTTTAGGCTTCACTGCAATCCACACAATTCTTTCCAAGCCCTGTAGGCACCTAAACTCAGTCATTCACCTATGTTTTCAGGGTAAAAGGTTCTCTGCAACTACGTTTATATCAGCGGGCATGCACTTTGATGCCTCTTGAGAGGCATCCAGACACACCTCTCTCATCTAAGCCCCACAGCAATTCATGAACCAAGGGGAGACAGACATTTGAGGAAATTCTTAGTCTGCCAACATGCTGTACCTTACTTAATGCAGGGTCTTTCCTTCTGTCTAGCTCAAGGAGTCTCTGTCCTCTGCTAGTGGCTGCTCCACATGAAAATATAAAAACTTTCTAAAGCAAATAGCTGAAGGAATTAGTCTGTTAGCTCAAGCAGTAGAACCTCATGCTTTAAGCTCTATTTCAAATCCTGCTAATGACAAAAGCAAGGGAGTCAGTGATGGTAATTTGGTCATAGAAAACCTATACTGTTTGAAAATATTATAAAGAGATGGTCCTGCAATAAAATATATAAAAAAAACAGCCTATATTTAATGAACCTCCAGGGACCTATGTGGCACCTGGACCTCTGTTGAAAGTTGTGCTCCCCTATTAAAACCTGAAATGGTGCCCCTGGGAGATATCTGTTCAAATTATCTCTCCTCCTTTCGCAAGGGGTGAACAGTTGAACCTGGGTATCTCACATCCCAGCAACTGCTCTAAGCACTGAGCTAAAGGTTATAAGGTGGGCACCACCAGCAGTACTTCTCCTCCAGCCAGTTTTGTGTGTGGAGCAAGGCAGAAATTAACTTATTCCTGCAAGAAACAGCTTAGGCACCTAAGCTGCCTGAGTACAGGAGAGGGGTTCCCATTTGTGGATTGGTAAGCAGACCTAGCACTTCTCCGCAACTCAGACGTGGGCACCTTATCTCTGTGATAGAGAGGGTGCTCAGCGCACACAACTCTGTTGGCATCTCCCATTGGCTAGTTTAGGCAGCTCCCTGCCTCACATGCTGGCTTTTGTGGATTGCTTGCTATGGTGCCTATATCTCTCCATTTGGAGTATAGGAACCTAGGTCCCTGACTCGGGCTTTGTGGATCACAGTGTTGTTCCTGTGATTTTCTGCAGCTGAGTGCTGCAATTCCTAGGTTCCTGTGTGGATCAGGTCCTTATAGCCTTTAAAACTTCACTTCCTCATTCAACCCTCCAACCTCTCACACTAGTTACAGGCTGTGCCAACTTTCATGTTGCAAACTTCATCCATTTTTAAGTGCAATTAAAATCTTTTTAGAAAGGGGTTGTTTTTCATTGTTCCGTTTTTCAAAAAGTGGTTGAAAAGATTATGATCAAATTCCCCTCCCCCATTACCAAAAGTCTCCTTTGGGCTATGACCAAGAAGCATGGAACATTTAAATCCCAAACATTTGTTTTGCAAAATAGTGCATATGTGAAAATAGTTATATAATGGAAACTGTTCAGTGGCGCTACTAAGCTCCCACTGTGATCCAATTCTGTACAAGATGACAGTACTTGTGTGTGAGAGAGAATGTGGGTAGAAATGAAAGAAGCTGCAATCATCTTAGAAAGGATAATAGAAGTTTCCGAAACACAGAAGTATATATTGTTCTGAGATGACTTGTCCATAGAGAATAACAAATGAATTGAACTTTAAATAGGAACAATATAACCATTCTTTTTAAGAGAAAAGAAATTGCAATTCTAACTCGATAATTGCCTGAAACCCTATTTCTCCTTTCTCAGCAGATATTTTATTCAGTTCCAGCTAAGATTGCCAGGTTTAAGTATTTTTTTTCACCCACCCTCATTATTTTATATACATATTAACATATAAGACATTTTCTTGGTAGCAAAATATCTTGCCATTAGTTGAGCTAGATTCATATTAAGAAGGGAACCTGTGACATACTCTTATCGAAAGCACCTAATCAGAAATGTTCATCCAGTTTCATACATTGCCAAACAAAAGTTACTTTCTTTCCAATATATTTCAGTCCACAGTTTAAGTGTTCAATAATATGAAGGGAGAATTGGACTAGGCTTCTCTGAGGAACAGCAGTCAGCAAAAGCCTCTTAGTCCTCTTAGCCTGAGGAATGTGTGTCTCTAACAGATTGCTAGGAAAGATTAACTGCTGCAGGTAGCACAGCTGCTGGTTCAAACAATTTTGATCTTTTTATATCTTGTGCTCATTCTGTTTCCACATGGAATTGCTCTGCTTGTTATGGAGAGCTGCAGGTAGCGCAGCTGCTGGTTCAAAGGAGTCTGGTCCCCTTATATCTTCTGTGTGTTGTTTCTACATAGAATTGGCCCAGTTGTTCTGGAGAGCCCCAAGGAAACCATTTTACAAAATAGTTTGCTAATCTTTTCAAGGAATGAAATATGCTTTTTTTGGTCTTTTTAGTGAAAATCATCAAACGTACCATTTACGGCAGTTTCTTTACATAAACTTTACTATGGGGGAAAAGATACAGTTAAGAATGTGTTAGAAGGTTTATAAATATCAAAATCACCATGCTGAACTGTTTCTCAGTACGTAACAGTTGTTCATGGTATTGGAGAATCTTTTGTACAACACCTACATCAGAAAGGGTTTCTGCAAAATGGGTCAGATTTTCAGTAGTGCCTAAGTCACATTTTAAATGTAATTTAAGTACTGAGGAGCCTAAATCTGATTAAAAATCCAAGCTAAATAGTTTGAGGCTTATTTAACATTCAGTTACAAAAAGTTAGCGTTTACCTATGATTTATTTTCTGATGGGCACACTGATGCAGCATGACCATGTCAGAGGGCTTAAATGGTAGATGCAATTCAAAGTGGAGCTACCCCAAATGGACCTGGAAAATATTCTAGTCACAGAAATCTTGGGGTGCTCCATGGTCTGTGTATGAACAGATTTACTTCTTGTCTTTCTTTTTAAATCTGTGTAAAATCAATTCAGAACTCACTGAAACAGTGGATTTGTGATTATGAAGGCAACCTCTTTATTTTAAAATATCATCAGTCTACATCACTGTGTCAAGTATGATATTATCACATCAAATTATGCTACCTTTTTTTCTCTGATATTCCAATTTAGTCTTTTAGGGTAAGTATAAGGTATGTATTGCTTTGCTATGCCTGTCTAATTCTTTTTCTGAATCCTACTAAGCTTAATCGTGTTTTGTGGCAATGAGGTCCACAGATTAATTATAAATTGTGTTTTTCTTGAAAGGGAAATATTTCATTTTGTTGGGTGTCCTCTTATTCATGTATTATTTGAAAGCATAAATAATATCACCCTATTTACTTTGTCTGTGAGCCGATAATTATATTTGATTCATTTTAATAGGATTTGTGCACATACTTACATCACTTTAACATACACTTATCTGCTGTCCTGAATACAGATGCTTTCCTAAATTTGGTCTATATCATTATATATTTCATATACTTCTGTAATTTCCTGTTTTATTCTTTTTCTTTCTAAATTAGGCTTTGAAATCTTTCATTCTGTGGCTCTAATCATTATCATAATCTATATCCCTGTGTACTTAGAAAACTTTAGCACTCATGGTCCTGGTTCTTGGCTGCACTGCAGCTGCTTTACAACCCTAATGCAAGGCGACCCTTAAAACAGTTCTAGAAGGCCACTACAAAATCACCTAATGAAGATGACACTACTGCAGTGTCACATTTCAAAACTTATAAATAGATAATGTGACTGCAAAATAATATAGCGGGAAAATATGAGGAAATACACTGAAAACCAAACTAAAAAGATAAAAAACATAGTTCAGAACATCTCTCCAAAGTATAGTTCTTTGGAGTTGCTCTCAAGCACAGTGATCAGTCAGAAGTGTGGTTGATTGGTACTTTTGAACCCTTGAGGCCAGATTCTGCCAGGCTTATTTACAATGAGTAGTACCTTATTTTGTGAATATCAATGGGACAATTCTTGGAGTAAGAAACTACTCAACATGAGTAAGGCTGACAAAATCATGCCCTCAAATGCTTATCAGATCCAAAGTGAAGCCAATGACAGGACTGCAGAAACTCAGTTTTGTGGACTAAATCCATAACTTCTATACTCTAGCTCATGGCTAGAGTGGTACTTATCATATAGGGTGTTAACCTTTCTTAGGACCTTTGAAAGGAGAGGCAAATTAGAAGTTGCACAGCAATTTGAAGAGAGTATTATGAAGCCCATAAAATATATCAGTTTCAGCAACTACCTGTCATCTGTTGGGACAAGAGGAATGAAATGGGAATAGTCCTTTGGAGAGGTTGCTAGGTTCCAAATAACCCTCATATAATTGAAAGAATTTGGTCATGATAGAGACATAAATTATAAGGATACTTTTGGTTAAGGCGCTTGGCAAATTATTTTCAGGATTAATTCTCCTCTGATGATAAAAAGGCAGAGATCTGGGGTATAATTCAGAAACCTTATTTATGAGATTAATCTATCTTTTAATACATGGAGGGAGCAATATACAATATATCTATCTAATGTTGGACATTCTTTCATGGTTCACTATGTGCAATAAGAAAAATGATGATATTGCTCATCCATTTCCCCCCCACAAAAATAAATTGGCCTTTTTAATCGTGAAGGGGTTTAAAATATATTTTTAATGTTAATATTTCAGATTCTTTGACATACTAGTCACCCTCATCTACTGAACAGTCATGGAACCTGTTGTTGTGAATTCATCTTTGGGACTATAATTACTCTTCTGCACAAGTAGTGGGAAAAGGTTGCATATATTGAATAGTAAAGGTGGAAATAAATGTTGAAGTAATGTGTTGATGAAAGGTGTGGCTATTGCAGTAGCTTGCTGTTTAGAAATCGATATGTTGGTGGCTCTTACTACGGTGTTTATTTAGAAAGTACATATAGAAGGACACTACCATCTACAGCCTATAACTTACAGGAAACCATATAGTTAATCAGGCCTGGTCTACACTATGCATTTATACCAATTTTAGCAGCGTTAAACTGAATTAACGCTGCACCCGTCCGCACAAAGAGGCCCTTTATATCGATATAAAGGGCTTTTTAAACCGGTTTCTGTCCTCCCCAACGAGAGGACTAGCACTGAAATTGGTATTACCATATCAGATTAGGGTTAGTGTGGCCGCCAATCGACGGTATTGGGCTTCGGGTGGTATCCCACAGTGCACCACTGTGACGACTCTGGATAGCAATCTGAACTCGGATGCACTGGCCAGGTAGACTGGAAAAGCCCTGCGAACTTTTGAATTTCATTTCCTGTTTACCCAGTGTGGAGCTCTGATCACCACAGGTGGCGATGCAGTCTCAAATCCAAAAAGAGCTCCAGCATGGATCGTATGGGAAATATTGGATCTGATCGCTGTATGGGGAGACAAATCTGTTCAATCAGAGCTCCGTTACAGAAGACAAAATGCCAAAGCATTTGAAAAAAATCTCCAGGCTATGATACAGAGTCCACAGCACAGTGCTGTGTGACAATCGTAACGGAAAGCCAAAGGATCAAATGGATGCTCATGGAGGAAGGGAGGGGGGGGGACTGAGGACTCCAGCTATCCTACAATCCCCACAGTCTCTGAAAAGCATTTGCATTCTTGGCTGAGCTCCCAATGCCTGTAGGGTCAAACACATTGTCTGGGGTGGTTCAGGGTATATCTCGTCATTTTACTCCCCCTCCATCCCCTGTGAAAGAAAAGGGAAAAAAATCATTTCTTGACTTTTTTCAATGTCACCGTATGTCTACTGCATGCTGCTGGTAGACACGGTGCTGGGGCAATGAACAACAGCATCCTCTCCCCTCTCTTCCTCGGTGGCAGATGGTACAGTGCAGTAGGACTGGTAGCCGTCCTCGTCATCAGCCCATGAGTGCTCCTGGCTGGCCTCAGGTGAGGTCGGCTGGGGGCGCCTGGGTAAAAATAGGAATGACTCCCGGTTATTCCCCACAGATGGTACAGAACATCTGGTAACAGTCCTCATCATAGCAACTGGGGGCTGAACTCCATCAGCCCTCCCCCCTTTCATGTCTAAAGAAAAGATTCTGTACTGCTTGGACTATCATAGCAGCAGGATGCTGCGCTCCTCTCCCCTCCACCGTTTAATGTCCTGCCTGGACTATCATAGCAGCTGGAGGCTGCCTCCCACTCATTTTATCTCACTAAAATGTCAGTGTTTCTTATTCCTGCATACTTTATTATTTCATCACACAAATCGGGGGACCCTGCAATGGTAGCCCAGAAGGGTTGGGGGAGGAGGGAAGCAATGGGTGGGGTTGTTGCAGGGACACTCCCTAGAATGCATGCAGCTCTTCATTTCTGTGGAATCTGACACAGAGCGGCAGTGCTCTCTGGTTCTCTGATACACTGGTTCTCTAGTACACTTGCCCCATATTCTAGGCAGGACTGACTCTATTTTTAGATACAACATAAAGGAGGGAATGACCGGGGAGTCATTCCCATTTTTGTCTTTGCGCCCCCGGCCGACCTCAGCGAAGGTCAGCCAGGAGCACCCATGACAGCATCAGATGGTACAGAATGACTGATAATCATCATCTCATCACCAATTTACAATGGCACAGCAGATGATACAGAACAAATGGTAACTGTCTCTGCTACCTTGCAAAGGCAAATGAATGCTGCTGGGTAGCGCTGCAGTACCGCCTCTGTCAGCGGCATCCAGTACACATACGGTGACAGTGACAAAAGGCAAAATGGGCTCCATGGTTGTCATGCTATGTCTGCCGTTGCTTTCACGGAGGAAGGAATGAGTGACAACATTTACCCAGAATCACCCTTGACACTGTTTTTGCACCATCATGCATTGGGATCTCTATCCAGAATTCCAATGGGCGAGGGCGATTGCGGGAACTATGGGATAGCTACGGGATAGCTACCCACAGTGCAACGCTCCTGAAATCGATGCTAGCCTCGGTACATGAACACACACCACCGAATTATTGTGCTTTATGTGGCCACGTGTACTCGACTTTATACAATCTGTTTTACAAAACTGGTTTATGAAAAATCAGAATAATCCTGTAGTGTAGATGTACCCAGAGATACTCCAACAGCAGCATGATGCAGATTTTATATGCCTTTAGCCATATCAGAGATATTCGTAGCCATAATAGTAGGGATCCATAGGACTAGAACCTAAGTCTGCAAAGTCAAGGAGGGCCAACATTCCCACTTTGCACCTGGGAGAACATGCAATGCTACATCAAAGTGGAAATAGATGACACAGGAAAGTATTGCCTAAATGGTGCTGAGCGATGGCACCGTCTGGTTTGCTGATTGGCCAAGCACACTTTTTAACTCTGGAGGGTGGCCCAGGAAGTTGTTGGGTAACCACACAGATTCTAGCCTGCTGCTACTCCATACTGCACTTCGCCCTCCCCTTGCCCCCACTCAGATCTTCAATCTCCAATGCCAGCCTAACTCTGACCCTTCCTTCTGATTCCAACCTGGTACTACCTCAGATTTTCAATCTCCAATCCTGGCCTGACTCTTGCCTATTGATCCTGGCTCTAGCAATTACTCCAATCCCTGCTCATTGACTACCACCTTGTAGCTGTCCTTGACTTGTGAACAGCAGCCCAGCTATACCATTAGGCCACACTGCCTTTGCCCTGGTTCCTTAACTTTTGTGCAGACCTACTTTCCATCCCCTCCATGGAAGCCCATTAGCAGGGATTTGGAAGGTGTGGGTCTATTACTACCCATTGAACCCCAGGGGGTACCAGATCTACAGAACCAGTATGTCACTCAACTCCAAACAGAACCATGTGCTGTGGTCCCATGTGGCACAGCTCCTAGTAGAAAACAAGACACTCCATGAGTAGCAAGTAAGGTTCTTAGGAAGAGAGGTCTATGCTGCATGCTTGAGTTTGGCCCAGTACCTTCTGAACAGTGTCCTGCAGTATTGCTATTTAAATGTTTTGCTGGGAACCAATGCTGTCTCCTTTTCCTTCTCCATCCTTGAATGTATCCCACCAACCAGGCCAGGGTGGAACTAGTGATCAGTTTGCTAGCCGGAAAAGCACTGGATTGGCCCCCCACCCATCTGCTGGAACAGAACAGTCCAGCGTTAATGGCTTGGAATTCCTTCCTGCAAGTGTTTTCCACAGTATTTTGATGATCCTTATTTCACTCACTCCACAGAAGTTGCACTATGAAGACTCGAGCAAGGGTGAGGGTTAGTTGCATCATACGCTGACCAGTGCCAGCAAGGGGCCCAATTGCACCAATTCTTAGTGAGAAGGTAAAGGATGAGCTAGCCTGTGCTGATAGCCCAGCCAGCTTTGATGCATTTATTGGCCTCTTTCTCATTCCATATTGATGATTGACTCCATGAGCAAAAGGAGGCAAGGAGGGGCACCATGCCACCACTTCACCCACACATCATGCTGAAAACCCCAGCGCCCAACCAGCAACTGATGCAGGTTGATCTGAGTCACTGACACTTGCCTCTGGAAGAATAGAAATGGTGACGGCATAATAATGTATGCTTTTATTACAGGGTGCACAAACCTTTACCAGTAAGGAATAGGGAAATGAGTAAGCCCAGTCCGTATGGGGGAGCCAACCTGCACACCACCAGGATAATATGCTCCAGAACTACCCTCAGCCCTTCAGGGAAACCTGACCTAGGACATGCGGGCCCTCCCAAACTTCTAAGAACAAATACAGTTACATACCACAGATGCGGCCAAGTTGATTTCCCCCTCAGAGAGCCCTGATTGATTCCAGGTCTGCTGATAGTTTCATAGACTCTAAAGCCATTCAAATGCTACAAATCCCCCTCTATTTAAAGCCTACATTCCTTTTCATAAAGATGATAGATGGGTCACTCCTGTTTTTGATGCCAGTGATGCAGGAAACAGTAACCCTCGAAAGAACAAGAGTACTTGTGGCACCTTAGAGACTAACAAATTTATTTCAGCATGAGCTTTCGTGAGCTCACTTCTTTGGATGCATAGAATGGATAGTATGGAATGCATAGTAACCCTAGAGGCCATACTCCAGGGTCACCAGTAAGTGGTACAATTCACTGTGGTCCTTTCTCTACACTTCCCCTTAATTATTGGCATTGCCTAGCTGCATCTCTTGGTGATAGAAGATTGATCAGCTTCCCTCTGAATATTGCCAAAGGGTCTGCCTGACTGCAATCAACCCTAACTTTCTGATCTCAGTGCTGCCATAGCCCATAAGAAGCTACAACGACTGTGGGGAAACCCAACATGGTGGCACCTAGCCAGAAGGAACCGCTCCCAAGCCTGATTCCCGATCTCCCTGACAAGTATTGGAATTATGCAAGCATTTTTTTTTAAAGAAAAATGCAGATATGCTATCTCCACATCAGGGCTGTGACTGCCCTATAGACTGACAACCCAGAACAAAAATCCCATATAGATGTCCAAGTCAGAACTGGCAGCCTTCGTGTTACGTACAGGAAAACCTGGCCAAGGGCTTCATCTGGCACTCCATCTCCCCAGCAGGAGGCTCTGATCCTTTTGTTAAGGAAAAAGGTGGAACACTATGCCTCTGCATAGACTATTTGGCCCTAAACCAGATAAGAGTATGAAATTGGTATCTCTCATTTATTAAATCATGTGTGTCCTGCCAGAAATTTCACCAAATGGGATCTCTGGGGGACTTACAACCTAGTGTGCATTAGGGCAAGAGATGAATTGAAGACTGACTTTCAAAGTCACTATTGGCAATTCAAATATTTAGTAATGCCATTCACTCTGATGAACACTCTTGCAATCTTTCCACACTTTTTGAATTATATACTTAGGAACATCCTGAACCAGTATGTAGTCATCTATCTTGGTGACATTCTTGTGTTTTCAGATAATACTGAGCAGCATTGTTACCACATTTGTTCTAGAAAGACTATGGAAGCACAGTCTGAATGTGAAACTGACTGGTCCTCTACAGAATTTTTGGGTTATATCCTTTCCCCAGAGGACATTAAGATGGACCCCTAGAAGGTGGATGCCATCCACAGCTGGTCTGTGCACAATTCCCCATGGGAGATACAGTGTATCATGGGGTTTGCAAGTTTTTATTGACGGTTATTCCAGGCTTCTCAAGACAAACAGCCCCCATGACAAACCTTCTCCATAAGGCCATCAAATTTGTTTGGATGCCTGAACACCACTCCTTTGAACAGTTCAAGGCTCCTTTCACCACTGCTTCCATTCTAGCACGTCCAACCCTGGCCCAGGCTTCTATAATAAAAGCTGACACATCCAATGTAGCCATTGGGGTCATACTCTCTCAAGGCAGCAAAGAGTCCTGTGGCACCTTATAGACTAACAGACATTTTGGAGCATGAGCTTTTGTGGGCGAATACCCACTTCGTCGGATGAATGTAGTGGAAATTTCCAGGGGCAGGTATATAAATGCAAGCAAGAAGCAGGCTAGCGATAACGAGGTTAGTTCAATCAGGGAGGATGAGGCTCTCTTCTAGCAGTTGAGGTGTGGAAACCAAGGGAGGAGAAACTGGTTTTGTAGTTGGCTAGCCATTCAAAGTCTTTGTTTAATCCTGAGCTGATGGTGTCAAATTTGCAGATGAACTGAAGCTCAGCAGTTTCACTTTGAAGTCTGGTCCTTAAGTTTTTTTGCTGCAGGATGGCCACGTTAAGATCTGCTATTGTGTGTCCAGGGAGGTTGAAAGGTTCTCCTACAGGTTTTTGTATAATGCCATTCCTAATATCTGATTTGTGTCCATTTATCCTTTTCCGTAGAGACTGTCCAGTTTGGCCTACATACACAGGAGAGGGGCATTGCTGGCATATGATGGCGTATATTATACTGTTGGACGTGCAGGTGAATGAACCGATGATGGTGTGGCTGATGTGGTTAGGTTCTGTGATAGTGTCGCTGGTGTAGATATGTGGGCAGAGTTGGCATCGAGGTTTGGTGCATGGATTAGTTCCTGAGTTAGAGTTACTATGGTTTGGTGTGCAGTTACTGGTGTGAATATGCTTCAGGTTGGCAGGTTGTCTGTGGGCGAGGACTGGCTTGCAACCCAAGGCCTGTGAAAGTGTGGGATCATTGTCCAGGATGAGTTGTAGATCCCTGATGATGCGTTGGAGAGGTTTTAGCTGGGGACTGTATGTGATGGCCAGTGGAGTTCTGTTGGTTTCTTTCTTGGGTTTGTCTTGTAGTAGGATGCTTCTGGGTACACGTTTGGCTCTGTTGATCTGTTTCCTTATTTCCTCCTCTTGGTTGTTTCTGAGGTGTTCAGGGAAACAGGACTTTGTGTACTTTCTTGGTAAATAACATGGTCTTGACTTCTTCATGCACCACTCGGAAGGCCAATTTATACTGTTTTCATGTTATGTAATAAACTTTAGTGTGTGCCACAGTAACAATATTAATACTTTTATAGGCCCTGGTGCAGGAAAACACTTAAACACATGCTTAACTTAAAGCATATGAACAGTCTCATTAGCAAATGATATTTTCTGAGCTTATCATTAAGCATTTGTTTAAATATTTTGTTAAATTAGAGCATACAATGTGTTATGATGGAAAGGCTTATGGGAAGGAGACTCTGGAAAAATTCCACTACGTTTTCAACAGCTTCCACCCCAACATCAACCTCAGCCTGGACCAATCTACAAGGGAGGTCCACTTGCTAGACACTACGGTGCAAATAAGTGATGGTCACATTAACACCACCCTATACTGAAAACCTACCGACCGCTTTGCCTAACTTCATGCCTCCAGCTTCCATTCCAGGCACACCACATGATCCATTGTCTACAGCCAAGCACTGAGGTACAACCGCATCTGCTCTAACCCCTCAGACAGAGACCAATACCTACAAAATCTCCACCAAGCATTCTCAAACTACAATACCCGTACAAGGAAATAAGGAAACGGATCAACAGAGCCAGATGTGTATTCAGAAGCCTCCTACTGCAAGACAAACCCAAGAAAGAAACCAACAGGACTCCACTGGCCATCACATACAGCCCCCAGCTAAAACCCCTCCAACACATCATCAGGGAACTACAACCCATCCTGGACAATGATCCCACACTTTCACAGGCCTTGGGTTGCAGGCCAGTCCTTGCTCACAGATAGCCTGCCAACCTGAAGCATATTCTCATCAGTAACTGCACACTGCACCATAGTAACTCTAGCTCAGGAACCAATCCATGCAACAAACCTCGATGCCAACTCTGCCCACATATCTACACCAGCGACACCATCACAGGACCTAACCAGGTCAGCCACACCATCACCAGTTCATTCACCTGCACGTCCAACAGTATAATATACACCATCATATGCCAGCAATGCCCCTCTCCTGTGTATGTAGGCCAAACTGGACAGTTTCTACGGAAAAGGATAAATGGACACAAATCAGATATTAGGAATGGCATTATACAAAAACCTGTAGGAGAACCTTTCAACCTCCTTGGACACACAATAGCAGATCTTAAGGTGGCCATCCTGCAGCAAAAAAACTTAAGGACCAGACTTCAAAGCGAAACTGCTGAGCTTCAGTTCATCTGCAAATTTGACACCATCAGCTCAGGATTAAACAAAGACTGTGAATGGCTTGCCAACTACAAAACCATTTCTCCTCCCTTAGTTTTCATACCTCAACTGCTAGAAGAGGGCCTCATCCTCCCTGATTGAACTAACCTCGTTATCTCTAGCCTGCTTCTTGCTTGCATTTATATACCTGCCCCTGGAAATTTCCACTACATGCATCTGATGAAGTGGGTATTCGCCCACAAAAGCTCATGCTCCAAAAAGTCTATTAGTCTATACCGAGCCACAGGACTCTTTGCTGCTTTTATAGATCCAGACTAACATGGCTACCCCTCTGATACTCTCTCAAAGGTTCAGCTTAGAGCAAGTATTGCACTCTTGTGCATATTACTCCCAAAAACTCACTCTGGCTGAATAGAATTATGAAATATTTGATAAAGAACCGCTTGTGATTAAATCAGTCATCAAAGAGTGGTGCCATCACCTCAAGGAAGCCCAACATCCTGTGTAAAGCTTTTCTGACAATAAGAACCTTGAATATCTGCAAAAGGCTCGATCGATCCTTGAACCAAAGACAGTTCAGATGGGCATTATTCTTCTCTAGATCAATTTTCGTCATTACCTTTTGATCAGGAAGTAGGAATGGGAAAGCCGATGCCTTATCCTGAAAGAAGGAATATTACCAAGAGGTCAAGAAGCCTAATCAAGAGCCATTCTGTCTTCTAAAACCTCACAAATTCCTTAGTGCTGCAGTACACCAAGATCTGATTGATCTAATCCAGTCCGCTTTGTGGGGCAATCCTTTAGCCCAGTAGGTGATGGAACAGCCTAAGCAAATAAAAGCCAGAATCAGAAATGCAATGCCCCACACAGGATGGGGTCTCATACCTTTATGGGTGCACATACATACCATTGTTTCATCGCTGCTGTGAAGCTCCAGAAATATGTCAGCATTTTTTAACTGTGTGTGGGCATAGTGATGACCCACAGAAAGCACCTCAGTATTCTACTACCCCTGGACTCTTGGCCTTGATCACCCTGTGTTTCATATTAGGATTCCCTGACTCTGACCATACAGTTGTCTTGACTGTTGTAGACCGACTGACTTTGTTCTCTGTGACTGTCTGCCTTCTGCTGAAACAAGCTCAACTCTTGGTGAGACATGTTAACCCTCTTCATGAGCTTTCACACAGTATCACCTCTGACTGAAGCCTAAAGTTTGTCTCTCACTTTTGGAATGAAATGCTCTGGTTAATGGAGATATGTGCTTTTACCTTCACCTTGTACCACTTCCAGACAGATGGGCAGACAGAGGGTGAACCAAGTACTAGAGCAATACCCAAGGTTCTTTGTGAACTACCATCAAGATAACTGGTTGTCCCTTCTGCCTTATGTCAAGTTCTCATACTTCAATGCTGACCATGCTTCCAAGGGGAAGAGTCCCTTTTTGCAAATTATGGGTTCCATCCTTGCTTCCACCCAGCCTTGCTGGCAGCCTCTCTGAACCCAGTAGATGCTGGGATCCAACAAATTCACTGTATTCAGGAAAAGCTTAAGGACCACCTCAAAGATATGAAAAATGACTACATGCAGTATACAGACTGTCAATGTCAGTAAGGCCCAGCTCTCACAGTGGGCCAAAAGGTCTGCCTTGCTGCAAAACACCTCTGTTTGAACAGGCCATACTGCAAGCTAGACCATCAGTTCTTTGAATCATTCCAGATTTGTCAGCAAATCATCCCATCATCTTCAAATTGCAGCTCCCCTGATTCCTTAAGATACATCCTTTTCCCATGTATTTTTCTGAAGCCTTACACAGAGGACAGCTTTCCTGACAGGTCCCAACAGCCACCCCCACCGGTCCTAGTCCAAAGGCACGAGGAATATATTGTCCATGCTATCCTCAATGCTAAACTGCAGAGGGGGAGACTGTCCTACTTCATTGACTGGGAAGCTCCTGAAGAGTGCTTCTGAAAACCTGCTGCCTGTGTCCATGCTTCAATAAAAAGGTTTTGTCAAAACCATCTGGACAAACTAGACCTGGCACCAACCTCTAGGGCTGAGAGTAACATAAAGATTTGGGGGACTTAAGCTTTTGGACTGCAGAGCTTGGGGCAGCTGACTTTCCCATATCACCACTGAGAGGGCCTGCAGAGAGTACTGTGGAGATTAGGCAACACAGGAAGTACTACCCAAAGGTTCCACAGTGACAGCACCCTGTGGCCCTCTGATTAGCCAAGCAAACTATTTAACCCGGGAGGGTGCCCCAAGAGGTTATTTGGGCAACAACACAGACATCTGGTCTGCCCCAACTCCAGATTGCTCCTTGATTTCTGATCTCTAGTCTCTGACCCTCCCTTGACTCTGACCCTGACTCTGACCCTGACTCGTGTCTCCTCATTGCAGCTTGGTAGCTATCTTTGGTTGCCGACCTTGGCCTGACTCTGACCTTGACTCTTGCTTATTGATGACAGCTTCAGTTATTACTCCAATCCCTGCTCAATGACTACCACCTTGTGGCCATCCTTGACTTGTGGCCATCAGCCCAGTTGTGACCACTCGGCCAGATTGTGTACACCCTGGTCTATTACAGTAATTCATTAATAGTGGTTAAATCAGCAAACATCAGAGGTGCTGTAAATCCATAACTGAGATAATCCCATGGTTGTGCAGTTGAGTAACATTATATGCTTGGGTAGACTGCTCAGTCTATTAAAAAATCCACAGAGTATCTCCAACATGGTGCTGATGCAAGAAGCATTTTCAAAGAGAATTTGTCTGCATTTCAAGGGGATTCTCATGATGTTGTGAATCCAGTAGTCACATTAAATCTCATAGTTATTGCAGAGATCCTGTTTATTTGCTGTTTCTTCAGCACTCCACATGTTGGAACATTGATAAAACTGTAGCTAAAAGCAGTTTACAGTATGGACAAGTCCTTTTATCTCCCTTGTCTAATTGCCCCCTATAATTCAACCACTCCTTGATGATGTATTTCTTCTCCTTTAAAGTCCTTTTACTCTACTTCTGCACTGTCATAGGCCATGGCTACAGTGGCGCTTTACAGCGCTGCAACTTTCGTGCTCAGGAGTGTGAAAAAACACCCCCTTGAGCACTCCAAGATACAGCACTGTAAAGCCTCAGTGTAAACAGTGCCGCAGCACTGGGATCATAGCTCCCAGCGCTGCAAGCTACACCCGTAGAGGATGTGGAGTACGTGCAGCGCTGGGAGAGAGCTCTCCCAGCGCTGGCGCTGCGACCACACTTGAAACTTCAAAGCGCTGCCACAGCAGCGCTTTGAAGTGCAAGTGTAGCCATACCCATACTCATGGCTTTTTAATTTGCATACTTGCATTTTCTGTCAAGTAATAGACTGTAGAGTGCAGTCACAGAGATTAAGTTTACCAATGTCTCTTCTGAAAAAAAAATCATAGCTAGTCTGATCAAACTAGTAAGTGTAAAACTAGAGAGGAATGTGGATAAAGATGGCTTAAATAACCTTTGCCTCATCAATCCTGAGACCAGCCTGTGGACTGCTCTAATATGACCAACTAGCCACAACCTCAAAGGGCCATTCTGGCAGCCAGAGATTAGCCAAACATAGTATCTCCCTGGCCATGTCCTTTCCCTCCAGACATGCCTCCTCTACCAGAGATAGGGAGGGTAGTGGCTTAAGAGCTTCTCTGACAGCCATGAGTAAATGTGTAGCCACATTCCACACAAACTGACGTTTCTGAACATAATGTGGTTACTATTTACTTAGAATTTTACACAGGACAACTACCTTCCAGTTTGTCTGCAGACATGTACATGGTGTTGATTCTGACTTATAATGTTGTTTTATGGTTTGGGTCTTTCACAGCTTGGAGTTGATTTCTATGTTCTTGTTTCAGCCCCCTTGCTATTGAGATTTATTTATAAATTCTTTATAAATTCAATGTCTCCCCTCTCTGTTGTATCCAACTGGTTCCTTGTTTTATATTTAGATTGTGACCTCTTTGGGGTAGTGGCCATCTTTTTGTTTAGTGCACTATGGGCTCTTCATCCTCAAGTGGTTCTCCTAGGTGTTACCACGATACAAATCATTCTAAAAATAATAATATCCGTATATGTGCTTGTGTGAAGGGTTCGGGTGTTCTCAAAGGTGGACTCCAGACAATAAAGCCAGAAACTATTTACTTTCAGGAACAACTGTAAAAACTGTTTTCCAAGAATTTTTCTGAGGAAGCAATTTGAGTGGAGGTGACTAGACTGGCAGGAACGTGGCTCAGTCTTCTATTGTCATTGGGTCAACCTGCATTGTCTTTGTATCTTTAAAAAAATTGTATTGAGAATGTGCCTTGAACCTTGGACATGGTGCACTTTTGAAAATTAGGATGTAAGTCCCAGAGCTAGGCACTCTAGAGGATTAAAGCTCTCTGATTCCTCTACAAGGAGGAAGTACATGACTTAAGTTGTTTCCACCTACTGTGTGGTGATTTGTTTTGTTTTGTTCTGTTGTTATTGGCTGGAATTTACATTTTGATGAGTAAATGTGAAAATAGATAATTATCAGTACAGTACTAATGAAAGGGCACAGGAATTGTACAGGATATGACCTGAGTGAGGGATCACACTGACTTATTAGTAGTGGACTTTGGAGGGGTAGCAAAGTTTGGTTCTATATAGGCAGAAGGGTTCTGTCTTGGAGATGAGGTTCTGTTTTTCCAGGGCCTTATTTTGCTTTGAGTTCATCAAATGGAAATTCCATGTCCTGTGTGGAGGAATCTGCCAGTGGAAGCAGAGCTGAAATCACAGAACCGGACCAGGTAGCACCACTTTGGAGCAGGGACTTAGAAGAGCAGTTCTCTCTGAACTGCCTAATGGAGGACAGCCACCCACCTCTTGGCTACCACTGAGATGAGCTCATCCCAGGAGTGGAGTTTTAAGTAGATGGGGTTTTTGATGAGACAACTGGGGTGTTAACCAAACTCCTGATATATTGCCTGGTGATTGCCTCACCCAATTTCATTAAAGCCAATAATAATCTTCCCATTGGCTTCAATGGGGATTGAATTGGGCCTATAGCACTGGATTCTGATATCCTTACATTGCACATACATGAGTAAGTATAACTTGCCATATCAGTTCCATAATACCCAACACAGTTTTAAAAAATGAAATTTTTTGTTGCATCAGAACTGGAACCTTTGCCTGTCTTTACTAAGAAATTTATCAATACAGTTATACTGATAGAAGTAATTAGGGAAAATTCCTAGTCTACACAAGGACTGATTAAATTTAATTTATGTGAATTTCCCGAAATCCATGCAAATTTATGCACATCGATATTTATTGCCTTTTCCCTGAAGATATTGGCAAGAATGCAATTTAAAAAGGGAAAATTTGATGTCTGAACTGAGTCCTAGATCCGTTTCCTGTTCTAGTGAGTCTGGGTAAACAGGCATGAATCTGTCAAGCCTGAACATTTCCTATGATTTTTCAGTGAGATTCAGTTATAGGGAAAACACTTGTATTTTCAAAGAAGCAGGGAGTTTCAGGGGTAAGGTAAATGGCTTTATCTAGGTGTTAGATCATCAATATAGTGGATGAAACTAGACTCACGGTTTTACTGTGTATGTCTCCTGCCTCTGCACCCCCACTATATATATACACACAATGTCCACAAGATGGTACTGTGCCACAACCAGGTACAGTTGAACTATAACTTCTTCAGCATTTGAACTTCTGAGCTATTTGAATTGGTTTGCTTCTCACACTGCAATTTGTAAACCCTTTTCTCCACTCCCTAACACTATTGAGTCTCATTACCCTAAAGAGATTGGGGTGTGGGCAGAAGAGAAAGGAAAACATTCTTAAGAGGTTGTCTCAATCCCACCATGAGGCTGCACATACTTACTATTTACTTACTCAAATCACTAGTGTTTAGAGTATCAAGACCTGATTTCTCCTCTCATATTGGTGTAAAAGAGAGGAGAATCAAGCTTTTACACTCATTTAGCTACAGCTATGAAAACTCATTTACCTATACCGAGAACTATGGAAATTAAAACTTCAGTCCCTGCCTTTCATTTATTTTTCTGTAAGTGCTTCTCCCCCTGCAACAAAATATTTCATATAATAAATGGATCATATTTTTCACACAAATTGATGATGATGATATTATGCTGAAATAAAATGGAAATAATATATAAAAATGAAGATGTTGAAGCTGGATACTCATGATTAAGCAGGGTTACAAAATATCTAAGAGTGAATGGAAACAAGCCAGTTGCCTCAGGATCCAATTCTATTTCATTTTTAATACTTAAGAAATAGCATTTTCATCAAATTTACCAGCAAAAATGTGCTTCACAGCATTTAAATAAGAAAATTGCTCAGCGGGATTGTTATTGTTTTTAAAAATTTCATATACATGTTCTATGTTTTCTAAATAACTCAGCTTGTGAACTGTGGAGTGAATTGGATGTCTTGCCACTGTACTTTCAGTAAATGGCTGTTTTAAAACGTTGTTTGCAATGTTGTAGTAGCCAGGAAATGAGAGAGACAAAGTGGGTGAGATAATATTTCTCATTGGACCAAATTCTGTTGTTGGAAGAGAGAGAAGTTTTTGAGCTACACTGAGCTCTTCTTCAGGACAAAGTGCATTACAATCTCTTTCTGGAAACAGAAGAAAATATATCTCTGTCCTTCTGTTGCTTCATTAAGAATCCTGTATCAAGGATATTACTTAAGCCATAGCCAGGGCTGGCTCCAGCTTTTTTGCCACCCTAAGTAGAGAAAAAAAAAATAACCCCGGATTGACCTTCCACCAAATTGCTGCCAAAGAGAAAGTGAGGCACTGAAGGACCTGCCACCGATTTCCCGCTGTAGACCCAGACATACTGCCCCAGCAATTAATGGACTGCCACCCCTTTCTATTGGCCACCCTAGGCATCTGCTTCCTTTGCTGGTGCCTGGAGCCAGCCCTGTCCATAGCAGACCATTACATTATTCCCATTTTTGTGCTGAACTATCTGGGGTTGAGCATTATGCCACATTTAAGAATTGTTTTCATGGATTTCTAAACCTGATTATATAGAACCTTAGGTTTTCCCACCATCCTCTTCTATAGTTGTACAAACTTCAGTGATGATCTAGAGCCTGGGCATGGGATCAGGCCTCTTAAGCACACTGATTTCAGTCTGCCATAGTAACATTCTCTTCTGAATCTATGGCTCACTGCAACATTCAGATAAAGTATAGGGGTACACACTGCCATGTATCCTGTAAGAGTGCTCTGCTTGAGCATATATTGTAGCTCAGTTGATTTTACAAGCAGAATGATGACGTGTTCTCACTTACATGAGGGCCAACATTAAACTCTTAGCTGTTCTTTGATCAGAAGAAGTGGTCATCATCTTGTTTATTTTTCCATTGGAGTGATAACATTAGTCATTTCAGAAAAGACTGCAAAATCCCTTGCCTACTCTGTCTAAGTTTACCCAGCTGTAAAATAACTATAACAACTTTGGTTGTAGGGATCTAACAATTTGTCCATGCAACTATCAGATTTGTATGAACAATTATGTCTGATTCCTTGTAAATCAGCCTCAGTATTTTCTTTGTTTGCTTATTTAAATATCAAATGCATATGTGGATAACCCAGCTCTCTTTAAAGATGGTGTGACAGGTTGCTGGGCAGGGTCACCTGAGCCAGCCCTCTGTCACTCCAGCTCCAATTAAGGGAGGTAAATTGGAGCTGGCTAGAGAAACCTGCACCTGATTGGCAAAGGGAAAACAGCTGCCAGCCTAATTAGCCTGGGGCTGCATACGGGCCCAGAGGTAAGAAGGTGGGGAGGGGGGAAAGGAGCCAGAGAGTGGTAGCTATTCCCTCCTGGGTGCAGAGGTGAAGATGTCCTTAAGGCTGAAACTAGCAAGCTGTATATGGTGAAAAGGTGGTGGGATTGCATGCTGTAAATAAACTGCACTGGTGATTGTTGAACCTGAGGGTCTCTGAATGGTTTTTGGAATTGACAGGGGTAGGAGCAAAGGGGGCGCTGCTACACCCTGTTACAGATGGCTACAAATATTGTGAGCTCCCCTTCTCCATTGACCCATGTTAACAACATAAAATAACATATTCCTGGGATCACACATTTGATTAAGTTAATCTTCTGTTTTTTCCCTAAGAAATCACTGTTTTCTGTTATTCTGTTAATCACTTTTATTACTGCTTTCCTGCAATAACCTCCAGTAATGACTAGGGTTACCAGACACCAACTGTGAAAAAATGGAACGGGGGTGGTGGAAGATAATAGGTGCCTATATAAGAAAAAGTCCCCCAAAATGGGACTGTCCCTTTAAAAATGGGACATCTGGTCACCCTAGTAATGACCCTTCTGCAGCTTGTTTCCTTGTACTGCCACATCTTTCTGTATCTATCTAACTTGGATGGAAACCAGGCTGGCTGACCAGCCTGCCTAGTCTCCTTCTCACCTAGGTCTCCTGAATCTCTGGGAAGCTGCCTCCCTGGGCTGCCCAACCTCGCAGATAGCTGGCTGCCTGGGGAGTGGGGCAGTATGGGAAGTGGCTGCTTGGGGATTCAGGCAGCCAGCATGAAGCCAAAAAGTTGTTTTTGTTCTCCAAAAATTGGATTGTTCAGAATTTTTCCTCCAATGAAAAATTTAGATTTTGTGACTCTTTTATCCTGATTCAGAATGAATTCCTCCCTTCCTCCCCCAATCAAAATTTGCTGCAAGGGATAAATTGCAATTTCCACCCTAAGAAGTTTCAGTTTGTATTTGGGTTCAAACAAACTCAAATTGAAATTCATCTTTAAACTATCACAATGGCCACCTTCATTAGCCTCAACTAAAAACTAGACTGGTTATTTTAGAGAACTATTTACAGAGATGCTGCAACTTCAATTACCACTTATGCCATTTGCACACAGACTTTGGTCCTAGAGCCTCCTCCAAATTCTTGCTTCCTGCAACCTGTGCCCCTCCCTTCAAGTTCCATGCAGGTTGCTATAGTAAGAAACTTATCAAGGGTTGTGGTAGATTCTCCTTCGCTCGCCATATTTAAATCTAGATTAGATGTTTTTCTAAAGTATATGATCTAGGAATTATTTTGGGGGAAGGTCTATGGCCTGTATTATCCAGGATTTCTGACCAGATGATCACAATGGTTACTTCTGGCCTGGGAATCTAAAAGTGAAAACAATGTGAGCATTGACTGCTTTGGGATTCCTTTACGATAGTTTCACAAAATTCTATTCATAGCATGCTGTGCGGAGATGCTGTATCTCTGTCTTTCTTATCCAAGAGTATGGGAGGATAATTTAAAAAATGTAACAATTACATCAGTATTTTCCTATGTGCTTTAACTATTGTCTTTCCAATGAGGCAATTATCTATTCAAAGATGGTAGTTGATTATATAATTTTCATTCAATTTTTAAAAGTGCATTCCATCTTTTAGTAAATGTTAATGCACACTGAAGCCCTCATCAAAAGAAGATTCAGATGAGGATAAATGCCATTGTGGTGAGAATCCTTCTGAGTCTATAATAATCACAAATGGCCTATCTGTTGTTGTTATAGAGCAGCTTTTTGTGATACAGTAGGTTTCCTTTGTAAGTAAAGATAAAATGAGGTTGAACCAGCTGTGTTCACATCATAGAACATAGGTGAAAGAAAAAGTTACAGAAAAACAAAATTATATAGCAAAATTGCACGTAACAGTAAGAAAAATAAAGAAGAATTCTGGGGAAAAACTTAACTACTTTCCATTTACATTTAGATGCTTTGAAAACAAGACTTTTTTAAGATTTAAGTTGTCTCAGTTTTTCTAAGCACACAAGTCTCTGTGCATATTTCTAAAGCTCGTAGTTAATGTAAAACATCTATAGCTTCTATGGCAAAGAACTTGAACCTAGAAAATGTTTAGATTTCAAACATTTTCTGATTCCACATTGGGATAAACCCAAGACCTTTGAAATTTTTCATAACAAATGAAAGGGGAGAGAAAGACCCACCTGCTTCAGAATTACCATTAGCCTGGTGGCTAATGGTTGGGATGTGGGAGACCTGAGTTCAAAGTTCAGGAGACCTAATCTGTCTCATCATCCAGGGGAACATACCCTTGTGATAGATAGTTATAGACAGACACTTACACAAAGGATCCCAGCAATATTCAGGTTGCTCTCAGGCCCAAAGGAGTCACTTACCCCAGGTCCATTGTACCTTAGATGTCACACCAAAGATAACAGTTGCAGCTAATTCTATCATAAACTGTATAAAGATTTATTAAATAGGCAAAGGAAATATGAGTTATTTACAAGGTTAAAATGAGTAAACATAGATACCTAAAAGAGATACAAGTCTCAAAAGGTAATGGAAGTTTCTATAATCAGCAAGCTCTGTATGTCTCTTTGGGCTAACTCAGGCTATGCTGATGGGAATCTCTTGCTTATGCCTAGAAACTCCCTGCCCCCAAAAGAGCCCAAGCAGCATGATCAGTTCCTTTTTTGTTCTCTTCATCCCACATGCTTTTGGCTGCAAAGTTCAGCTGTTGGGGAAAGTCCATTGCATGACTCATCTTCATGGGGAGGAGGCAAAACAACAACTGTCTTTTGTCCTCTTGATGATATGTAGGGAAATGCTTGTTGCAACATTCCACAATAATTTGTCTGATATTGATGGCCCTTTTCTTTTGTAAAGCATGTAACAACTTCTGTTGAAGATTAACCCTGCACATTAATTAAGGCTTCTCTCCAGTCAGAGGCTCACAATACAACAGCTCAAATATTATCTTACAATCCATGATACAGATACTGTAAATGGAATTACTGCATGCAGCAACTCTCAAACATTCAATACAGTTGAAACACATTATTATAATTCTAATACCTATTTTTATAACACTAACACAGGTGAGCCACACTGATTCCTGCTATGTATTTGTCAGTGCTCAATTGAGATATAGGGACATTGGCATAGGCTGGAAACAGGTCTGCCAGCATCCCATCAACCCTTTCCCACAGAAAAAAATTGACTTAGATGGAACAGCATTTTGGACCAAAAAAACAGTTCCACAGAAAAATTCCTAACCAGTTCTACTGAAAACATTGCCTAAACAAAGGCCACATTGGCAGCTTGCCAAAGGGTCACACCTAATTTCCATCTATTGCAGCAAACTATAGCCACTCTCACTGTAATTTGAGAGAGATTGCAGGTTTCAGTCCAATGGATGAACCTATCAGAATTCACAACTGCCATATGTCATGCATCATATGTGATTTGCATTTGTAGTCCTGTTCATGTAACTACAAGATTTTCATGCATCTAGCATCACCGCAGGCAGACAGCAGGGCTTCCTTTACTGTTCAATCTTCCAGCTGCTGGGACCAATTCAGCATCTGCGGAACAGGCCTCCCCCTTGCACTCCTTGTCACAGACTCAGACTTTAAGGCCAGAAGGGACCATTGTGACCATCTAGTCTGACCTGCCCACGGCAAGACACAGAACCTCACCCACGCACTCCTATAGTAGGCCTGTAACCTCTGGCTTATGGCTTGCAGTGAGCAAATATAGTTAGAAGGTGGTGCCAGCAGTGCCTATCCAGGATGCACCTGAATCAAATCCCTAACTCTCAGCTCCTCTAAACTTTAATAGGAGATGGCGGTATTTGGAATCTGAACCTGAACTGGGATCTGAACTTCACACCTCCCTTTCTTCCTGTTATATTGCAAAGGAAATAGTGGGGTGCTCTAAACACCCTTGATCTTTGGGATATTGAAAAGTTGGCTGCGGGTATGAATTTTGCCCCTTCAGCCTAAAAGTTTCATTATTTTAACTTGGTATTGAGAGGAGAACTCATTTTGGTTCATGTTCCCAACTGAATGGATTTGTGAGGGGAAACAATCAATTATAACAAACATTTCACGCTCCTTATCCTAGCTCTTTTCCTAATACAGGTACATTATTTTAAATACACTCTAATTTGATTTGTCAGTTTTAATTAGAAAGATTCCAAAAGTTCTGATCAGTTATGTTATTTGTTTCAACAGTATTCCATAGCCTTAAACAGTGGATGGTGCTGTTATCTTCTGGTGGAGGTAGGTGTGTGTGTATGTATGAGTGTGTGTGAAAGTCTTATTTATTTTTGTGCATATTATTTGTATTTAAATAGGCTGGAGGAAGAGGTTGTCTTTGTTAACAATAAGGACAACACTAAGTAATTTGTTTTTCTGAAGGAATTGCAGTTGTATAAGTAAACTAGGCTATTCCTTTGAGACTAGCAGCACCATAATTCAGGTTTCTGTTTAAATTGTTGCTGAGTGTTATTTATAAGTTTTTCTTTGCTCATTCTGCAGTCACCAGGAGTCTTGCTACCTAATTATTTGCATTACAGTTTTTTTGTTTGTGTCACATATTTTGACATCCATTTATTAAAGGTAGAAGAAAAAGATGATGTTAGAGTACTTCAAAACTAAAACACAATGCCTTTAGTCTGTTTGATTTTTAAAATAAGAAATATTATTTGAATGTTCAAAATGACTATGCAAATATTACCTTTGAAAACTATATAACACAAAGCGAAGCACTGTTTAAAAAAAATCTTGCTTTTATTCTAAATACTGTGGTTATGTCTGTAAATTAACGTGATTAGTGCTTTTCCAAATTATATGTCTTTATGCAAGATAGTCCAAAAGAATGGTATATGAATAGCAATAATAATAATAAGTATTTTCACACTTATATGGTTTTGCATTTGTAGGGCTGTTTGTGCGTGTTCTTTCCACGTGCTTTACTGGCTCTTGCCAGATAGCCCATACAGGAAACTTCAATCAAACTGCCCAAGACCATAGACTCAGTTCAGTGGTGAAGGCACTTGGCCAGGATTATTGCCAGCAAAGCACGGTATTAGTGCCTTATACGTTACAGTTGTACTTAATATACGTATGCCCATGACAATGGACCAGCTCAGTGAGCAACAGGACTTTCTGCTCCCCCCCTTGGCCAGACAAAGTCGCCCCTCTGCGACCTTTCTTTTATACAGTGATACAAACAAGATACATATTGCCTCTCTGACTTGGTTAGTTACCATCCTTTAATTTGTACATGTTGGTTCAGTTAAAACATCTCTATCCATCATCCTTTCATCCAGACATTATCTTTAGGAAGGGTCAGCATGTCTCTGTATCATCTTCAGGGAATGTGTTTAAACCATAATTTTGTATCTGGGTGTTCTGGTACCACCCTCCTGGAATGTGTTTATTCAAGTGTCAGTGCTTAGCACATGTTAGGAATATATGTTTTTGCAAAACCAGCCATGTTCTTGCCAAGTTCATGTTCTGGATAGTGAATGTGCAAGCAGGCATCTGCTTTGTAACAAGGCCAGAGTTTTGCTCATAGCCTGAGTTCTGCTAACTTTGCTTTATAGCAGCAAGGCCTGACTTTTGTTTCAGCCTTAGGCCCTTATACCAGGCCTTATATCTCAGGCTCTGTCCTTCCACTACAATCTGCTGCTACATGTGGCCATGTTGTGTAGCCCAATCTATAGACTCTTAGATGGATAGATTAGATTACTTAAGAATCCCCAATTATCATTTTGGGGTTTGACAGGTTCTTGGCCCATGATCAGGCCCAGTATTATTCAAATTATTATATAGTTGGGAATCCTGATGTGCACAGTTGCAACAGTCACACTATAGGATCTCCTCTATATTTCCACATAGTTTAATAATACATTTAGCACAGTCACAGATATCCAAATTCAGTAAATTATCCATGGTAAAATATTCTCTAACACCCATGTGGCTGCAGTACTGTATCTAGAATTAACCAATAGAATTACTTAAATGTACATCCTCTTATATTAGATTCAGGGTCCAGTATAAAGGAGAAGGAATGTCAGATGGATAGCAGGAGTAGTCTCTGATGAACCTAGTTTGACATTCTTATGTTTGAACATCTGTTTTTCATGGGTGTCCTCAGGTCACAGAGTGAGATCTTGTCAGCATTGAAATCAATGACAGAACTCCCATTGACTTCAGTGGGATTTCATGCACAGAATATAATTAAAAACAAAACAAAATATTTTTCTAACATCTGAAATTTTCACCAAATCCCCCTCAAAAAACCCCTAGAACTCCAGAATTTTATTTTTATTATTTTAGTTAAGTATTAAAAATGTTAGATTCTTAACTGAATTTATTTGGTCATGAAAAAAAATTGAGCACCCAAATCTAATATTTACTTATTCAAATTCGTATTGTGCTTGCAGAGTGGGCTTTGTGAATGTCTGAGTGCCCATTTGAGAAACTAGGTGCAACATTTTGATGTCTGCACATAAAATTTTACATTCCTTTTAAAGGTGGCAATTGGTTTGATCAAGGTGAGCAGAATTTAATCCATGCTGTAATATCTGATATTTTAATTATTTTATAGCTGGATTTGATGTGATCTACATAACCTCTTAAAAATGTAGAGATATTTTTTGTTCAAATAGCGCAGGCTGGTCTGCCTTGTGGAAGGGCAATGCGTTTCTCCATACCATAGTTATTCTTAGGTAGGAAAATAACTGCCTACTTAGTGACCTTTAATATTTTAATCAAGCTGTGATTGCAAACAGTGCATTTACTTTTTGATTGTTCTAACTCCCACTAGCATCTAAATAGTGCTATTTCCCTTCCAGTTTCTAAGGAAAAACATTGGAGTATTTGTTAATATTTTATTTATAAGAAAAAGTCTCCTTGCTGTGCATAACAAATCTGTATGGAGCAGCACTAGGTAGCATAACCAAATCTGCAGGTATATCTATCCCAGAAAAACAGGAGATTATATAAGTTATTACAGTTATAATGCATCTACTTTTTTGAGTGATAAGCTTGATTCTATCATATGGAAGAATGGAGCCTTTATTTTGCAAGGCTCCAATTCAGCAAGGTACTGACGAACATGATTAGTGCATGTGAATAAGACCATTAAGGTCAATGGAAAATCAATAGGACTGCTCACATGCTTTAAGGTAGATGCATGAGTACCTTGCTGAATTGAGGCCTTCGAAAATAAGTTTAAAAAACAATGCTGGAAAAATTATGCTTGTTACTAAATCTTTTGTGAACTGTTTTAATGAGTTCCAGAGTGCACATGCATATATAAATATGCATGAGAGAGAATAATTTAAATCTTTGCAAATGTGATGAATATTTGCATGGTCATTAAAAAATGAGATTCAGGCCATTCATTGAAACAACTACAATAACAGCAGCAGCATTTCTGATTCTTTCTACCTCTCACCTAGTGAACTCACACATTTCAAGACCATTACGTACTCTTCATGAATAGGGGATATCTGGTTTACATTTGATTTTCATGTATGTTGCCCTTAGAAGTATGACATGTGCCTCTCATTTATATTTCTGTGTGTGTAGATATATATTTAGACGTGTAAAGCAATGAGTGTAAAACAAATCTGTCTGATTTTGAACAAACCAAGTGCCTCTGACAAAAACTTACAAATACACTAAGCAAAAGAAACAACCCCATAAAATAATACTAAATAACCAAGCAGCGTAAAAATAAATCAAATTCTTAATGTCCCCTGTACTTTTCCCCTAACAATGATTACTCCTTCAACAGCCCTCCCCAAAAAAGGTGCTTAGTAGCTTTAAGATTAATAGATTAGGGAGGTTTTGAACCAATAGGTCATTGTACCTGAAAATTGAGTCAACACATGTATAGTACAAGAGAACATTTCTGGGCACAACCTCATACTTAAAACTGGATGAAAATAAGTTAAAGATGATTTTATTGATACATTGGCACAAGTAAAACAGATTTTTATGAAAATCTTACTGTGGAGCATTCCAGAAATATTTGAATGTGGGATTTAAATATATTCCAAGGCTAATTTACAGCAAAAACTCAGCAATAGTTTACTCAGTGCAGACTGATCTTCCTGATGTGACTAGAGACACATGGCAAAAGCTTATTGCACAGCTTAGCTCATGTTTTATACACAAACATACTTTGCTTCAATGTCTGGCATAGATGCCTTTCCGTTTCCCTTCTAGACATGACTATGTTCAGGAGTCACAGATACAAAGAGAAGAATACCACTTTATGTTCCAGTTTGAGTTCACCTTCATGCTACTATGATATTGCAGATCAAAATCTCGTTTTACACTTGTCTATTATTTATATATATTTTTACAGGATCCCAGTTTAAGGTCCCAGTGCAACAGTCTAGAACATCCACTCTGTTAACTGCCCTTTGATGCTATCAATGTTATTTCTGTGGACTTATAGTAGATTTCCTCTTCCTGACATGCTGAGGTCTGGGTGATGCCCTGGACCCAAATGTATGCATTGGTACAAGCAACAGTTTAGGGCTGAGTCTTCTGCTTTCAGAGAAAGGAAATTGGCAAAGTGTACCATGCTCATCCCTGTGTGGTTCCTCAGGATACTCTGAGTATTGAGTTGCTGACTTTCCTTATCGTTCTAAATGGTGTGGGCTAGATGACATCTTGACGTCTCTTCCAACCCTAATCTTCTATGATTCCATGATTCTTTAATACTACAGAGCCCCATGCATTTCTAGCTAATATGCTGTAACAATCCTCTGAATGAATTAAAAAAAAACCCAAGTATAAACAACTGTAAGGTTCTAACTTAAACCTATAAAAACAGTTAAAATTTAAGGCTAATCCTTGGTCCATTATTTGCATTCTTTAAAAAATAAACAAAAGCCCAAGACACTATAGTGCCATATAGCCCCATATAGTGCCATATAGCCCCAACCCTGAATTTTTTTAGTCTAAGATAGACCTTTCATGTTATTTAAAAATAATTCTTCTACATTTATTTTCTATGGGACATTTTGTTGTTTGCAGATCTTTCATGGGAGGCTATAAACTGTATATAATTCACCTGCAAGACTGGACCAGCTTTTCCAAAGTTATTCTTTGGGAAATATGTATCAACACACTTAGTTTAAATGTAAATTAAATTCCAAAGCCCAGAATACTCCTTTGCTGTAAATATGCAATAAAAATAAGCATCTCATTATATAGTAACTTTCATTCTGAAAGGTTTCAGAGTAGCAGCTGTGTTAGTCTGAAGGAATTCCAAAGCTTTTTGTAATTGCAAATAGCAGCATGCAACTTGGCATTGAAATGCAGAAATCTTTGATGTTAAGATGGGTCAGAACTTAACAGCAATCCTGTGCCTGTATAACGTTCTATTACTTTTTAGGAGATGAAGAGAACAGTCAATTGACTAGGTGAAGCTGAGCAGGCAGAATTACTTGTGTTAGAAATTGGTCAAGACATTGCTCCTCACTATTATAAAAAATACCACAGGATCTTTAATTAACAAAAGTGGTCAGGACATTGGTTTTAAAGTTCATTCAAAAGACTGTACCTAAATCAGAAAAGTATATGCCAGCACCATGGTAGCAATATTGTTTTAGTGATAATTGTCTGCCACCTACTGAAGTATTAACACCATTGCTCGCAGTATTTGTGTTGTCCAGGCAAGCTTCCCACCTGCAGTCTGGCCAGCTTATGAGGAGAGCCAAACTGGTACAAATGCAAGCCATATAGTATTTAAGTTTTAAACAAGTTTTATGTTAACATTAGAGAAATTCATAATCTTCAGAAATAAGAAGGCACTTGCTCTTCCTACTTAATCTCCAGGCTCCAGCAAGATTCTGTGATGGGTGTCACATCACCAGCATGGTACCTTGGAGTGAGCCAGTTATTTGAACAATGTTGGACATTATGGGCCTAATGAAGAAATAAGTGAATTTAAAACCAGTGCTATGCTAACTTTGTTTCTTTGCCTGGCTAGTGAGGCTATTCAACACACATTAATAACATGTCACTGGAAACCATTCTAAATGATTTTCAAGTAATTTGTGTGCTAGTATCTGAGTGGACCAAATCCACCTAAAAGGTTGGTGAAAATAAAATGTCAGGTGAATTCCTGGATTGACTAAAGTCAGTGATAGTTTTGCCATTGACTTCAATAGGACCAGGAGTTCATGTTGTTTGTTTGTTTGTTTTTAATGAATCATGGTGACTAAATAAAAATCTGAAGCTAATCATTCTTTTTTTAAATTATATTTTGAGGTCCTGAAGCACCTTGCCCTTTTTTGCTATCCATCTTATATTATCTGAAGAGATGGTTGGTGTTTAATTTTTCTTTTCATAGAAACAAAGGGGTGGAATGGGCCTCGAGAGGTTATCTAGTACAGCCCCCTTTGCTAAGGCAGGAACAAGTACACCTACATCCTCCCCAACAGGCATTTGTCTACTTTTCTTAAAAAAAATTCAGGGTTTCCAGGGATTCCACAGCCTCCCTTGAAAGCCTAATCCAATGCTTAACTATCCTTATAGTTAGAAAGTTTTTTCCTAATGTCTACCCTAACTTTTCCTTGCTGCAGATTAAGCTTTTTACTTCTTTTCTTACCTTCAGTGGACATGGAGAATTATTAATCACTGTCGTGTTTGTAACAACCTTTCACATATCTGAAGACTGTTATCAGCTTCCCCTGGTCTCCTCAGTCTTCTTTTCTCAAGACAAAATATACCTAGTTTTTAAAATCTTCCTCAGAGATCAGATTTTCAAAACTTTGTTTCATTTTTGTTGTTCCTCTGGACTCTCTAAAATTTGTCCATATCTTGCCTAAATTGTGGAACCCAGAACTGGACACATTACTCGAACTGAGGCCTCATCATTATTGAGTAGAGGGGGACAATTACCTCCTTTGCCTTACATAACATTCCTGTTAATACATGCCAACATGATATTAGCCTTTTTCACAACTGCATCACATTGTTAACTCTTTCAATTTGTGGTCTGTTTCAGCAATATTTTTGCCTAGTCAATTATACACCAATTATTTTCTTTTTTACATTTGTCTATATTGAATTTCATCTTCTTTGATTTCAGACCAATTCAAAAATTTATCAATTCAATTTTTAACTATAACCATCTTCCAAAATGCTTAGAACCCCTCCCCACTTGCTGTCTTTCACAGATTTTATAAGTATACTCTTCTCTCTATTAGCCAAGACACTAATGAAAATATTATATAGTGCCAGACAAGAACAGACCCCTGTGTGACTCCTGTAGATATGCCCCACAGTTTGACAGAAAACTTTTGATAACTGTGCTTTGAGTACGATCTTTTCACTGGTTTTACACCACCTTATAGTAGTTTCCTCTAGATCAAATTTCCCCATCTTGCTAATAAGAATGTCATGTAGGACTGTCAAAGGTATTACTAAAATAAAGATATAGAATGTTTATAGTTTCCCCCAGCTACTACTTCTGTCAAAGTAGAAAATTAGGTTGGTCTGGCATGATTTGTTCTTTGCAAATATATGCTGAATATTACTTATCATTCTATTATCCTACAGATGCTTACAAAATGATTTTTTAATAATTTGTTCCAGTATATTTCTAGGTATCAAAGTTTATCTGACTGGACTGTAATCCCCCAGGTCCTCTTTGATCCCCTCTTTAAAGAATGGTACTATACTTGCCCTTCTCCAGTCATCTGGATGTCATCCATCCTCCATGAATTCTCAAAGATAATTGCTAATTGTTCAAAGATTGCTTAAATTAGTTCCTTATGTACCTTAGCATGAATTTCATCTGGCCATGCTGACTTGAATACATATAACTCCCTGTTTTAGCTTATGTTCCTTCTCTCTTATTGTAAATATTAATTTTGTTGAGTAGCTGGTCACAATTAACATTATAAGCGAAGACTAAAGAAAAATAGGCATTGAAACACCTCCATCTTCTTGATGTCATCCATTATTAACTCTCCTTCCCTACTGTTTAGGGGAGTGTAGCCTTTTATTATATTTAAAGTGAAATTTGCAATGTGATATTACACCACTGTGGGTTTAGCTCCAGCAGCTACAGTTTCAGCACTAACAGAGTAAAAGTCACCTCTGCTACTTGCTTCAGATTTAGAGTCTCTAGGAACACATAAAGACCAAGGGTAGTGACCACACATACATTCACAAGTACAAGGTCTAGTCTCTTTTACATGTTTTATTAAAGTTACAGTTAAACTTATGATTATCCAAGCATATAGAGATTCTGTACAGACATATGCACAAGATTCAAATATAGTTATACTCACGCCTTTAACAATAGTTGTTAGGGTCTGATGGGTCTCTCATGGCTTGATCATCAGTACAGGGATGGCTCCTGCTAGAGTTCCCCACAAGGAGCTCAATTTTCCCATTCTGGGCCCCCCCTTTTTATAATGTGATTCTGTCTATACCTACATTCTATAAAAGTGTCAACCCTCTTTTCTCATATTAGTCTCTTTACCCTAGAAACCTAAGGGACCTCAATTTTATATAGGCTGTGTAAGTTCCCTTTATTCTCATTCTCATTGACACACAACCTGTACCCTGTGGTTAAGACACATCAGAGACAAATGCACCTTTACAGTATTTTTATGATCTAATATTAATCTTCCAGATTATTTTTTGCAATATTACCACTTTGTACCTTTTCCCCATAATCTTATGGCATCGGGATATTTCTCGGTCATTGTCAGTCAGCATGGATTTGTCAAGAACAAATTGTGCCAAACCAACCTGATAGCTTTCTTTGACAGGGTAACAAGTCTTGTGGATTGGGAGGAAAGCAGTAGACATGGTGTATCTCAACTTTAGTAAAGCTTTTGATACTGTGTCACACAACCTGGCCTTAAACTAAGTAGGGAAATGCAACCTAGATGGAGCTACTATAAAGTGGGTGAAAAAACATTCCCAGAGAGTAATTATCAGTGGTTGACAGTCATGCTGGAAGGGCATAAGGAGTGGGGTCTTTCAGGGATCAGTTCTGGAGCTAGTTCTGTTCAATATTTTCATCTATGCTTTAGCTTGGGTATAGAGAGTACACTTACAAAGTCTATAGGTGATACCAAGGTGGGAGGGTTGCAAGTGTTTGGAGAATAGGATTAAAATTCAAAATGAACTGGAGAAATTGTCTGAAGTAAATCAGATGAAATTCAATAAGGACAAATACAAAGTACTCCAGTTAGGAAGGAACAATCAGTTGCAAACATACAAAATGGGAAATGACTGCCTAGGAAGGAGTATGTGGAAAGGGATCTGGGAGTCATATTTTATTTTATTTGTTCAGATTTCCCTAAAATCTCTATCTTCAAAATCTCCTACCACAGTGCCCTTGTGACTCCCATGAAATATAACTCTAAACTATTTTATATTTTCTAATGAATAATTATAAAATCTAGGTCTTTGGTTTTGCTTATTTGTATGTGAAAATTCCAAATAGCAAATATTTCCAACTTTTTTACACATCCCCTAGCATCTTAGTCTGCCCAGATAAAACTTTGTTTCCAAACCATGTTAAAATATTGTACGAGGAGACTTTGACAAACCAGTAAAGTGCCTAAAACCACCATGGCTTATTGTTAAAGGTGGCCTAGTCAGCAAGCTGTAAATTGGCCATTCAGCAATCTCAGCTTGACCAAGGCAGGAGGGGCAGGGTGTGAGTGGGTGCCACAGCAAGGGCAGCTTGACCCCACGTCCTTCCTGATAAGAATTGTGTTGAAGTTGCTGACACATGCATTTTAAAAGAGCAGGATGTACCCTCAGGATTGTCTATTGGGGTCTCAAGGCTGCAAACCCTGGAAAGACCCACACCAGGTTAATCAATAATCAGAAGGAACCTCTTGTGGACCTCTTGTAGGCCTTATTAGCACTCTAAAATGCCATCCATCCTACAGCATATGGAGATCTTTCCTTGAGAAATCCTATTGTGATTCTGGTAACTTTGCCCATTACCTTGCAGTTTCAAACATTCTCTATCCAGAGAAGACAATTAAGATATTAGTGGTGCTCTGATTCTAGGGCTTCCTGAATATATTTGTATGTACTGTATCACAAAAACAATATTCTATTACCTTAGTGGTAAAACGCTCTCCTTGCTTGTGTAAATAAAGAATTGCAGAATAAAGCTAACATGGCTGCCTCCTAAACGCAACCTGGTTCATTCTGTTATTAAAACATAAACAAAATGAAAGAACATAATACCTAAGTGAAGATAAATCTCACAAGGAATAGTGCTGAACTAGGAAGATAATTGAAACAGCAATTTCTGATTTATATAAAGGCTATGGTGTCAGTGGAAAAGCTGAAGAATAACATTATTTTGTTTCTGCATCTGGTGTGGGCAAATCAGTACTGGAGGATGACAGCACATTCACCTCTGAGAATGATGGTGAAAGAAGCATCTGGATATAGATTTACAGAAATGTGATATATGCTTTCTTAGGTAATAGCATTCAACATCCCACTGATATCAGCTCTATACTTGTGTGCTAGGGTGACCAGACAGCAAGTGTGAAAAATCAGAATGGGGTGGGGGATAATAGAAGCCTATATAAGAAAAAGCTCCAAATATTGGGACTGTCTCTTTAAAATCAGGACATCAGGTTATCCACATATTGTGCCCACAATCAGGAATTTGACTGTTAAAGTAAATGGAGTTTCATTGATATGCAATTGATATGATGGGAGAAACAGGCCTTTTTTATATCAATGCATTAAACTCCTGCTATACTTAATACAGACAAGTATATACACCTTAGTACATATGACACTGAAGTCAGGATTTTCAAAAGTGACTAGTGATTTTGGTGCCTAACTTGAGGTGTCCTAAAGTGGCTTGATTTTCTGAAAGTGTGGTGCCTCTCAATTGGACACCCAAAACTGAAGGGACCCCAAATCATTGCTTACTCTTCAAATAAAACTCAAGGCCAAGATTTTAATTTGAGGCTATGCTAGTTGGTACCTTGGAAACAAATATACTATTCAAGAAATTCAGGCTTCAACCTGCTGTGGAGTCAAATAGAATAGTGAACTCAGGTTATATTTATAAATACAGCATGTGTTTATGGTGGCTGTTTCACTATTTTGAAAAGAGATATATTTGTAGTGGTTCTGGATTGCAGAAGCCCATCTGATCTTTTTCTAAGTATCATGGCCTCATTATTTTTCAGATATTGTTAATAAAATTAGCATAAACCATCTTTGGTGGAAAACTGACCAACTTGCTGCAAATGAGTATGCTATAAGCTAACAAACTGTAACGACAGTTTGGGAAACAAAACTAATTTTGCTATTTTTGTCTTTTTTTTAACTTTTAGCTTTGATGATTGTAGGAGTGACATGTATTTTATGCTTGATGGATGAAAGAAGACAGTAAAAGGCAAGATGAGCTAATAACAGTAAAGTCTGTATTGAATAAGAAATATATTAAGGTAGTGAGAGGAATCCAGATATGTGCTTCAATCATTTGAGTTTGTCACTAGTGAGATTTGTTGGTTGATGTGCTGTCAAAGTACTGAGAGAAAAGGGTTTTATAACAAGCAACCAGACTTGCAGAAAGAGAAGTTTAACACTCAGAGGACTCTGTATAAACAGAAGTTATAAAGTGAAGGAGAGCAATAAAGTTGGCGTCATGGGAAGGAGAGAATTGATCCAAGCTTTAAAAAACACAACTTCTCCCTTTTCAAATACTCTTAAAACTGTTTCTTTTTGTCTTTACTTTCCTAAAATTATATGAAGAGTTTTCTGGGTTTTTTTAATTAAAAATCTCTCTCCTTCCACTAGAGAATAGAAAAGAGTGGGAAATGCAGGACCTGCATATAATGCTGAACGGCACACTTCCCGCCCCCACAAATCAGTAGTAAAAGTATAACATTTTCTTGCAATTCCATGCTATTCAGATAAATATTCTTTGAATCTTATCAATGAACAAAATATTTGTCCACATAAATGCTTTGGGTCTTCTTGAAACTATCTGGCCATCTTCTAGATCACAATACTCTTTCCTCTCCCTTCTGGCTATTAATGATGCTCTACTCCATTGGCAGTATAGTTATGTAACTGCTCATTTCAATTCCTGTCACGCAAAGGACAATTTGTCTAATAAATCTAGGCAATTTATTGAGTTTCACTTATGAGAGATTTTTAACAAAGTATATTCTGGTCAGATAGTTTATATTTCCAGAATAACTCTTTAGTGTCATAACATTGGCCGAAGTCCTTGTATCTTCCTATTAGTCCCATTAAAATACGCCAGAGATCCCCAAGTTCATTATTAGTTGGTGGGCTGGGTTTATGTATTCTCTACAGGGGGGCAGGGAATTGAATGTCTACTAGAATTAATTGACAGTGATAAATCTGGTCAAATACCATCCATACTACCTCAAACTTCTCCCTCCAAATTTCACTCAATACTTTGTTTTGTTGAGGAAATCCATGTTTCTCCAATAGAAACTGGCAAGGTTCCAGTCAATTTTAATACATTGACTATAATAAGTTTGTGTAGAAGCTCTCCAAGGCTTCAAACATCATCAGGAGCTGTGTAATATTGATGAACTTATATAATGCCTGCCCTCGTATTTTAGTTAATGTTGTTTTGGCCCCTAAATTATGACTCTGCTTCTTTGTGGCCTTCATCTATTTTGGACTGTGGGATCTACTGCTGATGCTTCTGCTGTCTTTCTATTCTTTCTGGGTGATAGCCAATCCTGAACTCTTGGTATATGAAACTAAAATCAAATTCTAAATCAATAACTGAAGGAATTACAGATGGCAGTACAGTACTTCATAGTGAAGGCTACTATTGGTATCTGTCAAGAATTCCTAGATAGCTGACACTACATCCTGTGTGTGATTCAATAAAAGAAACTTTAATTAAGGAAACGTTTCAGTGCAAAACTAAATTTGTAGAGTTAGTCAGAAATCTCAAATACTGTAAGCGAATAAAGGAGTTCCCAGCCAATAAGGAACCTTCAGTGTCCAAATGTGAATGTTTACACAGCCAGACACTAAACCTCTCATTTCCTTTGTAAAACTATCTAAACCCTTTGTAAAATGATCTAACTATGGAAGTGCCTTTTGTAGTTCCATAGTTAAGGTTGAGTAGAGCTGTGCACATAAAGCAGGGATAAGATAATACAGCAGTTAGCTGTAAATGATGGAATTATATGAATATAAAATGAACTAAGCTATTACCTGGAAGATTTTCTCAGAATCTGAAATTCTTTTTTCTTCACATACCAGAAACTCAGACAGAGGCAGAGAACACAACAAATGCAGCCTTTATGTTTGCGAAAGCAAACGGAAGAGAAATGTTCAGTTCCTCCATAGCATATTCTGTAGTATAGAGTAGCACTTTCAGCCACTCAAGGGAACAGCCAATTAAGAAATACTTTGTGAGCCTAGACAAATAGATGTCCAGCAAATGACGATCCCAGGTTCAAACTTGAAATGAAGCAGCAAAAACATTTCAACTTCAAAAGTTTCACTGGGCCGGAATCACTTCTAACTAAATGTGTTGTGGCCAAAATTTTCAACTATAGGTGTGACATTCTATACCTTGAGGGAGTGTACTCTAACCCCCATATTCCTCATTTTCATTTAATTGTGATCTTACATGTAAAGCATCTCCTGTATCAGGGGAAAGGTTATGACCTGCTGAAAGTAACTTCTCTATCCATATTTTTATATTATTAGTGCATATGAAGTTATGATAATTGTGCTATATGGTTGTCGCTAAAACATGCTGTAAGTTGGGGAATCAGTCAGGTATTAGCTCCCCAGAGGCAACAGCAAGGAAAGTAACCAACACTCGGGTGAGGTGTCAAACAACCCATCAACAACCATTGTCCAGCGAGGGAGCTACAATTCAATGTTTCACCTGTATGAGGCCACACCAGGGGAATTGCTCAACCTTGTGTGGGGACTCAGTAATGCCCCCAGATATGCCTGGACTTGTACTCCCCAAGCACATGGGACTGAGGTTATTAAACAGAATACAGTGGCAACTTGCTAGGCCTTTCTCTGCCCCCACCTACACTGCAAACAACAAGGATACTCTGAAGACTCCAACTGAAGGGACTGACCCAGATTTCAAGGGTGAAATCTGTGTACTGTGAACTGCAGTATCTAGCGGGGTGAGAAAAACTGCTTAATCTAGTTGTTGCCCAGTCTAATAGGGTTGAGAGTTTAGACTGCGTGCTTGTATTTTATTTCTTTTGGTAACTAACTCTGACCTTTTGCCTATCACTTAAAATCTATCTTTTGTCTATACATTTGTTTTACTGTTTATCTTTACTGGTGAGTTTGTATGAAGTGTGGTGGCAAATCTGCTCAGGTTTGCAAAGGCTGGTGAATATCCACTTTACATTGGTGAAGTGGTGAACCAATTAATATATTTTCACTTCTCATCACAGTGCAAGAGGCTGTATTCCTGAGGTATAGTGCTGGAAGCTGGGGCTCTGATGCCTTCCTCTGTGTAATTAATGAGTGGCTCTGGGAGCATTACAATCTTCCTGGCAGTGGGGCTCCACATATAGTAGTGCTGAGTGATACCAGCACCTGGAGGGGTTTGCTGCTGGTCACTAGCAAGGCACTGAGGGAGACAGCTCAGGCTGGAGATAGTTAAGGGGGCACAGCGGCCCACAGTCTCAGGCTGCACCCTGGGGATCCCGTCACAATAGGTGGCTAAACTTAGGTTCCTGAGTTCATAGTTAGATGCCTAACTATGACCTAGTTTACACTGGCATTTAAGTCAAAATAAGTTATGTTGCTCAGGGATGTGAAAAAATCACCCTGCCCCCTACCCCCTCAAACAACATAGTATAAATGGACTTACTGCAATGTCTACACGGTGCTATGCCACCAGGAGACACTTTCCTGCTGACTTACCTTCCTCCTTGTGGGGAGGTGGAGTACTGAAGTCAACGGGGAGCGCTCTGCCATTGACTTATCACATCTTCACCAAACCCTCTAAATCGATGGCACTGCATTGATTGCAGCAGTGCTCATTCAGCATTCCAATGTAGACATGGCCTAAGTGTGTAGTTTGACTTTCATAAATGCTGTTGAGAGATCAACACTTTTGAAAATAAAGCCATTCATTCTTAACTTCTGAATGAGGATTTTGGAGTTGAATTTTAGTTATCTATTTTTTAAAATTTTCTGTGATATGTCTGAAACTCATTAAATGCCTAATTTAGAGGAATTGTTCACTTTTGACTCAAATGTTTTGCAAATTTCTCATCATCTTCTGCATTTTCTAATCAGAGACAACAACTTTCTCCACTCCCTGAAGTCCATTTAGTTCAATGGAGTGATTCCCATTGACTTTAATGGGCTTTGGATGAGGCTCTTAAACTCCATCCTGATTACCCTTATTCAGAAGACTGATAAACAACTAATGGGTCATCCATATTGGATCTGGTTTTGACCAATTAATTGTGAATGTGAAGGCATTTGGGAATTTGGGAATAAGTGATCATAATCTGATAGAATTCAAGATCCTAAGGAAAGGAGGGCAAGAGAATAGCAAAACAAGGACACTGGACTTCAAAAAAAAAGAAAGCAGATTTCAACTAACTCAGAGAAATAGAAGGCAAGGTCACATGGAGAGATAAATTAGGAAGAAAAGGAGTCAAAGGGGGCTGGCAGTTCCTAAAAGATGTTATACTAGACAGAGCTGTTCTGTCAAGCTATTCTGATGCAGAGGAAAGATGGTAAGAGCCATAGGAGACCAAGGTAGCTGCCCAAGGTGATTTTTATCTATCTAAAAACCAAAAGAGAAATGGAAAGAGTGTCATGTCACCAAGAAAGTATACATGGGAACAGCATGAGTGTGTGGGGACAAAATCAGGGTAACCAAGGCAAAGAATAAATTACAATTTGCAAGAATTGTAAGAGATGAAAAGAAGGGGTTCCACAAATATGTCAGACAAAAAATAAAAACCAGGGATGGTGTGGGTCCATTGCTCAAT
Organism: Gopherus evgoodei; assembly: GCF_007399415.2. Taxonomy (NCBI): domain Eukaryota; kingdom Metazoa; phylum Chordata; order Testudines; family Testudinidae; genus Gopherus; species Gopherus evgoodei. Next base: position 42,553,723 of record NC_044326.1, on the reverse strand, counting down.
AGAAAAGGTGAGCTGGTAACAGAAGACGATAAGAAGATGCTGCTTAATGCCTACTTTGATTTAATCTTCACACAAAAAATAACATGTGACTGGACAACTAGAAAAGTTATCATAGACAATAACGGGGAAGGGATGCAGATAATGTCAGAGATGTCAGAAATCTTATGACTAACTTGAATAAATTCAAGTCAGCAGGACCTGATGCTGTTCACCGCAACGTGCTGAAGGAATTAGCTGAAGAAATCTTGATACCACCGGCAATAATATTTGCAGTCTTCTGGATGACAGGTGAGGTCCCGGAAGACTGGAGAAGGCCTAACATAGTGCCCATCTTTAAAAAGGTTAAAAAGGAGGAGCTGGAGAACTATAGTCTTGTCAATCTGACCTCGATACATAGGCTTCTGAGTGTTTCAATAAGGATTCTGTTCACATTTTACCTTAATTATGAAGATTGAGAAGATGAACAGAAATATGCTTTTATGCAATAGTTGGGATTAGTCAGGGCCTCCGAAAGAGTATGTACATTTTTTTTTGTAATGGGCCTGGTATCTTAAGTGAAAACCTTGCAGACCTGATTAGGTCATTTCAGAGAGGTCAGATGAATACTGTTTATTGCTTACAGAACAGAATCTTCAGATGTCTTCATATATTTTAAAGTTATATAAGACATCTGATGTACAGTCTATATCAGATTATTCTAAAAACTTTTTGGCAAAGTTCTAACCTTTTAAATAATGTTTTAAAGAACTAGCATGGATTTCTGTGAGAGGAAGATAAGGCCAGTACGATCATGGTTGGAACAGCACTCTTAGCTAAAGTCCATGCTTCTGCAAAGGCAAAATAGAAGCACGCTGCCTGATTTTAGTCATTTTTCATAGGTGTATGCATAGCTATAAATCAGAACTCAGCTAATTCTTAATTATCTTCAGTTAAAGTGTCCATGTCAGCCAATATATTATTTTCAGGTCATTGTGAAAGACAGCCTATTGTCAGTTCAGTATATTTATAACTTTAAAAATACATGTATTGTTTTTTCAATTATCTTAAAATTATTTTACTGTTTGGGGTTAAAATAGTCTAATAAGCAGCAGCAGCTCCAGACATCAGCACTCCAAGTGCGTTCCTGGAGCGGCAAGTCATGGGGGGGAGGGGAATGGCGCCCTGCCAGCCGCTGTGAGGCCAGCAGTCAGGCAGCCTTTGGTGGCATGCCTGCGGGAGGTCCGCCGATCCCATGGATTCGGTGGCAATTGGGCGGCGAGTATGCCAAATTCGCGGGAACAGGGACCTCCCGCAGGCAAGCCACCGAAGGCAACCTGGCTTCCGTGCTTGGGGCAGCTAAAAAGCTAGAGCCGCCCTTGCTAATAAGTGGCATTTTATGATCACTAAATGTCTCCCTGAGTTAGCATGTTGATACAATTGTAATTATTTTGATATTTCAAAATGTGCCCATCCAATGCTCTGCATGATTGGGCTATATTATAAAATATAATAAAACCCATTTGTCAAACTATAGACTCTTCTTACCCCAATTTATGCTAGGAAAACTACTATTGGTAGCGATATTGACATTCTGAATTTGCAAGTTTATCAGAGATCAGATGCCTGTAAATAGGATGGTTTTAAAAGAGAGTAAAAAGCTGCAGGGAAATGAAATTGAAAAAAAAAAAAAGACGCAATGAAGAACTCAGTTAACTAACCAGTTCCCTGGAATGGGTAAAAGAAAATCAACACCAACAGCTTGTGGTATGACGTCTTCTATTTACCTAAAAATAGGTTTAATAAGGTAGCAGCAAAGTAACCACACCAACCCTCCTGGAGTAATCATTTTGAATGCTGAACGGATAATTATGTATCCATTCCCATTCATTCCATGTTTCCTTACTGAGGGTGCCAGCTTTCTGATGAGAGTTATCTATTTGCTAAGAACTAGACTGAAGCCACCAACTTGTTTCAGCTAGGATATTCAGCAACATTTATCACCAGATGATAACTTCTGACTGTTGGACAAAGATCAGACATAATATAGAGGCAAAACCTCTAATACCATTCTCATGGGCCGTCCAGACTACCATATATCTACTTTTTTTGTTGAAGTGTCAACATCTCTCTTACAAATACACAGAGGCTAAAAAGAAAGTATTTTTCAATTACCCTTGTTGTGGAAAATTGACCACACGGTTGATTTTAGATCAGACAGCCTGAGGCACCTTTATTTCATACAAGCATATATGCAGGGAGAGACAGCATAGACCCCACACAAGAGGCAGGCTGCTCTACATGTTACAAATTTTACCAAGCTTATAAAGGTTAAAACCGCAAAACGTAGCACACTGGTTACACATATTATTTGCCTTATTTGAAGTAAAATATTGCAAACAAGCAAGCTATCTAATAGATTTCCATATTAGGTTTTTCCTGTTTTTATCCTTGGTAGTCAAGTTGGTGGTTTGACTATTGCAACGACCCCTACATTGCGGTTACATTGTGCAAAAGCTATTGCTACAAGTTGGCGCAACAAGTTGGCGCCTTTTCTCCTTTCCCTAGTTTCCTTTTAACAATTCTTGCTTCATTCCCTGGTCCCTGGTGCCCCTTGTACAGACAAACAAATTAAGCGGAAGTGAAACTCACATTCTTAGCTAAAGGCTCCGTTCTTAGCTACAGGCCTTGAGTATGGCAAAGGGAAGTGCAAAAAGGGGGAGGGGGAGGCTTTTCCCTATCACCCTTAATAACAGTGTATTTGTCATTCCTATAAGAAATATTAAGGAAGAAAACTCCTATAGCTGTATAGCATAGCTGTATAGAATGTTTTTACAAATTGTAGATTTAAGAAAAAGAGATAAAATGTTAATTATAATGGCAAATTAAGTAGTGAGTTTATTGAATACTTTTAGGCTTCAAATACTGATACACCCATATATCCTGATGTGAACTCCAGAAGCCCTCAAAGACATATCAGACAAAGGTAGGTATGGAAGATGTTTCTAAGGGTTTGGCTACATTTGCAGATGTACAGCGCTGTGAGTTAAACCTGCCCTCGTGCAGATGAGTAGGGAAAGCGCTGCAGTCTGTCCACACTGACAGCTGCCAGCACACTGTTGTGGCCACATTTGAGGCACTTGCAGCGGCATTGAGACTGGTGCATTATGAGCAGCTATCCCACAGCTATCCCACAGAGCACCTCTCCCCATTCTGGTGCCGTGGGTTGTGGGAAGGGGGTGTGCGTGCGGGGCATTCTGGGTCCAGTCCCAGTGCCCCATGATGTATAGCTTCGCATCCCAGCAATCCCTATGTTTCTGTCCACATTTGGCGCCATCTTTCAATGGTTTATTTGCAGTGCTATCTGTGTTCTGTTTTGGTCTGCAGGAAATGGAGCCCCACCTGCTGAGGAGTATGCTGGCAAGTCTCACCAGCATGTCACATTTGGCAGTTGAGCTATTCCTTAAGATCCAAAGTGACAGTGAGGAGTCCAATGATGATATCGAGTTGCATAATGCGTACAACACGAAATTGTGTCATTCATGGACATGCTCAGCACCATGGAACGCTGCTTTTGGGCTTGGGGAAAAAAGCACTGAGTGGTAGGATCACATCGTCATGCAAGTCTGGGATGATGAGCAGTGGTTGCAGAACTTTCAGATGAGAAAAGCCACTTTCATGGGACTGTGTGAGGAGCTCACCCCCACCCTTCAGTGCAAGGACACGAGATTGAGAGCTGCCCTGCTGGTGGGAAGTGGGAATCTGGCAACTCCAGACAGCTACCGATTGGTCACAAACCAGTTTGGAGTGGGAAAGTCGACGGTTGGAATCGTGGAGGGGTGATAGATGGGATGCATATTCCTATTCTGGCACTACCCCACCTAGCATCTAAGTACATTAATCAGAAGAGGTATTTCTCTATGGTTCTCCAGGTACTTGTGGATCACCGTGGGTGTTTCATTGACATTAACACAGGCTGGCCCAGAAAGGTGGATGATGAACGCATCTTTCGGAGCGCTGGTCTGTTCAGGAAGCTGCAAGCTGGGACTTTTTTCCCAGACCAGAAGATCACTGTAGGAAAGTCGAAATGCCCATTGTGATCCTTGGAGACCCTACTTACCCTTTAATTCCATGGCTCATGAAACCCTACACAGGGAGCCTTGACAGCAGCAAGGAGCAGTTTGACAACAGGCTGAGCCGGTGCTGAATGACTGTGGAGTGTGCTTTTGGCCATTTCAAGGACTGCTGGTGATCTCTGTATGCGAAGCTGGATTTGGCCGAACACAGCATCCCCACGGTTATATCCGCGTGCTGTACCCTCCATAACATTTGTCAAGGGAAAGGTGAAAGCTTCACTCAGGCATGGACCTCCGAGGTTCAACACCTGGAGGATGAATTTACACAGTTAGAGAGCAGGGCTAGTAGAGGGGCCCAGCGTGGGGCTGCAAGGATTAGGGATGCCTTGAAAGAGCAATTTGAGGCTGAAAATCATCAGTAATGTCTGGTGCCCTGTACAGAAGTGAAGTGCAGTGGTTCTAATGTTAGTAGGAATCTGTGTTTGATAAGCTGACTTGCAGTGCCTGTTTCTTTCCTGGGCTAAGGTGTCTTTTACTTTCTGCAATAATAAAGAATGTTTTCAAAGCCAAACAATCATTTATTGAAAAGAAAATTTGTTTATTGAAAAGAAACATAACTGCTTGGGAATCAGAAAGGACAAGGGAGGGGGGGGTGGGGAACGGTACAATCACAGATTTGCATATGTCCTGTCTGGAGTGCTGTGCAATGAGTGCTGCACTTAAGGATGGTTATACTTGGATAATAGTCTAATTTCATCTTCAATAGACTTCCCAACCTAAATATCACTGCTTCAATCAATTTGTTTATACCCTGGAGTTTATGGTCAATTCAATTGATGTATGCTGGGTTACTAGTGCCAACTCAACTACCTCACTTGGTTATCTTTTGGAGTTTTTTAAGCAAAGAAAGAAAGAATAACTCTGCAACATAAGCAAACAGCAGAAAATGTATGTTGTGTGCAGCATATATGTAGACATTGCTTCTTTAGAAGAAAAAGATAGCAATAGGCAATTAGTAGTAGGAATGCAAATTTTCTAATTAGAAAATGAGCTACTTCAGAATACTAATATAGTACATTCCTGACTGTTGTAGCATGATACAATTTGTTTAGCAAGTGTAGCAATTTACCATGTTTTTTTTTTAAAGATATAGTTACCTCAGGGAAGACATAGTTTACATAAGTCCATTGTAATGCTTTGCTCTGTTTGTAGTGAAGGGCCTGATCCAGAGGACAATGAGGCCAGTGGAATCAACCTGTTACAAAATAGATATTAAGAACCAATTTGGCCAACAAAGTTTACCCAAATAATCTATATTTCCATAAGCAGACAGCTATTTCTATGTGCAAAGTGTATAATTGCGTGTGTCCCATTGCATGTACAAATGTAGGTTTGCATGTGCACACATTCTGTGAGAATAATTGAAATAACTTTAAATATGGCCAAACAGTAAGTACTGCTGATAAAATTGGGGTTGTTAAAATGTTTGCAACAGAATCTAAAATCCTTCAAAATGAGAGGTTTTCACATTTTGTTCAAAATTGGGGGCGGGGCAAAGGGAGGAAGGATTTCATTAAACGTGTGATTTTGTGTATATGTAGTTTTCTGGTTTTTAATAGGACTCTTTTAGTCACAGACATTCTTGAGATAAGCAGCTGAAAAAGAGTATTGAAGGTGGCATTACTTGTGGATCAAAGATGGCAGGAAATTATATGTGGGGGGAACAGAATAAACATGCGGGAATGGGTTGCAGGACATGTGGCTTTGAATATCTTATATTGAACCTGAAATGTTTTTATGTACTTCTTTGCTGCCTTCAACCAGAAAACTTCTCCCTTTCAATCCATTATGAAGTTTTTTATAACTGGCAATTTCTGCTTGGCTGTCAGTTTTCAAATCTAAAATTCCCAGAATCTATGGTAGGTTTACAAGACTTGATGAGTCTCTAGAATGGATGTGGAAGAATACCATGAAATATAGGAGGCCTATTAGGGATTGGGGTGAGTGAGATTGGAGACAAGAAAGGAGGGAGAAATTCTGGAGAGAAAGGGAGTCATTAGGTTCAACTACAGAGGGGAAAGCTGATTATTATTCATATAGGAAGTAGAAAACGGATGAGGTCAAGGGTGCTCTAGGATGGGAAGGATGGGCTTTGGGAAAGACAGGGAAACCCATGAAAGGGATCAATTTAATCCCTGGCACATCTCCACTGAAGACAAGTGACTTGCAGCAGGGATGAATTTGATTCAAGGTTTGTGTAATCATCTAAACTTCTGGAGCTATATTTTTCATTTCACCCTATAATAGTGTCATTATTTTCAGTAAAAGCATCTCTCAGTCTGTTATCTGTTTGCTGTTGAATGTCTTTCCCCTCTCTCTTTGCTGCACAGCAGAGAACCAATTCAAAAAATTTCAATAAAAACCCTTCATATTTGGATGACATACCAAACAGGATTAGCTTTAAATCATATCCTGGGTTGAAATTACCCCCTTTTTGTTTCCTTGTCTCTTTAACATATTTCATCATTCTAAAGCTGTCACATAGACTTAAAGAGTGGAATCTGTCTATGTGTAGACAGTTCATCACCGGATCAAACTTCTTGAGCTATTGTTTTATTAATGTTTTCCATCTCATTTCCTTTTTTCCTGCTGATATCACAAATACAAATAAAGCTGCTTGAAGAACTCTTTGGGATATAGCAAGAATGGTGAGTAGCGGGCATCTAATTAAAAATATTTACATTGTTTCTAGCTATGAGTAGATATGTGCAGAAGTGCATTTTAGTGTGTGAATCACAGAGAACAACAAACCCACAGACCACCAGTCTAAATTGATTCAAACTCTCTTCAGGGGAATGAACAATCTATGCACCCTTGCATCCTCTGACAACAGTGCGAGTAAAAGCCTCCTTCAGCTGTTGTGTACACTTGCCTTCTAATTCTAGAGCTAAAATGCCACAGAGTGTATAAAACCTAAAGGAAATATCTGTTCTTACTATTTGGGAAATTAGGGCCTGATACAGAGAAGGGCTGGGCACTTGAAGTTAGTGGAAATTGAGGGTGATCAGTTACCTATCAGCATGCAGCCTTAAATTAAACCTTTCTTCAGTTCTACAGGTGATTTTACATTTGAACTCCAAGAACAAATTATGTCCTTAAAATTCTGAAATAGAGAATGGAAGCCAGGTTAATTCAACTCCCTTCATCTGCTCTCCCCTGCTTGCAACAGCTTTGCTTCCTTCTTCATTACTCAGAAACAAACCCTCCCCTAAAGTAACAGTGAGAATTCCTGTAGTGGAGTTTACAGATTCCCATACTAATGATAAAGGAGTGATGGAGCAGTATTGGGCCAAGAAGGCCCTGTTCCTCAGCAGCTGCCAGGCATGCTCTTTATAGAAGACCTGCTTAAAAAAGAGCTCTGGCAGGCAGGTCAGGGGAGAGTGAAGGAGAGAATGGCTGCAGGAAGGCAAACAGGCTGCAGTTGATGAGGCAGCGAGATCTACAGAGGAAAGACTGAGTCTGTGACTAAGACTTGGCCAGGAGGTTATGGGCCTGTCCCTGCCCCCTTCTCCCCAACTTGGCAGAACTACTGAATTCTGAGAGTGACTGAGTGTAGGAGCTGGAATTTATAATTTACTGTGAGAATGAATGTATGATTTGATTTCATCCTGTCAGCCCCCCCTTTTGAATAGCAGAAAAGAATGACAGACCAGAACAATCCTTATGACTGATTATGGTCACTTTTTTGTTTTAGGATAAGTTATAATCTCTACTATGGTTTCCTATATGTATTACAAATTAGGCACTGTAGTTAAATACACTATTGTTTGTTTTAAGGTTTTAATAAGTAAGAGAAAGGATCTTGCACTGTATCTCTGTTGAGGAGATTAGAAGAATGTTGAGGTCCTGAAGCCCCAGGGTGAATTTAAGATTTAGAAAGGCTTGATTTACAATGTATTCTGCTGAATATAAAATGTTGTCTTGTATACCTTTGAAGGATTCTGTAAGAGATTGTTTGTGTGAATGAGGAATGTATACATCAGGAAATGATAAGGTGTAAAGGCCATTGTTATAGCCAAATGGTCCAGGAAGAAGGAGTGAAGAGACATAAAGGACATCAAAGAATCATCAATGCGCATCCATAATGAAGGGCAAATTGATGACCCTAAGGTGAAGGCTGGCACCCCTAAGGACAATTGATTAAATCAGAACAAAGGACAGGATGACCCTCTCTGAGGTGTATTGGAATGTTTACACCAATTAAGAAGTAACTGGTCACAAACTGACACAGCAAAGAACATAGACTTCAACAGAGAAAAAAACCTGAAAGAACAGGTTGCTTAGTCATGGGACTTTGGGTTCATCTTGCCACACTCCAGGAACATCAGATCGCGACCAACAGAGAGCCTTGCTCTCCTCTGCAACCAATCTGGCTGGCCACTAGGTTGATCCAGACTCTGGACTGATAACTATAAACATCAGTGCAGGACTATGTGTGTGGGTGTGTATGTGTGTGTGACTAAAAAGCATATGCTAACTGTTATATTTTCAATAAATGCTGCATATGTATCTTCCTCTATAAAGATCCCGTGTACTTGTTATGAGCATAACATGGGGAAGCTTTCTTCCCTCCCCAGTTCCTGCAGCTGAGGTTCTGAATTACTGACTGCAAGCAGAAGGCTGGGGCCATGCCCCAAACTGAAGGGAAAACAGAGAGGGTAGGAAGTAGCCCAGGGGAGGCTGATCTGAAATGGCAACCAGAAAGGAGTGAGCAGCCTCTCTCCACTTGGGCTGTGGGCTGGGACGCGGTAGAGAGGAAGGGCGTGGGTTGTATCCTTCCCCTGGCTCCCCGAGTATCCTAGAGGACTCGGGGGTGGTGGTGATGATGAACTGTGGCCCTTAGGCCTCACTCCCCAGACTGTCTGGAAGAGCTGTCCCAAGACTGGAGAAACTGCTTGGCTGTTGCCTGATCACTAGACCTGTTAGTCCCTGATAGAAGCCTCCTACAGAGGAGCAGGGATAGGACAGTCTTTTCCACTCCACTTAGGCTGAGAGCCTCACAAGTCCCACTCACTGTTAATTAGTATAGATATGGAAATTGCATAACACAGTTTGGCTCACAACTATCTCAACTCCTTGGATTATTATCTTCAAAGTATTCGCAGCACTCATGGGTTCCAGTTCAGGCAATCACTTAAGCATGTGCTCCTGTCTATCCCTATACAGGACAGCACTCATACATGTGCTAAAGTGCTGTTCTGACTGAGGGTATGTCTACATTTACAATTTTGCAGCGCTGGTTGTTACAGCTGTATTAGTACTGCAGAGTGGCCACACTTACAGCAACCAGCGCTGCAAGTGGTGTTAGATGTGGCCACACTGCAGCGCTGTTGGGCGGCTTCAAGAATGATGCAGAGAATGATGATAAGCTTAATTTGTCATGTGAAAGATTGGAAGATAGAGAGAACAGCAAAATTTTGAACTGATTGCAGGACCATCCACTTCAGATAATAGCCTCATGTCAGAAAAAGGTGCAGATATTGTTCATCTTCTTAGTGTCTGGGGGGTGTGTGGAAACAAACAATTTCACACGCACAGTGTGACGTTCCCCTTTAGGGGATAAAGATGAACAGGGGGGTGTAGGGTGTTCCCCCAAGGTACAGAGCATCAGACACAGGTTTTGTTTAGTTGTTGTCCATGAGCTGAACTGAGGGAAATGACTATGTGATCAACAGGGAGAATCATATGGGGGTGTACAGGCAACTGCAGTCTTGAGAAAGGAGTGGGAAGTTCCTTCATCACTGATAGCTGGAGATCTGTCATTGCACCAAAGCCTAGTACATTAGGCTTGATGTAGAGACAGAGCTGGCACTAGGCTTAAGCAGACTAAGCAATTGCTTAGGGCCCTGAGTAGCTCAAGGTGGTTGCCTATTAATTGTTTATTACGTAATGTGTGTGAAGGCCCCCTCCCAGAATATTCTTGCTTAGGACCCCTAATGGGATAGTATTACCTCTGTGTAAAGACCAATATTTGCTCATGGTATGGTTTTAAAACTCAGTTGTCTGTGCTTACATCAGTTAGTCCTTGAAAAGTGCTGCACTAAACAATAGAATGTGAAAACAATTTACAGCTTTTTGATCAATTTCAACTTACTGTATGTAACCTCTAAAAATACATTTATAAAAATTAGCAGCAAAAGATAAACTAACTTGTGCCTTTTTTCTTTCTTTCTAAGCATAAAAAGTCTTTGTTTCTGTTCTCAACCTGTGCTATGTCATAACATCTGGGCAATTATGCAAACCTGTAAATTACATTTTTTTCTGAGTTAATTGGTATAAAATTATAATGAAAAAGAATTCCAAACCTCAGTGCAAAACTAGTAGGCAAAATGAAATTGCACACAGACTGATTAGCATGTAAAATTTTAATGAGACTATGTTTTGATGGAAAAATCTTCAAACTGAGAGAGTATATAGCAATTTCTAGCAAATATTTTGCTTAATTAATGAATTTCAATAATTGATAGTTTTATCCTAGATTTTAAGTATCATTACTGAAACCATTTATCTTTTTTTCCCTTTTTAATGAGATTGCTCTAAATAATATTCCTTCTTTCTTCACGCAGGCTGGAAAACCGTAATTTTAATAAACCACAGAAGTGATATTGGAATAGCACAACCATGCTGACATTCAGCTGAAAATAAAAAAAAAAAGATGTTTAGTGCTTTGTGGGTTTATGTTAAGGGCCAAGTCATGTGACTGACACACAGGCCCTTACTGGGGTGGTATGGAGCTCACTGGCATGTTGGGGGACTAGAGGGAATATGCGTGCTGCAAAACCCCTTAGAATAATGTAACTTGGTCCCATGCAGTGACTGGCTGCTGTTCATTTAAGGGGGCCCTGGTCTCATTCTGATTGGTTTGAAACCCTATGGGCAGTAGATGGAAGTGGTCCCTGTGCTCCCCAGAGTGCAGGCACTGGGATTGTGTACTTTCCCTACACAGATAAATGCAAGAAGGAGGGAACTCCTTCACTTGCATGTGGATGGGGCACAACCTAGTCCTAACCATTTTAATGCTGTCTAACATACGCAATACTATGGGTGACTGAATTGGCTTGAATAATATAAAAATTGTCTCTATAAACTTTTGTCCCAAGCATGAAATGAGTTTAAAATGTTCAAATATCTGAGTTATATTTTTTTTCCTTCATTTTCATACTGTCTGTACTTCCTAATTCTAACCAGGTTCAGAAGTGCCAAACAGTGCCATGAATGCTGTTCTCCTGGCGTGCGAAGTCAATGAGAGTTTTGCACATAGAAGGACGAAGGTTTCTAACCATTAAAGGAGTGAAGTTCTGGAACAGCCTTCCAAAGGGAGTAGTCTGGGCAAAAGACATATCTGGCTTTAAGACTAAGCTTGATAAGTTTATGGAGGGGATTTTATGATGGGATAGCCTAATTTTGGCAATTAATTTGGCAGTTGATCTTTGATTATCAGCAGGTAAGTATGCCCGGTGGTCTGTGATGGGATGTTAGATGGGATGGGATCTGAGTTACTACAGAGAATTCTTTCCTGGGTGCTGGTTTGTGAGTCTTGCCCACATGCTCAGGGTTTAACTGATCGCCATATTTGGGATCGGGAAGGAATTTTCCTCCAGGGCAGATTGTCAGAGGCCCTGGAGGTTTTTCACCTTCCTCTGCAGCGTGGGGCACGGGTCACTTGCTGAGGGATTATCTGCAGCTTGAGGTCTTCAAACCACAATTTGAGGACTTCAGTAACTCAGACATAGGTTAGAGGTTTGTTATTGAAGTGGACGGGTGAGATTCTGTGGCCTACATTGTGCAGGTGGTCAAATTAGATGATCATAATGGTCCCTTCTGACCTTAAAGTCTATGAGACTACAGGATTGGTTTCCTGGTACTTCAGGCAAACAGGAGGCAGGAATGATTAGAACTCTCGTAAGAGAGCCTTTTCTTGAGAGATTTCCTCATCACTTATGTAGACTTTTGAGTAGCTTGTTCACATAGTCTGATTTAGTTCAGAAAACAAACTTTTGCCTCCAGCATCTCACTAATATGCCAGTGTGAAACTGGTCATTTCAAAGAGTGCTGCCAAAAGCACAGGACAGAAGGGAAGTGGTAATTCTGGAAGTTTATTCTGTGGAGTGTAATTGTATTTATTTATGACGGTATTAAAATGAAAAGAAAGCATTTATGGAAATGCTAGAGAGCTAACTTGATAGAATCCTTCAGAACCATCACAGTCAATCACTTCAATGGCATAAACACATACAGCCAATTTTTACTATTGTTAGGAAAATATAGAAATGTCTTGTCTATAAATCTCAGGAGTTTATTGAATTCCAAAATCAATGTCAGGCGGTAGCTCCAGTAAATTAAAATCAAAACTCCTTGTCTATCTATAGCAGTTGATCCAGTTTAAGAACTGATTTTAATTAAGACAATATGAAAACTTCTGTGCACACTCTCTTATATCCATTTAAAATTGCTTATATTGGATTTGCTTGTGCCTTTAAATTTAGCAATGCAAATAAAATCAACATGAGTCAGACTTAAAACAATATTAGTTGTATCCATTCACACCTTTTGTTAAACCAGTGCAACTTTGTGTGTAGACCAGACCAAGGACAGGACAGCACTAAGCACATCATGATTACAAGGAGGAGTCATTCAAAGTAATGTCTAACCTCTCTGTCCATTTAGGGAAAACACATTTTTGTATATTTAACACTATAAATGCTGGAGCAAAATGGGGTTTGGGGTGGAGGCTGACAGCTCATAATCCCCCAAGTAATAACCCTGCGACCCCTGAGCGGTCATGACCCCCAGTTTGAGATCTGGCTTAGAGACTAGGGGCTTGCTCCAGGAAAGTATAGAGTTTCCTCACTTCCTATTGAAGTCAGTGGGAACAGAGGCGACATCACCTCACAGAAATGCTCAGCTCTGTGCAGAATCAGGCCCTTTATTTTCAAATTTTACTGATTTCATCCTAAGCTTTGTTTTACAAATGTACATCGTCAAAATGTGAAGTGATGTGTGTTTGTGTGGTGGATTTGTTTGTTTGTTTGTTTGTTGCGTATAGCAGCCTAAGTGATAAATTGTAGCTTTGCAGGATCTTCTCATCCTCTAAAATATATTTTACAGCAGCTAGCAATGTCTTTATATATGTGCTTAAAATCTCTCTCTAAAGGAAGGCTTTGCCACACACTCTGGATTTTCATATTCTGTTCCTCGTATCAGGAATGTACTGCTCAAGTGCAAAGGTTTTAGTGATATGCTTGGCTACATATGAATTTAAATACCTTTCAGCTAACTCAAAACCCAGATTCAAATCTACCCCATGAAGACATCACATGGATTTGTCACCCTTCTAGAGGGCCTTGGATTTTTATATTGCTCTATGGTTGCAGAGTGTAACTTACTGAAAAGAAGGATTGGAGCTGTATCAGATCTTTCTGATCAATGTTGTTACATTTCTGTAGCAAGACAGGCATATGCTTTGGGTATCAGTATCAAATATGGTAGATATTCAGGAAGATGAGCATAGACACACACCTCTATCCATGGACAGAGAGTGGTCATCCATACCTTTGAATGCAGAGTTTCAAGATACTGGAAATGGATAAATGTGCTAGGATGCAGTTCTTTGCTAGATTCTCCATTATCTTGCACACAAAAAATGGGAGAATTAACACCACCTTGTAGCTGGCAGGGTCTTTTGAGAATGGCTTCCTAAGACTAGGTTACCCATTGCATATGCTTTGGGGTAGATGGCAGTTTTTCCTCTTCTGGAGTTGGAATTGACCAAGTGGTCTGAACAATCCTGTTAACAGAAGTCTTAGCTGCCCCTAGAAATCTTTCTCCAGCCATGACAATGGGGAAGGGATATGAAATGGAAGGTGGTCCTTCCTTTTAATTATTTTTTCATTCAATTATTTATTATATTGGGAGGGATGAGGCATTTGATTACTCTGCAGTTTTATTTATCTATGTCTTTATATAAGACCTCCAAAAGGGTGGGATGGGGTAGTTTCATTTTCAACCAATTTGCGTTCTGCCTAAGGATCAGTCCTGTCCCAGTGATATCTTGATCTTACCACATTCTCAAGTCCCAGCATCGTACACAGGATGATATTTAGCTTTTCATCTTCTTCATTTCCAATACAAATATCATCTCCCAGCAACTGTGTTTCTCTGTCTGACTGAGACAAGCACCTGGATAAAAGGCAGCTGTCTAAACTGAACCCTGGCAAGAGAGATATGATGTATATGGAAAATATTTTGAAGAGCTATCAATCTCTATCTGCATCTTAAAGAAAAGTATATTAAACTTGTAAATTACTATTATGCATCCCTATACATAAATATGGCAACACTGGTTACAAAGGTTTTTGGGGGAAATGGTTCCCAGACAGACACCTGTGTGCCAAGTTTCAATCTAGGTTAAAATTTGATGGCTGACATGTTTGCTCTTATGTATTTTTATTTTTCTATTCATTCTTGGACAACAAAACATAGCACTCATTTCAGATGGTTTTACATTCATGCTGATGGCATCTATGTAGATGGCAACAATATGAAATATTTCCACATAATCACTTATAATACAATAGAAAATGTTAATCAGTCAAATCTCTTCATAAATGACATTTTTTTTTAAAACAAAGGCCAAATTAAGCACTCAAGTTGTACTATTGATATCAATCGAGTTTTCTGGATTTACACCATAATATGGAATGCTTTTGAGTAATGTGTTTTTCTTTATTACTTTGTTAAATCAGAACAACTTCTCTTTTTCTGAATGGATATTTGGTAGTAACTTAAATTTAGTATATTTATATTTATCTAACATATCAACATATGATGTACTATAGTTTTAGTGAGGCAATATGTATTTACATATGTTTAGCATATGAAGTTTCATTTTTCTAGTAATGAAAATGGTATATATTATGGGACTGATAGTTCATTTGCTAGTAGTATTTTAATTTTAAGAATAGATGTTAGATTTTGGATTTGCTCTTCTTGAATTCACATCCACGAAGACTTTTAAAACTGATTGGTAATATTAAGCCAGTTAAGTCAGGTAAAGGCAGATATGTTTGAATCAGTGGGTGGTATTAGCTTCTCTCAAGATAAAACTGTTTGCTGACTTGTGACTGCAGATGAATTTTGAAAAATGAAAAAGTAACTGAAATTATGATACTGTTTGATTTTCAACTGTGTTAAAATTTTAAAAAAAGATATTCTAAGATTTTTTTAATTACTACAAACTATTCATAGAAATTACATGTTCTTAGCATTTAGAACATCACTTGAGATCATAATTTATATTTATTGTAAAAGAGGACCCTTATTTCATGAAAAGAGCAGGGTTTAACATGAATATTGAATAATCACATAACTCCATGTGTATATGTGGGCATACACGTATATATGTGTGCACACACACACACAAACTTATAGACTCATAGACTCTAGGACTGGAAGGGACCTCGAGAGGTCATCGAGTCCAGTCCCCTGCCCTCATGGCAGGACCAAATACTGTCTAGACCATCCCTAATAGACATTTATCTAACCTACTCTTAAATATCTCCAGAGATGGAGATTCCACAACTTCCCTAGGCAAGCTATTCCAGTGTTTAACTACCCTGACAGTTAGGAACTTTTTCCTAATGTCCAACCTAAATCTCCCTTGCTGCAGTTTAAGCCCATTGCTTCTTGTTCTATCATTGGAGGCTAAGGTGAACAAGTTTTCTCCCTCCTCCTGATGACACCCTATTAGATACCTGAAAACTGCTATCATGTCCCCTCTCAGTCTTCTCTTTTCCAAACTAAACAAACCCAATTGTTTCAGCCTTCCATCATAGGTCATGTTCTCAAGATCTTTAATCATTCTCGTTGCTCTTCTCTGGACTCTCTCCAATTTCTCCACATCTTTCTTGAAATGTGGTGCCCAGAACTGGACACAATACTCCAGCTGAGGCCTAACCAGTGCAGAGTAAAGGGGAAGAATGACTTCTCGTGTCTTGTTTACAACACACCTGTTAATGCATCCCAGAATCACATTTGCTTTTTTTGCAACAGTATCACACTGTTGACTCATATTAAGCTTGTGGTGTACTATGACCCCTAGCTCTCTTTCTGCCATACTTCTTCCTAGACAGTCTCTTCCCATTCTGTATGTGTGAAACTGATTGTTCCTTCCTAAGTGGAGCACTTTGCATTTATCTTTATTGAACTTCATCCTGTTTACCTCAGACCATTTCTCCAATTTGTCCAGATCATTTTGAATTTTGACCCTGTCCTCCAAAGCAGTTGCAATCCCTCCCAGTTTGGTATTGTCTGCAAACTTAATAAGCGTACTTTCTATGCCAACATCTAAATCGTTGATGAAGATATTGAACAGAGCCGGTCCCAAAACAGACCCCTGCGGAACCCCACTTGTTATACCTTTCCAGCAGGATTGGGAGCCATTAATAACTACTCTCTGAGTATGGTTATCCAGCCAGTTATGCACCCACCTTATAGTAGCCCCATCTAAATTGTATTTTCCTAGTTTATCTATAAGAATATCGTGCGAGACTGTATCAAATGCCTTACTAAAGTCTAGTTATATCACATCCACCGCTTCTCCCTTATCCACAAGGCTCGTTATCCTATCAAAGAACGCTATCAGATTAGTTTGACACGATTTGTTCTTTACAAATCCATGCTGGCTATTCCCTATCACCTTACCACCTTCCAAGTGTTTGCAGATGATTTCTTTAATTACTTGCTCCATTATCTTCCCTGGCACAAAGTTAAACTAACTGGTCTGTAGTTTCCTGGGTTGTTTTTATTTCTCTTTTTATAGATGGGCACTATATCTGCCCTTTTCCAGTCTTCTGGAATCTCCCCCGTCTCCCAGGATTTCCCAAAGATAATAGCTAGAAGCTCAGATACCTCCTCTATTAACTCCTGATTATTCTAGGATGCCCTGGTGACTTGCAGGCATCTAACTTTTCTAAGTGATTTTTTACTTGCTCTTTTTTTATTTTATCTTCTAAACCTACCCTCTTCCTGTAAGCATTCACTATATTAGACATTCCTTCAGACTTCTCAGTGAAGACCGAAACAAAGAAGTCATTAAGCATCTCTGCCATT
Source organism: Gopherus evgoodei (assembly GCF_007399415.2). Classification (NCBI taxonomy): domain Eukaryota; kingdom Metazoa; phylum Chordata; order Testudines; family Testudinidae; genus Gopherus; species Gopherus evgoodei. The sequence continues at coordinate 42,536,501 of NC_044326.1, read as the reverse complement.
TCCAAGTCTCCCGTTACTGTTTCCCCCTCCTCACTGAGCAGTGGGCCTACCCTGTCCTTGGTCTTCCTCTTGCTTCTAATGTATGTAGATAGCCACATACTTTTAGGGGCGAAAGAAAAATGCAGAGCTGTTATTTACCAGGCTGCACGTGGCAATATACTGTATAGGTAAGGGATGCAAGGAGGGTCTGGGTCACGATGCAAACTGCAGGCATGCACACAACTAAAATTAATTAATTAAAAGTTTTATTGGGGATAGTTACAAGGGGTAGGGGAGCAGTGTATGATTAACTAATAGGGTTAATGGAACTTAAAACATACAATGGCTAAAGTATTTACTATTAAACAATATTTATAAACAAAGATGCAGTAAACAATATTTATAAACATGAATGCAGCATTTAGTAATAACCAATACTTACGAATACAAACCAACTCATAACGACCGGCAAACGTAGAAACTCTGCTTAAAACACGTGAGCTGAGAGAGGCTTCGAGGTGAACAGGCTCGGTTATGGGTGTGCACGAGGTACACAGGATTCGTTTTTCTTTCTCCTCTTCTGCCTGCACATGGCAGACTAGCCTAAAATACCCACTATGACATCATAGAAGTGTCATAGGGGACGGGGCCCAAAAACTGTGTGTGTTCGTTTCTGATTGGTACAAGCAAAGTTTACACCAAGTAGGGGAGCAGGTGCCTGAAAGTCTGGCTTCGCCCCAAAAGGTGAGGAAATGCATATAGTTCAGAATGCCTTTAACACTGACTGACAAAGGAAGAGGTCAGGGCAATACCGGTATGGGCAAGTCTTTTAGGATGCAGACAGGAACTTATCTTAACATGCCCCCGTGCCCTCGCCGAAATAGTTTGGCCGAAAGCCTAAACTTCTGAGTCCGACTCCTCATTCCCACCTACGAGGGGATGCGCTTCGGGGGTGGAAGCGATGTAGGCTGAGGCAACAAACTTGTGAATGCAGGCTTTAATGAAGGCACATCCGAGACAGAGAAGAGCGAGCCCAACCAGAAGGGACACAAACAGGGATTGGAAATAGGATTTGTAGGGCACAAGGCCAAACCAATCGAGCCATGACCAAAACTGGAAGGACTCTCGTGACTCTTTGACAGTAGAGCTCAACATTTGCAGGTCTTTAACAACTGAGGACAAATTAGGAGAAATAGAAGGCAAAGAAACACAATATTTATCAGCAAACTCGGGATATACTTCAGCAAATTTAGTACAAAATGAGGGAGATTGTAACAAATATTGAATCATTAATCTATTTTGAATACTATACTGAACAAGGGAATTTAACTGCTGATTAACTAAGGAGAGGCCTTTGGCCCTAGTATTAGCAAGCATTTCAATAGCAAGGGATTGAAACAGCACTTGGTCACGTAAAATCATATAACCGACAGGGTTAAAACTAACAACAGAGGAGGCGAGGGAGGAAGCTGCTGTTTGCAAACGAGACCAAAATGAGCGGGTACTACGATGGTGTCGGTGGCTAGATGGCAAGGAATAAATACCTCCCCCCTGTAGATACAGGGTGCTAATGGTGCATATACCCCAGGGATTGGGAGGAAGCACAGCAAATGCGACATTACCGCTAATCCAAAAATGACCGGGTCTTAAGGAAGAAATTGTGGTATGGCTCCACCTATTATTGTCCATGGAGAAAAAGCTTGATGCACGATTGATACATGCAGCCTCAGCATGATGCATATGCTGGGCATGGAACAGATACATATGTGTTATGGAGGTATAAAAGGTTCCAAAAAGAATGTTATAATTAAGACGATAAGAACAATTAAGGGGAGGGGGGTAGGTGTAAGTAAGAGTGGGTTTAGTTAGGGAGGTATTAGCATAAGAGAAACTCCACATAGAACAATTAGAATAAGTACCCACCCAAGTAGGGGCTGGGGTTAAACTATTACCAACAAAAACCCAACAATGAGATGCTGGAACTCTAATACTATCAATTAAAGGAAAGCTATGATCACTTCGACCTGAAGCATTAAGAACTGGAAACACATAAGAATTAAATTGTGAAGAACAATTATTCCAAACACTAGAAGCAGCCCATTGCACATAGGGGGAAGAACAATTTACATTAGACAAATTAAATGAAAAAAAATTATAAACTATTGGTACAAATTGAAAGGGTAATGGATATTTAGGTGAGAACTGAGTAGAGCAAACAAGACAATCTTCTGGATTCAGCGCTGACAGGGACTGGTTTCCGCTGACCTCCTGCACCCGGTAGGCGGCGAACCATGTTTGTAGTCCACCTTTTCCTAAGGGTTCCTTGGGCAAAGATGTTGTGAGGAAGGGCAGTATAACCTGTAAAACAGAATAATAGGAGCTCTGCTCAGAGGCATTAGTTTGTTTATTAAGAACTACATTTGCTGAGCCAGTTATGATGAACTATCTTGTTACCGGGGATATATGTAGCCACTAAGTAGGTGTTAGGGTACTTGCCGGCCCGGAGAATGGTGGTTTTTATAGGTTTTTGATGGCCAGAGGCTTGGGGTTCTGTAAGCCAAACCAGTTGGCCGGTGTTAAACATGGGGGACCAAGGCGGCTTAGGTGTAGGTGAAATGTGAGGCCAGCGAGAGTAACTTTTGTTGAGTGTGATAAGTACCTGGGGTAAAAATGATCTCCAGTTTTTAAAATCAGGGTTGGAGTTTGCTGTTCGCAACATAGTTTTAAGGACTGCGATTTTTCGCTCTACCACACCATTGCTTTGAGGATGATATTTCGTATGGATGTGAAGGGAAGCCCCCCATCCAAAAATGAGCTGTTCAGTGCTTTTGCTGGTAAAGGGTGGTCCACCATCTGCTTGGACTTCAGTGGGAGTGCCCCAGGCAGCTGCTGTTTGCTTAAGAGCCACAGCGACAGAAGCAGCATTGGTTTTATTAAGAGGAACACAAAAGGTTTGTCGAGACCCCAGATCGACAGTAACTAAGGCTTTTGGAAAACGACGAGCACCTGGCAAGGGTCCTATTAAGTCAACTTGCCACGTACTACCTGGGGCAAAGTGTTCTGCAGCGTATGCAGAGCGCTCATATCGGGGACGATTCATAGTTTTTACCTGCACACACTGCAAGCAGGACTGAACAATGAGCTCGCACTGACTGCGGCTAACGTCAGGCTTTTGGTTAGAAAAGCTAGATAACAGGCCGTACAATTTTGTGGGTGGTAAGTGTCCCCATTCTTTGTGGAGCCAGTGCAACAGCGGGTCTGCCTGTACGGCGGGATTTGCCATATGAACTTGGGAGAATTCTCTCATTCTTTGAGCAAGACTGGAATGCAGGGGGTTACAGTCTGGTCGATGGGAGGGACAGTGCGTAATGAACCAAGGGTGAGAGAATTTACGAATTAGGGCAAAAATTTGGTCCCATAATTTAACAAAAGCTGAGGGAGAGGCTTGCTCAATTAAAATGTCTAAACAAAATTGAGAATCGATACCTAAAACAACTTGCTTGTTGGCAGAGTGGGCATCAGCAACATGTTGGACAGCTAAAAGAACGCCCTGCACCTCGCATTCTTGTGTGGAGCAGGAGGGGGGCAGCAACTGCACATTTAAGTGATTACATATGGAACAAAGAACTCCTGCCCTAGGGGATGGTGAGGTGCCCCCGTCAGACCCAACCCAGGGATCATATTTTACTTCAATGCATAAGGGTTGGTGAAGGGGGGTGGGGGCTAAGATGTTATCGCTGGGAGTTAGGGTCCATGCCTGCCAAGCTACCTCAACCTGGAAACATAGAAGCTGCCATGTGCGAGTAGTGCCATGAAACTCGGGTGGAGGGGTACTTGTAAACCACGGGATTAAATGAACACATGGTCCAGACAGGGTACCTGGGATAGGGAGTTGGGACCAATGACGTGCACTGGACACAGCCAGTAGCATTTTTTCCACTAGACCATAGTTGTACTGGGGTCCAGACAGGCGATGGGCCCAACTGTAAATAGCATTACCATGTTGCAGTACAGTGAACCCTACATGGTGTTTTGTAATAAACAAATTGATGTTGAGGGGTTCTTGGGAATTAAAACGGGCGAGGTGGGGGTTAGAGGCGAACCAGCCAGCTAGTTTCTCTAAGCTTTGTTGTGCTGATGTGTTCCATACTTCTCGGGAGCGTTTAGAAGAGAGAGAGCTTTGTAGGATTTCTTGGTTAAAAATTAGCTGTGCCGGGATATATTGGCGGTGATAATTAAGGAGACCTAATAGCTGCTGAAGCTCTTGTTTATTTTGTGGAGGGGCTTCTGTCCAAGGGTCTAATACACTGGCTGGGGCTTGGGTGTGAGTGGTGGGAGTGAATTGGAGTCCCAAGAATGAGAATTGCTGGCTGGCCTGCAGGTGGCTCTTTGTTTTGTTAATTTGCCACCCATCTGCTTCTAATGCATCAATTATCATTTGGGTGGTACTTTGAACTGCTTGTGGATTGGGCCCACAAATGACAATGTCATCTACATAGGTTAGCACATACACATCCTGTAGGGGTTTTACCTTTTGTAATGTGATATTGAGATGGGACGATGCAAGTGCAGGAGAATTACAGAACCCCTGTGAGCAAACTTTCCATTTATATTGGATGCCCTTAAAAGCAAAGTTTAAGATTCCTTGTGTGTCCTGGAGTGGGATTTGGTAAAACATATCTTTTAAATCAAGAGTACATGCCCACTGATTACTTGCATCGCTTAGTTGCCGCTATATTTCGGGAATGGTGGCAGAGCTGGAAAATGCGATAGGCTTTACACGGCTGTTAGCTTGTCTGTAATCAATGACAAGGCGATATTTAGAGGGATCGCCGGGCTTGGGAATACCCCAACCCGCGGACAGAAAGGTGGATGCAGTGACCCTTTCTATTCTTTTTTTCTTCTGGAAGCTGAGTGAGCAAAGCTTCAATAAGGAGAAGCCCTTCGGATTTTGTGGGAATAGGGGAAAATTTCCATGGCTGGGAGTTAACTACTTCGGGGGTATAGGGAGAATGATCGCCTATGGTTACAGGGAGGGCTTGCAGAATTTGATCATGCAGTTTAAATTTTTTAATATCTGAGACACCTAGCAGGTTTTTTGATCCCAACAAGGCTTTTATTTTTCTTAGGTATTTTCCGTGGGCAATTTTAACCCAAACCACGGGTTTTTCTTGTACTGCATTGAGACTTTGAACAAACATAAAGGAGCCAGTAGGACAGTGGGGAACGTTGGGCTCAATAATGCTAATTTGAGCTCCAGTGTCTAATAAAAAGGAAGTGGGGGTGTCACTGTTAACTAACAGGGTGGCGTATGGGCGTTCATCGGTGGGATCTTTAATTTGGGCTGGGCAGCATCCGGACCCTATTCGTTTTTTGTCCTAACATAGTCCTCCCAATTTTTCCAGCCTAGCTGTTCGGCTACATTTTTCTGCTCTTGGTGTGGCTTCTTTGGGGATCCCTTTGTTAAGAAGGAAGCCAAATAGTGCCCGTTCAGCTTTAGTTCACTCAGGATATTTTTGGGGATTAAACTGACTTTTTGGAGGGTTTTTTGGTGGTGGATCAACTGGGAGAACAACAGGCGTGCGTGGCAGTAACAACTTAATTTTACTAACCACTTCAAATAACGTTAAGATGGGTCTGCGAACGGCCACATGCAAGTGCAGCATGGCACCGGTGTCAGCTCCAGGGGCAGCTTCTAATGCCAAATTAACCGCCTCTGCTGAGACAGGAATTTGGGTGGGATCAGTAACGTGTATAAAGAGTGTGGCCACCAATTGCTGTTGAATAGTTAAATTAAGTGGATTTTGTATCGGATCCCACAGGGCTATGGAAGCTCCTGCAATTGCCCATATTAGATCGTGTGGAGTAACTAAAGTTCCCAGAGGGATATATAATCCTTTAAAATTGCCTTTCATTGCTAAAATGGCAGCTGCCAGGGTGGTAAGTGGCCAAATGCGATTATTTAATAAAGCGTGACCCAGGAAGCCTCGTGCCTAATTGGCCGTTTTGGCTAAGGTGCTGGCATCCTCGCGGTCCACCAATTCTGCTCTGTGTTCTAAGGCTAGCCGCCTGACCCAAACCATGGGTGCCTCGTCGGCTTTTCGTTGCGTTTCATTTAAAAACTCTTTAAGTTCGGCCTTAGTACGTGTTCGCAGTTCAGTAAGCTGCGTGGTGTTGCCTGTTTGTGCATCTATTTTAGTTTTAGTTATTGCAATAGGCAAAGCTTCTGCTACGGTTTCAGATTCTGCAAATTCTGGAGCTGTTGGCAGAGCTGGATACAGAGGAGTTTTAGGAGCTTCATATGGGGGTGGCAAAATTTTCCGAGAGGGACTTGGGGGGGGTAGTGATGGGCTCTACCTTTTCTGTCTTCTTCTCATTATTACCTTTAGGAGAGCCTGGGGCTGCCTGTTTAGCTGCAAACATTGTGCCTCCATGGAGGACTGAACACAGATCGAGGACCTTGCATATCATGCTAAACAGGACGGTGGAAACATCCTCTGATTTATATTCATCGGGTCGCAATTTTTTGGTTTTCTTAATCAAATTTAATTCTTTTATCATTTGGAATAATAATTTAGGTGCCGGATCAGCAGGTATTACCCGAGGTGGGGGAATTAATTTGGAAACGGTGCCTCTAGATTTTTTAACAATGCGGCTACATTCTCTCCAAAGTTGAGAGGGATCTGCAGCACCGAGGTTTTCCACAGTCTCCGTGCACTGAGGCTGCAGGGAACAATCGGCTGGCTGACTCCTAAAGCTTGGGTGGCACCGAAGGAGGCATCCCATATCTGCCAGGGTTAATGGTACAGTATAACCTTTTAGAGTTTTGCCCAAGCCAAGAGAACAGATCCATTCTATTTTTGGATTAGTTGAATTTTGGCTAGTAAGAAGGTGAAACTGCAAATGTTGGAACTGTTCAGTTTCATTATCTGCGCGATCTGCAGTGTGCCACGGGCATGGCCCAACCTCCGTGCATCCTCTTCGTGACGCCATGTAGATAACCACATACTTTTAGGGGCGAAAGAAAAATGCAGAGCTGTTATTTACCAGGCTGCACGTGGCAATAGACTGTATAGGTAAGGGATGCAAGGAGGGTCTGGGTCATGATGCAAACTGCAGGCACGCACACAACTAAAATTAATTAAATAAAAGTTTTATTGGAGATAGTTACAAGGGGTAGGGCAGCAGTGTATGATTAGCTAATAGGGTTAATGGAACTTAAAACATACAGTGGCTAAAGTATTTACTATTAAACAATATTTATAAACAAAGATGCAGTAAACAATATTTATAAACACGAATGCAGCATTTAGTAATAACCAATACTTACGAATACAAACCAACTCATAACGACCGGCAAACGTAGAAACTCTGCTTAAAACACGTGAGCTGAGAGAGGCTTCGAGGTGAACAGGCTCGGTTATGGGTGTGCACGAGGTACACAGGATTCGTTTTTCTTTCTCCTCTTCTGCCTGCACATGGCAGACTAGCCTAAAATACCCACTATGACATCATAGAAGTGTTATAGGGGACGGGGCCCAAAAACTGTGTGTGTTCGTTTCTGATTGGTACAAGCAAAGTTTACACCAAGTAGGGGAGCAGGTGCCTGAAAGTCTGGCTTCGCCTCCAAAGGGTGAGGAAATGCATATAATTCAGAATGCCTTTAACACTGACTGACAAAGGAAGAGGCCAGGGCAATACCGGTATGGGCAAGTCTTTTAGAAGGAAGACAGGAACTTATCTTAACAATGTATTGATAAAAAGTCTTCTTGTTTCTTTTTATTCCCATAGCTAGTTTGAGCTCATTTTATGCCTTTGCCTTTCTAATCTTGCCTCTGCATTCCTGTGTTACTTGCCTATATTCGTCCTTTGTAATCTGACCTAGTTTCCATTTTTTATATGACGCCTTTTTATTTTGTAGGTCATGCAAGATCTCGTGGTTAAGCCAAGGTGGTCTTTTGCCACATTTTCTATCTTTCCTAACCATCGGAATAGCTTGCTTTTGGGCCCTTACATTGTTACAATGTAACTAATTACACTGATAACAAAGACTTATCGAGAATTCACCTCAATAGAATCAAAATTTTAATAGCTATTCAGGGCTCGGCTACACATCATATGTACCAGTCTGCCCTCTGGAACTTCCCTGTTCCACTGTGGGGAATTAATTTCAGGAGTGCAGCCTTCTCTTCCCTCTTCACTGTCCAGTAAAATGCTCCTATACATATTTTCACAGTATTTTCCTTTGGTTCCTTTTAGTTCTCAGGGATCCCTAGTTTAAATCTAAAGAGGAGTGCATTTTCACAGCTTGAAATAGCATTCAGTAGATTCAATTAATGAATTTAATAATAAGTTAATTGTAAATAATATAACTTACTTTCTCCATTAGGACAGGGACTGTCTCTTACTTTTCTGTGTATAACTCCCAGCACAAAGGGACTCTGATAGCAGTTTAGATCCTGAGATGATACCATAATACAAATAATATATAGCAATAATAATAATAATTGCATATGGTTGTTTTGATTACTAATATGTACTGTAAGGGTACTCAATGTGCTCATAAGATTAACTGCTATGAGCCTCCTGTATTGCTGATGAGCACCGGATTTTGGGGAGCTTCTATAGTAGCAGATTCACATGTGTTTCCATACATTCCATCAGGTAAATAAGTTATATGGGCCAAATTCTTAAACTCAAGTTGTGACCTCTCTGTGCTACTGGGGTATCATAAAGGGAACATAATGCATAATGCTTAGCAGAGAATTCCCTTTGTGTAAAGGAACTGCCTGCAGGAACATGTTTGCCAATGCCAGACCCGGAACTTCTGCTCTCTTCTTTGTTGCATAATGAACATGCTGGGAGAGGTGTTGGGGCAGGGGGCAGAACTCCTCTCTTCTACATCACTCCTACACAGGCATGTGGGTCATTATGGTCACTTTTTTTTTTGTAAAGATGTAATGGTTTCATTGTTTATTCTTGATTACTTAAAAATTGTCAATCCAAATTATAGCTCTCTAATTCTGAGGGCCCATCCGCCGCTTGGAGCTGCTGCTAGATTGTTCTAAGTTACACCAGTAGCATTATATCCTTCACTGAACACACAGGTAGCCTAGAGGGTGTCAAGGTCTGGGCTGACCTTTAGATTCAGAGATCCATGTACTGTAATCAGACGGGGACTCTTTTTAATGTATCTACCATAAAAAAGGAAACCACTGCACCTTAAAAAAATTAAAAATCTCAAATTACAGCATTTTTTTAAAAACTCACTTCAAATCAATAAATCAAACAGCTACCCAAGCAGATATGTATGATTTGACATATGGCAAAGAAAATAAGCAGGCAAAATAAAATGTAATCTGCTATGGGTAGCCATGTAGTTTGTACTTACGTTGTCTTGAACTGTCCTTGCCACCTTTACACCATGAGTTGCAACTCAGTGGGATTACTCAGAGAAATTGATCCAATAAAAGATATTACCTCACCTACTTTGTTTCTAAAAGTTATCTATACTTAAGAGCAGCAAAGAATCCTGTGGCACCTTATAGACTAACAGACGTTTTGGAACATGAGCTTTCGTGGGTGAATACCCACTTCCTCAGATGCATGTGAGTGGCAGATCCTGATCCCTTATAAACAGAGAAAAAGGGTTTAGATTGAAATGGACTGGGTAAGTGCCAAATAGGGAAGTTAAAGGACAAAGCTAAATGTGAGTAGTTGTCCTGCTTATGCTTCCTTCAAAAGCAAAGTGTTTTATTATGTTGTAAATTGTATCAGATACCACAGAGCTGTGGGTATTTAAAAACTTAAAGATAATACCTTTAATTTTTGCAAGCCTTGAAGTGAAGTTACAACATGTTTTGCAGATCTAATAAAATCTGACACTAATTGAAGACATTTTTTCCAACTTTAATTTCAAGTCAGTTGTAATTCAAGGATGGATTTAATTAAGAGCAACTATTTTGGTAGGTGCCAGTCCATCTGGCATATTAGTGTGTTGCTGTCACCGTCCACCCTGGAATTGGAAACATCAATTTTAGCAGCTCTGCACTCTATGGAGAGAAATTTTAAAAGTGCTAATTTTTAAACAAAATTAATGCTCATGAGCATGGCCAAATTGACAGTCTAGAGACATAGAGCTAGGTCTCATCTAGTGTAAATCAGCTTTGCTCCTTTGAAGCCAATGGAAATATACTGATTTACACCAGACCAAGATTCAGTCATTAAGGGGCAGTTGCAACACAGTACTCCACACTACTCTATTAATGTGCCTCAAATTTACTTCAGAGATACAACTGCAGTGGGAGAAAGAATAGTTCAATCTCCATTCAATCCTTTTGAGACCACCAAAAAAGAACTAACAGATGCTGAATGTGCTACTATGCTTCCCCCTCCCCATCCCCCCATCCTCCGCTGGTTGATTGACTGACATTTGTTCATCAGGAATTGCATATAAATTACTAATTAATTTCACATAAACACTCTAAGAGTAACTGGCCCAGTTTTCATTGCAATCAATATCTGTGGGATTAGACCTAATGTTTATACAATGGGAACTACTTCGTGCAAAAATTTCTAGTCACACTGAAGGAATTGGGTGGCAAATTCTATTAAGATAGGCACTGCAGCTCATAGTCCACCAAAACCTAAAGCTGAACATGAAAATCTTCAGCTGATTTGGAACGTCCTTCCTGCTCATTGGAATCTACTCCATAACACTCAGAGACAAATGGTGCTGAAGTAGCTGAAGTGCAAGTGACATTTCTTCAAGAAATCTTTCAAAGGATGATGGTATTTGTTATATGTGGATCAGGAACAAAATATGACAGGAATATTGGTTCGAAGATTTTTTACCATCTAACCCATCAACCCTGAGAGTTGAGGAAGATGTTAAAGCAAAAACTTTAACCACCTGTCAATTGCAGTTACATTTGAAATAATAATCAGTTCTGTAAGAACTGAGGCATTTGCTCAAGACTCTTAGTCTCATAGCTACCAACTTTGTCTCATGTTGATCATTTGTCATTGAAAATCTGTGAAAGAGAACAAAAAAAAAATCCCTGTAACTGTCTTATCTCAGGCCTGTGCCTTCATATTCAAAGAAATGAATACAGTAAGATACTTTTTAATTGCTCTATGTTCCATCACTGAAATTTCATGGTTAGAATTTCAATTGGCTTCCAAGATCAGGGGAAATAATATAATAATGAGTGTTAGTGCGCAGAAAGTCAAAGAAAGTTAATGGACTTTAAAACTGACACATTGCTCTAGAAGAGTCATTAGCACAGTCCTTAGCTTCACTAGAGAAATACCTAAAGATAGCTGTATTGAATTAATTAGTTTAAAGAAGGGACTCCCAGCACAAAGACACACATGTAAGGAATGATGATGACAAACTAAATGAAAACAGTCCCCTCACCCCCTTTTTTAAGAAGGATTATTGTATGAAGTGTGTTTAGATACAATTAAAACACAATCGTATTTAGAGTCAGATGTTCAAGTTCATTTTGAACACCTTTGAAATCTGGGGCTTTGAAACTAATTGACTTAGCCTTTTAAAAGTTTTTCAATTATCCATGAAACCCAACTTTAAAATATAGATGGCACCAGTATGGCATATCTATAACTTTACTTACAGTATCATCAAAGAGTCGGGAAAATTGAATAGCACAGCTGTGAGGGGACATTACATGTAATTCTGCTTCTTGGCAGATGTAATGGAATTCTCATTCTTGAGCCTCAAGTCTACTGTGAGAATTTCCAAGGTACAGATCTTTAAAGACCATATGCCCTGACCTCACCTGCCATGGAAGAGTGACAGCTGAATTGCTTCCAGCTGTGTGAGTTCCTTTTTGAAAGAAAGGTTGTGATGTTGATCAATGCCAATGTACCTTGTGAACTTTGCAGGGATAGAAAGTGGGTGCAAAAACCAAACAGCTCCTGAGACTAAATAAGAAACAATAAGATACATATATTATTGAGTATGAGACAGAGCACCACCCTTCATATGCATCACTTTTTCTCAGGTGCTTGGGCATAGGAAAAAGAGCTGACACAGGCACAAAAGTGGTGTCTCACCACTGTCATAGACTCATCAACTTTAGGGCAGTGGTCCCCAAACTTTTCAAGGTTGTGACCCCCTTAACCCCTGGCCATGCCCCACCTCCTGGGGCTCTCCTGTTAAGCCAATCCACCCTCCTCCCCACAGCACTGGCAGCACAGGTACCACTCCAGGTAGTGGGAGAGAGCCAGTGAGCTAGGGGAACTGATTTCAGCACATGCACATCTGTATGTGTGCACACACTGCTCCCCCAAATATAACCATCAAACTACACCTGTGCAGACACCTGCACCAAAATGGGCTCCTCAGATGGCAAGTAAAAAGGAATGGAGAGATGAAGACCAGTTCATTGCACCTCTGACACAACAGGGCTGGAATGTTCCACCTGCTGACATATATAGAAGGGTGCAGGCTTCCAAAATCTTTAGTTTTGGAAGCTACAGACAGTCCCACATTAGAGGCTTAAAACATAAGTGTGATAGTCCTGTTATGATGGCCTCTTTAAAGAAATAGAAGTCTCTTTCCTCCTATATGTGTCTGAAAGAGCATAGGATGGCATCATGGTTCAAGGTGAGCTGTATCCTTGACTCACTCAGTCTCTTTATGGGCACCACTTCCATGTCACAGGCCCATATGTGTATTTCTCCAAGGGTGAAATCCTGCGATTAAAGAGGTATACATTTTTTTTTCAATAATGCTAAAACATTCATTAAAAGGATCTGTCAAAAATACACTTAATAAAAAGGATCTGATAAAAAATTCAAAAAATAATTGTTTTCTGTTTGACCTGAAACTAATTTCCCCCCAATCTGGGGAATTGCCAGCAAACTGAAAAATCTGTTACTGACACAGCTCAGCCACCACTCTGTGTCACCAGGTCGCAGCACCTCTCAGTCTGGGGGTGAATAACACAGATTGCCCGGTTCAGTCTCTGCTTCTCACCCTCATCAGTGTCTCTCCCTCTGCGTTTACTGGTAGCTTTTTATCCATTTAAAATTTCTTTTTCTGTCCGGGAACCCTGAACTGATCAGTCCAGTTTCTGCATCTCACCACAGCTGTTGGAAGTGGACTTTCAGCAGTGGATTTGTCTATAAAGCTCCAGCAATTGAGTTAGAGTAATTGTCAGTCTTCCTGGAGAGGTGTAAAAACACTCCAGATCAAATAAGCTCTTTGTGCCCATGTGACAAACAGCATGAAAATAATCATATAGACAGAGGTACCTGGAATACGTATAAAAAATAATACAGCTAAATCCCACATTCTTCACAGATGGGAAGAGACATCTCTATCATTTTTCAGCCTTTGCTCTCCTCAAAATAAAAAAGGTCCCACCTCTCAATTTTGCTGAACAGTTATAGTTTTTCTTGCAAAAAAAGGGAGACATGGTAATGAGGAAAACAGGAAAAATATGATTTTTATCACAAACATAATTCTATATTTGCAATGTAGCAAACATGCATATTTTGCCAGAGTAACAAATCTTCTGAAGCAGTTGATATTTTTCCCATTGAACGACATAACATAACATAAGAACATAAGAACGGCTGTAACGGGTCAGACAAAAGGTCCATCTAGCCCAGTATCTGTCTACTGACAGTGGCCAATGCCAGGTGCCCCAGAGGGAGTGAACCTAACAGGCAATGATCAAGTGATGTCTCTCCTGCCATCCATCTCCATCCTCTGACAAACAGAGGCTAGGGACACCATTTCTTACCCATCCTGGCTAATAGCCATTTATGGACTTAACCACCATGAATTTATCCAGTTCTCTTTTAAATGCTGTTATAGTCCTAGCCTTCACAACCTCCTCAGGTAAGAGGTTCCACAAGTTGACTGTGCGCTGCATGAAGAAGAACTTCCTTTTATTTGTTTTAAACCTGCTGCCTATTAATGTCATTTGGTGACCCCCTAGTTCTTGTATTATGGGAATAAGTAAATAACTTTTCCTTATCCACTTTCTCCACATCACTCATGATTTTATATACCTCTATCATATCCCCCCTCAGTCTCCTCTTTTCCAAGCTGAAGAGGCCTAGCCTCTTTAATCTTTCCTCATATGGGACCCTCTCTAAATCCCTAATCATTTTAGTTGCCCTTTTCTGAACCTTTTCTAGTGCCAGTATATCTTTTTTGAGGTGAGGACACCACATCTGTACACAATATTCGAGATGTGGGCGTACCATGGATTTATATAAGGGCAATGATATATTCTCAGTCTTATTTTCTATCCCCTTTTTAATGATTCCTAACATCCTGTTTGCTTTTTTGACCGCCTCTGCACACTGCATGGACATCTGCAGAGAACTATCCATGATGACTCCAAGATCTTTTTCCAGAATCGTTGTAGCTAAATTAGCCCCCATCATATTGTATGTATAGTTGGGATTTTTTTTCCAGTGTGCATTACTTTACATTTATCCACATTAAATTTCATTTGCCATTTTGTTGCCCAATCACTTAGTTTTGTGAGATCTTTTTGAAGTTCTTCACAGTCTGCTTTGGTCTTAACTATCTTGAGCAGTTTAGTATCATCTGCAAACTTGGCCACCTCCCTGTTTACCCCTTTCTCTAGCTCATTTATGAATAAATTGAATAGGATTGGTCCTAGGACTGACCCTTGGGGAACACCACTAGTTACCCCTCTCCATTCTAAGAATTTACCATTAATTCCTACCCTTTGTTCCCAGTCTTTTAACCAGTTCTTAATCGATGAAAGGACCTTTCCTTTTATCCCATGACAGCTTAATTTACGTTAGAGCCTTTGGTGAGGGACCTTGTCAAAGTCTTTCTGGAAATCTAAGTACACTATGTCCACTGGATCCCCCTTGTCTACATGTTTGCTGACTCCTTCAAAGAACTCTAATAGATTAGTAAGATATGATTCCTCTTTACAGAAACCATGTTGACTATTGCTCAACAGTTTGTTTTTCTCTGTGTCTGACCATTTTATTCTTGACTATTGTATTGACTAATTTGCCCGGTACTGACATTAGACTTACCAGTCTTTAATTGCTGGGATCACCTCTAGAGCCCTTTTGACAAGTTCTGATACAAAGCAGTGAGAATATTAGTTTCCACACAAGACTCCAGAAGTGGAAACCATTATTGTGATGATTTGAGAGATCTGTCTATACAATTTATGAATTCTGGATAATATTGTGAAATTATTGGTATGAAAATTGCTGTATCATGGAACCCCAAGGTTAATATATCCACCATGGTTTACATGCCGGAAAGCATGTCTTCCTCAGACCAGTGATAACAGAAAGTACTTTACACTTAATGACTGGTCAATAATTATGCTAAAACAGTGTTTTCAACTGGTGGTCCAGTGACCTCTGGGGGTCCACTAACTATGTCTAAGGGATCCACAAAAGATGACTAGGAAAATACATTTTCAGATCCCATAAAAAGCATTCCATTTTTCTGATCAGTCAAAAGAATGTGAATACTCCTACCTATAGGTCAAAAACCAGAAGTATTTTCATTACCATGGAAGCCCACAGTTTAATGACCTTTTCATGCTGCATCAAATGCTGGGCTGAGCATGTGCAACATTTATAGTTGAATTCTGTTCAGTCAGTTTTCAGTCTAACACTTCTATATTAGGGGTCTATGGACCAGAAGTTGAATTTCTAAAGAGGTCCTCACCTCCATTTGAAAATTTTTAGGGCTCCACAAATGAAAAAAAGGTTGAAAACTCACTGTGCTAAAGAGTAACAGCACTTAAAAGGAAACCAGTTTTACTGCACCTCTCTGAGAGGAAGAGTGAAAGGGAAAGTAGAAAGTTACCAAACAGCAAGGAATCTAAGGTGTTGGTAGGGGTATTAAACTCACACAGCCTCATAGGAAAGCTTGAGGGTGAGCCAGGGAATACTGGGCAGGATTTGGAGAAAGGAAGAGCTCAGACTAAGGTCAAAGGATGGGAGGGTTGCTGGGGGAGAAGGCTCTGTGTTTTAGAACCCAAGCTATTCTCTGCAGCAAATGGAATAGGTTAGCCCTAGAGGAACCTGACCCCAGCCCAAACAATTATTTGGAGTGGGATGGAAACAGAGGCAGGAAAATGCACATAGGGTTTAATATTTTTGTTTGGATCTTTGTCTTTCTCATATGATTAAGGAAGGAGCAGTAATGTGTTAGAATTCTGAGTAAAGTGTGTGTGTATGAGATATGCTTTACAACTACCACATGTGTCCTGAGAATGTTCGCCCAGAAATTTCACATTTTCAATGAGATTCATGGAAAGAGTGTGTTTAAGCTACTGGGATATTTTCTGGGTCAGTGCTGCACGTGGGGGCCTAGGCAGGAGGACTGAGGGCCTGCAATTCCATGAAGGGGTAACATTAAGTGCCCAGGAAATGTGCGAGACAGGAAATGGTGCTGCAGCCTGCTGAGACCCATAGATGCCTAAAACATCCAGGGATTCTCCTCACAGTCATCTGGTGGGCCACGGGCAGGGGAAGCCTGACTGGATCTGACAATTATCAGACCTTCTTGGAAAGAACTAGGGTGAAGACCTATGAGCTGCATTCCTAGCACAAGCAGAACTTCCAAAGAAACCAGTGGAAGCCCAAAGAATACAGGAAAGGGGCCATAGTTTATGGAGTACATTGATGAGTGTCTGATTCTTGGTCAAATTGTACAAACTCATTCTCCTTTTAACAAAATAAAGCAACATTCAAGGCAGAGGCTCTAAATCTATTAACAGATTTTTTTGAGAAAGAACTTTTCAGTATAAACATATATAAGATAAAAATCTAGAGAAAGTTTTCTGTCTACCTTGGGACCTGAAAGATTGTCAGCTACTGACTTTATTTTTATTTTAAATAGGTTATATTGCTCAAGGGCATTTGCTGCCTTCCATAATAGACGCTAGTAAGAAGCTTAGATATTCAGTTACCTTTTAAAAATGTTTTAAAATAGATTGTATGGAATAAATCCACAGGTTTTGCCTAAAATTTGTAGATGTTTGAGAGGCTTGGACACTTAACGCACTGATTACAGTTATGTTAACAATCTGATTCACAATGCTCACATTCACACACCACAACAGGATCCTGCTACAAGGTCAGTCATGCATGAAATCTAGAAGCATTCTCACAGCAGGAACAAGGTCTTTTGGAGCAAATGGCGTATCAGCAGACTCTGCTTCTTACTCCGCCTCTATAAAGACTCTCAGCAGCAGTTCCATTTAACCAGCAGAGTTCAAAATTGGAAACCTCATCCTTTGGAGAAATCTTTCACAGATTGCTCCTACACTAGTCCTGTGATACAATGACCAATCAGTTCCTGAAATGGTGTGCTATTATCTTAATGATCCACTTATTGTATAGATATTATAAAATGCTTTTGGGTGTTGAGTTAATCAGATGGGTCAATTGGATGAATATTTTGTAACTTTTTGATTTTGGGAAAAAATGGTATCTATCACTGGAAAGACTTTTGAAAGAGCATCCTATTGTTGACATAAAGAAATATAAAACTGGAGCTAGGGAAAAAATTCATGATTTTTTACTTTGTGAAGACTTTGAAATTTGCAAGCATCATTCAAATCCCCATCATCTGGCATAATTTCTTTAAAATGTTACCATCATACTGGAATTTTTAAAATTGTTTTATGAAAATTTATCAACAATTCATTAAAAAACCACAAAAATGAATACATTTCCTATAGTGTTAAGGTTCTACTGCTGTAGTGAGATTTCTTTAATTTTTTCCTTCCAGGGTAATGGCATAACACAAGCGATTTTAAATAATTCAAAATAGCTGTGTCACACAGATGAAATTACCAAAGGCCAGGCTGTGGTGAGGATGGAGAAAGGTGGGTTTAAGCCACATTACTGCTGCCCCAAACCAGCCCCATGTATAACCTCTATGGGAGAAGAGGGAGCAGTGTATGGCCTAAAGGCAGTGTAGTAGTTTTGCATTACCAGGATTGCTCCTACATCAGGACACTCCCAAGTTATCCTCTATCCCATCTGAGCTGCAGGACCTGGAGACTAGCTCTGGTCCTAGGTTAACTCCTTTTAATATCTATATCTCACTTCTAACTCCTTCTTGGATTGCCACTCTTGATCTTCTCATAGATATGTAAAAGTAGTCATGAGCTGATCACCTCACTAGCATGAGTAACATAATTCCCATGTGCCTGGCTGGTTGAATACATCTGTCCAGCCCAGCCATAGAACCTTAGTCTACTTTCTCTTGACAGAGATTGGCTACTCAATGGCAGATTAGTACTTTCATGCTTACAAGGAGAGGCTGAAGGAATAGGGGTTATTTAGTCTGCAGAAGAGAAGAGTGAGGTGGGATTTGATAGCAGCCTTCAACTACTTGAAGGGGGAATCCAAAGAGGATGGAGCTATGCTGTTCTCAGAGATGGCAGATGACAGAACAAGGAACAATGGTCTCAAGGTGCAGGGGGATATTAGGTTGGATATTAGGGAAAATTATTTCACTAGGTGAAGCACTGGAATGGGTTACCTAGGGAGGTGGTGGAATCTCCTTCCTTGGAGCTGTTTAAGGCCTGGCTTGACAAAGCCCTGGCTGTGATGATTTAGTGGGGGTTGGTCCTGCTTTGAGCAGGAGGTTGGACTAGATGACCTCCTGAGGTCTCTTCCAACCCTTTTCTTCTATTATTCTAATACCTTTACAGAGGTCCAAAGTGTAAAGAGCATTTAAATATTTTACCTTCTAAGACCAGTAAATGAAAACTGCTCACTTCTGCAAGCACTCTGTGCCACTGCAGTTATCCTACCTCAAGACACAGCAGCTCAGCCTCTTTGACACTGACAACTGTAATATTTAGTTTCCTTTCCCAGTAAGGTGGGGTGATGTGACCATACCTGCCATAGATTTCAAAATATCTGACCACTTCTTTACCTTCTCAATGTAACTTTGGTCAATGAAGTCTGAGTTGGCCAAGTTCAGGAAGTCTATGGGTTTAAGAACATCTTTACTACCTTGAGCAATCCATAGTTCCCAGTGGGATATTATTATGGCTAAACTGTCTTGTACTCATTTCATTCTGCTAAGCCAGGATTCAAAAAGGGTATCTTATGTCCCAGGTTTCTGCGTATGTTCTAAGCAATCTCAAAAAAAGTCTCAAAAGATCCCCAGCGGTATCTAGTTCTAGTTCTCCCAGTTTTCAGTTTGTCTCCCTTCTGTTAGTCATTATTTCTTTGAACACTGATAACATAAAATATATTTATTTTATAGTGGGTACCATTTACAAAAAAGGGCATTTTGCAGGTGCCCAACAGAGAAGACGACTCACTAAGTGCGATAGCCAACCTATCAAGTAATTGCACAGAAACTGTTGCTCTCATATTCATGTCTTCAAAGATATGAAAGATCTGCTGTGACCACTCTTTGGCCAATTTGCACAGCCTAGATTGGAAGAAAGAAGTTATCTTAACTGTTGGTGAGGTTCCCTTCTCCACAGACAGAGCCAGCCTTATGGGTGGGTGATGTGGATGACTGTCTAGGGCACCCTGGGTTGTGGGGATATTGTGGTCAGGAGGTAAGAGTGGGTTGGCTTGGGGTGTGATGCTTCAGAAGTGAGCTTGGTGCAATGTGGGTGGCGGGGGAGGCAGCAGGAGCCGGAGTGATTGCGGGGGAGGGAGCCTGGGGAGGCAGCAGGGAGAAAGGTGCCAAAATACAAGTTTGCCCAGGGCATCATTTCGCCTAAGGCCATCTGTCCACCAATATGGCAGACTGGTAGGAAGCAGCATAAATCAAGGTGGAATTCGATTTCTATCTTCTGCAGTAAATAGATGAGTAGAGTCAACTAAGCAGGCTGCTCCCAAAGGAAGGAAGGATTCCCTCTGAATATGTGCATTATGGGGTCAAGTGGAAAAACTAGCACTATTTTATATAGCTATGAGAGAGCAAAGGGAGTGAGGGAGCTGCTTGAAGGACACTTAAAGCCTGGAGGCTTGTTAAACGAGCTAATCAGAGACACCTGGCACTGGGAGGGACTTTCAAGCAGCTGGTTCCTTATAAGAAAGCTGAAACAGTCTTTGAAGGAGGAGTGGAGTTTAGAAAATCTGTAAGGGAGTCAACTTTGAACAACATAGCTGCATGCTGCAGAATGGTGTGTCTCCTGAGAACTGATAAAAGGACAATGTGAATGAACACTCTCTTTCATCCAGGCTCTGAGGTAAGAGCTGTGCCCTGGGACAGACCTTTGGGTTTTGCTTTTTGAGTTTATTTGTCTGAATAAACCTGAACCCACTTAGGCTGAAGATGGATTGGATCCACAAGCATGTGGCATCTGTTTAAAATAGCCTGGAAGAGGGAGCATAAAGAGTAGGGCATTGCAGAGCACCCTTGCCATGAGGAGGTGTGGGATGGTGACTGTGTCCTTATATAGTGTACAGAAATTTGAATCTGAACTTTTGGCATAAGGAACTCTTATCTGACGTTATCTGAAATAATGAAGTAATTACACATCAGGAGAAGATAATGGGACACTATTCTCTGGGGTGTATTGTTTCAGTAACTTGAAAGTGGGAGAACTTTTTTTCATTTTAAGTTAGATACAAGTGTTGAATAGCTAGCAAATTCATACCTTGTAATGAAAGCTTTGAAGCCTTAAAGCAGATTTTTTTTTCAGTCCCAGGGCAGAAGCATAAGCAGCCAACCAAAAGGAAACTAATACTTAGTTACGTCCAACTGTGTCTGCATGTGAACTGCACTATAAAGAGCTTCAGCATTTCTGCAGGTCCTGATGTGAGTTCTGCCTTAGCTACAATTCACACTATAATTTTCAGACAATCTCTTCTCCCCTTTAACTTGATTGCTACACAATGAACGGGAAGAGCTTCGTGCCTCAGAAAGGGAGTCACACAAGCCAGTGTGTCTTACCTGATGAGGAGAAGGGATTTGAACAGGCATCTGGCATCTCTCATTTGCATGCCTTAACCACAGGGCCAAAAGCTATGAAGGAGGTTCATCTCTTGCTCAGATCTCCTTTGTGAGTTCACATGAGGGACCTGAATCGGGAAGTGGCCTCTGAAAATGCCTAGTGGATTGGGCCCCAAAGGCAAGTTAGGTGAAAAACATCTATCTTTCACCTGTTTTGTGAGCCATATTGGAGCTTAGGCCTCCAGATGCCTAGAGAGTGCATGAGTATGCATATGTAAAGGCAGAAACATAGGTACCTAAGGAATTTTTAATGCAAAAATGTAGGCATCAAGTGAGTTTAGGTGCTTACAATGTTCGAAGGCATCTGAACAGGCTTTTGTGAATCCCAGTGGGGCCTGATTCTGGGATTTAGGTGCCTAAAGTAGCGGTTACGTGCCTAAATCCTTTTGTAAATCTAGCCCCAGATATCATATTGGGTCCATAATTTATTTGTTTAAGTTTTGGGTGGGGTTTTTTGGGAGGGGATGTGCTAAACAGAGAAAAGTTAAGGGAGAGGAAGAGATGGTAATTGAAAGTTAAGGGAAGGGAGCAGGGCCAGCTCTAGGTTTTTTTGCCACCCCAAGCATGCCCTCCCAACTCCCGGCCAAAAAAAAAGCCTTCCGAGAGTGCAACTGCTGAAGCAAAAAAAAAAAAAGTGAGCAGAATGCTACCCTGGAATTGTGCCACCCCAAGCACATGCTTGGTTTGCTGGTGCCTAAAGCCAGTCCTGGAGGGGAGGGGATTATAACTGGGATAGGGAAAGGCAGAAGAAGGATGGAAGGAGAGGAGTGTGGAGGGCAGGTGGAGTGAGGCACAGCCTGTAGGAAGGGATGGGAGAAAGATGGACCAAAAAGCTAATTAGCACAAGGAAGAGAATAACCAGAACAAAACAGAAAAAAAAAAAGTCAGGCATTGATGATGACATCAGCGTCCAAATATTCATGCTGTATCTGCCTGTTCACTATTCCTGCTGGCTAGAATTTCCTGCTGGTTTCCTCCCAGGAGTTCCTTTCTGGGGCTTAGGAAACAGGTGTAGGTCACATGAAGTCTGGGAATTCTGAGGAGTGTTCGCTGCACATTTCTGGGTTCAAAGATGTTCAAGGATGGGGGAGGTGTACACAGATCTATAATATAATTAGCAAAACAGACTAATTAATTTTTAGGGATGAAGACCAAATGGTTACTAGCTTTTTTTATTTCACAGCACAAGAGTGCTTTACTTGCAGTACGTGCAATAGAATTGCTAGAGCTACTAGCCTAAATCAGTTTCCTGGATGGAAACATATTACTTAATCCAAATTTCATGCTCTTTATCCAAAAGAGCTGTAATTCAGACAGACAATCCATATTTCAACACTAATAATAATGACAATGTAGGTCAAAAATCTCTCCAAGATTTCCAAAGCTAGAGTGCAAAATCAGAGAAGGCCATGTTAGGAAGGTTAACCTTATGTATGGTTAAAGCTCAGAAAGGCTAGATCTTCTGTCACTAGCCCAAAGATGCAGATAAACTGGTTAGGACAGTCACACTGAAAGTATCTCAATGTGCAGAAAATCTTTCAATTTCTCTGTGTTCAATTTAACATTCCATCCAGGGCTCTAAAAAGATCTCTTAATTTTCAAGATATATATAAAAAGGAACATCCAAATAAAAGACAAATATAATACTGTTTTGTGTTTAAGTTTTGTTGAATGTCTTTTACGTTATGTCACTGGAATGTCACCCGAAAGCTGGTTTGTACACATGATATGACTGAAAAGTTATGACCAGTTCTGAGAATGTGTAAATCAGAATTATTCCAGCTACACTTTATGGTCCTTCTCTACTGAGGATCTCCATTGTTGGGAGATCTCCAGGGGTGAAAGTAACATAAAGGACTTACCAGTAGGCCGGAGTTCTGAATGGGGCAAGGCCTCAAAAGGAAGAGGCAGGGCCTTTCAAAACTTATAGGCCCCAGGGCTCCAGCTGTGGCCTCAGGGCCTTTAAATCACCTCGGAGCTACCAGCTGCAGAGGCAGTTGGGAACTCCAGGACTCAGGGGAGAATTAAAGGGCCTGGGGCTCCGGCTGCCACGGAGCTCCGGACCCTTTAAATCACCAGGGAAGCCCTGCTGCCACTACCCCGGGCAGCAGGGCTAGGGCTGGGGTAGAGATGGCAGGGCTCCAGAGGCGATTTAAAGGGCCCCTGGCTCCAGCAGCCAGGCTCAGGCAGGGATTTAAAGGGTCCGGTGCTCCTGTCACTGTGGGGAGCCCCGGGCCCTTTAAAGCCCTGCTGGAGCTCCGGCAGTGGGGCTCAGGTGGGGCTTTAAAGGGCCAGGGTATCCCCACAGGGGCTGGAGCTCTGGGACCTTTAAATCCCCGCCCGAGCCTGGCTGCCAGAGCTCTGGCAGTGATTTAAATGGCCTGGGGCTCCCCACAGCGACAGGAGCATTGGACCTTTAAAATCACCACCGGAGAGGCCGGTCCAGGCCGGCACAGTGTACCGGCTCTTGCCACTACGCCTCTAGAGATCTCCTTGTTGTTTTTGTGGATACAGACCAACGTGGCTACCCCTTGATACTTCACATTTTTGGGAAGACTCTTTGACAGGATGTGATGCATAGAGGGATCCTCTCTGGGGTGCAAAGCAGAGAGGGATCTTTATTGAAACTGCAGAGCTGAAATCACTATAGCTGGGTTAAGTGGTGGAGCCTTAGGGTAGGACCAGACAGCCCTTCTCAAGGGCCTGTAGAAATGCCTGACCAAGTGGACCTCAGGACTCTGAGACTATACTACCCACTGACACCCAACCATGGTGGGCGGCAGGGCGGGGGGTGGTAGTGGATGGGAAAGGGGCAAGTTATGTGGTTAAGGCACATTGCTTCTTCGATGCATCCACAGTCAGATGAGGAAACTGAATTAATGGGATATTGCCAAAGTTACCATGGTGAGTTACACTGTTTCATGTAGCTCTATTGTTGCTGGGGTCCCTTCCCCAATGAAGTTTTCCTTGTTTCAATATTCAGACTCAGTGTTTGTGAGTAAGGAAGCATTGCCTACTAAGGGCACTCAACGAAGGTATTTTTTTATAGTTTTTAAGAGGGATATCTGAACCTGGCACTTATTGCTGCTGACAATACCTCGCTGAAGAATTGCAGAAGTAAAATTCTATAAGGAAAATCACATGCCTACTAAATATATTCTGACACAACAAGAAAACTTCAGGGTTGCTAATCATGCATGAATTTTTGTTTATCAGATTAACAGTTATGCATGATATAAATTGAGAGTGATCTTACACAGCTCTCATTTCAAATTTGCAAAAATCAGAGCGAAACTGTAAAATAGCAGAATAAAACTTTTAGTACTTCACAGAAATGCTGCAGATGGTGTGGAAGTAGAGAGAGAACTGACAGGGATTTGTAGGGGATCTTAATGCAAGACAGTCTCTGTTAGCAAGAGTCAGGAGAGCTGTAACCCTAATAAAGTGAGATTCGTAGAAGTGAGAATTGTGTGAGGTGAGTGGGAAAGGACTGTGTGAGAAGTTGTTGTGACCTTGTGTCGATATAAGGAATGTAAACTGGCATCTAAATAGAAGTGAGAAAATAAGATATCAGAATGGCCTATGTATAAACAAAATGCCGCTGTTGCCTATTATTCTATGTAAGAAAAAATATAAATGCTTGCTGTAATTGTTTACCTGTGGAGAGACTTGCCCAGGAGGGGGAAACCCTGTGTTCTAGCGCATTCCCTCCCTCTATACAATTGTAAAGAGAAAATAAAGTATCTGACTCTGCTGCACCCAACCAAAAAGTGAGAACTAAGTTTTTCTCTTGACAATGATGCAACTCTAGAATCTAATGTGGAAATGAGAGGCCCAAATAGTTTCCTTGTGTAGCAGCAGAGATTAAACATAATGAAAAGACTTTGAGAAAGCTGTTTTTTTTTTGTTGTCACTAATAAAAGCCCTGTCAGCCTTGGTGAGATCACCCTCATGTGATAATTGTGCCGCTGTTATTTACATCTTGATGAACTATCTGCAACAAGGAAAGTGGCTTGGAATCTCTTTTTTTAATGAAAACAGTCATATTGCCATGTTACTTTAGAGTTTCACTTTACTAACTTTCAGATAGATTTATGTAAATCAGAAATATGAACAATGGCTGTTTTATCACCTCTTTATATTCACTTTTATTTATACAGGATTTGAGGGCACGCTAATTCAGCTGAGCTCAACAAAAGCCTGTAAATAATGCATATGAATCCAAGGGCTCCTGACGTTGATATTTAAAATACTAACTACTATCTTCTGTAGATTTCTCTCTTGTATTATAAGACTCATAATTGTGCTTCAAGTCACAGTATGCAACCCTGAGTCTATTACCTGAGCCTTGACTACTCTATCTTATTAAATTAAAAAATCTATTGAGAGCATTGATGATTACATATTTTCAAACTCAATAAATTTGAGGGTTTCCTGGGGCTAGACTGGCATGCAGCATGACTCTGACTGAATAAGCCTATTGACAAGAAAGCTAAATTATTTTCTAGAACTGCTAAAGCTGGAAGTAAAGATGGCTATGATAGAGCTTTTTAACTGAGTATGTGACAAAAATCTGAAATGTAGCAGAAAGAAGTTTCTGAAGCTTAAGGTTAGTACCAGATAAATACGAATCTAATTAGAGGACAATTGTTAGAAATTGATTAAAAGGGGGTTATACAAAGAAGAGCTAGATGAAATCTATGTGAATAGTTCTTGCACAAAAATGCAGATTTGGGGTGAGTGAAACTTTGTGAATTTGGGCTCTTTTCAGTTAATAGTGTCTTTTTTTTACAAAGAAAGAATTGAAAATGTCAAAATAGCTTCTTTTTTTTTTACTAGCAATTTTTTATTAGTAACAACATGATGCTAATGATTAGTTCTTAACCTTATGCTATTTAACATTTCTAGTCAATGACCTGAAAGAAAACAGAATTATCACTGATAAGGTTGTCAGTAGATCCCCAAAATGGGGAAGCAGCACATAATGAAGAGGACTGACCACTGATAGTGTGATCTGGATTGCTTGGTAAACTGGACACAAGCAAACAATACACATTTGAATATGGCTAAATGTATACATGTCAACAATTCATAAATGTTGTTGAAAAATTGGAGAGGGCTTAGACTCATGAAAATGATTAAAGGATTAGAAAACATGTCTTCTAGTGATTGAGCTCTTTGAGTGTGTATATAGCATAACAAAGAAGATTAAGGGATGACTTGATTACAATTTACAGGGGGAATAAATATTTGATAATTTTTTCTGCTAGATTGAAGAACTAGGTATAATATAATCAATAGCTGGAAGCTGAAGCTAGATGAATTCAGACTGGAAATAAGGCATACATTTTAACTGAGTAATTAACCACTGGAACAATTTATCAAGGGTTGTGGTGGATTCTCCATCACTGACCATTTTTTAAAAGATATGCTCCAGGAATTATTTTAGAGAAGCTCTATTGCCTGACAGGAGGTCAGATTAAATGATCACAATGGTTCCTGCTGGCTTTAGAATCCATCATAGGCATGATAGCAGAACCTTAATTATCTGAATTTCACTTTTTTGAATCTCTAGCAGGGATCATGTCTATGACAGGTTACCCCCAGATTGCCAACTGGAACTAGGGTGCCGCTGAGCCCTCTGACCGCTCCCTCTCACACTGTGCTGCCGTGACAAGTTGCAAAGCCCTCCAAGCTTGCACAGTCACCAGCATTCACACAGGTAGGGACGCACCCAGCTGCAGTCACATGCAGGCTCTCTAACCACCAGCCTAGGACCTCAGAGCAGTACTGTCCTGCCCTGGTCAAATCTGGCCAGTATATGGGTTTAACACCCAGTCCACCTCTCCTTCAATGTGAAGTCAAATGCACACTGGTTTGGATTAAAGCAAAAACAAATTTATTAACTACAAAAGATAGATTCCAAGTGATTAGAAGTGATAGCAAACAGATCAAAGCAGTTTACCTAGTAAATAAACAAAACCACAAACTGAGTTTAACATATTTGATAGATAGGATATGAATTAGCAAATTCTCACCCTGAGTGATAAAAAGGCTGGCAGATTTTTAAGGCACAAGCTTTCTTGGCTTTGGTGCTTGGGTTTCCCAGGTTTTCATATACAGGTTAGCAATCTCTTAGTCTGGCACCATCATTCCCTGCCCCAGTTCAGTCTTAATTCGTCAGGTGTTTTCAGATGTGGTGTTCTAGGGAGAGTGAGGTCCCCCATGATGTCATTTCCCCCTCTTTATATCTTCTTCTCACTTGCTGGAAAGCTCTTTTGCTGTGACCTGGGTCAAACAGTTCCCATTGTGTGGTGTCATCTCTGAGAGATTTCTACTGTACACAGTTCCTGGGGTAATCCTTGTGCTTGTGTGCATTGCCTCAGTAAGCCATTAACATTGTTTGGCCTTTTTACTATTGTATCTGAAAGGCTGCTTGTGGATGTTTTCAACCTCTCAACATGTTTCAGTAACACATACATAGCCAAACTTCATAACTTCGCATATAACAATAGCACATATAATCCAATGAGAGATTAATGTCTAGCAGATCAAAACTTTAGAATGATACCTCACAAGGCATGCTTTGTACAAAACATATCCTAATTATATGACAGTAGTGAATATTGTGGTGCCAAGATATCAGACTGGCCCTGTGAGGACACTATGTAAATAATCAATGACTTTTCCTTTTTTACCTAAACATGCAGTACTGAAATGTGAAACTATAGAGTAAATCCTGACCTCTCCTCATAATGAGTATGGAGTATGTCAGCTCCTTATTTCCATATAGCTCAGCTGTGCATTCAAAGTTGAGTGTGATCACATCCAATATGGAAGTGTGGAGGACTGGAGGACTGGAGAGACTCTGCATCCACACTGTGGGCATCTGGCATTGAATGTCTGGAAGGCAGATGTGAATCAGCTCCTCACCCCTGCAAGTAATATTCCAAGAATGCTGGTCCATTTGTGTGGTTTTTATTTTTTTTCCTCTCTCTCTCTTTCTCTCTCTCCTGTACAGGAACTACAGGACTATTCCATCCCTGGAGCTGCAGTAATTCCCCTCTGGCAATGGAGGTGTGGGGGAAGGACTGAGCCAGAGTTCTTCAGTAGCAATTACAAAATCTGAATAACACAGTATCTTGCCCAGAACTCTTCTACTATCTTTCTTATTAGGGATGTGGGGGCGGGGTGTGTGTGTGGCAGCTTAGATGTGAGTGGCCTGTCCTTCCCAGCTGGCAGTTTTATTTTGGAGCAGGATTGCTGGTCCTGGTTTTCAAGCCTATTTACTCTTCCTGTGGATTTCAAGTAGCTGGAGGCAACCCAGCCTTTCTAGTGATTGCAGTCCCCAGTTACCTTCTATCATAATGGTATATGAGAGGAAAGAGGCATCACAGACTTGTGTCTAAGAGGAAATGCGATTGGACAGCCACATACTAGTACAGCTGCCCATCTGCAAGTCTCTGTTTTCAGTCTTAATCCTTCAGAGGGGCAGAACCCCAGAACATCTCCAGCTTTAAACCCCACTGTGCAGCAAGGATGGTGGGAGAACAGAACTCGCAGGTGAAGTCACTATGAGCAATTTAGAGGTGGCTTCCCCTCATTGATGGCAAAACTGGAAGAGCAGGGATTCTCACTCCAGCTTAGCGACCAGCCATATTATCCATCTGGGTAAGGAGTCAGGATACAATTCCTTCCCACTACAGCCTCCTCATGTTCATTTCCCTGCCCACTTTTTGGACTACAGTGGTGGCTGCAGGATCCTACCACTGGTATTACCAACCTCCAGTATTCAAAAATCATTAGTCAGGCTCCAAAATCACGAAATTATTTTAAAATATCTCAGCTAGTAACAATGACATTTGGGGTTTTATTTGTCTTCTAGTTTGTAAGCTTTTGGGGTTCACGTTCACAAATTCTTTCTGAAATGATGAAGGCTAGAAATGTACTTAAAAAGAAAATGGAAGATATAATACTCATAATCACCTGACTCAAACTGGGGCTCTAAAGAAAAGGCTGAATATTACAAGACTTGGCAAAGCTGCTGCAGAGCAGGGCTTCGAGGAATCTTTTGTGATTGCAACCTCTTTTCTGGCCAGTCTTCTGCCAGCCTGGGAGTTATCTTTCTCTGGGAAAGACTAGATAGCGAATCAAGCCTATAATTTCTTGCTTTGTCCCACTACAATTTTTTTATAGCAACTTGTTTTATTGCAGCAAAAAAATACTTGTGGCTATTCATGTGTGGAGAGGTGAGAATAAATAAGACTGGGTAACATCCTTTGTTATAGTAATTTTCCCTCAGAAGGCCCAAATCCTGCCCTCCGTTTTCCCTTTACAGCTTGCATTGAAGTTATTGAGAATTGTTTGTGTGTATATATTTGTAGAAGCCTATTCAAGAGAGACCTGTCAATGAGTTTACGTTGGGCTAAAGCATACTTTCGAGATTTTTAGTTCTAATTATTCCCATATATTTTACATCTTCTGGTAATTCTCCTCTGCCAAGTGAGCCCGAGTGGCATCCATTTGTTGTTAGAAATGTAACACACTCTCAAGCTGATTTAATAATTGATGATTTAGGGCAGACTGGGATGTGTGAGAGGAGTAAAGTGTGCAGGGTGCCTTTCTTCCTTACTCCCTTTGTTCCCAAAGCTTCAATAGGGCACTAAGTGAAAGTTGCCTAATTAGTTATAATAAGCCAGACATAGCTGGTGACTGATCAGTTATAAATAATAGTGCCAGCAGCATACATATTATCATTTTTTGTTTTCAGCTCTTCTTATTTTAATTCTTTTGATCTTATTGTTCTGTATTCCAGCTGCAGTTAAAAGGTTTCAAGGCAGTTAAACTAGCATGCTCACAGTAATAATTATTGTTCCTTATCGGTACACTCTTATAATAAGTCTTGAGTCAGACTGTTTGCCTGCCTTTCAGCCACCATATGATTCTTCCTTTGCTAACACACTTGTGGGGTATTTTATATACAGCGGTTGGAGCTGGAACATTAATAAGCACTGAATGTAAATATCAAAGTACACATATGCTCCCATATATATTCATCATTGGCTAGATCTGCAGCTGGTGTAAACGGATATTTTTTCATAATTGGGGATCTGGTCCCATATTCTAGTGTCTTGTTAAGAAGCTCAGAGATAAGTCTTAAGAATTACTAAAAACTGATACAGAAAGGTGGAATTTTGCCTAATGGAATTCTGCATGGCCCTGAGTTAGTCAGAGGCACAGTGACAGATCTGTATTGGCAATTCATTCAGCAGGCACAAAAAACAGGGCACAGGCAGGGAGCCTGCCTATTATTTGTATTGTGAAAGCAGAGAGGAGCCACATAAATCAGGACCCCACTGTGCTAGGCACTGTACAAGCACAGAACAAAGAAATGATCCCTGCTCCAAACAGCTTAGTCTAAGGGTCTGGCTACACATAAACAGCTACAGCTGCACCACTGTAGTGCTTCAGACACCACCTACTCTAACAGGAGGGGTTCTCCTATTGGCATAGGTACTCCACTTCCCCGAGAGGTGGTAACTAGGTCAAAAGACGAATTCTCCTGTCAACCTAGCACTGACTACACTGGGCATTAGATCAGTTTAACTGCGTCGCTCAGATATGGATTTTTTACACTCCTGAGTGACCATTATGTTGGTCTAATTTCCTAGTGTAGATCAGGCTTAATTCTAAAGCAAGAGGCAGCAGGTGGGTACAGACTGGAAGATTTGGCTATGCTTCAGACTTCTGAAAATCTATCCTGTGGGGTTAAGTGCATGTTTTCCCTTTTTAAACAAGTCTGACCATTTATTTTAATATGTGGCTAAACAATCCTTTGATATACAAAAGACATTTCTAGCTGAATATCCTGTTTAGCCAAATGTTAAAGTCTAATGACCAAATTCTTTGGAAAAATCAATAGAAAGGGAAAATTTAACAGACAATATGAACCTAATCAATTGTCTGCTTTGAGGAGCTATTTGACACTTGGCAGGGCATGGCTGCCTCATTTTTCTGTGCAGTTTCCTTGAGGAAATCTACTTCTGGTCTTTTTAATACCAGGGCAGCCACAGAGAAACTGCTTTATGATGCCTCTGACCCATACCCTTTTCTTTGGCTGTTTGGTTAACTCAGAAGCCATGATACCATTGTGTGTGTGTGTGTGTGTGTGTGTGTGTGTGTGTGTGTGTGTGTGTGTGTGTGTGTGTGTGTGTGTGTGTGTGTGTGTGTGTATGTGTGTTCCACAACTTTATATCTTCCTTTCCAGTAATAGATAGAAGCAACTCAATGTTGCAAGGAGCAGCATTAACCTAAATTAGGTTCCCCACCCCCAAGTCAAAAATCCACCTATTTCTGAAGTGCAGACCTGTTTCCTGGCTTCACCTGCCTGGTCCCAGAAGCCTGAAATCCTGAGGACCCTCAGCTGCATGTGTTCCAAAGGGGCTTGCATGGGCTCCAGAAGGCAGGAAATATGCTGTATAAGCAATGCCACCCTTATGAACTTAGACTACATTTGACTAGAATTTCTCCTTTGCTACCCTTCACCGTCGGGAGCATGGGTTAAAGTCTTTTCATTTTAGAATGTTGTTAAAGTCTTTTCATTTTAGAATGATGCATTTCACAGCAGCCAACAAATGTCAATGCAACTTTTCCAAATTACATTGTAGAAGTGTTTTATTTAAGTGATGGCAATATCTCAGGGACATTGCTTCTTTTATAAAGGGACTTTTTTGCAAACAGAACACAGACGAATGTACCAAGAGATGTATTAAAGTTCCATGGCTCTGTTTAAAACTTAGAGACTCATAAACCTGACCTGCTGTAGTTTAGCTGAGGTCTGGTAAAAAGAATGTTCCGATTAATCCTGTAGATTTAGATAGTATCCTTAACTTGGAGAAGGTGTAATTACATTTCTGTTGAGAATAATTTTGAAATTCACTCCTCAGACTTTCAGTCCATGAGCATATCTTTTTAGATTTGTGTATAATGAAGGTTGAGGGGGTCTAATTTAATTTAATTAATTGCATATGTCAATATTGCCTGTCTTTAGGTAGACAAACAGGTAACATGTGTTTTTTAAAATACAAATAGCATCATTCCAAAAACTGGTTCTTGGGTAGGTTGTTGTTATACATCTCTGGAAAAGACATACATTACATCTGTCCAAGTAGTTTTAATAGAGCTGTGACCCCTGTATCCAAGGTTTTTTATTTGCTTTCAAATATATGGCCTAATATTATTGCTCTATCATAAAAAAAAATTATTTCAAATGTACATGTGTGCATGTCTCAATACAACATATTACTGTGTGTGCATGAGACTATAATTGTGCTTTAGAGAAGGGGAAACTTCACATTTGTTACAATGTTATTTGTATGCAGTTGAAGTCAAATGAATGCATGTTGACTGAGAAGACAATGGGGGAGAGAAAAGGGGAAAGCATAGGGCAAGAGGAACAAAGCTCTCTGGTAATGTCAGTCCTCAGCTGCGTGTAACAGCAGATAATTATAGTTTCTGGTACTGTGTTTTAAACATGTACTAGACGGACTGACCAAGGAAACAGAAGTCTGAATTACATGGAGAAAAACTGTCAAAGCTTGCTAGGTTACTCAGCTTGTTGTAACAAAAAGACATTTTAATTTGATGATTCACCTTTCATTTACTGTAGAATATTTTTAACAATTGTGTATGTTATGCCTCCTCACCCCCCATCTTGTCTGGCACACAGAGGACTGAACCAGGGACTTCTATAGCTGAAAAGATGAGTATTTATACCTTTAGCTAAAGAACCAGGCAATGTAATTGACGTCTGTAGTAGACACTCTCATTCTCTGTGAATTGGATACAGAGAGGGGATACATAAAACACTGACCATCAGGTTCTTTTCGAGATCACTGCTTTCCAGGATACAGTGTCCCACTTTGTAGGTATGGTCTGCATTCTTTGTACCTAGATATGACCTTGCATTTGGCTGTATTAAAACTCATTTGGTTTAAAGGTGTCCATCTTATCAAGCAATCATAAGAACAGCCATGGTGGGTCAGACCAAAGGTCCATCCAGCCCGGTATCCTGTCTACCGACAGTGGCCAATGCCAGGTGTCCCAGAGGAAGTGAACCTAACAGGTAATGATCAAGTGATCTCTTGCCTGCCATCCACATCCACCATCTGACAAACAGAGTCTAGGGACACCATTCCTTACCTATCGTGGCTAATAGTCATTAATGGACTTAACCTCCATGAATTTATCTAGTTCTCTTTTAAGTCCTAGCTTTCACAACCTCCTCATGCAAGGAGTTCCACAGGTTGACTGTGCGCTGTGTGAAGAACTTCCTTTTATTTGTTTTAAACCTGCTGCCTATTAATTTCATTTAGTGACCTCTAGTTCTTATGGGAACAAGTAAATAACTTTTCTTATTCACTGTCTCCACACCACTCATGATTTTATATTCCTCTATCGTATCCTCCCTTAGTCTCCTCTTTTCCAAGATGAAAAGTCGTAGCCTCTTTAATCTCTCCTCATATGAGACCCACTCCAAACCCCTAATCATTTTTGTTGCCCTTCTCTGAACTTTTTCTAATCAAGATTGCTTTGTATGACTGTCCTTTCCTCAATGTTATTTACCACTCCATCAGTCTTTGTCATCTGCAAATTTATCAGCAGTGATTCACTTGTCTATTGATTAGCATTCACTTCCATTGATCATGAGGCTCTGGAGAATTCTCCTTAAATTTGGACACCCACCAACATTTGTTGCCATCCTCTGACTCCTCCATGACAACATGTCTATTACAGTCATCAGCAATGGATTCAAAATGGACTACTTCCAAGTTAAGACAGGAGTCAATCAAGGTAATGTCATTGCTCCACTCCTTTTCTCCATCTTCCTTGCTGTCATCCTTCTTTTCAATGCTGACAAGCTCCCCTCCAGAATTAACATCAATACAGAATGGACAGCAAGCTCTTCAACCTCTTTCACTACCAATCCAAGACCGAGACTATCATTAAATCAGTGACTGAATTCCAATATGCAGATGACTGTACCCTGTGCACTGACTCAAAAGAAAATATTTCAAAAAATTTCTCTGAGGCCTACAACAAACTCGGCCTCACACTCAACAACAAGGAAACTAAAGTACTCCACCAAGAGGCTCTGAAACTTGAGGATTCTGATCCCATAATTCAGATCAATAAAGAGACCGTGGAGAACATTGACCACTTCCTTTACCTCGGCAGTTCTCTGGTGCAGAAAGCTGGTATTGATGAGGAAATTCAACCCTGCCTTAAATATGCCAGTGCAACTTTCAGACGCTTAACAAAATGTGTCTTCAAAGATCATGGCATCAAGCATCAAACCAAGCTTCTCATGTACCAGGCCACTGTTATCCCTGTTGTCTTGTATCATGCCTCGGTCATGTATAGTAGACACCTTAAAAGTTCTTAAACAATACCATATACAGTGACCTCACAAGATCTTCTGAATCAAGTGGGATGACTGATACACAAACATCAGTGTTCTGTCCCAAGCCAAAACCTTCAGCATTGAAGCTATGATCATCCACCACCAACTCTGTTGGGTTGGTCATGTTCTTCAAATGCTGAAAATAGACTCCCACAGTAGGTCATGTCTCACAACTGAGCCATGGCCAAAGGACATGTGGCAGGCAAAAAAGTGCTTCAAAGCAAACATAAGGATTGGAAAATGGCACTATATTTGTCCATGTATAAAAATAGGAGTAAAGACAACCCATAGAATTACAGACCAATCATCTTAACTTCAATATCTGGAAAGATTATGGAGCAGGTAATTAAGCAATCAATTTGCAAACACCTAGAGGATAAAGTAATAAGTAACAGACAGCCTGGATTTGTCACAAACAAATTATATCAAACCCACCTAATAGCTTTCTTTGACAGGGTAACAAGCCATGAGGATAGGGGGAAGCAGTAGATCTGGCATATCTTGACTTTAGTCAGCTTTTGATACTGTCTTGCATGACCCTCTCATAAATAAACTAGGGAAATACAGCCAAGATGGAGCTACTATAAGGTGGGAGCATAACTTGTTGGAAAACCATTCCCAGAGACTTATTCACAGTCTAGCTGGCAGAACATATTCAGTGGGGTCCCACAGGGATCAATTCTGGGTTCAGTTCTGTTCAGTATAGTCATCCATGATTAGATTTAGATTTATGCCATTATAAAGTTTGCAGCCAATACCAGGCTAGGAGGGGTTGCATGTGCTTTGAAGGATAGGATTAAAATTCAAAATGATCTGGACAAACTGGAGAAACTGGCTGAAGTAAATGTGATGAAATTCAATAAGGACAAATGCAAAGTACTCCACTTAGGAAGGAACAATCAATTGTGCACGCATACAAAATGGGAAACAACTGACTAGGCAGGACTAGTGCAAAAAAAGGATCTGGGGGTCACAGTGAATCACAAGCTAAATACAAAACAACAGTATCACAGTACTGCCAAAAAACCTAACATAATTCTGGGATGTATTAGTAGAAGTATTGTAAGCAAGACCTGGAGTAATTCTGCTACTCTACTCAAGACTAATTAGGCCTCAGCTACAGTAATGTGTCTGGTTCTGGGTGCCACATTTCAGGAAAGATGTGGACAAATTGGAGAATGTCCAGCGGTACAGAACAAAAATGATTAAAGGTCTAGAAATCATGACCTAAGAGAAGACTGGGGAAAAAAAAGGGGGAGGGAGGTAGTTTAGTCTGGAAAAGAGAAGACTCAGATAGGACACAACAGTTTTCAAGTATATAAAAGGTTGTTACAAGGAGGAGGAATTAAATTTGTTCTCCGTTGACAACCACTTTTTTGAGATGTCAGTTAGCCAAATCTTAATCCATTTAATATGTACTCTGACATTGTATAATAACTTTTTCATCTGAATGTTTTGTGGTACTAAATCAAAGGTTTCACCAAAGTCTAAGTATATTACATCCATTCAGTTTCTTCTGTCAACCAAACATCAAATCTGATCTCCTTTTTTGAGACAGC
Organism: Gopherus evgoodei; assembly: GCF_007399415.2. Classification (NCBI taxonomy): domain Eukaryota; kingdom Metazoa; phylum Chordata; order Testudines; family Testudinidae; genus Gopherus; species Gopherus evgoodei. The sequence continues at coordinate 42,500,512 of NC_044326.1, read as the reverse complement.
AAGATCTGTTTCCCATAAACCATGTTTGGCACCAATTATATTTTCATCCTTTTAATTCTTTCAGTTGAATTCCAAACCAGCTTTTCCATTATTTTGCCCAGGATTGATGCCAGACCAACTAGCCTATAATTACCCCGGTCAGTCCACTTGCTCTTTTTGAATTTTGACAGCATTCCCACACTTCCAGTCTTCTTGAACTTAGTATTCCGAATTTTATAAAACACTTATTCAGCAAGGCAGAGATCTCTTCTAGGACTCTTTGGTGCAAATTATCTGGTTCTGCTTATTTTAAAAAATATGTATATTTATGCCAAGGAGATGTGGCTTAATATCTTCTTTAGTTTGAAAAAGAGTTAATCTTCCTCATGTTCTAAGAGTTCATCTTACTTATTTATTTGGACTGAAGCAGTATTTGTTGAACACTTCTGCATTTTCTGCATCATCATTCACAATTTTACCATCTCTATCAACTAATGATCACATGCCATTGTTATAAATTCATTTGTTCTCAATTGTATTTAAACTTTGTCCATTGTCCTTAGTCCTGTCAGCTGTGGATTTCCCTGATTTCTTTAGTTTTCCATATCAATTTCTTACACTTCATAACTTCTAATTGATTATCTATTTCCCTAAACAGCTCCCATTATTGGGGTTTTCTGCTGGGCTTTGTATCTGTGCCAAAGTTCATATATCTCAAGACTTATGCTAAAACTGCTGAACCTAATGTCTTACAGAATACAGGTCTGTAGGTTCCTTGCATTATAGCTGAATATAATTAAAGCAAGTGAACCCAAAGGGCCACAAATCCAAAACATGGCAAAAATGTTTTTGCTGCACCAACTACAGTCTAAGATATGATGTCTGTTTATGTACAGTTGAGCAATCTGGGTCCAAAGAACTGCCTGGGGCATGAGCCTAGGAAGATAATCTAACTCTCCAACCAATTGGCATCATATAATAAAATACCTGTCCTGTTCATTGATGTAAATCCCACTCCCCCAGACAGAGAAAGTTCAGAAAAGTTTGACTAAACCTACTTTTACTTCGCTTACTTATTTGCAAATCCACACAATGACTAGATTGAGGCACTTGACTCCACTTTTGCTCCCCTGTGGTTACCAGGGCTCTGTATTCCTATATGCAGGGGTAACTGGGCACTGCACAATCACTTTCTCCCTCTTCTCAGCCAGTGGACATGGGTTAGCAAAAAATAGATGGAACCACGGCTCTGTGCCTCAACATCCTAGCCAGGACAGTTAAACTAGTATAGGAAGGCTTATAATTTGCTGCAGGTATAGACTAACAGCAAGGCAGTCCTACAAGTACCCTAGAACAAAAGGGAAAGTGGGGGGATGGGGAGGAACTGTGCCTCAGAGGGGTTTTTCTGTGGCACAATGCCTCCCAGAGCTGCTACTGCGATGATGCCTCTTATGCACCGCTACTTGCTCACGGCTGTGCATGAAAATGCAATCTGACCCCATAGCCTCCAATTTGGATTCTTCCTTGTGACTAACTTTTTTTAGGCAAGCAGGAGCAGCAAAAAACATCATAATTATTTGATCTGTTTTACATCAGTTAAAAATCTCAGTCAAGAGAGGATATTCCCATTAAATGGATGACTGACATTAAAGAGGTTTATTACTCTGGAAAATGCCTGCCCCTTGTAACAGCTCACTGAATGTCCCTGCCAGTAGAAAGGTCACGTTATAAGATGTGATTAATACTACTGTCACAGAGTTCATATATTTCAATGCCATTTTTTATTGTGCCTTTTGTTTGGCACATTTTGGATGATAGCAACATGATTTTTCATCCAGTTTTAAAAGTAGATAATGGATAGCACTCCTTTAAAGGCACAATACTTTCATTAAAGGTGTTAGTCACCCGATAGTATGCGAGGACCCAAGTAGTCAGATGCACACCTGTTATCTACCAGGTTGCAGGGGTGACCAAACGATAAAGGTTCGTTTTTGGATGTTTAGAGGGGGAACAGTTGTGGCACAGTGTGCAGGCACTGAGACGTATGGCTTTACTTTAATGGTTTATTAGTGATACAGAAACAATATTGGCTAACAACTCTATTTATACAAGGAAACACACAATATACTCATACAAAGAAAGACACAATATACAGTTAACCCAAAAAGAAAATCTTGTTAACTTCCAAAAACAATTAATTACAAAGCATACTTACTAATACAAAGCAATGCAAAAACATTACGGCCGGCAGACGCGCAAGCTCCACTGGAACACGAGAGCTGAGAGAGGCTTCGAGATGATCAGGCTCGGTTACGGATGCACTCAGGGTGCAAGTGACTCAGGTGCGTTCTCCTCTCTGCCTGCCAAACTGTGGGCAGGACAGATATACCCAAAGTGACGCGCCCTCCCCCCCCAAGATCTAGTGAAGAAATCGCTGACAGCTATATGGGGCGTGTAGGCCATAAATTTTAAAAGAAGCAGCATTTTGTCTTCCTTTCCTCCCCCACTCCTCCGGCCTCATTTTCCTCTCGTTTTGTTTGTATTTCAGGCTGTGGTCCTACACCACACACATACTCTTCTCCTATAATACCTTGTATCATATCATACATTATAGCAATGGCGCTTAGCAATACTATAGTTATCCATTATAATCCACTTTAGTTCTTACTGGCATAGGATAATGTCTTGCAGGATAGCTCTAGTGGAGCAGTGATAGATGAGGATTCAGCCCTTTACATATTTAGGATAACCTGTTCTATTCTTACTCAGGATTCAGCTCTCAATACAGACAGAAGGTCTTGATATTTTAATTTCCTGTATGACTTTTCTATATCTCGATCTTATGTTCCAGCCAAGCAGATGTCTTGCCTTTGGTGAAAGAAACGTAATCCAGACATAAAGACTCTTTCTATATTTTTGGTGATGAGACTATAGTCATATTTTGACTGCAGAAAACTTTGAATTAAAAAAGCAGTTTTGCTATTAAAAGTGATGTGGTGGTGGTTTATTACAGTAGCACTTCCAGTCCTAACTAAGATCAAGCTTCATGATTGTATGCTCTGTACAAACTGTAAGAGACTGTAAGCTTTTTGGAGAAAGGACTGCATAAAGTAGTCAGTGTACTAATATAAAGATGGGGGTATTTTTAGCCCTGCAAACTCAACCTCCTAACTGAGGCTCAAGATGTATTCCTCTCCCTCTCTGCATTATGAAGCACTCATCCCATTAGGTACCTGCTAGAGAGCAGGTGGAGTTAGCCAGTGTATGCATGACAAGGTAGGGACCTAGGAAGGTGAGGGCTGAGTTTCTTTGTGAATTGGAAGAGTTGGAAGATGCTCTTTTGTAGCATTTCCTTGTTTGCTGGCTGTTGTATTTTGCAGGTGTTTATTGATTTGTTATGGTTTTATTGTTGCATTTCTAACTAATGGCAAGGCAATAGAGGTTGGGATATGCCTCTGTTTATTTACATTAGTTCTGATTCTGCAAGACAAATCATACATATGCATCCCTATTGTAGTCAGAATATATCTTGAGTGACACATGAGATCCCCTGCAGCTTTCCACTGTCTTCTGCCATTTTGGGGAGCATAGCAGGGAAAGGTGATTCTCTCTCTTCCTTCCCTAGGAAGCCCTAACTTTCTGTGGGGGTGGGGGGGGAAAGACACATGTACCAAGAATCTCTGCCCCTCCCCCCTGCTAAATACACACAAGCTGTATTTCCCATTTTTTTTTGTGGGTGGAATATTTCTCCATATAACTCATTCCCCCCCCCCAAAAAAAATGGTTCCAAGATCCTGGAGAATATGTAGATCAGGTGTTGCTGTCCAGCCCACTTATTATTTTCTCTGATTGGGGAAGGTGAGGAAGAAGGACAGTCCCTTCTCCAAACTGTATTGGATACTTTTTGTTGGGCAGTGGGGTGGGGAAAGAATATGTACACGTGCTCTTTCCTCTCTTCCCCTGAAGGTCCTGGGCCTGCTATAGCCTCTATAGGCAACTGCTGCTGCCAAAGATGGCTCTACCCCTGCGAAGAAGTGGGGTAGAGGTTCAGCCTGCAAAAAAAGGAATCAAAGGGAGGAGGCAGGGGAGGACTTTAAATGTGCAAAAATAACAAAAAATATTAAACATCCTCCCCCAGCACTAGCCACATACTCCCTCTGACCCATGAAAAATGATGTCTGAGACAGTGGATTTTGCGAGAGACATACAGCTGAAACTGTGTGTGATTGTATCAATGACTAGTTCACAAGGTACAAAGCTGATACATTCACCAAATTAATTTATTTCTGTAGTTCTTTCAGATTTAAAATATATATAATAACCCCAGTTGGAGCCTGATCCTAGCCATGTCTGGGTCCTTCTTACAGAGGGCACTTAGCACTTTGTATCATTGAACTGAAGAGGAATGAGATTGCCCAGCACTTCCCAGGCCCTTTGTTTGCTTGGTTAGGCTGTCACACCTGGGCAGTCATAGGCCTTGATTGCCTTAGGTCTTTATCACAAGGTGAAGTACAAGAATAGGATTTTCAGACTGAATGCCAATGCTTCAGGAACAGTGTTGCATTCTCCCCAGCTAATAAGTTATCTTAGGGTATGGCTACACTCGAAACTTCAAAGCGCTGCCGCGGGAGCGCTTTGAAGTGTGAGTGTAGTCGCAGCGCCAGTGCTGGGAGAGAGCTCTCCCAGTGCTGCACGTACTCTACATCCTCATGGGGATTAGCTTGTAGCGCTGGGAGCTGCGCTCCCAGCGCTGGGGCACTGTTTACACTGACGCTTTACAGCGCTGTATCTTGCAGCGCTCAGGGGGGTGGTTTTTTTCACACCCCTGAGAGAGAAAGTTGCAGCGCTGTAAAGCTCCAGTGTAGCCATGGCCTGAGTTCTGTACTACCTACTAACAAGAGAGCTGGCAGAACCAACATGCAATAGTCATAGCATTCTAGTCCTTAAAGTAACCACGACATAACATGTATCATAGAAGCATTTCAGAAAAAGCAAGTTACGTTAGTGGTATTTGTCACATGACAGTGCATAGTCATTTCACATAATTTCTTGAAGCTAGGATGCAGGACACTGATATCTATTTTCATTTTCCACTCAGATTGCAGCAGCCGCTATATGAAAGAGAAATTCCTCATATCCATGAGGTTCCCAGTAGATGGAATTCAAGCCACAAACACACAGTACATGAGTAAGCAAAGTTAATAAAATCAAGTCGCATGCAGAATATGCTGATCAGCTGAACATTTTACTAAATCAAGTGTAGTTGACATTAAAGCTCAAGATTTATGGTTTTGTTTGTTTGTATGTTTAAATTTCCTTACTGGCTGATCTGCGTTATTCATCCGGCTTTATACCTTGACGATCCTGGTAATTATAATTACTAATTATAATTAATGCTGAGCAGTTTATTTCTGTTTTCTGACATCTAGTTAGCTGATAATCCCATTTAATCAAAGGTGTATTGTATACCCTAATAATAATATACCCCATGCAATGATCCCCTGCTTATTGAAAACTCTGTTTATTCCTAAGGGTTTCATAAACTGTAATTGATTCTGCCACTGCAATTGAGCAGCATGCTCTACTGATTTTACAGTAATTTATTAGTCATAATACAAATGTTATCTCTGCATGTACAGTTACAACTTTGTACAAACAGGTGGGACAGCATTTTATTCATCATATGTACTGCATTTTTTTTTTCTGAATGGCTTGCACATTTTAACCATTGATGTCCTTTTCTTGACACAAATGTTTGTTTTGCAAAGCAAAAATATACCATGCAAAACAAATCTGATGCAATTCCAAATATTTGAGCTGCACATTTAAAATCACAGCAGAAAATGAAATAGCTATATTTAATTTTTGATTAAATGGAGAAAACTGAGGTTGAGAATTCTGTATCCCTGCAACCATACAATGCATCATATGGTATATACTCATCTGAATGCACCAAGGAAGGTGAGCCCTCTCTCAGGTATCTGCCAATATGTCATTGAGGAAAAACTCACTTCCAGCCATCAGTCAGGTGCGAAGCGTTACGTATGAGAGCAAGAATCACTATATTTAATCATCAAAACCTCCTTTGATCCAGAGATCATAGGCATCTTATTTATTGTGAATCCAGGTCAAATTTATTCTATCAGTATCACCCGTGGTAGACAAGTTCAATCACTGATTACCTTCTCAGGAATAAATATTTTAGCTGTATTTAATTTAGAGCTAATTTCAAGCAATTTAATGGAGAGGTAGTCTAGCAATTTATTTTACAAAAAATATACTGCTATCAGATTAAAATATGAACAGTATGTTTGGTGTGACCAGCAAAATGTGGAAACTTGTCTGAATTTTAAGCCAACCAAAGTTCTTGGGACTTCAGATCCAGGGTTTTGGTTCAAGTCTCATTCCCAGTCAATAATAATTCTGAAGGCAAATAGTATAATGCTGATGCCATGAAAAGCCTTGTGGGTTATCAAAGCTAGAATGCTGGTCGTTATCATTTGCTCCCCATGTCAGCAGGCCATTATGATACAGTAAATAAAACATGGATTTTAACAAGAAAATTACCAATTCAACTTGCTCTATGAACAATACAATGTATTTTAGCTTTTTTATGTCAGCTCCTCTATGATCAGATCATTCTTTCATTAATCAATAGAAGAGTCTCACCAACTTCCATGGCAGCTAGATCAGGCCTGTAGGGAAGCCTCTTGGTCATTAGGCCCAGGGCCTCAAATTTATTTAGGCACCTAACTTGAATTGTTTCTGGTGCCTAAATACCTTTGAAGATCTGGGCCTTAGCTTGGATCAGACAAAGATACTCTTATGAATAAAGTGTTAGCAAATGAAGCAATCATAATGACTGATTTTAAAAGTGCAAGATAGCTCTGTAAAGTATGTATGCCTAAATTATGGGGTTACTTAATGCAGACCTAGAAGCCCTTGCTCCCTTCCAATTGTTACAACCTGAACCTATCTAATTCGTAATTCGTGATGCTGAGTCAGGAAATCTCCATGCAGTGCCTGGTTGTGGTATTCTGAAGTACAATGCTCATATGGAGGGCTGTGCAAATCTACTCGGTTTGGTTCATCTGAATTTCAGTGAATCCTATCAGCAGCTTCATATCACGCACTGTCCAGATTATAGTTTCATTTTGAGATGGAGGCTAATATAAAAAAGGTGGAAAAACAATCAATTTTAATATAAATGATGAAACTCACCTGTATTCCTCCCTGCACACAAGCCCTGTCTCCTTTCTATTCCCTGCCCTTCTTTTACCCTATATTCAGTTATGTTTTGAATGCAGACCTAGTAGTCTTCTACATCCTTCAAATTCCAAGGTGTTTTCCTAGTGGATAGGAAACTGAACTCAGGAGACCTGGTTGTCAGTGAGCGGCATCAAAGCTGAGATCTCTGCAGCTTAGTACATGAGCCTCTACTGCATGAGCTAAAAGCCACATGGCTCCTACCTAAGGCTGTAGCAGACTCATTAATCTCTAAATAGACTCAATGCCACTAGAGTGGGACAGATCACCACCCGCTAGAGGTACGTGAGTTACACTTGGACAAGTCAGTTTGACTCTGTGCAGAAGTTTTTTTCCTATTGATCAAGCACTTTGAGATGCACTGAAGAAAAGCACTCTATCAGAGTTAGGTTTATATTGATTTAATATATATATTTCTACATTCCCACTTTGTGGGGACTATATTGTCCATAACCTCCCCTTACTGTAGCAGTAAGATTGGAAGAACTGTCCCCATATCCATTAAGTAGTATCCACCCTCTTACCTATATTTTGCAGGAAAAACTGCTATTCTTATCATTGCTGTCATTACTCTGCCCTTTGCCCAACTCTCGGGGTGAAATCTCTGTTTTCACTGAGTTATGAAGATGCCCAAGTTACAAGAGTAGGTATTGCAGGCCTGGTAGCCCTGCCATTGGTTACAAATAAAGGGTGCACTAAGGTTGCAGGAGGAGAAGGGATTTCTACTATACATAAACTAACCATAGTCTACAATGGCTATTGCTATTCTATTCCATTCACTGAATATGTATTTTGTGCACCCTGTGAACCATCAGATAGGAAGGGTCAGACAATCCCAAATGAAGGTACAAAGTCAATCCAGATCATTTTAACAAAGCAAAATTTCTACATAGGTTTAAACACTGCTGTAATGAATCTAATGGTCAGTGAAGGCTGATGTTAATGTTTGAACAGAGAGGAAGGGAGCTCTGGACAACACAAACTCCCATGTTGCTCCTCGTGTTGTTATGGAAATTACTACATTAATGACAAAGCAATACTAGCACTGAGATGTGGACTTCTATTTCATTTCGCCTTTGCCATTTAAACTTTTAATTAGTTCAGGTTCTTTTCTGAGGACTTCTTATATTCTGTAAATCCACTTTCTAGGATCCCCTTTTCTGACCCAGCACCTTGGGAATCAATGTTTATTATGGGAGGCAGGGGGAGAAGGATAAGCACAGAAACACATCTCTTTCAGATTGGAGCCTTATGGAGAATATAATTAGCATTCAAAATAATCCATTTTGTCTATTTACTTAACTGTTCAAGGGAGAAAAACAGGTTTTCTAAAAATAAGGCTGAAAGCTGAAATGTAAAACAGCATTTTTCATTAAGATTTTAAAAAGAAAAAGGGCTCTCAGCAACTCATAAGTAGGGAAGTTAGACCAGTGTGGTCATTTATCTTTTGTTGAATGCAGCGGTTTATCAGCTCCTTTTTGCTTTCTCTTTTTTTCCCTTTTTTTCCAACAAATCAACCTCTCTGAGGTATTCAGCGAGCCAGTGATAAAATAACTTTTGTTCTGCTATTTATCTTTAGGGGCACATTTCTCCATATCAACTTTATTCTCCTCTTCACTTACACCATTCTTTTCTGACTATTTATACTGCTACTAAAAGACTGGCTGGGTAGCTCTGCAGGGGCTAGTGGAAACAATTTTGTTTGGCTTTGAACCAGGTGAGTTCACTCTAACATGTCCTAAGTTTCTTTGAAATATGAATTTGTTTTTTTCCAAACAAACCATCACCTCAATGCAAAACTCAGTCAAAGCACCTTTCAAAATGATGAATTTGACCATAAATTGCCCTGTGTTTGTTAAAAACTTGATGAATTTTGCCTAGAACTGAGCTCAGGTTAAAATATTTCCCAAAGAAAGGGCTCAAGACTTCAACTTTGTTTCAAAATCAAGTTTGTTCTTCATAGTTCTGGACTTTGAGGTGAACATTTTAAATGCTGCCAACATTTAACTCAGTTCTAAAATAACTGGCCTTTTTGAATAATGTGCTACGAGTTACATGTTTGAAGACTGTCTGTTGGGGACAGATTGTTCACAAGGAGAAAAGCTTTTCCCACTACTATATCTCCTGCAAAGGGACTAATTAAAATTTGATCCTTTCCTGCCTGCCTCTGAATGGCAGGACTGTTTCTGTCTGGTGCTATTCATGATGCTACCCTTCCTAGGAACAGCAGGAGGGAGGGAGGAAGAGCATTCAGCTCAGTGAAGTACAGTAATAATCTAAGGAGGGTCACCGTGCAAGCTGAAGCTCAATAAGAACTCTAGGAAATGTTGTTCTTCCCTGAGGTAGAACCTCCTGGACGTCTTAGGCATGCAGAGTGCCTGCCTAGAAGCATTTGGATTCTTTTCCTCCATGGAAAACATAATATTGGTGGAAAATTGAAATCTGAAATATTTTGATTCTGAAACACTAGTGCAGTTGTAACAGTGACAGACCATGGTCGTCTGCAGGGAGGAGCAAATCGGGGACCTCTGAAGCTTAGTGCATGAGCTAAAAGCTAACTGGCTGTTAGCTGAGGCTGTAGAGCAGACTCATTTTATCTGTCTCTCGAAGTGGTTTCAGCGCCACTAGATAGGACAGAACACCACACTCAGGAGGTGTGTGGGTTACACAGTGATTCATAGGAGTTACAATTTAGGTCCCCCATGAGTCCATTCCCTGATCTCTGATCAGATCCACTTAGTCACTTCCACAGCTCTGTTTTCCTGCTCCCCACCTTCATAGAGAGCCCTTAGGAAGATCTTGTGAAGTTAGAATCCGAAAGAAAGGAGGAGGTGGAGCTTAACGTCAGGAAGTGAGTGGTCCCACACTGGTGAATGCTGCCCAGTCCCTAAGGAGTGCTATTGAGCCATGGGCCCTACTGAGATACCATGAAAAGCTGATACATCTTAAGGATGAATTACGTGTCCCCTAGAGCTCATTGCCTGGTGGAGATCCCCTTTTTCAAGTGCAGCCACAATGGTCAGTGTGATTCTACCATGAAGCAGTGGAGCAAGTAAACACCAGGAACACAGATCTGGTTCAAACACTAAGAGTGTCTGTTTGGATGGCCATGGCTAGTTGCCAGCCCCCTGGAGTTAATGGGACTTGTGGGGTGGACTCCATAATTGTTTCGGGGGTGGGGAAGCATATCCTGCCCTGCAATGGAACAATTGGAGAGAAACCTGTAGGGCTACTTTGGGCAGACATTTGTTTATAAGTATGATAAGGCTGTGTAGTCTGTGCTTCACAGTCTCCCCAAAATGACAGGCTGTTTCCCCAACTCAACTACCTACAAACCTAACTTAGTATGTCTATAACAAGTCTTCTATTTACATTGGGTTCTGATGGAAACATACTGCATCACTGACCAGCAGCTGTAATCATAGAATAAATATTGTGTGTGTTTGATTTTTTGGGCGGGGAAGGAGCTGTATATTTGCAGAATGCTGGTGGATGGTGGAAATTTTGTTACCTAAAACAACATAGCCACTAATAATAATTTGGGTAGAACTGAATCAGTGTGAAAGTGCAGTAGATGTTTTAGCAGAGAATTGCTTGGTTTTTTTCCCTCCATAAGTAAATTTTATTTCCCCACTTGTAAAGCCACTCCCTCTGTCTTCAACTCCAGTTGTGATAGTAGAAAATGACATAGGATTATTCTTTTTCATTTGGCTCTTTGTTACATTCTTTGGCAATTCTGTTACATTAGTTTGTGCTGTTGCACCAGGGTCTTATCTAGTCTTCTCTGTTATTCAATACTGATATACTGTATGATGCCACATAAATAATTCAGTCTTTTTGTGACTCTTATGCACATGATAAATCACTCTGGTTGACAGTTTCTCCCAGTTCAGGCAAAGATGGAGCAGACTGCTGCTCTGTTTTATTGATAACCAACATTGGATGGAGGGCTGCCTGCAGCCCAACTTGGTTGAAACTGAAATAGTACTAACAATTCGTTCTAAATGTAAACTTGTTACTGAAAATATATGGATTTTAACCCCTCTTTCTGCTAGGGAGAAGGACAGACATTTACTGCTTCAGAGTTGAAGGAAAATTTGAATTTCAAAACATTCAAATGGTTTGAGTCTGTGGTGTGGTATGAGAGTATTTTGCAGGTGTTTATAGGATTTGAAAGGTTTACAGAGGTGGAGTTGGAGAAGGGGTTGTGAATATCTGATTTTTGCAGTTTTTGTGGGAGTTGCCATTCTGAATAATTGGAAAGAAGAATATGAGAAACCAAAAGTGTTTGGAAAGGTTTCTTTAACACAAGAACTGAGCTAGTCAACCAGAGAGTTGCAGCACCACTTGCCCAATGAATAAAGCTCGTTACATAGTGATGACTTGACATTGCATATATAGTTTTGTATTGTGACATATCTTGACACTAGACACTGATGCAACATCATGATGAAATAATCACAGAACATGAGGTAATTTTTTGGCTGTGTGACTTCCAAAGATGGTTTAGAGGAAAAAACCATCAAAATAATTTTTAGAATTTAAAATAATATTGCTTTGTTCAAAATTTGTCACAGAATTTCAGTGTTTTTTTAATTAATGTAAGTGAGGTCTGAATAAGCTCTCTCCTGACAGCTAGTGATGAGCTGTGGGGGGAAAGGCTTCAGGAATAGACTGTGTTTACATGAACACACCTACTCTGTCTAGGTATCCAGCAGACAGAGTTGTGTTGCCAAAGTGATCAGTTTTGGTTGGTGTTGGGTAATCACAAGTCAAAGACAGGGTAGGCCCATTACTGTGTGTGTGTGTGTGTGTGTGTGTGTGTGTGTGTGTGTGTGTGTGTGTGTGTGTGTGTGTGTGTGTGTGTAGGAGGGAAACAATAACAGAAAATGTTGAAATGGCAGAAATGCTAAATGCCTTCTTTCAGTTTTCACCAAAAAGTTTAGTAATGATCAGACATCTAATATAGTGAATGCCTGTGAAAATGAGGTAGCACCTGAGGTTAAATAGGGAAGAACAAGTTAAAAAATATTTAGACAAGTTGATGTCTTACATCCTAGAATACTTAAGGAGCTGAGGCGATATCTGACCCATTATCGATTATCTTAGAAAACTTGTGGAAGATGGGAGAGATTCCAGAAGACTGAAAGAGAGACATTCTATAAAAGTGAATAAAGGACAACCCGGCAAATTACAGACCAGTCCTCTGAACTTCAGTACCCAAAAGATAATGGAGGAAATCAAGCAATTAGTTTGCAAACACTTAGAAAATAAGGTGATAAGTAACAGTCAGTATGGATTTGTCAAGAACAAATTGTATCAAACCAACAGGATAGCTTTCTTCAACAGGATAACAAGCCTCGTGGATAGAGCAGATGCAACAGATGTGGTATATCTTGACTTTAGTAAGGCTTTTGATACCATCTCATATGACCTTCTCATAAACAAACAAGGGAAATGCAACCTAGATGGAGCTACTATAAGGTGGGTGAGAGTAGTTATCAGTAGTTCACAAGCTGGAAGAGCAAAGCAAGTGGAGTCCCACAAGGATCAGTTCTGGGTCCAGTTCTGTCAAATATCTTGATCAACAATTTAGATAATGACATAGAGTAAACGTATAAAGTTTGCAGATAATACCAAGCAATTGCTTTGGAGATAGGATTAAAATTCAAAATGATCTGGACAAACTGGAGAAATGGTCTGAAACTGGATGAAATTCAACAAGGACAAATGCAAAGCACTCCACTTAAGAACCAATGAGCAGCACACATACAAAACAGGGAATTACTGCCTAGAAAGGAATACTACAGAAAGGAATATGTGGATCACAAGCTAAATGTGAGTCAACTGTGTAACTCTTGCAAAAAAAAAAAAAAAAAAAAAGCCAACATAATTCTGGGATGTAGTAGCAGAAGTGTCATAAGCAAGACATGAGAAGTATTTCTTCTGCTCTACTCTGCATTGATTGGGCCTCAACTGGAGTATTGTGTCCAGTTCTGTGCACCACACTTCAGGAAAGATGTGGACAAATTGGAGAAAGTCCAGAGAACAGCAACAAAAATGATTAGAGCTAGAAAACATGACCTATGAGGGAAGATTAGAAAAAAATAGTTTGTTTAGTTTGGAGAGGAGAAGACATAACAGTTTTCAAGTACATAACAGGTTGCTACAAGGAGGAGAATGAAAAATTATTCTTTTTAGCCTCTGAGGATAGGCCAAGAAACAATGGGCTTGAATTGCAGCAAGGGAGGTTTAGGCTGGACATTAGGAAAAACTTCCTAATTGTTGGGGTTAGCTAAACTCTGGAACAAATTGCCTATGGAGGTTGTGGCATCTGCATCATTGGAGATTTTTTTTTTTAACACCTCTCAGGAATGGTCAGTTATTACTTAGTCCTCCATTGAGTGCAGGGGACTGGACTAGATGACTTATTGAGGTTGCTTCCAGTCCTACTCTTCTATGATTCAATATTTTATATAAAATCATATAGTATATTATATAGGCTAACAATGTCCTACCAGAGACTTTTCTCCTATCTCTCCATAGATCCATTGTTAGACACCGAAGCCTCTTGTGTCAAACAGGTCCTAACATGGATACCATACATATTTTGGAAGCCTCAACATACATCTTAATTTCTGACAGCTTCCTATAGGCTTTCTTTATGTAGGTATAGAGAATACAGCCATTTCACTTCAGTGAAATTTCAAGTTATAAAATTTATCATGAATATAAAGTATTCTAAATATGCTATTTGCTACTTCTCTTAAATTAGATCCACAAACACCTTTTTCAATCATACTGGTAGTTACATCAATAAAACAATTTACATTTTTGTTTATATCTGCTTGTGAAAACTGATTTTTAATCTTTTAGTACAATTCCATTTTTATATAGAAAGTGCTTTGCAACATCAGTCTAATAGCTTTTCAGACAATATTTCTCCCTTTTGCCTAACCTCAAAGCATTATGGGACTCTCATTCAGTTTGGTCAATAAAAACTGAAAATGTTTATTTTTGTAGAACTTTTTTTATGGGGGAAACCAGATCCATTTCCTGACCAGCTCTGGTACTTTGAGAGTTGTGTATAAGGCCCTAAAGAGCCACATCACTTCTGATTTGCAGACCAAATTTCACTTAAAAAAAAAAAAAAGAGCTCAAAAATAAAACCCCAAATCCCAGGCTTTTCTCCTTGCCCCAGAAGTTGGGCTCCCATTGAGCTCCAGCAGGTGGTGCTGAGAAGCTGTTGCTGGCTGGGTTGGTAGATGTGATTCCCACTTTTCCTCTGCCTGCCTTCTCCCTTCTATTTTTGCTGAATCTTAGATTGGAGGAGAAATTGAGATAAAGGTGGGTAATGATTCTCTGACAGAGAAAGGGAAGAGAGCATCACAGTTACCTGCCCTGTCCACCTGGCCAGTCAGCTAAGAAAGCACAGAAGTAGTGAGAATGGGCCAAGAAACTGGAAAAGCCAGAATGCTGAAGTCTCTGGGCAAAAGCAGGTAGTTATGAAGGCCTATTTGGGAGCCAAAGAGAGAGAACTAAAAATGTCTGTCTCTGTCCAGTGGCTGCAACAAATCCTTATTTATATTCACTGCAATGGAGTCCTATCTCTTTATGAACACAAAGGTTACCCCCTCAACTTTTTTTTCTATTTTAATGAATATTACGGTAATAGCCACATGGGTAGGCATGGCAGAAACTGGGTCAGGGATATGAGCTAACCATAGGCAGTGAGCCTCACAGAGGAGCAGAAAGCAGAATGAGGTCATAAATTGGAGGAAACAAGAGAAGCATTTTAAAGCTCTTAGGGATATTAAGAATCAAAGAATTTCAACAGGCATTCATGCACCTATAAAGATTTATGCAGCACCAACCACTATAATAAATTACATATAGCTGTTTAAACACTAACATGTCAGCTGCAGAGATACTGACTGTAATTCAAATAAGAATGAGAATAAATGTAGGGATTTCAGCATAGTGACCTACTCAGTCTCTCTCTGACAGCAGAGGAAGATTCCTTTCTAAAACCTCTCTACTACTTATAGGCCATGTTCAAAAGAAATTGTAGGTATTCATGCCAGAAGGCTGAAAATGGTGGTCAACTACTAAACTGAGCTACTTGGAGAGAAGGTCAGCCTCCAGCATAATGGCAAGAAAGAAAAACAGCTTCTGACATGGGAGTTGCAACCCTGCACAGGGAATGCGGTTTTTGTGTAAATCATTAAACCTCATTTCCTCTTAGATTTTCAGGGTATTAAGTTAAGAAGGTAATCAGAACTACTTGACTCACCCAAAGTATATGATGTACAGATATAGTAGGCAATTACCTACCTTAGCCAGGAACCTTTGAATATTTCCTTGTCCAAAGCTACCTGAAGTTGTTTCACACATTTTTGTTGCTGTGTCAAATGTAGGAAAAAAGCACAAAATATGGACAGAGGCAATACTGTAATTTTATAGTCAGACTTGTTTAATAAAATCATAGCCCATCTTTGTGACATCAAAAAGCATAATATATCAATGGGCCATCAGAATGATAGGTTATCTTTATTAGAATGCTTCAATGTCAGATTATGTGAGTTTTCTAAGAGTTGTGGTTAAAATGACTTCAATTTAAACACCAACTCTAAGTGTGTCTACACTCCATTTTTAATTATTTACACCATTTCAAGCAGTTCTTACACTGTTATTAAACTAATAAATGTTTAGTAGTTTTAAAATATATCCAGACTTAAGGAACAGTGTTGGATCCATATATTATAAAACAATAACAACAAAAGAGTTGACAAGCAGTGAGTTAAATAGAAATTTCCCCTCAGGGTTCCAGTGAAATAATAAACCAATCAAACTCTGTTCTTGTGTTAGATGATATCACCCTGTCTAAAACCCCTAGGTGAAATCATTTCCTTGCAAATCGCTGCAGCTCATCCATTATGCTGAAGAAATATGATTTTAAAAGGGAGAAATATAAAGGGCTATATGCTTCGCTCCATCCATTGATATGAGTTCAAGTCCCTGGGCAAACCTAAGGCCCAGCCTTTGTAAACACTTGAAGATTTTGAAAAACTAATGAAAAGTATATAACATAATGGAATATGGAAAATAAAACCACCCAAAAAAACAAAGAGGTTATAGTTGGGGGGGGGGCGGAAACTGGTGGTACGCTTACAACAAGTGTTGATGATAACATCCACACTAAATGTTCTGCTAATGATGATTTTTTTCCATGGGTTTAGGATGGAGTAATGATTGAGTGGTAAGACTTAAAGTTTCTCTCCATACAGTATTGAAGCTAAAAAATGATGGTATGTGTTCAATAGTGGACACTGAATGTGCGTGTCCCAGTCTTAGAATTACTAGTCTGAGCAGTATAGTTTGTGTAGATAGGAGTGTACTGGCCTTTTTAAGGCTGATAGGGGAAGCCTATGGGTCCATCACTATTGTGATGGGTTATCCCCCAGAGTGCAACCTGGAGTTGGGATACAGCTTAGCCCTCTGTCTTACCAGTCGGTGTTCCCTCTCACACTGTGGCATTGTGGCAGGCTGGAAAGCCCTCCAAGTTTGCACTCACACCAACATCCACAGGCAGGGACCACACCCAGCTGTGTTCATGAATGCTCTGGCCAACAATAGAGAGACTACAGCAAAATACTCCTCACCTTCCAGCCCTAGGACCTATCAAGATTATTACAATTACTCAGTTCGCTCCTCCCTCAATATGGAGAGGAATCTGCACAAAACCTTTAACTGAGCTGCGAGATTTTTTTTCAAATGCTTCACTCAACCCATACTGTTGTAGGTAAAATATAAAACAGATTTATTAACTACAGAAAGATAGATTTTAAGTGATAACAAACAGATCAAAGCAGATTACTTAGCAAATAAACAAAGGACAGTCTAAGCTTAATATACTACACAGGATTTGAATCAAACAGTGTCTTATCTCACCCTGTTAGACAGTATAAACAGTCCACAAAGGTTTTCTGCAAAGACAGGCTTCCTTCTTTCCTGCCTGGGAACAGCACTTCTCCCAGTTCAGTCTTTGTTCCTCAGGTGTTTCCAGAATTAAGCAGTGTCTCACCCAGTTAGATAGTACAAAAAGGTTAGCTTTTGCACACACAGGCAGGCTTCCCTCTTTCCAGCCTGCCCTCCCCCCCACCCTCCAGTTCAGTCTTTGTTCGTTGGGTGTTTTCAGGTGTTCTCTTGTGTGGGGAGTGTCACTTCCCCCTTTTATATCTTCTTCCCACTTGCTGGAAAGCTCTTCTGCTGTGACCAAGAACAAACAGGTCCCATTGTGTGATGCTATCTCTGAGGAAGTGGGTATTCACCCACGAAAGCTCATGCTCCAAAACGTCTGTTAGTCTATAAGGTGCCACAGGATTCTTTGCTGCTTTTACAGATCCAGACTAACACGGCTACCCTCTGATACTATCTCTGAGAGGTTTCTATTGTACATAGTTCCTGGGGTAATCCTTGTGAGTGTGTATAGTCCCTCAGTAGACCATCAACATTGTTTGGCCTTTCTATTGTTGTACCTGAAAGGCTGCTTGTGGTTGTTCCCAACCTCACAACATGTTTCAGTAACACATACATAGCAAAACTTCATATACAATGATAGCGCATACAATTTAACAGGATATAAATGTTCAACAGATTAAGACTTTTAGAATATCTCACATGGCATACTTTGTACAAAACATATAATTATATCACCATGGTTAATATGGGGTGAGAAGTGTCTTTTTGAGGGCACAGAGTATCGCAACTACCTCATTCCAGAGTTTTCTTCGAGGACTGTACTTCAACGACATGAAGCAAACTCCATTTTTCTGTTATTTGGGGGTTGGAATGGGAACTGAGAAGCTTGTTAGTTTTGAACTTTGTTACAGCATCCTCTGAAATTAGGGGAAAGATTTTTGGGGAAAAAACTCTGAGAGGAGAAAGACTGTGTGTTGGACCAGAACTTCACATGTGTAGTATCTCTTTCATTTGCTTCAGAGGCCACCAGTGAGGGTGCCAATTAGTTCCTAATGTGGTGGTGGTGCTTTGTGAGAAGAACATTTGTGTTCTGAACTCCTGGAATCACTTAGTCATGATATGGTAAAACTTATTTTTAGTCACCAGCAACCTTAGCTTGTTTTGAACTAGTGAACTAAAGGTAAGAGTCTCTAGCTTCACTTCCTTGCCTCTAAACTATTCTGAGATTTTTCTCTTCAGCCGACTATATGGCAACTGAAGGAGTCTTTCTTCTTTGAAATGAGATGTTTATCAGTTTTGTGAAGCTCAGTGTGACTGGCTCCATGTAAAACATCTACAAGTTCTTTGCTATGTGCACAGGGCACTATTTTTTTTTAAAGGTTTAGGTTAGTTTTTGTGACTGATAATATGTGGCAACAACCACACCACACAAGAAAAGCTTCCTGATTGTGAGCAATATGTTTCTCTTTGAACTGACACATATACAGTGCTTCATAAAAGAATTTAATATTCTTTCAAGATATGATAAGAATTATTGAAAGGCTATCTGCTTTCTGAAACTTTGGGTGCTCTTTATTAAATTCATGAGAGATAATGCTGTGTTCCTGATAACCTATGTTAGTATTTGTTCCAAAGTTTAATTTCCTAATGATTTCTGAGAACATCAAGAAAAGGCTGCACAACTGGAATAATTTCCTTTCAGAGCACTGTCAACTATAGCTCTAAGTCTGGGCCAGAGTGTAGCAGTGATGCTACCACCTTCCGTAGGGGGTAGTGTGGAATCACTCTCCTCCAGGAAGAGCATTCGAGAAATTGTGCCTCAACAGACACAATCTTTCTGGAGCTGCTCTGCTTAGGGGATGAAGAATGTGCTCCAGCTAGTAAGGTATGGAGTGCTAGCCTGCTCCATGGAATGGTGAGGGAAAGCAAGGCTGCCTTCCTCATACTCTTTAAAGCTGATACCAGGGACAGAGAGCAAGAGGGAGCAGTCCTGGTGTTTCCCAGAAGGTAAAGAAGTGGAAGGTTCCTTGTTCGCCTTCATGTATCCTTCATAGCTAAGTAAGTGCCACTTCTAATCCAGCCTTAAAATTATATCTACATAACTATAGTCCTAATGGCAGTTCAGGATCCATTAATAACTGGCTACAGCCTTTTCTACTGAGCCTTTTCTTTTTTCTATGATAAGAGCATTTAGTACCTCGTGTAGTAGTTGGGAGTGCTCAGAATCTTGCAGGACTGGGCCCTGGGGGTATGTCTACACTGCAGCTGGGAGCCTAGCTCAGTTCAAGTCAGCGCCCTGAAAATAGCCGTGTCAATGTTGCATCACTGATGGAGACCCGTAGCCCCCTGACACCCTGAGTCTGAGCTTGGGTGGCTAGCTCAAGTTTCCACTGGTGCTGCAACACCCACACTGCTATTTTTAGTGGGCTAGCTCAAGCTGAGTGAGTCTGTCTACCCAGGCTGAAAGGCACGCTCCCTGCTGCAGTGTAGACTTATCTTAGGTGACTAAGGTTGAAAATTAAAACTTGTCCAATATTGGGGGAATCCTTGATATCTTGTGAATATTATGGCTCTTTCATATATGTAAAACTTTAAAGCAAGTCTTCATGGTTCAGTCAAGTGTAGTGTTGGATGTCTATCAACCAGTGACTTAAAGGAACAATTCTGAAGTCCTAATACTCAGTATCAAAAATGGATCCTTCCAAATGAAATTGGAGCCTATCTGTTTGTGTGTGTGTGATAATTAGTTTGCAAATGCTCAGTGAAGTCAAAAAAGCCCAAATTATCAACATTGGACTGGTTTTGTTGAAAATATACTACTTTATTTCTCCAAATGAGGAACTGCTTCATGCCTTTGTTTTGTTTTAAAGCTTAATAGAATTTAAAGTATATTAGACAAAGATCTCCCCTTCTAGGAGTCTGTCTAGTGAATTTTCATTCTTTTCAATTGTCATACATCTTGCCACCTCATAAATGATTCACAGGGTGCCCAAAGGTGTAGTTAAGGAAGGGGCAAACTGATGTCATGAATGCATGTTTGTTTAAAGCTCTATTAATAATGAATGGGCTCCCCTGTAGGGTACAGAATACAATACTTCAAGCTAATGAATGGAGACATTAAACTTCGGTCTGCTTTTACTTAGATAATATTTTTTGTTTGTCCCTTTTCACAGATCTTTTTTAATAATGGCATAAAAAGGGTCTGATTCTGTAGCTCTTACTCATTTGAGTAGTCCTATTCAAGTAAAAGGGATTAAATTAACACTTCCGTTTGTAAA
Source organism: Gopherus evgoodei (assembly GCF_007399415.2). Taxonomy (NCBI): domain Eukaryota; kingdom Metazoa; phylum Chordata; order Testudines; family Testudinidae; genus Gopherus; species Gopherus evgoodei. The sequence continues at coordinate 42,480,008 of NC_044326.1, read as the reverse complement.
TTATGTAAATCTTCCTGCATATTGTGTTTAACGCTGGAAGGTGCTTGCACAACACAGTGACTTGTGCTTCTTTGATCCTGGTGTTCTCTGGGTGCTAGTTCAGTCTCCAGTGTAATTTAGAACAGATCTAGTTTTGAAGGCTGCCAACAGCTCTCAGGGGACATTTCAACAGACAGCAATTGCAGAGTCTGAGAAGAGGATTCTCCAGTGGCTGCACCTATGGGGTTTAGGGCAGGTTCTGGGCTCCCTTTTTTTCTTTTCAAATTTTCAAAAATGTCATGCATTTGATGAATTCCTGTTGGCTTTCCTCATGAAACATTTAAGTTCTACCATTACAAATTTTGTATTTGTAGTTTCCTCTCCCACGTGCAACTGCATGGAGATTTATGTTGAGGTTTTTAGCCACCCTGTTAATGTTTCTGAAGTCTTTCCTGTATGCAACGCCCTACCTTTTATCCTGAGGGATTCAATATCTTCTCTCATAAAGCCCAGCTTCTGCCTTAATGCTTAACATTTTGAACAGCTCTTTCTAAAATATGTTTGTCAATGATATTCTATAAAGCACCTGCTTCAATGTATTTATTGTTAACTAGGGTTTTATTTGTGACTTCTGCAGATATTCAATCTTCAGTTAACATTAATCTTCAACTCTTCAAACTCTGCTTTATGAATGCAGTGAAGAAGCCTGGCCTAATAGAATATCTGATAAAAACTAAAAGAAAAATTAGTTTGCTAGACTTTAAAGTGTTAATACTGATCTATTTTTATCAGATAGTATTTGGACACAAGTGAAGAACTGATGCATTTCTTGGGGATATATAATTTTTTTGTTTGCATTCAGATTTAATGATTTTTTTTTTGTAATTTCATACACAGAAGCCTAAACAGAGAGCCTAAAATTTCTGTTCTTTCTCTGATTTTTGCAGCCAACAAATGTATCAGAAATCTTCATTTCAACTTACTCTCATTCTTAAGCAGAATTTTAGAAGGTTTAGCTTTCAATTCTTTTTTGCATTTCATTCCTAGTCATGTATCCATAATGGCTTTTATTCTAATGAAGCTTTTGAGTTCCATAACAGGAATCATAATATAGTATCATAGAGCACTTGTTCTAATGTAATTTAGCATTATTTAATATTTGTCACACAGAGAATAGTCATTGGGGTCTAATCCAGCATATTGCTGAGCAGCTCCAACAAATTGCTGAGCATCTCCAGCACCCTAAAAGAACCATTTGGCATATAACAGGACGGGGCCATTGGTGCATCGGGAGAGGGTGGGCATTCCAGGCTTAAGCAGTATCATGGAAGAGGGCTCAAAAATCAGAATAGGAGAAATACCTAAAAGATGTATTTTAGAAAAATGGTTAGTGAGGAGTGTAATCTAAAGAAGTGTAAACAGTGGGAAGAGAGCAGAAGAATTACCACAGTGGAAGCAGAATCCATCTCTCCAACATGAGGGATTGCATGAGAACAATAGCTAACTAATGAGACAGGTTATACTGTATATGAAGGAGACTGCTGCAGCCTTTTCTTTTTCCCTCTTAGCTGTCAGAAAGCGCTTGGTGGATACTTTGTATCTGAAGATAGTATCATAAAAAATAATGAAAGAAACAAACATTGGGATGGAAAGCTCAAAATATAACTAGAGTCAAATAGAGTAAATCATAGAGAACAGTAATATCGTATAGGAAACTCTTGAATGTATAACATGTATTAGATACAAGTTCAGAGATTAGATATAGGAATTTAAATAATTTAAAGACCTAGCTATAGATTAGTAGGGGAAGCATACGTCTTGTAAATTTGAAAGTTATAATTACATGATTTATTATTTAATATGTTCAAATCTAAACAACAATTTTCAAGACTAGCACCACAAAAGCAAGAGGGGAACCAGACACTAATTCAGAATGGATAAATTCCATATATTTTCTTTTACCTGGCTAAGGTTTAAGGATGAGGGAGAATGGCAGGGGAAGGAAAAGGGGAGAGGAGGGAACTTTTCTGTGAAGGTTCATTGAGTTATGAAATTTTGGGAAAGAACTGTATAAAAATACCACGCAGAAGAAGTGTCAGAAAAAACAGAAGGCAGGTACAATCTGATTTGGAATGATCTTACTTTAGAACAGGAATTCTGGAAGCCATCACATTTAAAAACCTAGAGTAGCTACTTAATAAGCAGTATTTTTCACTTAAGTACTTGTCATCTGAGGATCTCAAATCACTTTACAAGATCAACATATTTCAGAGACAGATGTGAGCATTTTTGACCATGTTAAAATATAGTCCCACCGTCCCTACATAACCACAAGGTCTACAAGGCCTGTCTGAGGAATTCGGGAAGGTTAATGAAATGATTCTTTGGGACCTGCCAAACATCACTAACTCTGTGTGTGCACATGGGTGCACATGTGCATGTACAGGAGGGGAATTTTCAGGTCTCTCTAGTCTCCCACTGCAGGAGAAGTAGTGCTAGTGGAGTCCATGTATATTAACATTTTCCAAGAGGCTTTCTTAAAATAAGCTTCGGATCTGGGCATGATTAAAGGCTGTTTGTGCATTGTGGTGAATTTTAATGCCTTATAGAAATTTTACTTATTGGTCATAAAAACTCTCCTTTGCACTACCGTTAAAAACAATTTATAGATGGAGGATAAAAGACGAAAGAACTAAATGGCTTAACCGAGTCCAAAATGGGAGTTGGTGTCAGAGTAGGGTTAGAATAATACCTGCTCTGACACAAACTCCCACGCTAGCCTTTCTCTGATTTGCCTATCCTGGTGGCTAGAGGTAATCCTGTCTCCTCAGAAGACAAGCTGACACTGGTTCAGGCATCTGGGTGGAAGGGAGTTTTCATCAATGCTGTCAACAGGTCTCTGAATAGTATGCCCCTAACAGCAGTGAACTTGCATAGGACCCTGCTAAAGGTCAAGGGGCTTGTGTTCCTGGTGTTCACTGACCTTTAAGGCCATGTCATAAATCACAGAAGGGAGGACCATGAACAATTTTTTTTAATGCAAAATGACTGACTCATCTTCAAGTCGGATGCTAGGTTATAATTATTTATTGTTTTTTACATTTTCAAGCATTTTTTCAAGGAAATAGGCTAGAAACTTGCTTTTTTTTAAAATGAAAACTGACATTTGCTGTGGTATTTCCAAATCCCTCACATCATGCAGAGTCAGTAGTCATGAGTTTAGTGAGTCTGCTTGTGCTGCTATGACTTTTTATGTGACCTTTGGGTGAAATTCATGTGCAAAGGTCTAGCACAAGGCTTATGCACCAGCTGAGCCCTGTATAAGACCTATTTTGGTTCTGGTCCTCACCCACAGTAGGGAATTCTACCCTTCCTGAGAACATGCTAACTGAAAGGAACAGTAGCAAATGCTACTGACAAGAAACTGAATTTTAAGCAAATATTTCAGACAAAGTGCATTAGAAATTTGTAATTGGGTTTTCTCCAGAAACCTGATTCAAAGGCTTATACTAATGCAATCAGGGAATAGGAACATGACCTCTGCATCCAATCACAAAAGCTCTGATTGTGAATACCCAAAGCAGCATGCAGAGTAAGCAGTTTGTGAGCAATATATAAGCTGAAATATATATACACATAAAACATTCTTGGAATAATTCTGAAAAGCAAACTACTGGAAATCATGACACTTGTGGAAAACTTTTAAGGTGAATAAAAAGCTAAATGTGATCAAGTTGTTCTCTCCGAACAATAAGTATCATTATTCTCCTGTTACAAATAGGAGGCACAGAAAGATGATGTGACACCAGGGTCACACAGCAAATAAATGACCAAGCCAGGACTAGAACTAATGTCTTGACTCCCGGTCCCTCACCTTAATCTCTAGACACATTGCGTTTGTAGGAAGCTAATTAGAAGATGCATGTTATCATTATACACTAGAAATCTAATAAAATTACTGATGTCGAGGCCTAGTGGTAAGTATGTTATTTTTAAGATGTTGAATTTATCTTTTAGTTAATCATATAGAAAGATCTGTGAGTTTAAGTGGTGTCTGTCTTCCTACCTCTCCTTTATTATTATTCTCGTAAGAAGACTATTCATAACCCCTTAACAATCCACTACATCACAGGTGGCCTTCATAAAAAAGAAATAGAAAAGGTGCAGAAAACTGCACAATTCAGTTACTTGGGGAATCAGTCTCCTATTCTTTTTTAAGAATAAAGATGTTTTTTCTGCCTTTCTGTATAACTATGAAATGCTCTCAAAGGGAGTGGGAAGGATGGATGCTTAAAGACCATTTGTGTTTGTGTCAAATGTAAAAAAGAAGTGAAGTAAACTAAAGTGAAGATAGGGTCAGACCCATTTATGCTCAATTTTGAAGACAGAAATAGAAGCAACTGGAATAAATATTTCTAAAAGGATTTCATAATAAGTGTGAGTTCCCATTGCTAACTTATCCCAGGAGATCTAGAGAGACTGAGACATTGCTGAAATTCCATATTTTCACTCTTGATTTGTACTTCTGCTTACATGTGTTTTGCTTGCATATCTCTCTTTTAAAATCAATATTGTACTGACTAAGCTTTAACTTTACAAACATGAGCACACAAGTAAGGATTACAAATACATCAGAGTATGCAGTTATTCTGGCCATATCTTCTTTTGTCCTGGGCATGCTCCCTACACTAAAATGGCATTGTAGTGCTGCTACACTGACTTTACACCACACAGAATTCACTCCATAACAGAAGAATATCCAGTTGCCTGATTTATGATTTCTTTGTGCTTGTGTAGTTGCAGAGGGACTTTATTGGGGCAAATGGGCTGGTCCATAACTCCTAAGGAAAGGAAACAAGAGACTTCAGGGTTTAATAATTTTTTATTTTTAGTGTGTCCCAGACAAATCTTGCAATAATAAATGGAGAAGTTTAAATAAAGCTCACCTATCTAAGGTAGTGATGGGCACTATTTAATGCCTCTAAGAACAATCTTATCAGAGGCCAAGTACTGAGGGGAGGTGAAGCTCAGATTACTTTAATAAAAGCCTGTGTCTCCTCTTGTGTATTTTTTCCTTCCTCATCCATAATCTTTATTTCATCTTCTTCCTGTAGCCATGTCTCCTTCCCTACTTTGTACCTTGTCATCATATCTGTGCAAAATGGGAGTAAAACATTAACATGTGATTTGTCCTTCATTTTTACACATGCATGAAATGACTGCACAAGCCAAGGAGAATCGGGCCTTTTGTAGGGCAAATCTGACTAGGCCTTGCTGTAACATTCCTTACTAGTAATACATGTGATTAATATTATAGTTGCATTCAAAGACCCTAACTGGGATCAGGACACACTTGCACAGCCACAACACTGGTCCTTTATCCATCACCACACTCGCTATTTATCCTCCACACCTAACAGTATGGAAGCTGCTTGGAGTGGTTAGATATTTAGACACCACAGTGAGTATTGTGTAAATGCTGTGATTACAGAGTTTGCATGGCTTTTCAGCAGAAGCAGAAAGCCAAAGCACAAGATGATACATAGAATCTTCCCTGTTCCCTCTGCAGATTTCCTGTGTCTTTTCTTTCTGCCACACAATGAAACGTGGCAGAAGCAGTTAGCCATATGTTAGCTTAACGTCTAAAGAAAAAAACTTACTTCATTAAACGTGTCAGGGTCCTCAATATGTCTCTAGTGTATAATTAGCAAAGGGGTATTCTGTGGCTTATTTAATACTGAGTGCTATTATTTTATTTCCTTGTTATCTAGCTTGCTGAACTGAACTTGTTACCCAACAGATGACTGCATCAATAAATGGATGTGAAATATCATTTGTGATGGCACAAAGTAATGAAATACAGAAGTTGTAATCTCCCAATTTACAGAACATACACAGAATTCAAATAAGAATTTAAAGATTTGGCATCCTTTTTTTCAAAAGTGAAAATTTATCAAGAGATTAACGTTTATTAGTCAATAAGGAACAAATGCAGCTCTTTTCCCCTCCAGTTTTGCATTCTTGTCAAAATCAGCATCTGTCTCCCAGTTAGTTGCTGTAAAATCTCCTGGCAAATGCACAAATATGTTGAACATGGTTCTAAATTAACAAACAGCATATGTCCAAAGTGTGGTGCAATTTACTCTACAGTTCTTTGGCTCTCTATATTTCTCACAGTTTAACAGGGTCACTATGGTGACCTTACAATGCAATTAAAGCCAGTTTCCCATATTGGATCTTCTATACTTCATTGTATATAATGTTAAGCTCTCCCTCATAAACATAGCAAGAGGAGGCGTGGCATAAAATGAGTTTAGTATACAGGAGGTATATCATTTTTGTTAGTCCTTCAAACTGTTTCGTTGGTGCATGGGGAAAGAAAAGATTTGGTAATAAAGTAGCCCATTGCACATGAATAAAATTTAAGTGTGGTCTCGTTGTACTAGATAAATTAATAAATATTAATTGTTCAATATGGATTACAAAAAAGTCAACAGAAATACCTGATTCTTTTAACATACTTTTTCAACTTAGCAAAATATATGAAATTGTAGGGCTAAAATGGATAGAGGAGTGGGGATGACATTTGTTCTTTCCTGGACTGGTAAGATAGGCCAGAGCTGGCTTATTCTCTGAAGCAGGAGAGTTTATACTTGGATATACACACACATTTTGTTCTATCAGATGTAATCGTAGATGTTTTCACTATCTATATAAAATATCCTTGTCTGCATACTGCTAAGCTTTTAACATCAATGATATCTTGTGGCAACGAATTCTACATTTTAATTATGTGTGGAATAAAAAATTAATCAGATGTAAACATGCAACTTTTTTTAGTTTCACTGGATGTCCCCTTATTATTGGATCATCAGATGGTAAATAAAAGCACTGAGTTATTTTTATTCTATGCCATGCAATAATTTATATATCCCATGTCTCTAAACTAAACAGGCCTTCATTGGTTTTATTTTTTGTTTTGTTTTTCATTCTCACTTCCAATGGAAATCTCTCCATGTCTTTCATTGTTTTTTCTTGTCCCTCTCTAGAGCTTTATTTCTGCTGTACTATATTCGTTCTAAGAAAGGATGACCAGAAGTTAATGTGTTGCGTGTTGCTGAGGGGTTACCATAGTAGCATTACAATATTTTCAGTAACATCTCCTAACTTTTTTACCATTATTTTGCCCTGAACATAAGTTTTCATTGAGCTGTCCACGGTGATGTCCTTATCTCTTCCCTGGTTATAGTTACATTAGTATCCAGTGAGTAATGTATATAAACAGTTCAGAATTATTCCTTCCAAAGTGCATTGTATTGCATTTGTCAACACTCGATTTAATTTTTCATTATGTTGTCCAATTTGCTAGCTTTGTTAACTCCTGCTGGACTTCCTCGTTGTCTTGGATAGTCAAAACTGAAGAAATCTATTTTGTGTCATCTGCAAATTTGGCCATACCACTATTTTCTACCTTTTACAGATCATTGATGAGGGGTCCTTGTTAAACTCTTGCCAGAGTAAAAACTGACCTACTGTTTTTTTTAAACATAATTTCTAATCTATTACTTCACTTTACCTACTAAATTGCTTCAATAAACTCTTCAGCTCATGGGCTTTTTGAACTTCCAAATTCATTCTATCTGGCAGCTTTCTTTTTCTTGCTATTTTGTTGACAAGCTCAAAGAATTCTGCCTCATTGGAAAGCACTTGTTTTCCTTTACAGAAGCCATCTTGGTTTAACCCCATGCTATCTTAGTCTTCTATCTGTTTAATAGATTCTGTCATTTAATTACCAATGTAAATGGTGTCCCATGTACTCCGAGAAGGCTTACTGGTCAATAATTCCCAGGATTACCCTTAACCCCACAATTTTTGCTGCCCTATAATCTTCCAGGATAGTAGGTGATTACAATGAGAGACTGAATGGGCAGCAAAGAATCCTGTGGCACCTTAAAGACTAACAGATGTTTTGGAGCATGAGCTTTCGTGGGTGAATACCCACTTTCGTTGCTTCTGACGAAGTGGGTATCCACCCACGAAAGCTCATGCTCCAAAACGTCTGTTAGTCTATAAGGTGCCACAGGACTCTTTGCTGCTTTTACAGATCCAGACTAACACGGCTACCCCTCTGATACTAGACTGAATGGGGCAATTCTTGAGCTGGTGTAAATGGTCATAGCATCACTGAAGTCAATCTCTTTTGGCAGCTCAGCCACTTCATTCTTAAATTATCTCAGAGCCTTTGAATATGCTAGTGACTTGTTGCTGTTTAGCATATTGATTTTATTCTAGTACTTTCTCTAGAACCACAGTTACTGATAGTGCCTCATCCAGTGGATTCTCCATCACTGACAATATTTAAATCAAGATTAGATGGCTTTTTTTTCTAAAAGATCTGCTCCAGGAATTATTTTGGGGAAGTTCTATCATCTGCATTATACAGGAAGTCAAACTAGATGACCACAATGGTCTCATTCTGGCTTTGGACTCTATGAATCTTTATTACCTGGAAGTGTATGTGAGACATGTCCTCAGTGGTAAAAACTGGCACAGAAGTCATGTAGTGCTTCTGCAATGTCCTTTTCCTCTTAATTTCTGTACTCTGTAGCAGCTCACTGCCCCTACTGATCATTCCACAGTTTTCCTGCTTTGAGTTTCTTTTAACTTTCCCAGACTTGAACTACTTGGGCTTGAAAATTAATGCTATTTGTCTCTTCTGGCTGATTCTATTTATTTATTTATTTATTTAATTTATTTGGTTAAAGTTTCAGCTACATGGTTTAGTCATTTCAAAGAGTAGGAAAAAATAGTCCTGTGGGAAAATACTATGTGATCATGCAATTAAAGACTGTATCATGACTCGTAAGCACAAGAGGGTTGAATTAAGATTGCATAAACAACTTTAATATAGGTATTTCCTAAGTCTGAGTGCTTGGCTTTGCAACCTTATTGTAGGTTTTATGTACTCAATATTAATATCAATTTTAAATGGTAATGCACAAAGAATCAAAGGGAACCAAGAGCTATTAATAGGAATATAGATATATGGCCATATAATGGTGTGAGAGAAGATGAGGGTAAGAGACAGATATACTGAACACTATACAGAGATGCTATCTTAATACAGATTTTTGGCATCTTCTACCGTCAGAAATCAGTGAGTAAAAATCAGTAAACTCTAGAAGGAAGTTGCAACTTATGAAGTCCATTTTTAGGATGATTTAAATGACTTAGGCACTCAGATCCAGATTACATTTAATGATACTCTTAAAAATAATAATACTGAAAACTTATGTAGCTCTTTAAATCTACATCTGGGAATAAAAAAAAATGTTTGGCCTGCCAAGTAGATATGTGCCAAATATAGTGGTTAGTAGGCGTAAAATATGCATTCAGGTGATTGCTCACCCTTTGGGAATCTGTCTTCCAAAGGACTTTTTCTCCCTTCACAACAAACCATAAAAGATATGTTAAGAGCTATTGTGTATAACATTGAAGGGCTTGAGAGTTTGATTTTTGAGAACAAGTTCTAACTTGTAGGATACATGAGAGTTCAGTCAGCCACAGCATGGAAGAAGTCTATTATCCTATGGTGCTGTTGCTCCCAAAGCCATTAGGGTGAAACCAACCTGGTGTGTCTACCCCTACGTTTCCCAAGCTAGTTGATAAAGTATATTGTGGCAAACAGCTAGAATTATCCAAGCCTGTGACTTTTAGTGAAAACTCACTGGCATTGCCTAATAAGATAGGGATGACTTTGGCCCCATATAATTAATCTATGGCTCCCCCTACACCATGCAAAAGAGGAGCTCAGCTGCTTACACAGCACCATCCCTTTCCCTTAATAGCAACCCCTCTGTAGGTCCTGGGATTTTCTCATGGGGGGATGAGGCTAGTAATGGGTGGGCTGGGGGACCATGGCCAGGGCTGGAGTATGTGTGTTACAAGTCATGAGTCTGCCTCCTTTCTCTCTCTATCCCCTCAGAAATTATTGAGGAAGTGAAAATGCAAAAGAAAACCCTAGCTCTGCCTATCTGTTTTGTAGATATTATTATTATTTGTATTGTAGATGTGCCTAGGATTCCATCATGTATCTGGGCCTGACTTTGCTTTGTTCAAACACAGAACAAAGAGATGGTCCCTGTACTGAAAGACTACACGTAGAAACAACAAACAAGAGGTTGGTCATGGCTTCTAGTTTGCAGGGAGAAAATCTCATCCCTGACTGAACTGGAGTGGAATTTTGCAAAAAGGTTCCCCATAGATACTTTTTCACCCTGAGCTCTGCACTATGTTATATTATAAGTGGGTTCAAAAAAGAATTTGATAAATTCATGGAGGATAGATCTGTTAGCCAAGATGGTCAGGGATGCAACCACATGCTCAGGATGTCCTAAACCTCTGACTGCCAGAAGTGAGAACTGGAAAACCAGGGACTGATTATTCAAAAAGTGCCATGATCTGTTTGTTCCCTCTGAAGCATCTGGCACCAGCCACTGTCAGAAGACTTTGTTGATAGACTTTGGTCTGACCATTCTTATGTCATGTTTCTTCTGTAAGGAAAGGTGATCGAGTCTATAATACTTTAAAATACTACACATTGCTGAACTTATAGCATGATTCTGCAATCCTTACTCACACAAGTAATTTTTTTATCTATGGGAGTAAACTCAATGGGCTACTCATCAATAGGACTATTGCAGCTGAAATTACATGAGTATGTAAGGTTTAGTCACATAGTGAAGTTTGCAGGATTGGTTTTTAATTTTACAGTTGGCAAAGCATATGGAAGAAAGATAAATTTGCACATAAATGTAGACTAAATTTCCTGGCATCATACAAATTATTTTTCCAGGTCCTAGCTCTAGTCTGAAGAATGAATATGAGGAAGCCTGAAGTATACACAGCCAGTTGATAAGATTTAATTTACAATTGCTCCTATTATATTATCTTTACAAGTATAAAATGTCTTTATAATGATTATAAAATAAGATGTCAAATAATGCTCACGTTTTTAAAATTATTTGTTCAAAGTCCAAACCCATTTAATGTTTGTTTCCTGGTAAGGAAAATCATGCTGCCTTTTTTTGTTAAATAATTTTTAATAAAGTGAACAGCTTATAAATGTACATATTAAGGAAGTATGTAACAAACTGAAATATGAGTTGAGCACTGCTGAACAAGAAAAATACTTTCCAGGAGTAGATTATTTCCTACCTACACTATGCAGTGTCATATCTGTAGTTAAAAAATGGATCATTTATTCTTCACCTATTTCTTTTCAGGTGGCAGCATTTTTCTTTAGAAAAGTGAACATGAAACGTGATTTGTGAAATCTGTGCTGTAAGGATAGTATAACTGCTGTCACCAATTTGCCACCTATTTCTCCTAAATTTAGGATCTTCTCCAAGCATACATATATCCTATTGTTTTTTTCCTTTATTTTATTTTTTACATATGCAAAAGAGCAAATATCACAAGGAATGTCACCCCTGCATATACACATCAGATTGAACATTAATACTTTGCCAAGTTAAACTTAAAAACAGTTGGCTAATGTTATATAGTCCCAGATCAACGTATTTTCCCTTGGAATGCTTCAGGTCTTGTTCAGATAAACTCCCTTTGACACATACTAGCTACCACGAGTTGTGGTCCGAATCTGAACAAGGATCACATCTTAATCCCCTAAAACAAATTAAGAAACAAAACAGCAGTTGTTCCAGTTATCAGCTTCTTAAGAGTCTCCTTGATTCCCTTTACAGTTGTCAGCATCTTGGAACTTTTAGTTTCCAAATCTTGCATCTTCTTTGAGCCCCAAATGTATTGAAATGAAGACACTCAGCTGATGATTAGTTACTGAATTGTCCTCTTTCATGTCCTATTTCTCAGTTTGTTACATTTCTTTCAACCTCACTCCATGATCCTGAAAATGCTTCATAAACGTAAAATAAATGTTATTGTTTTGAATAATCCCATAGAATTGAGTGTACTTGACTAAATTTTCTCACGTGCTAAAGTGTTTGAAGGATCAGACTTTCAAATTACATAAGAAATACTCCCAAATATAGTTCAGCTATACATAAGTAGGCTTGGCGGAATTAATTTTTAATTTTTGTTTAAATTTGATGGATAGTATCAATGTTTATTTTTAAGCATCTTTTCTCTTTTTATTGTTACATTTTCAATTATGGGAACTTATGTGGTGGTCAGACAATAATTATTTAATGACAGTAGACATTGAGATTCAAAAGGCTAAAGCTTAATAACCATTAACACAAACTGTCAACAATATGTTAAAATATACAAATCAAATATCCCTAAATCAGACTCTCAGTTCTCAAGCACCATTTTTCTTTCTTTGCTATTCTGTACATTTTGATTATCAATGGAAATATTTTTTCCTCAGTGTGTGTGTTTGGTGAAATTGAAATTTACCAACATTTATCAATACAAATGGAATCTTTCCAGGCCTATATAAAAAGTTATGAAAAACTTTTAAGCAGAGATAAAATAAATTTTAGGGCTTGTTGAAAAATTATTTCTCACAATTTCAAAATTATTTCCATTTTGCGTGGTTCAAAAGACACCAATTATTTTTCTTTTTCTAGAAATTTTCCATATGTTTGTACTGCAGTTATTACCAAAATTGTTTTGGAATTTTCTTTGCTTACCAAAAGGATGGACCTCAGGGGAAAAAAAAGAATATTTAGATAATGTTGACACATTTTTGCAAAAACATATTTCTTTGTAAAATGCAATTTTTCAACCAACTTTTGATGTGAAAATTTGTTTAGTCCTAATAACTGTATTTGGAAAGTGCTACCTACAACCTGCACTGGTGTTTAGGACTACATACAGCATTATATAAACAGATTAAAATACAAACAAATATAATGTAAAAGTACCCTCACAAAATTCCAACAGGGAAAATGTTAAGGTCTACATCCACAAGTGGAGGAAGTGCCTGATTCTGAAGTTTAGGCATCTTAGGCTCTTTGCAATCCACAAAACCCTCACTCAACTGCCACCTAGGCCTGCAGGAACCTAAACTCACTCAGCGCCTATATTTCTGTTATGAAAGTTCTCTAGGTATATGTTCACTGTTGCCTCAGTCAGCTAGCTGAAAGCCTAAGTCATAGTGTGATCCTCAGACGATGTGAATATGGATATTGCCTTGCCTATCTCTTCTTGCTTGCAAGGTGCAATCCAGTAAGCATACTGTGAATATATTTACATCCACACAAAATGGAGATGGAGGCAGCAACCACCATATAACCTCTAGTATAGTAGTAAGGGTATTCACCTGGGATGTGGGAGACCCCAGTTCAGTTTTCTTTCTCTGCCTGTAAATGGGGATGGATGTGAGAAATGGGATTTGATCAGGCATTTCCTATCTTTCCAGTGAGTGCTGTAACCACTGCACAATAGAATATTCTGATGTGGAGCTTTCTTGTTGAAGTCATTTCACACTATTTAATTATTAAATAATTTAATATGCCTTGGGCCAAAAAGAGGAGAATGACACCATTGTTCAGTAAATAGGGCATTTACTAATGTCCTCGTGTAGATTCAGGCCTAAAGAACTAAAACCTAGAAAACAGATCAAAAATATAATTCACATCACCAAAAACTTTATCAGTTTAATAAAGTTTCTACAGTGTCAAACCCACCCACATAAGCCTATAAAAACATTGAAACCTGCTAAGGGAATCTGCTTTAAAGATACCTTAACACCCACACATCACATTAACCACTGTCATTGATGGACTCCACATCTCTAAACAGAATTTCTCTGTCTATTGGAGGAACAATGAAACACAAACCATTCTATATTAATCTAACTGACCTCTTAAAGCAAAACCTTAACTCCTAAATCACCCTCATTGATATTAAACAAACTCACTCTGGTTAGTGGCAGTTAAGCTCTTGCAGAACATACTCCTCCCTCCAGATCTTAAAAGCATGGAAATAAGAAGTTAAGGGGAAAAGACTTGTGCATTCCTTTCAACCTCATATTGTGTATAATGTTGTCAATAACACATTCAGCACTCCATAAAACTTTCACTTTTATCTCCAATAGATTCCCAAAGCAATACGTATCTCAACTTCATCAAACTTGCTCTCTAATGCAAAACTTTAATGGTGACCTCAGGCTTTTATATTGATTATATAAAGCAAGAGCAGCACGTCTGACTCTAACACATTCCATGCATTTGGGAAGTAATTCTGCTTTAACTCTGCTGAGGCCCCAGTTAAGGTTTTGCATTAGTGTCACAGACTTTCATCCTCTGTGGATTAAGCACAGCAATGGACGAATCACACACATGCTGATCAGTGAGTTATACAAGAAAAATGTATCATGAATGACAAATGTGATTCACAGCACAGCACAGTTTAGAGATGACCAGAGTTTTTTAGTTTTAAATAGATCTTCTCACTATGTGAATAATATGTAGAGTTTGAGCTGCTTGATCTTGAGTTTCCTTGAGTTTGGTCTACATTAAAAAACTTAGGTTGACATAGGTACGTCATTCAGGGATGTGAAAAATTCACACCCCTTTCTGTTATAGCTATGCCAGCCTAACACCCAGTGCAGACATGGATCCAGTGAAATAGCTATACCAATGTAGTCTCCATATTGTAGACATACCTTTAGACTCTTACCACTTAGGGCTTGTCTACACTTTCATTTTATAGCGCTCTAACTTGCTTTTAAGTGCTAGCGTACATAGGCTCCGAGTGCTGGGAGTCGCGCTGGGAGCTAAACCCCTTGTGGAGGTGGATTACCAGGAGCTCTGGGAGAGCTCTCTCCCAGCGCTTGTGTGCAATCATACTCGCACTTCAAAGTGCAGCTGCAGGAGTGTTCCCATGGCAGTGCTTTGACGTTTCCAGTAGACATACCCTTAAGTTACAGGAGTAATAAGAATTCCCTTTCTAGATTAGCCACTGATGAAGCATTTGACACACATTTTACCAGTGCGGTACACAACCGTTTACTAGCCAGCACTGTGATCAAAAAACCTGGATTCCACTCCTGACCCTGGAGAAGGAGTGTGGTTATTTTGGTTTGAAATAGGATAAGCCAAACTAGTTTAAGCCATGTTTACACAGTGGCACAACTATTGTGTTGCAGCTATGTCTCTGTAGCACTGTGGTGTAGATACTTACTGTATTGGAAATTCCCCTTCCATCACTCATGTAAGTAATCCATCTCTCTAAGTGATGGTAGCTAGGTTGATAGAATTCTTTTTCTATTGACCTAAGTCTACTGTGGGGGTTAGGTCGACCTAACTATGTCACAATGTGTGAAATTTTTCACAGCTCTGAATGATCTATTAGGACAAACTAATTTTTAGATGTAGACCAGGCCTCAAATTCGGGCTTGTCAGAGATCTGGGCTGCAGTTACTTTGCATAAGCTCCCTGCCAACTTATTTACAAGATAGGGGAGGAGTGTTCAGCAATATTTCTCCAATTTTCTTCTAGGGTAGAGTTTATGGTCCTTGTCAATAATAAGGGTAGTGAATTAAAAGGAAATTTAAGCAGCATTTAGATGAAGTGAGATTTGAAATCCTGATCTCATTCCTAGCTCAGGGAACTCTTCCCCTAGATTATACTGGTAGAACTGGTGGTGGGAAATGTCTCTCATGTGATGCCATTTTTTACAGACTTCTCTGGAAGTTTGTGAAGACATTTGTGCTACTGCAGTTTTGCTGTCACATTAAAACTTGGCACATTTGCTTTGGTGCACATATTTCCCCATCATGGCTTAAAAGTTTAATAAAATGTGCTTTTGACAAACTCTATCCATTTATAACTACCATTCTTCAAGTCAGTCCATGATGAACCAGCAATGTGGCCAAAATGCAGGTCCCAGACTGTTTTAAATATCTTGTAAAATGGACACAAAGAAAACTGAGGCAATCTAATGAGAAAAATCATCGAAAGAGGTTGATAGTTGAATTCTTCTCATTATTTCTGTATCAGTTCATTTTTCATCAAGCCACCATGAAAAGTCAAATGTGCTCAAAGTTTATATTCTATATTTTGACTTTTGACATTTCAGTGTGTTGTTTTTATTAAAAAAAAACACCACAAAGTAAGGGTTTAAACCTCTTGTTAAAACTGAGCTATGTAGCACAACTTTAATGATGTTTAGGCATAAAGACACCTTTGATGTTCCCCTTGAATCCTGTACCAAACAGACCCAACTGGGCCTGAGGATCAGGACATTCAGACAGGCCTAAATGTGTAAGAAAGTGGAAAATCAGGCACCCAGTTAATACTGATATTTGACTACCTGAGATGGCAATAAGAAAGCTCATGTTAAATCATAACTTTTGTCAAAATAGCAATCCAACAGTGGACTGTGTTTTTTTTTTCCTACCACACAATCTAAATACCATGTTTGAGTGATAGAACCTATAGCTAAGGCATGTTGCCAAAGATGACTATTAATTTTATAAGTAGAGGAAGCTTAATGTTAAAATTATCAGCTTGACAACTAAGTGGTATTATAAATCTACTAACATTCTGTCTAGAAAGATGTTGGCTTTAATTTGGCTGCTAACCAAACATAATATGAGATTTTAAATATGAACTAAGGCCATTTTATATGCTACTAATTGGCATGAAACCACTTAAATGATACATTAAGAATTTGCTGAATTAAAGACCCCAGGAATAAGACCGTGACAGCTATGCGGTTTCTTAGGAGTGCCAAAATTTAGAGACCAGACATTTAGGTAAGTATTTCTGAATCTCTAGGATTATGGTAAGACACTGAACCCTTCATATCCTCTCAAAATCCAAAACACAATTTGAAGATTTTTATCCTTCTCATCTTGGGCCCTGTAATGGAGTACGCTCTGCATCCCTTCAGATTTGGTCTCTTGACCTCTCTCCTCCATTAATCAGGGACACTTCAGGTTGGTGTAACACCCATTTTCTTTATTTTTGATCAAGTCCCCATCACCAGTCTCAACTTTATACAAGCTTTTAACAACAGCTTGGCCTACCACAGGCCTGGTGAGCAAAAGACTAGGAGACTTCCACTTCCCTCTGAGCCTGACCTTCCCCTTCTGGTCTCCACCCACCCTACTCTCCCTTCCTCCTAGCCTTATAGCTCCTGCTAATGAGACTGGTAGGTGTGGTCAGTTACCAGGCAAGCATCAGGCTATCTACAGAGCCCCAATCCAATCTCACTGATTAGCACTGGAGTGGTAGGAGCTGGTTAAGGCCTCTCTAGCAGCACCCTGCCACACACCTCCCCCCTTAAGCCACCACCAGTGGGGGCCTGGTCTGGCCCCTTCTCCCCCTACCTGGGAGGCTGCTCCGGGGAGGCCCGCAGTTGCTCACTGTGTGGTCCCCGGAGTCTTCCACACGTGGCTGGTCCATCTCCCAGCCACAAAAGATCCACTTCATCAGGGGAGGACCACCCCACAGGTCTACTGCTACCCACAGGTCCTCACACCAGTCACAGCCTCACGGTCACCATCCCAGCTGCTCCAATTTTTCAGCCCGCAGGGGATTAGGGTGGGCCTGTACCTCACCCTGGCTGCCTGGGGGTGGGTCTGGCTTTCCCTGCCTGGAGGCTCCACCTTCAGGCCCTTCCTTCTCTCAGACTCTGGCCCCTTCCCTTGGGATTCTATCATGAGACACTCCTTTGGTCCTCACCCTCTATTTCTCTCCTGTCTTCACTCTGGCTCTCTTGTCTAGGGTCTTTCTCTTCTATCCCCCTGGGGCTGCTGAGCATTGAAATCTCCCCTCCCTTCTTGCTGGGGGGTCCCCTTCCATTGCTTCTTTTCCACTTTGGGATGGGGCCCCAATCTATCCCCATTACCACAGGGTACAGCAACTGCTTTACTACCCTCCATCCACTGAAGACAAACTGGCCCCCAACCTCCAGGGCACCTGGGCCACAGAGCAGGGCCTCCAATCCCCATGGATGCACTCTAGCATCATTTTTGCCCTGGGAAGAAACCACTGGGGCTCTCTGAATGAGGGAGCAGGCCAAGGCCATGTCCACTAAGTCTTGCCACTTTGCCTGATGGGACTGCTGGAAGGCATGCAGGGTTTTCTGTAGCTCCTCTCACTGTTTAGATAGCCACTTCACAGTTCCCTCCATTCTTAGGTAGCCATGTCCTGGCGGTGGCTTTGGATCCCAGACAAGTCCCCATGTGTATCAGGGTGCATGCCATGCCCCTTCAGTTCAGCCCTTCTCCCCCTCTTCTCAGAGACTCAGGGACACCTCAGGCTGGTGCAACACCCATGCTCTTTATTTGTCATCAAGTCCCCACCACTAGTTTCAAACTATATACAGGCTTTTAACAGCAGTTTGGCCAACCACAGGCCTGGCTAGCAACAGACTAGGAGATTCCCACCTCGGGCTGGGCTGGGCTTCACTTCTTGGCCTCCGTGTCCTCCTGTGCCCCCCCACCCTTCCTCCCAGCCTTATAGATCCTGCTAATGAGGCTGGAAGGTGTGGTAAGTTACCAGGTAAGCATCAGCCTATCTACCTGGCCTCAATCAGGGGAATTTGATTGGCACTGGAGTGACAGGAGCTTATTAAGGCCTCTCCAGCAGTGCTATGCCACAGGCCTCCATTATAAAGAAATGTCTGCATTAAAGAAAGTGAAAAAACATTTATAATATGATAATCTTTTGACTAGTAATGAGAATGTTAATATATCTGTGGTACTAGTTAATGTGCAGTAAGGAAAAAGGAGAATCTTTAGTATCAGAAAAATGTTAGTAACGTGTTTGTTTATTTATTTATTGGGCAGAGGATTAGTCAAGGTTCTTGATTTTTTTCTTAATTATGATTGCCTCTGGAACATATCAATATTAATGTAATTTGGAAAAAATATAAGCACTTCATTATTAAAAAAAAACAGTAAACATATTCAAAGTGGAGACCACTCACTGAGATAGGATAGAATGATGGTTAAGGTAACAAAATCATAGCTGCTTGTCCAGAGAAAGTAGAAAACCATCTTTCTGCATCTTTTTAGTTATGCAAGGTTAGGCACCCCTTTATTTGTAAAAGAAGGGAGCACTGGACTCACTTTTTAATATTATTGGGAAAAATGGCTTGCTTATTATTCTTTGAGGTTGCTATAACTGTAGTGTTCTGTGCTAGAAACCAATTGTCATAAACAGATAGTTAAAGGTTAATGTCTCTTTTACCTGTAAAGGGTTACAAGCAGTGAACCTGGACCACCTGACCAGAGGACCAATCAGAAGACAAGATACTTTCAAATCTCAGTGAAGGGAAGTCTTTGTTTTGTGTTGTTTGTTTGTCTGTTGTTCTCTCTGGGTTCTGAGAGTGACCAGACATACCTACAGGCTCTCTAATTTTCTGTTCAAATAGTAAGTACAAGTAGAAAGGCGGTTTAGTCTTTTTGAATGTGTATTTTGTTGGAAGGATTTTAATTTGTATTTGTGCTGGGGGGAAGGCTTCTCTCTAGTGTCTATAAGCTGAAAGACCCTGTAACCTTTACCATCTTAATTACAGAGACCACTTTAATTTTTTTCTTTCTTTTATTAAAAGCTTTTCTTTTTTAAGACCTGATTGATTTTTTCCCCCTTGTTGAGGCTCAAGGGAATTGAGTCTGTATTCACCAGGGAATTGGTGGGAGACAGGGAGAGAGAAGGGAGGGGGGAAGGTGGAATTCCTCTGTTTTAGATTCACGGAGCTTGAATCTGTATTACCTCTTGGGGAGGGGAAAAGAGGAGGGTGGAAGGTGCATCCCTCTCTGTTTTAATATTCAAGGAGTTGGAATCACAGGATCTTCCAGGGTAACCCAGAGAGGGAAAGCCTGGGAGAGGCAACGGTGGGGGAGTTACTTTCCTTGTCTAAGATCCAGGGGGTCTGTGTCTTGGGGTCACCTGGGAAGGTTTTGAGGGGACCAGAGTGTACCAGGCACTGCGAGTCCTGGTTGGTGGCAGCACTACAAGATCTAAGCTGGTAATTAAGCTTAGGGGGATTTATGTTGGTACCCCATCTTTTGGACGCTAAGGTTCAGAGTGCGAGTTATACCATGACACCAATATTCTCCTGCACTTTGCAACTTCAGTAGTAAAGATTTTTTCCAGGAGCTAATAATCAGTACAGTATACTTACATAAGGAAGAACTCTCTAAGGTACTGAAGCTGAAAACACTTCAAATTTATTGCTAAGTAATTTAGCAGTCTCTTGGGGAAATTGAGTGACTGCTCACAGTATAATCCTATCTGTTATTGAAAATGTTAACAATAGATTTTGTTCTTAATTGTGAATTATTAGTATAGATTGCATAATCATCAATAGACTGATGGCTTTACTTTTTGTGATTTAGCTTTGGTTAGATTTCCTTCATTACTTCATTTTTCATTTATTAAATAGTTACCTCATTCTAATGAGCATCCCTCAGGCTTGACATAGTATAAAATATGCAATTTACTTTCTATAGAAAGAGAGAGAGTGTGTTGATCTATTGTTTTAACTATACATCCCAGAATAATGAAGAACTGGCAGAAATTTCTTATGCCAATGAGGAAATCATTGATTTATGCAAGTTGATATTTCAGTTCTTTTGTATCACCTGCATAATGAAGACTAGATTGTTTGGATAGCCTCCTGAAGATTTGTGCATAGTGTTATGAATAAGATCTTCCCCTCCATTCTACATTTTAAAATACTTGTTACATATCCTAAACCTCATGTTCTTAAGCCTGAACTGAATTCTTAAGGTAAGGTACAGGGCAAAGAGTTAACATTTCAGACAAATAAGGAAAGAAGTATGATTGGTAGGGTGCGTGTGTGTGTGTGTGTGTATATATATATATATATAATCATACCAGTGCTGTAGAAATTAGCAGCCGCCGTGTTAATCAAGTCATCATGGTATGTGGGTGTAAGTATCTTTTTGTGTTTATTTTTATATCTATATAGATATAAAGATATAAACAGCACATACAAACAACAGCTTAAAGGGGATCTCTATTTTTACACACCATTTTCCACTGGAGCAGGTAGACTTATTTGCATATTTATTGCATATATTTTACCCAGGATATCTATAAGTATGATGCCACGTCTCATTGACTGTCTATTCCTACAGCCAGCCAAGGTTATTATGTGGAAAATTCTGTAGAAAAAATTTAATACATATTAGCCACAACTCTAAATAGAATAAAAGGAACTGGTAATGATTATTAGCCTAAGGCTATAAAATGCAATATATACAATCATTCATCAGGTAACAGTAGTACTAACACAACCTTGGCGGGAAGAATAACAAGGTAAGGTGGTCACTTCTAGAAATATATCATTTGCTCACAGTTACCACATAATTAACTATGAAATGGTACCCTATATAACATTAGCCTATATATAGATTAAGGTGGGGTGGCCAACCTGAGCCTGAGAAGAAGCCAGAATTTACCAGTGTAAATTGCCAAAGAGCCACAGTAATATGTCAGCAGTCCCCCCGAGCTCTCCCCCCAGTGCCTCCCACTCACCGGCTGCCTTGCCGATCCGTGCCTCTCCGCAGTGCCTCCCCTCACCTCTTGATCAGCTGTTTTGTGGCGTGCAGGAGGCTCTGGGGGAGAGGAGGAGGAGCAAGGGCATGGCAGGCTCAGGAGAGGGGGAGGGAAGGGGTAGAGTGGAGGCACAGCCTATGGCAGAGCCAGGGGTTGAGCAATGAGCACCGCCCAGCACATTAAACAGTTGGTGCCTGTAGTTCCAGTCCCAGAGCCGGTGCCTTTACAAGGAGCCACATATTAACTTTTGAAGAGCCACAGGCTGGCCACCCCTGGACTAAGGCATAACTGTATCACAATGTAATCTGTGGGCAAATGCTGACATTTTGTTGGCAATGACTGCACAGTGATGTGAATTAAATAAACCTTAGAATTAAGAAATGTTCTCCAAATTTGGTAACAGACTTCCTGAGGTTGAAGGAGTGTCATGTTAGTCAGACCAAGTGAAAGAGCCAGAGTAGGGGGGCAGCGAGGGCTAGAAAAGTACATGACATTATTCTGAAAATATCCTTCTAAAGTTGGTAGGTTGCTCATTTAAGATTGACTGCTTTTCTTCTCTGTTCCGATGGAGGGCCCTCATGCAGGCAGCCATATGTGTGCTGGGCTACAGGCTGAAGCAGCAGCCTGACAGTCCATGCTTCCCTTCTGTTGCCACAGCATTCAGGGCTAGATTTTTTAAGGTGTTTAGGTGCTTAAAGATACAGACAGGTGCCTAGTGAGATTTTCAAAAGCTCATGAAAGACTGCTGTATTGGAAGTTCTCTTCTAGTAAGGAAATGAATGTGTAGCATCTCTCCTGGCCTGCAGCTGTGGGATGATGCAGGATGTGCTGGGAGTTGCAAAGGAAGCAAGAGTGCATTGTGATGGGATATATGGGGCAAGATTTACTCAGTGTCATGAGAAATGCTGCAAAGAAAAGTGTAAGTGCCTAGAGGCTTGATGTGGGATGAGGGTATGATACATATGGCAAGATTCTTAGACCAGTGAACCTGGGGAAGAGGGAGGGTTATGTGTGGGCTCTTATCCTTGAATCATTATGAATAGAAATGGAATGGGAGAAGACTTGCCCCACTGAATATGTCTCTGCAAGAGTGTGTGCCTGTTTTCCTCACAGCAACTATTTTTATGGCAATAATAATTTTCTAAACTCATAGTAGCAGTTCTGATGTACCATGCAGCTATGCTTGCCTCTTACCCAGATGTGCAACGCGAGGGTTAAGGCAAGGGCACAAAGTCCCTTCCCCTCTACCTAGATTTGCATAGTATGAATAGTGGCTAGGCAGAATTTCAGTCCTCGTGCACAAGGAGCAGAACTTCAGTCCACTTTTTCTCCAGTGGGTCATTCAGTGTCTTACAGGTAGGAAAATGATGGGGCCATGGCCTCATCCTCCATCAGCCCACATAGCAGAATACTTCAGAGTGAAGGGGTATAGCCGTTGGAACATTTCTCTTGTATGCCCTGGAGCAGCAGGAGACATTATCCCACCTAATTCCCCCTGAAGCAATGCAGCTCTGCACCACCCTGCTCTGGGCTTCTGCCTGAAAGCCTCATAACAGAGAAGAAGGCAAAGAGGTTGTAGATAGGGTTTCAAAGGAGATCGTAAGATAATGTCACCATGCTTGTTTCATATGAACAGGATATTGACGACCCTGCTTAGTGATATAAGAACCCATACAAATTGAGAAATGAATTTAGGATGGCAGAACATTTTGATCTCAAAACAGAACACACTTTTACATTTGAATATTTAAAAACTAATTCACTTTGAAAAAAAATATCTTTATGGTTGAATCTCTTTACTGTTTACACCACACACAGTATTTCTAACATTGGTCTCCGTATTGGTCTTAAGAGTCTTCAGTTGCAAAGCTTATTTCCAGTTTCCTACTGCATATGACACCCAGCTTCAAACGTTTGATTCACTTTAAATCTGAAATTTCTGTTTCCTTGCATTAATAGAGTACAACAAGAGACCAAAGGGAATTTATTTTCATGCTCTTTTCTTAAGGGTTGCCTGCATAGGGAAGGGAGACTGCAAACTAGCTTTTGTTTTTTTCATATTAAAAATGCCTTGCCACTTCTAAAAGTCTGTCCCCTTGTGCAAAATCAGCATATTAAATACTGACCTTGGCAAAGAAACTTTGATACTGTTTTTTTTGCCTCATGTCACATCATGATGTCAAGCTACATACAATGATGATATTGCATGAGTTCTGAAAATATTTTAGGAGACAATCCTGCAAGTACTGCTGAGCACTTCAGAGAGCTGCTAAATGCCTTTTAATCTGACTCAGCATCTCTCTGAAGATACACAGCACCTTCCAGATTCAAGCTTTTTGTGTCTCATAAGTCAGACATGGAACATCCTCTTCAAAACTGAGGCTGTCTCGCAAAATTCAATAGAAGTTGTAGTGATACATATTTAATTTCCTAACTTCTACAGCCAAAAAAGGCTGTATAAGCCAGAGAAAGATGGAAATAAAACACAAATTTTGGTTGGCATTTTTTTCCATGTATTTTAAAATCTCTAATAGCAAGAACCATTTCATGGCTGATGCTCTATATCTTACCTATATAAGAGACACTGCAGCAAATGCAGTATTATATAGCATATGATTAGCATGCTGCAAGTGTCTCTAACCACCTCTTGCCAGTTTTCTATGATCCTAACAGCATGTTTGCTAATTGTTTAATTGCTCTTTCTGTTTTGAATTTGTCAAGAATTAGAAAGGAAAGATGACAAAGGGCATTTGATGGGGTTGGGGAAAATGGTATATAATATCTATTGTTTGTTATCTATTCAACAGTAGTTATTAAGGATTTAGTTTTTATCCTCTTGAGTAGAAATTAAAAATAAGGAGTGGCTTCAAACTATTTAAAACATTATTAAAAGTGTTGAAAGAAAATCAAATATTTTGTGAGGGCAACTTTGATATGTATCAGGAAACTGGAAAATTTAAGCAATGATTTATCAGTCTGACTCTTGACTATAGGAAAAATTCCCAGTGTTCATTAGAGATTGATATTTCAAATAAATTCCTCAACTACCTCTAGAATTGTACTCAGGAATGTCTCAAATCATATATCTGTCAAGTCACTGAGATTTTGAGAATGATGCAACCTCTGGGACACCTTTACATGTACCCATGGTCATTGTCATTATCACTGATCATTTTGACAGCTATCAGTTTCTTCCACAAAAAGCTAGGATTCCCATATTAAGCACTGGAATAATTCCTTTTTTATTGCTTGTATTTCATTGCTGCATCTTTCTGCTGAGTTAACTAGTTTTATACAGACTCTTCCACTCTCCCAAAGGATATGTACTTCTTCCTAATAGCACAAAAGAAAGTGTGGATTTTGACAGGTCTGTAAAAATCTTAGTCATAAAGTCCAATCCTATTCTTCCAGATAATGCATTCAGAGACTCAGCATACTTGTTGCAGACATCTCTGTATTAATGAGGAGGAGAGTCCTTCCTATTGTCAGACCCATCTTTGTAGAGCCAGCAACAAGAAGGAATTCAGATTCCTAATGAGGCCAGTTAATACTATTTTGATGCTTTCCCTTTGTTGTTTCGTTGCTGGAAATGGTCAGAATTTTTTGTTTATGTTGCCAGTACTCTGTGTCTGATTCTGATCTAACTCATGTTGGTGTAGTTCCATTGGTGTAGTTTACATCATTGTAAGTGGCATTACAATCAGATACACTCTATATAAATAGCTGGCACATTTTTCTTTTTCAGTTGTTCTCCTCAGGGTTACCACTATGTACCTGGTACATTGATTGCCAGTATGTTTGATTACCAGTATGTGCCCTGTTCTACAAACTTTTTCAAAACCTACATTTGTATACCTTATATAATTATTTACATTGCTTCTGTTTAGGCTAAAATCCCTGTCTTGGGAAGGACTGGTACTCCATAGGTGGTATTTATTGTGGATACCCTGCAGGCTGCACGCCCTATTCACCAGCTTTTTCCCTAACCACAAGAAACATTCTGGAGAGACTTTCCCTGTGGCAGGAAATGTTACAGTCATCCATCAGTAGAGCTCCTCAAATGGTGTGGGCAAATCACTACAGATAGTTGCACAGATTGACATCTCCATAGGAGAACTAGGTTGATGACATGCATTCACCCACTCTCTCTTTACTGGAGTTCTTCAGAGGAGAATTTTTAGGATGGATCTAAGAGAGAGTTCCTGCTTTCCTTGCAATGTTTAGTGTCTAGTCACTGGCAGCCAATGACCAGTATTTGTAAGTGTTCACATACTACTTCCAATTTCACCTAAATACTACCAATAAGGTAGAGCTGCTAGTCTTCTATGGCAACTATTAGACTGTTAAAATGTTATTAATATTCAATTAAATCAATGGCTTATTCATTCAGAAATGTTTCTGATACCCAGTCTTGCTCACTCTGAAGCCAGTGGGAGTTTAGCCATTGAATTCAATGGGAAAGGGGTTGGGCTCCTGAAAGATTTAGCAATGATTAAGCAGTAACATTATTTTTAAAAATGGAAGGGAGGGGAAATATCTATAATGGAATAAATTTGGTGAAATGAAGCATCTGCTTTAAAGTATTTACATTTCACCTGAAAAAAATGTTTCCTGAGGGTATGGCTACACTTACAATTGTACAGCTCTAGGAGTTAAAGCTGTCTTCGTACAGCTGTGTAGGGAAAGCACTGCAGTGTGGCCACACTGACAGCTACCAGCGCTGCAGTGTGGCCACATTTGCAGCATTTGCAGCGCTGTTGGGAGCGGTGCATTATGGGCAGCTATCCCAGTGTTCAAGTGGCTGCAACGTGCCTTTCAAAAGAGGTAGGTGGGGTGGAGTGTGACAGGGAGCATGGGGGAGACAGAGAGAGTGGATTTTTGGAGGTGACACTGTGTCAGTTCCCTGCCTTGCAAGTTCTAAGGACTGGAAGATACACAGCACCAACCTGCAATTAATTTAAAAATTTCTAGCCCTTCCCCCACCCCTCTCTTATTCACTAAATGCAAATTATGCACTCCTAAATAGCCTTCAGACCACATAAGCAGCTGCTCAACACGGACTCCCCCCACCCCCGTCTGCCGTGTGACTTCTCTCTTCAAGCAAACAGCTATGAACCTTCCAAAGAAATTCCCCTGCCTGCCTCCGCTCCATCGAGCAAACAGGAGCTGGGTTTGTTTTTTAGATAAGCAGCTCGGGGGAGCTCGGAGTTCAGTCATTCTTCCAGTTTGTTGTGGGCAAGCATTCTGGGATACCTCCTAATACCCTGGAGGCCAATAACAGCGCTTTTGGTGGCCACAGTTGATGAGCAGCGCTGCATCACCAGCGCTGCAATCGTTACACCCCAAGCAGACCAGGTGTACAGCCAGCGCTGCAGCCAGAGAGATGCAGCGCTGGATGTGCCTTGCAGGTGTGGACAGTTACTAAGTTGCAGCACTGTAAACCCACCACCAGCGCTGCAACTCTCCAGTGTAGCCAAGCCCTAAGACCTGGAAACAATCATTCCCCAATAGTTCACAGGGCATCTAAACAGTTCCTAAGGGCTTGGCTACACTGGAGAGTTGCAGCGCTGGTGAGGGGGTTACAGCGCTGCAACTCAGGATGTGGCCACACTTGCAAAGCACAGCCAGCGCTGCAACTCCCTGGTTGCAGCGCTGGCTGTACACCTGGTCTGCCTCTGGTGTAGCGATTCCAGCGCTGGTGATGCAGCGCTGGTCAGCAAGTGTGGACACCACCAACGCTTTTATTGGCCTCCGGGGTATAAGGAGGTATCCCAGAATTCCTGTCCACAACAAACCGGAAGAATGGCTGAACTCTGATCTCCCCGTAGCTACTTGCTAAAAAACAAACACAGCTGCTCTTTGCTCCAGCGAGCGAGCCAGCGAAGGTAGGAGAATTGCTTTGGAATGTTCAAAGCTGTTTGCTTGAGGAGAGAGGGGGGAGGGGTAATGTTGAGCAACTGTTTATGTGGTCTGACGGCTATTTAGGAGTGCATAATTAGCATTTAGTGAATAAGAGACAAGTGGGGGAAAGGTCAAAACTTTTAAAATGATTGAAGGTAGGCACTGTGTATCTTCCAGTCTTTAGAACTTGCAAGGCAGGGAGCTGAGAACAGTGTCAGCTCCAAAAATCCACGCTCCTTGTCACACTCCACCCCACCCCCCTCTTTTGAAAAGCACGTTGCAGCCACTTGAATGCTGGGATAGCTGCCCACAATGCACCACTCCCAACAGCGCTGCAAGTGCTGCAAATGTAGCCACACTGCAGCGCTGGTAGCTGTCAGTGTGGCCACACTGCAGCGCTGGCCCTACACAGCTGTACGAACACAGCTGTAACTACCAGCGCTGCAGAACTGTAAGTGTTGCCATGGCCTAAATTTCAAACACATGGACTGGCTCTTTAGATTGAAATGGAGAGCCTGATAAATTGCTCTGTTCCATACTTGGAGCTATTTATATATACTGAACAAACAGTAAATTTAACATTTTGAAAACTTCCAAGAAATTATATCTGAAGAGCACCAGAGAGAGAATCTGAACAGTTCAACTTTCCCGTTAAGCGTATGATACATATTTAATTAGCTTACACATGCTGAGCTCTGAAAACAGAGTTTAGACCATAAAATTATCCTTGTTAACATCCTGCATGCAAAGCTGACAATATTTTGTTAATTCACAACTTTTAAAAGATTAGAACTTTCTCTTTTCCCGAATGCCCCTGAAAGCATTAATTTGCTGCTTTGGCTGACTCTCTAACACTTATAATTGGGCCATCCACAGGAGCTAAACAGCTATCATGAAAATCTATAATGATGAAGATCAAAACTAGTTCATAGCTCAAAAGCATACATTTGAGAAATTCGGCTTTTTTTAGTGTTAATTTTAATTGCTGGCTTTTTTATTACCATAGCAGTTTAACTTAATCCTTATCAAACAGCATTAGATTCTTTGCTTGAAAAAAAAATCCTCTTTAAGTCAGAGCAGCTCTTTAGGAGGCGCTGTAGCACTGCAAATATGTGAACTTATCAGTAAATTGCAACTCCTTAGGAGCATTACTTCAGCTTGAGAATTAACTGTTCCTGCTACACAGAATGCAGTGTATCTATCAGTGGCTACTGACTCTGTTATAACATATGGGCCAAAGCCATTCTGTTCATATATTATAATGCTAGCAGCTTGGAAAATCTTTTTCTTCATGAATCAGGTTTCCAAGCTGTTTACCTCTGCCTGCCCTCTTGCTCCACTATGCCTACTTTAATTCATACATTATAATATGGCTGCTGCTGATGCAGTGCTCTATCACAGCTAAACTGAGGTTGCTTGCATTCAGGTGTGACAGCTTTCCTGGAACCATGGGAGATGGGGAAAAATATCTTTGTAATTTAATTTGTTTTTAAAAATAAATAAGTAAAAGAATAAAAACTGTGGATCATCTTATGTATTTCCATGCAGCACTGAGATTAGTGTTCTTTGGAAGAGTTTACAGGGAGAGCATCAGATCTTTCATGTAATTTGACTGGGTTTAACATGGCAAGATTATTTCTGTTGTAGGCGGCACGGCATATACAAACAAATGCATTATGCCCTCATTCCCCAGAGTAAAGAAACTGTGAAGGTAAAAAGGCTAAGGCCAGAAGGGACCACTAAATCATGTAGTCTGACCTCCTGTATATCACAGGCCACCCACACTACCCGGCACCCATCTGCTAAACCCAACAATGAAAATGAGACCAAAGTATTACAGCCTGCAGGAGACTAGACTATTGTGTGCCACAGACAGAGAAGAGGAGGGACCAAGATTTTCCTCTGTCCTCAAGGTCCTGACAATGGCAGGGAAATGATTAAATGAGAGGTACTCAGATGATCCTGGCAAGTGATACACCCACATGCTACAGAGGAAGGTGAATCACTCCCCCTTCCCAAGGTCACTGTCAATCTGACCTGGAGGAAGTTTCCTCTCTGACCCCACATAGGGTACCAAAGAGAGAGAATGCTCGGTGTCACCTCAGAGTTCTGGCCCACCTAGCCCAATGTCCTATCTCCAGCCATGGCCATCTCTGATGCTTCAGAGGAAGTAAATTAAACAAAAAAAACCTCCCAAAATAATTTGTGAGGGGGGGAGGGATTTCCAGGGGTGGCCAGTTGAAACCCTGAAGCATGAGCTTTTGGAACATAAGACAAATACCAGAAGTGAGCCCCAGGTCTATGTGGTGCAAGTGTTTTATAAATGATCATGCTGAATTTCTGACTCAATAAACCAATTGTGTTCCTGTCAATTGCTTGTGATTACATCCCTGAGAATAAGTCTTTGCCCTAGCTGTTATTTATGTGTTCTTTTAACTAACAAACTCTTGTATATTAAAATCTATTTCACAAATAATATAACATATATGCCAGTGACCATAAAATTCAGTATTTTATGAAAACATGCCCAGGATGACATATCTTTCTCTTTTCCTCCTTAATCCCAATTATTTTTGTTTTCTTCTCTGTTTGTCTTATGTAGGATGCAGTATATGCAGTAGATTTTTAATACAGTGCATTTAGTTCTGTATTTGATGTGATTCAGCTATTTATATTTTGTTGGAATGGAGACTTCAATAAGAAATGTATTTAAAATACCTAATGTTTTCAAGCAGCTCTGTACCAGGCTGGAGATCTTATTCGCAGTAATAGAAGGAAGTAAAAATAGGATCAAAATGGAAAATTGGGTACTCATCCAATGAAAGAAAGTGTCCTTTCAGATTCAGAGGTTGGGTCTGCAGCAATAATGGGCCTAAGATAGGACCCCCTTCCTCTGAAACATCTACTACTATGCAGATCTAGTATCCATATGCCACTTAGTTTTAGTATTCGTGGACTGGTTTTTTGTTTTTGTTTTTGTTTTGTTTTTTGTTTTTTTTACATGGTAGAGTTTAGCCTGGACAAGACTAGTCTTTATGTGAGAATCTTCCTGATAGAGTAAATACCAAGTATACATAATGTATAACCCAAATTCCATAGTCATAGCACAAATATCAAACACGTCAATCTATTTTGGGATATCTGTTACCCCTTCCCTATACAGTGAAGAATAGTAAATCTTTACTGAGTGCTAGGTGCTGCACAAATGAAGATCTCGTGATCCCTGACCCAAAAGTCCTTACTGTCTAGTTACTAAATAGTCTGAAACAACATTAGTCCTAACAAATTCAAACTTCTAACAGCTTTATCTCTGTTCTACCTTCACATTTAAATATATCCATATTAATATATCTATTTCTAACAGGCTGCTAACAGCTGAAGATATTTGCATATGGAAATATAACTGGTTATGCTATGTTTCTACTTAACTAGATTGTAATCTCAATATTTGGTTTATGACAGAATGGAAATTCTGAACAGGTGACTGATTCCCATCAGACCTTGGAAACGCTGTCATGGCTGCAATTTGTGGGTTTTTAGTGATGTGGGTGGGTTGTAAGTTACAAGGTGGGGGTAGTTCCACTCTATGCGTGCATTGTTGGCACTTGATTTTTATGAACCAAAAAGTTTAGCTACTTTCTTTCTCAAGTGCTCAAATCTGAGTAAACAAAGGGCTCTACAGTAGGTCTCTGAAAAAATACAACCTTTTGCTTTACATAATGTGTGGATTTCCATATTATCAATTTTTTGTTCTTTGCCAATGTGGGACAGAAGTTGGTGATGTAAGTGTGCAGTAAAATAGTAAGTAGCTCTGAAGGGCTACTATCCCTAGTTGCTGCAGGATGTATATACCAGGAGAGCTGGTGCTGACAGAAGAAATTACCATATCTGTTGCCCTAAATTAAACCAAGAACATCATAGGAAGTGACCATCATACTGGTACTAATCATTGTATTGTCATGACTCTTTTGTGCATGTGAAGTGCTCTTCATGATTCTAGTGCGAGTACCCTGGATTTCTTTAGCCTCCTCAGATGAGCTCTGCTGGAGGAGACAAATTAGTAGTACTATCATTCTGCCAGGCTAGTTATTCAGTAATGCTTTGAATATATATAGAAAGAGTTCAATACTCATCTCAACCAATTGTTTTAAGTGACATTTTTATTGTGATTCAAAACTTGGAAAACTGATTCCTGGTTTATTTTGTTTTTCCCCAAGATGCTTAAAAAAATTAGTCTAAAATGGGGATACGGTCCTCCAGTTTATTTCTATTTCCCCATCAGCTACCTGCATTGATATCACAAATCCCCTGCTGTTGCTGGCCAGACCCCGACGGCTATCAGATCCTTTTTAGTTTCTGCTGCTGGCTAGCTTTCCCCGTTGTCTCTACCTGCTTCTGCTTGCTGGTTTCCGTTTCACTCTCTGCTGCTGGTTGAGAGTGTGACTGTGCTTTCTGACTACTCTTGCCACAATATCATCAGGATGGCTGCTTTCATAGACCCTGGTAGTAGATGCAGCCTGTAGTGTGTGCCTGTTCCTAAACATATACCACAACTACTTGGTCTGTACATTATCCAAGCAACAACTCTGCCACACTCAACACTAATTCTTGACGGTAAGCTATCCCAGAACAGCAATGCTATGCGTGGAACATTTGTTTTGAAAGTTATTTAAAATGTTGAAACTTTCATCCAAAATAATGTTTAATCCTAAAGTACACTAAAACCTTTGGTCCAGATTGTCAACTGGTGTAAATTGGCTTCAGTGAAGCTTTACAGATGTACATGAGCTGAAGATGGAAACTTTTGATCTTTTTTGACACCTGGGCACACATTCATGAATAGGCTAGTAGCCAAGATACAAAGTTATAGCACCCTGTGCTGTGTATGATCAAACTTGCAACTTCCATTATAGCAAGAGATGTGGGTCAAATCCACTAGTGGTGCAAATTTACCCTTGTGTCTAAAATTCTCCTTAAACTCTTAACCTCATAAAACCATTATATTCACCCAAAAGCATTTCCATTTTAAAACAATAATGGAACAAAAGACAAATGCAAGGAAATATTGTCCTGATTCTGCTCTGTCTCACATCAATATAAATCAGGAGTGACTTTTTTGAAGCAATGGAGTTACACTGAGGTAACCATGGTAGGAGAGCAGGCCTGTAATGTATAAATTCATTAAATTATCCATGTAATATTTGAATAATAATGATCCATTCTTCACAGCTATGGCTTCACAGGTATGCAATCACTCACTGCCACACAATTAGTTTAGATGGGGGTTGTATACACTTTCTAAGTTGTTGTGGGTGGTTGCCTTTCTCTTTCTATGTTACCTTCTACTTTCAATGGGTTTAACTACACTGGCAGAGTTACAGCACTGGCAGTTATAGTGCCGCTCAGAGAGCACTGAAGGGAAACTGCAGATGTGTGTTCACACTGTCATCTGCCTGCGCAATAGCGTGTTCACACTTGTGGCACTTGCAGTGGTATTCAGAGTGGTGCACTCTGGGCAGCTATCCCACAGAGCATCTCTTCCTCTTCTGCTAAGAGTTCTGGGAATGCGGAAGGGGCCTCCTGGGGCCTGGGTCCAATGCCTCATGATGCATTGTTTCGCATCCTAGCAATCCCTGTGCTTCCGTCCACATTTGGCGCCATCTTTCAATGGTTTGTGTACTGCACGTCCTGCCTCTTCAGTAAGCAGAAATGGATTCCGAACTGTTGACCAGTATGCTGCTTGCTCTGACTAACACATCACGAGAGGCAGTGGAGTTATTCCTTAAACTACAAAGGCAAGAGGAGTGCAACATTCATCTCGCCACGCGTAGTAGCTACGACACAAGATTGCTTGTGGCATTCACAGAAGTGCTGATCACAGTGGAATGCCGCTTTGGAGCTCTGTATACAAGCACTGAGTGGTGGGATCACATCATCATGCACTTCTGGGATGATGAGCAGTGGCTTCAGAACTTTCATGGAACATTCATGGAACCATGTGATGAGCTCACCCCAGCCCTGCGGAGCAAGAACATGAGAAAGAGAGCTACTCTGTCACTGGAGAAGCGCACGGTGATTGCACTGTGGAAGCTGGCTATTCCAGACTGCTGCTGATCAGTTGGTAACCAGTTTGGAATGGAAAAGTTGACTGTTGGACTCATGTCGATGGAAGCATGCAGGGTCCTTAATCGCATCCTGCTCTGAAAGACCGTAACTGTGGGCAATGAGCATGTTATTGTGAATGGTTTACACAAATGGGCTTCCGTAACAGTGGAGGGGCGATAGATGGCACGCATATTCCTATTCTGGCACCAGGCCACTTAGCTACCGAGTAAATTAATCGGATGGAGTATTTCTCAATGGTTCTCCAGGTGCTTGTGGATCACTGTGGGCGTTTCACGGACATTAATGAAGGCTGGTCTGGAAAGGTGCATGATGCATGCATCTTTCAGAACACTGGCCTGTTCAGGAAGCTGTAAGCAGAGACTTTCTTTCTGGACCAGAAGATCACCGTAGGGGAAGTCAAAATGACCACTGTGATCCTTGGAGACCCTGCCTACCCCTTAATGCTGTGGCTTATGAAGCCATACACAGGGCAAATTGACATTAGCAAGGAGCGGTTCAACAACAGGCTGAGCAAGTGCAGAATGACTGTGGAGTCTACATCTGGCTGTTTAAAAGCTTGCTGGTGCTGCCTATATGGGAGGCTGGACCTGGCCAATGACAATATTGCAACATTTATAGCCGCGTGCTGTACGCTCCCTAATATTTGTGAAGAGAAGGGTGAAAGCTTCACTCAGGGCTGGACCACTGAGTCTCAGCACCTGGAGGCTGAATTTGAACAGCCAGAGACCAGGGCTATTAGAAGGGCGCAGCACAGGGCCATAGGGATCAGAGATGCCTTGAGGTAGCAACTTGAAGCTGAAAGCCACTAATATTTGTTGCTGTGCTTGGGAGTGCAGTGCTTATAATGCTGGGAGGTGATTGTGATTGGTGCAGATGATGCACTATGAAGGTTTAAGAAAATTGCTTATTGCTTTGCAGGGCTCTGTTTGCTTTCAGTTAATGGAATAAAGATTTATTTCAAACCAAAACAATTATTTTATTGAAAAAACAACTGGAGGAGCAAGACAAACAAAAAAACACATCAGCACTGTGAGGGATGGGTGAAAGGAGGGTCCCAGGAGGAGGTGGGGTCCTGTGATGGTTAAAGATTTGTGTATGTCCAGGTATCATATCCAACCTTCTCCTTCGGAGTACAGCGCAGC
The DNA here is from genome assembly GCF_007399415.2 of Gopherus evgoodei. Taxonomy (NCBI): domain Eukaryota; kingdom Metazoa; phylum Chordata; order Testudines; family Testudinidae; genus Gopherus; species Gopherus evgoodei. The sequence goes on along the minus strand of NC_044326.1, from coordinate 42,445,333 downwards.
AGGGACTGTAATTCATCATGGCTAAACTGCAGAGGGACGGGTGTTAAGCACAGTGGGCACTGGGAGTCCGCAGGGCTGGACTGTGATGGGGAAGGAGTGGAATCCAGCAGGTAAAGACTGGAGCTAGGAGGTTGATAATAGTGTTTTAGCGGTGTCAGGGGGGCACCCATGGGAAAGTTTTACGACAGCAGCTGCAGGGTAGGGTGGGCACAGAGATTAAGAGCTGTTCAGTGGCTTCGTTCTGGCATGCCTTTCAGTCCCTCTTCTCTCTGTCCTGCCACTCCCACTCCTTCAATTCTTGGTTTTCAGCTGCAGAGTGCATCATGACATCACTCAGAAAGTCCTCTTTAGTTCTTCGTGGCTGCTTTCTAATTCTTTACAGCCATTCAGCCGGCAATAACAAAAAGGGAGGCTGGGCTCCCAAGCTCATATCTGCGAAGCCAAAATGCAGCATTTTACAGAAGCAGTATTTTTTGCAACACAGAGACTACTGATTTAGAATGCAGCCACTATTCACATACCTGTCACTAACTGTCTGACCCCAGGCAAGCACACACGAGCCACAAGACCCCCAAAATGATGAGTAAGTGCAGGGGCAGAGGAAATCAGTGTTCCAGAACCATATTCTACACTGGGCATGTGGCTCCTGGAGAGAGTCAGCATTGTATGAGGGGCCTTATAATCATTCCTCTCCCCACATTTTCCACAGGCTGTGTTCATTATGGAAAATATCTCGCTGCTGTGGGTGAGCCAGGAATCAAGGGAGGGTCTTCTACAATACTATGGCTTCTGCCCTGGCCCTTATGTGGCTCTCCTGTGTGCAGCAATGGTCCCCTCTCCCCAGTGACAGCAGAGTGGCATGGAAAAGTTACCCTTAATGGGGAAAAAAACAAAGCAGCTCTGCCAAAGAACCTACAGCAGCAGATTGTCCGGTGTCTCCATGAGAGTTTCGTGGAGATCTCTGAGGCAGATTCCCATGAAGTGAGTGAGTCAACACCCTGTTCCATCATTCAGACTAGGCATGTGGTGGTACAGACACAAGCCTGCTTTCTGCAACCCTCCTACCCCCAACAACTCACTTAAGTGATTCCCAAAATCAGAGACACTTACCAGGGCCTCCTCTCCTGTTTGCACTTTGCCAAGATCCAATAGCTGTGACTGGCTAGCCTCCTCTGGGGTAGAGAAGAGCTCTGGGCTACATGCGTCTCTGACCTCATACTCTGCCTCTGGGTCCCCCTCTCTCTCCATATCCTCGTCCAAGATTTCCTCCTCCTGGCTCAGACCACTCTCGACTGGCATGTGAGCCACAAAAGTATCCATAGTGGCTTTCGCAGTGGAGGTGAGATTGCCACCGAGTGTTGCATCCAGCTCTTTGTAGAAGCAGCAGCTCATGCGTGCAGTACTGGAGCAGCGGTTTGCCTCCCACGCCTTGTTGTAGGCATTCTGCTGCTTCTTCACTTTGACCCTGCACTAAAGTGTGTTGTGATCATGGCCCCTTTCTGTCATGCATCGTGAAATCCTGTCCATAAGTACCGTAATTCCTATGGCTGGAGTGCAGCTGGGACTGGACAGCTTCCTCTCCCCAAATGCTGATGAGGTCCAGCAGCTGGGCATTGCTCCAAGCGGGGGCTCACCTGATGCGTGGAGCAGGCGTGGTCACCTGGAAAAATGTGCTGAGATCACTACACGCATCACGGAGCAAAAAGTAAGGGGACTTTCAAAATTCCCAAGGTATTTAAGGGGTGGGCATGAGAGTTGGTTACCTGAGGGCAGGGCAGTAGAGCACAAACTGATGACCAGAGAGGTGAAAACAGGCATTATGGGACACCTTCCAGAGGCCAATTGCAGTGCTGTAATCGACCAGGGTGTCTGTCTACACTGGCACTGCGGCGCTATAGCCCTGGCACAGAAAGCTGTATGCCTCTCATCGGGATGTTGTTTGTTTTTTTTTTTTTTTTTTACAGTGCTACAACTGTACAGTTTCTGCGCACTAAGTGGCTTGGCAGTGTGTACACCTTGGGAGTTACAATGAAGAAAGCTGCTTTACTGCACAGAAACTTGCTAGTGTAGACAAGGCCTTTGTCTCCCTTCCTTCCTCTTTCCTTACTCATAATGTTTTTAATTGGAAACAAAATTACTCTAAAAGGTACAAAGCTAATTATACCTTCATTAATACTAGAAAAGCTATGTTATTAATAGAACAATATGGAGATTTAAATAAGAGCAAATATAAAAAGATATCAAATATGGTCTTGGGGAGGGGAGGTGCACATACAGAAGGGAAATCAGCCACCTGTCTTGTTTACTGTCTAAAAAAAATTCCAGAATTCTAGTGTTTAGAGATTAACCTGCATAAATTAACAGGAAAAAACCAGATGCTTAACTGATGTAAATCACCATAGATCCATTGACTTCAGTGGAGCTGTGCTAATTTACACTAGACAAGAATTTGGCCCAAAATGATTTGACAACATCTATAAAAACTATTGTATTTGACAGTCTCTGTGATCCATAGCTAACTAGGTGTGGTATTTGCATTGACCCATCTAGTGTCATTTACATAGACTGATAGATTTTTATGGTCAGAAGGGACCACTGTGATCATCTAGCTTGACCTTCTGTATAATAGAGGCTGTTAAATTTCACCAAGTGATTCCTGTATCTAGCCTAGAACTTCCGGCTGAGCTACAGCTAACCTTTTAAAAAGACATCCAATCTTTATTCAAGGACTTCAACCGATGGAGAATCCATCACGTCTCTAGGTAAGTTATTCGAGTGATTAATTACCCTCACAGGATAAGGCAAGACACAGAAGATGTTCCCCCATGTTATGTACACAGTCCATGTACAATGCCATACCTAGGAATGAGAATTACTACTTCTCGATGCCTGCAGAAGTAATGAGGCTTTTAAGAATCAGAAGCACGAAGCTGAATCATTTATTAATCATTTATTATATCTATTTTCCATAGACATTAGTTGTTTTTTTAAGGTCAGCAACAGAAATAGGCTTGCTTTTCTCTTGTGGCATTGAATCATACTGGTTGAGTGTGTGCTTGTTGAAGAAGAGTTTTCTTTAAGTGAGTCTAAATATACTATCTCCTGTTTAAATGATTAGTTCATTTGTCTCTTATTATTTGAGCTATACTTGAGCCATATTAACTTTTAAGAAAAAAATGAAATTACTTTTGCATGTTGAGGTACCAATGCATCCACTGGAAAAAGGAAATGTTGACTCTTGCAATGGTGGTGTTACTGGGTTGGCAGGGAGAGGGATTTTCTAATTCCCTGTTTTCCCAGTGGAGGAAAGTACTTTTTTGCCTTTTGCTTCCAGGCCTGATCCTACTCCCACTGAAATCAGTAGGATTTTGCTGTTTGCCCCTAAGAGAGCAGGGTGGAGCCTCTATTTGTGTTTAGTGATTCTCAACTGAAAATAGTGATAAATTTGTACTTATGGCAAGTCATACCACAGTTTCCACACAACACTCCATAAAGTATTTAGTTGTGAAGAAATTTGTTCAAAAACCTGAAAATAATATATGTTATCCTCCCACTAGGAGATTTTTCTGCTTATTGGCTACTTAATTCATTTTGTGTGTACTGGCTATAAATAGCCTCATATAGTCACACCTACTTTTAGAGATGGAACTTGCTTGCTTAAATGTAAATGAACCAAATACTGAAGGGCACCTTTATGCAACAGTAAACATTTCATAATAGCAGGGATAGCTTGTGATAAAACAAGTTGGTGTGAAAAGGACAGGGCCGGCGCTTCCATTTAGGCGACCTAGGCAATCGCCTAGGGCGCCAGGATTATTGAGGGGGCGGCATTTTGCAGGGGGGCGGCAGGCGGCTCCAGTAGACCTGCAGCAGACATGCCTGCAGAGGGTCCGCTGGTCCCGTGGCTCTGGTGGACCTCCCACAGGCATACCTGCTGGAGCTCCACCGGAGCCGTGGGACCAGCGGACCCTCCACAGGAATGCCTGCGGCAGGTCCACCGGAGCCGCAGGAGCAGTGCATGGGGCGGAGAAATGGCCGTGCGCCTAGGTAGCCAAAAACACTGGCTCCGGTCCTGGAAAAGGAATAATATCTGAGGAGGATATCATGTCTCAGGGCTTGAGAGAATGATTAAAAAAGTGCTACACCTCATTCTCTTGGGAATTTACTACTGGCTAAGTTAGTTGGTAACTGGAAACATCAACTGCCCTGGAAAGATGACTGTTGTATTTTTCAGTGGTGTCTAAACTAGCTGAGGGACAGCAGGTGCATTCATTTTTTTAAACCTTTTATTTGCAATTGGCACATTTACATGAGTACTCAGTGTAAGAGTATGTGTACACTACAAAATTAGGTCAATTTTATAGAAGTCGATTTTTAGAAATTGATTTTATACAGTCAATTGCATATGTCCACACGAAGCACATTAAACCAGCAGAGTGCATCCTCACTACTGTGGCTAGCATCAACTTACGGAGTGGTGCACTGTGGGTAGCTATCCCACAGTTCCCGCAGTCTCCGCCACCCATTGGAATTCTGGGTTAAGCTCCCAATGCCTGATGGGGCAAAAACATTGTCATGTGTGGTTTTGGGTACATGTTGTCAGTCACCCCTCGCTCTGTGAAAGCAACGACAGACAATTGTTTCACGCCAGACACCAGGGTGATTAGAAGAGCACAGCAAGGCATGTTGCGCATCAGAGAGGCTTTGCAAACTAGTTTCATGACTGGCCAGACTTTGGTGTGACAGTTGTGTGTGTTTCTCCTTGATGCAAACCCTTCCCTTTTGTTGATATTAATTCCCTGTAAACCAACTACCCTCCCCAGTTCGAAATAAAGTAATTATTGTTTTGAAACCATGCATTCTTTCTTTATTATTTTTTTTTTAAAAATGAGATAACAGACAAGGTAGCCCGGGTAGGGTGGGGGAGGAGGGAAGGACAAGGCCACACTGCTTATTATAGCCACACTAAAAATCAAACTGTTTGAATGACAGCCTTCTGTTGCTTGGGCCATCCTCTGCAGTATAGTGGCTGGGTGCCCAGAGCCTCCCCCCCCATGTTCTTGGGCATCTGGGTGAGGAGGCTATGGAACATGGGGAGGAGGGTAGGTGGTTACACAGTTGATGCAGCAGGGGTCTGTGCTCTTGTTGGCTTTCCTACAGCTCCAACAGATACTTTATCATGTCCGTTTGTTCCCCTATTAGCCTCAGCATCATGTCCTGCCTCTGCTCTTCATGCTCACTTAATTCTTTCCTGGCCTCTGCCGCTGAATGCCTCCATGCATTAAGCTGTGTCCTATCAGTGCAAGAGGACTGAAAGAGCTCGGAAAACATGTCATCGCGAGTGCAGGGTTTTTTGCCTTCTAATCTGCGCTAAACTCAGGAACGGAGATGATAGGGGGAGCGTAGAAACATTCTACACTCTGCAATTCTGGGGAGACTGCATGATCGCCTGTGATGCTGAGTTCACCATGCTGACCAAACAGGAAATGAAATTCAAAAGTTCCCAGGGCTTTTCCTGTGTACCTGGCTAGTGCTTCGGAGTTCAAAGTGCTGTCCAGAGTGGTCACAATGGAGCACTCTGGGATAGCTCCCAGAGGCCAATACCGTTGATTTGTTTCTGCACTACTCCAACTCAACCCAGCAAAGTCGATTTTAGCGCTACTCCCCTTGCCGGGGAGGAGTACAAAAGTCGATTTTAAGATCCCTTTAGGTCAATGGAACGGGGTTGGTTGTGTGGATGCATTCATTTTTAAATCAACCTAACATGGTTACATTTGACTTAATCCCATAGTATAGGCCAGACCTAAGAGACCTATCTGTATTAACACCTAAATAGGTGCCATTTCACCAGTCCTAGCAGAGATTTCTAATAAGAGATTTTTTTTAAAAAAAAAAAGCTAATTGAGATGCTCATTTCTTGTTGAAATATTAAAGAATTGGTTTTATATGAAACATTATGTAGGTGTGGGAGCTATCAGTCTTGACAAACTACACAGAATGCCCAATAATATGAAGGAAAAAAACAAAATTTGACTATAAGTGAATAAATTTACATCTTATCTACAGGCCTGACTCTCATTTACACTAAAAAGTAACATTTTCAAAAAACATCTATGTTCCATTGACTTTCAGTAGGATTTTGGCCCTACTTTTGGATAAGCCTCCTAAGTCACTTGTGCTTTTGAATGTTATGATTCTCTGGCAATATAAAGGGACTTAAAGGAGATATAGGTTGCATTTAAACTCACGTTAAGCCTTCTGTAAAAGGCGAGAGCGTGTTATAAAGGGGCTTTTGTGTGTAAGTGAATCAGGCCCTCAATCTTTGACTGGTTTAAAATAAATAAAATATGGAATGCTACGATCTTAATTGTATGTGCAATGCTAACAGTATAGGTGTATTAAATTTCTGTAAATCCTTAGAGAAATACTCTGTGTATCAGTGTTTGGATGGTTTAATTTAATAATTTTTTTTTGTTGTTGGCTCATATTGGAGTATAATCTGAAAGAATATTAAAAGGTGCTTCTACTTCCATGTTGTTGGGCCAAATTCATCATTGGTGTATCTCCACTGGCTTTGTTAATGTCACATCCAGAATGCATCTGCATAGGTATGTTTTGTGCACACCAAGATAGTCAATAGATATTTCACTGCAGGCTCATAACACTGCTCTACAGCCAAAATGCTTCTGAAATAAATATAGTCCAACTTTACTAATTCTGCGTCACTGAGAATGAAAATGATGCTTAAAATTGTTGATTGGCTCTAGTTTTCAAGATATGCTATTGGGTCAGTATATACGACCCTTGACTTGGGAATGGCGGAGGATAAGTGAGTTATAAAGGGAAGGGATCTCAATTTAAACCAGAAATGACTAAAATACATCTTTGACTGGATCTATGAATAAATCTGGGTTTGGACAGTACCTGCTTTTGAGGCAAAACAATGAATGATGCAATCTGAAGCTGGTATTGCATCATACATGATATGAATTGCATCATGTTATTCCTTGAAGTCATGGCTGATGCAATCATAACGAAGCTTACATCACTCTGCTGAACAAATTGCCCTATATCAGCTCTAGAAATCATACAGTGTCCTGCTCTCTTATTTGTCAGTGTTTGATTTTGCAAAGGGACACATTTCTGTTTAGCCAAAGTGAGCAGAGATGCCTCGTAATTGTGTGAACATTGCAGATAACTTCTGCTATGTTTGTGGTGAAGTGACTTTTGCATCCCAAAAGCACAGTATAACCACTATGGTTAAGAAAGCCTATCAGCTTTATTTTGGCTGCAAAATTGGAGATCAGGACAAGAGGTGGGCCTCACACATATGCTGCAACACTTGTGCAACAAAGCTTTGCCAGTGGTTGAACAGGAAAAGGAAATCTATGCCTTTTGCAGTGCCAATGATTTGGAGAGAGCCAAGAGATCATACCAGCAATTGTTACTTCTGCATGGTGCCTCCAGTTGGGAAAGGTGTGTCAAAGAAGAAAAAGTGGACTGTGCATTATCTAAACATTCCATCAGCTATACGCCCAGTACCCCACGGAGAAGGACTGCCGGTTCCTGATGCACCAGAATCATTCTTACTTGAGTCAGACGAGGAAGAGTAAGAGGATGAAACTTTTGGTCCTGAACCATCAATGTCACAGGACCCATATTTTCTCCCATCCCCCTCCTCTGAACCACACCTCATAACATAAGGTGAACTGAATGACCTTGTCAGGGATATGGAACTACTCAAGAGTAAGGCAGAGCTGTTGGGCTCCAGATTACAGCAGTGGAATCTCCTGGCAGGCTATCAGGGCAAATGGAGCCCATCAATGCTTGCAGACTATTGCTGGACAGTGACAAGAGATGCTCCATTTAATGAATACAAGAGACAAGCCAAGAAGCGCCGAGTAGACACTGAATAGGACTAAACTATGTACATAATAGATTTTTTGCCTTTTGTTTCATAATAAATTTTATTTATATCACCCTTTTGCTGATTTTTAAAGTGTTACATAAACAGGACAGGTGAAATATTATCATGTAAAGCAACCATAAACACATGAAAAGACCTAGGTTTACAATTTATGATTAAAACTCTACTATCTATACAATATACATAAACATAAAATGTAAAAACTTAAATATCTTAGAAACAGTAGCCAATCAATTGTTTTAATTGTCATATTTGAATTCAGCACATCAAAATACATAATAAATATCACATTTTATCTGTGAAGCAGACGACTTCTCAAAAATTGTAGACCAGTGTAATGGGGGCTGGCCAAGGAAAATGTTGGCAATACAATCTTCAGTCTGTTAATTTGAGTCCTGTTTTGTGTTTTTTTTAAGTAAATTAAAGCTGCACTGGCAAGATAGGTTTTAATATCTGGAGTTTTGGATTGGATATACATTAGGAAGGTGCTATTATTGTTTGTATAATTGGTGCTATAGACCGGTCTGAAGTAAGCTTGGACAATCTATAGTGATGTAATATTAAAAGCAATATTACAAGGCAATACAAAATACATTGTCATTGCTGCCTCTAATTTCAAGGAAGAATAAATCACTATTTTTGTGGGGTGGGGGGGGAAAGAATAAATATAATAAAGGAAATTAACAATGAAACAGAAAACTGCCATTCTCATGATTGTACATGAGATGATCTGTAATGCAGCTCAGCACCTGAATGCAAAACAAAGACAAGAGACTTGTGAAATTGCTGTAATGTATATTCCGTTTTTTAATGTACTTGATTAGATGTGGGCATGTGCCAGAAACTGTTATGGCAACCGGTTGCCATGGAAATCCACTCCAATTGTTGTCCTGAAGGACAAAAAAGATGGTGAAGACAGTTTGTTTGGAGGCTATACTTTCATTATTCTCATTATTTATTAAACACCCAAAAGAGTGCTAGGAATCTCAGGAAAAGTCATCCCCGAAAAAATAGGTGTGCTTTTTACATCAGCATAACTAACTTAACTGTCTCAATGCAAAATCCTAGTGGGGACAAGGCATAGATTGTTTTTGTTTGTGTGTTTCACCTCAGTGTAGCGGGTTGTGGTCTGTCCTATGTCTCCTCAACTGCAGTTTACCTCAACTAGTTAAACTGAGATAAAAATCACCTGTGTCTTAGCTTTGCTAGGATGTTACTTTGAGATAGGTAACTCGAGATAGATATCCCAGTGTAAAAACACATCTTTTCTGCAGTGATGATATAGCCTCACAATCCTAGACTAAGGCAGACAGATCATTGCTGCAAAAAGCTTAAATCCCGATACCTGTTCTTCCCGCAAATCCTGGGCTCTACATCTGGATAATCTCCAAGTCCAAGGCACCTCATCTAGGATCGCCTTGTCATGAAAGGTGCCCTGGCAATTAATCCTTCTCTAACAGATGCTCTGCAATGAAAAGGAACTTCAGAAAACATTTGACTATCCAGACAAAGGGTGTTTTAACCCACAGTCACCTTAACAACAGACTAGAACTGGGCAAAATGTTTTGTCTGAAACTTTTTTCACTGAAAAATGCAGGTTCAGGTCAACTGAAATATTTTGGAAGTTTGTGTCAGTTTTTGGTGGGGAGAGACTAGATTCACAAGCGGATTTAGGCACCATTCACAAAATGGAGGAGAAGAATGTGCCAGCCCCCTCCTTATACGTAGCAGCCCAATAGTTAGGGCACTCATGTGGGGGGGACAGGTTCAAATTCCCACTGTGGAGGAGGGACTTGAACCCAGATATCCCTGTTAGAGTTGAAAGGAAATAGCAGAACAACCCAGAGGTGGATTGAGTAAATAGGCTTCTTTATTGCAGTACCTGTTCCCCTTGACCCAATTGATAAGTAAGCCCCAAATTAGTCACATCAGTCTTTTTATCTAAGTTAATATGTAAATACCCATATTTACTACAACACCCTCAAAACCTTTATTTAGTAATATGAACACCCATATAATTAATAGCTATATACTGAATATAATTATACACACCCCTGTTTACTGTTTACAGTATTAAGCATATTTTACAGCCATTTTTACCTTAAAGATGCATTTCTTTTCGGTAATTGTAGTCACAAGTTCCCTTAATCAACAGTTTGCAGGGGAGGGAGTAAAGGGCCATGACCTCATGCTCATTTATGTAGCTGGGAAAGGAAGGGAGGGGGGAGATAACACTTCTTCACACAGGGTATCCTTGAGGCAACCACATTCCTCATGCGGCTGCAACACTTATCTATCCTTAAAAAGCAGAAGGGAAGGGAAAGGACGGCAACTTTATCTATCAAGCAAAGAAATAGTGCCTACCTGTGCCTCACTCCCTATAACCATGATAGCAGCTCCCAGGTTTTTACTTAACCTTTATATAACCAAACAATCCCCACTCCCAGGGAGTGCCCTAACTACCAGTATATTGGATCGTCTAAGGTAAAACTCATTTCTCAGTCTCTCTTGTTGAAGCTGTTCCACTTTGTATGAAGAATTGAATTGGAGCTGGAACAGGGATTGGAACCTATGTGGCCTTTTCCTCCCAAGCTATAGTTATTCTCTTTCATGTGCTGTAGCCCAATGACTATTCAAGTTCTTTATACAATACTCTTTCAGGTTTGTGAATGGTGCCTAAGTCACCTTGATTGCCCTTAATTTCCTTTGCTTTTATTAAAAATGCACAAAACATAAATATTTTATTTCAGATTAAATGAAACCTGAAACTTGTTTTTCTTTTTTTTTAATTTTTCCATTTTGGTTTTGGCTTGGGTGGAACTATATTTATTTCCAGTTTTTCAAAACTGAAAAATCAGTTATTCTCACAGTTCTGGCCGTGAGAATTTCACTGTGGGAGGTTGTATATCAGCAACTTGTACCATGCGTAGTATTACCACCTTTCACTAAATCAGGAGGCTGGGACTATGCAAAGAGGATAATGTGGAATAAGTTTGAAGAAAATAATTGTGGTGTCTGAAAATCTTTATTCAAACATGTCAGGATCTTTGTTCAGTTACAGAATAGCCATAATGTCCAGGCTTAAGCAAGACATCATGTAGTATGTGTGTATAAGCATTCTTTATTATATCAAGTGTCCAGTGTTATAAATCTTGGACTTGACGCTCACTGCACTTCCACCTGAAGACTGTTGGTCACTGTACGTTCTGAATGGAATTTGGAATAAGATGTGAACAATAAATAAATGACAGACTTTAAAAAAAAAGCACCAAGCTTTATTGAGGAATATGCAGCTATAATAAAAACACACACATGCTTCCCCCGGCCCCCGGATGGTTTTAGAGAACTATTTCATGAGAATATACTAGAAATGTATCAACAACAGAAAGTTCACAAATAATATTCAAGTTAAGCCTGTTGTTAATTTGGATCACTACAGTTGCCGTCTAACATTAATTCCAGACTAATATTGTTCACTATCTCGCATTTTGTATACTTTCTGGTGATATAATAATTGTTCCCATAAGAGATGAGGCTAAGCTTCTCATGCTGGAAGTGTGTCCACTGAGCAATAGCAATCATAGCAATGGTTGTTGACCACTGGTTCACATCTTCTTTAGTGATAAGAACAAGGAATTGCATAATGTTAATTAGATCACACATTTTTATTCTTCAGACAGCCTCAGAGCTGTGCTGCAGACATTTTGGAGAAGCCCAAAAGTAATATGGGTCAACAGCTGCTACAGTTAAAAGGAGATAATTCTAGAATCCAGAGCAAAGAGTAGCATACTGCAATGTTCTTGTTCCAAGCTTCTGCAGCTGAATGGCTCTGAAGCTATTTGATATTCGTAGCCACCATTTCATACAGTAAGATTTGAGGAACATGAAGGACTATTGCTTCAGAAAAAACTGCTTTTGGTTTTGTTTAGGTCTTTTTTTTTTAAAAATCAGATAATTTTTATTCTAAAGAGAAGCATAGAGTACAAGGAGAGGAGTGCTGGGAAGAATTACATTTTTCAGGAATAAGAAACAAACCTTCCTGTTTCATTGAGGAGTGAAAAAATAACTTAATTCAGTGGAATGTCACAAATCTCACTCCATGCAAAAAGCTTGTTTAATAATTGAAGCGATCCAGTTATCAAGACCACACAAATCTCTATATTTCATCTCTACTCTAATGCAATTGCTCATGCCTTCAGGGAAGGAATTCTGTGTAGCACATTTTACCTATTGTACAGTGCTATGCCTCCATGACCAACCTCTGGATAGACTTTCTTTCTTCCTGAAAATATATATAACACAAATACAGTATATGCATTTCTATGAACATATATACATATACATATTTAATATGACCTAAAACAAGGTTAAATGAGTCCAATTACTATTTACTTCCATCTTTCTGATCACTTTATGCAACCATTTATGATACCATACGTGATAAATGAAGTGTGTGGGAGGGGTAGCTCCCTTTGATGGACGCCCAGCCAGCCAGTTAGCTGTAAAATCCCTCTTGGTAGTTGTTCTCTGTTTGCTTTACCTGTAAAGGGTTAAAAGTCCCACAGGTAAGGAAAAGGAAGTGGGCCCCTGACTAAAAGAGCCAATGGGATGGTAGAACAGTTTAAAATCAGGAAATAAACTTTCCCTTTGTTTGTAGTTCTCTGGGCTGCAGGGATGGAGCAGCGATGCTGTGTAAGGCTTGAATCAAGTATGAAAATTCATCTTCCATACCAAGAAGAAATTGTTTGGATAGGGAATGTTTAGTTAGACACAATCAGGTTTATTTTTTATTGTGTATCTCCTCTGTGTTAACCCCAGATGCTTTTGTTTGCTACTAACCTTTAAGCTGAACCCCCCCAAAAAGCTATTTTGGGTGCTTGATTTTTGGAATTGTTCTTTAAAAATCTAGTAAATGCCTAAGTTCCAAATGTCATTTTTTCCTTTTTTTGTTTTTAATAAAATTTACCTTTTTTTAAAGAACAGGATTGGATTTTTGGTGTCCTAAGAGGTTTTTGCATGTTGTTTGATTAGCTAGTAGCTATAGCAAATCTCCTTTGTTTTCTTTCTCAATTCTTCCCCAAAGCAGGGGTGAAAGGGCTTGAGGTACACCACAGGGAGGCATTTCCCAGTGCTCCTTCCTGGGTTCAAAGGCGGTTTTTTTGCATTTGAGTGGTGGCTGTATTTACCAAGCCAAGGTCAGAGAGAAGCTGTAATCTTGGGAGTTTAATACAAGCCTGGAGTGGCACGTATTAATTTTTAGAATCCTTGCAGGCCCATATCTTCTGCACTCAAAGTGACAGAGTGGAGATTCAGCCTTGGCACCATATAATGGGACAAATTCTGATGTTAGTTATACAAGATGTCAATCCAGAGTAAATCCATTGAACTTTAAAATCAGGTGTATACAGATATCACTGTGAGTAGAATTTTGTCTAACTCCTCCAAAAGAAACTTGATACTCTCAGATAGGAGTTACAATATTCTGATGTGGGAAGTGAGGAAAGGTTGAAATAAGGGACAGGGAGATAATAATATAAGCTTATGGATCTACTTAAGGCATAGAGATACTAAAAGCTACAAAGGGCAACAATAATCTAAAGATAGAAGGGAAGACTTTGTTATAAGATCTGTGCTGTGGAACAATGGTTTTATGGTCAAACCATTAGACTCTACTCAGGGAAGCTGGGTTCATTTCTAAGCTACGCTACAAATTTCCTGTGTAATATCCACGGGAAAGTCAAATAACCCTTCAGATTCCCATTTCTGTCAAAATGGAGATAATAATCTTTCCTTTCTTCACTGTATGTTGGTCTTGTTTATTTAGACGGTAAACTCTTTGAGACAAGAAGTATCTCTTACTATGTGTCTTTACGAGCCGTAGCACAATACAGCTCCAAATTCAGTTGGGGACTCTAGACAGTAAGTGTAATACTAATAAATAATAATTATGGCTGTCAAATTATTTAAAAATAATTGCAATTAATCATAAGATTTAAAAAATTGCCATGCTTAATCGCAGTTAAACAAGAATAGAATACCAATTTAAATTCAGCATGGAAGCATGTCCTCCGAAATAATGGTAGAAGCATGAAGGGGCATACGAATGGTTAGCATATCTAGCACATAAATACCTTGCAATGCTGGCTACAATTGTGCCTAGCAAATGCATGTTCTCATTTTCAGATAACATTGTAAATAAGAAGCATGAATTCAGCTCTTTGGATGGATATTGGGTATATTTAGAGGTGGACAATCAATGTATTAATTCTGTATACCTTTGACTTCTACATAATTTCCCCTTATTTTATTAACTGCCTCTAACATTAACACTGATACATTCGCTATGCAATGATACTTCTACTTGTCCAGTGAATTAGTCTTACTAGCCCATTATGTTAATACAAGACTTATTAAGTCACTCATTAATTTTATCAGCAAGTATTACACCCAAGGAAGCAATTTGTGTTTGGCATAATTGCAACGATTTGAAAAGTGATTTTTGTGAAAAGGGTTTTTTGTTTTGTTTTTTAAACACGAATTTCCTTATTATCAGAACATCAAAAGTGATACAGTTTTTCTAGCTCGTTCTAAAAATCTTTTCCCAAAAAGTCCACCAAACCCTACATAATCTGCTCTAATATGCATTATGACACTGGATATATATCTGATAGATACATCATCACATGTACGTTCGTATAGGTTTTAGGAACACTGTATCAATACCTCATGTTGATGCAATGTTGTAAAAATATGCAAGACCACGCAACCCCCAACACAGGAGGTGCAAAGGGATCAATCACTGGCTGTAACTGACCACCTGAGAATTCTTTTGTAAGGAGTGCCTTGCTGCTGTGAATGTCACTGGTGGAAAGAGGCCACTAAGTGGGTATAGATACACTACATTATACTGCGCCTATCCTCTACTGGCAGTGAAACCTGCATCATGTCGTATAAAGTAGAGCTTCTGGAAAGCAGCTCTGAAAAATCTGGGAGTCATCCTCACCCACCACTTTTATACCAAGTATAGCTCCAGTGGAGGGGTGCATAACCCCATTCTGCCACAGCTGTTAAGGGACAAAATAGCAGCTTCCTTAGCTGCAGGTTGAATAGCAACAGTTGGGTTAAGAGGCTATAACAGAGGCGGTATTATCAGGTATATTGGCAATTAAAAGGGGTACCTTAGAAAGTAGGAATGATCTAATAAATGAAGTATTGTTTTTTGACAACACAGTATGCTTGAGCATGAATGCAGTACTAGCATGGATCCAGCTAGGGCTATAGATTAATTGCAGTTAATTCACACAACTAATTCAAAAATTAATTGTGATTAAAAAAATTAATTGCAATTGATACCAGTTTTAATTGAACTGTTAAATAATAGAATACCAATTGAAATGTATTAAATATTTTGGACATTTTTCTGCATTTTCCTATGCATTGTATTCTGTGTTGCAACTGAAATCAAAGAGTATATTACTTTTACTACAAATATTTGCACTGTAAAAGAAACAAAAGAAACAGTATTTTTCAGTTCATCTGATACTAGTACTGTAGTGAAATCTCTTTGTTGTGAAAGTGCAACTTACACATGTAGATTTTTTTTACATGACTGCACTCAAAAACAAAACAATATAAAACTTTAGAGCCAAGTCCACTCAGTCCTACTTCTTGTTCAGCCAGTCGCTAAGACAAACAACAAAGAGTCCTGTGGCACCTTATAGACTAACAGAAGTATTGGAGCATGAACTTTCATCGGTGAATACCCACTTCTTTGGATGCATATGGTGGAAATTTCCAAAGGCAGGTGTAATTATGCAAGCAAGAAGCAGGCTAGAGATAACGAGGTTAGTTCAATCAGGGAGGATGAGGCCCTCTTCTAGCAGTTGAAGTGTGAACACCAAGGGAGGAGAAACTGCTTTTGTAGTTGGCTAGCCATTCACAGTCTTTGTTTAATCCTGAGCTGATGGAGTCAAATTTGCAGATGAACTGAACCTCAGCAGTTTCCTTTTGAAGTCTGGTCCTGAAGTTTTTTTGCTGCAGGATGGCTACCTTTAAATCTGCTATTGTGTGTCCAGGGAGATTGAAGTGTTCTCCTACAGGCTTTTGTATAATGCCATTCCTAATATCTGATTTGTGTCCATTTATCCTTTTACGTAGGGACTGTCTAGTTTGGCTGATGTACATAGCAGAGGGCATTGCTGGCATATGATGACGTATATTACATTGGTGGACGTGCAGGTGAATGAACCGGTGATGGTGTGGCTGATCTGGTTAGGTCCTGTGATGGTGTCACTGGTGTAGATATGTGGGCAGAGTTGGCATAGAGGTTTGTTGCATGGTTTGGTTCCTGAGTTAGAGTTACTATGGTGCGATGTGCAGTTACTGCTGAAAATATGCTTCAGGTTGGCGGGTTGTCTATGGGCGAGGACTGGCCTGCCACCTAAGGTCTGTGAAAGTGATGGATCATTGTCCAGGACGGGTTGTAGATCCCTGATGATGCATTGGAGCGGTTTTAGCTGGGGACTATATGTGATGGCCAGTGGAGTTCTGTTGGTTTCTTTCTTGGGCTTGTCTTGCAATAGGAGGCTTCTGGGTACATGTCTGGCTCTATTGATCTGTTTCCTTATTTCCTCGTGTAGATATCATAGTTTTGAGAATGCTTGGTGAAAATTTTGTAGGTGTTGGTCTCTGTCTGAGGGGTTGGAGCAGATGTCGTTGTACCTCAGTGCTTGGCTGTAGACAATGGATCGTGTGGTGTGTCTGAGATGGAAGCTGGAGGCATGAAGGTAGACATAGCAGTTGATGGGTTTTCGGCATAAGGTGGTGTTAACGTGACTATCACTTATTTGCACCGTGGTGTCTCGGAAGTGGACCTCCCATGTAGATTGGTCCAGGGTGAGGTTGATGGTGGGGTGGAAGCTGTTGAAATCGTGGTGGAATTTTTCCAGTCTCCTTCCCATGGGTCGAGATGATGAAGATGTTACCATTGTAGCATAGGTAGAGAAGGGGCATGAGTGGGCAAGAGCTGAGGAAGCGTTGTTCCAGGTCAGCCATAAAAATGTTGGCATATTGTGGGGCCATGTGGGTGCCCATAATGTTGCCACTGATCTGGAGGTATATATTGTCATCAAATTTGAAATAGTTGTGTGTGAGGATAAAGTCACAGAGCTCAGAAACCAGTTGTACTGTGGCATCATCAGGGATACTGTTCCTGACCACTTGTATTCCATCTGTGTGTGGGATGTTTGTGTAGAGAGCCTCTACATCCATGGTGGCTAGGATGGTGTTTTCTGGAAGGTCACCAGTGCATTGTAGTTTTCTCAGGAAATCAGTGGTATCTCGGAGATAGCTGGGAGTGCTGGTGGCATAGGGTCTGAGCAGAGAGTCCACATATCCAGACAGTCCTTCAGCGAGACTGCCAATGCCCAAGATGATGGGGCATCCAGGATTTCCAGGTTTGTGGATTTTGGGTAGTAGATAGAATAACCCTGGTCAGGGCTCTAATGGTATGTTGATTTGTTCCGGTGTTAGTGTAGGGAATGTCCTGAGTAGATGGTGCAGTTTCTTAGTATATTCCTCAGGAGGAGTCCATGTGGAGTTGTTCTTCTTGTGTTGTTGGTGGGAGGGTATCTGTGTATCAATACGCTTTTCAGTGGCACCTGGTTCAGTTAATGAAAATGAACATGCATCAGGCTGCACTGCTTTGGATTGTTATCGAGCAGAGCCCATCATCAGCATGAGGGCTTGTCCCCTGGAATGGTGGATGAAGCATGAAAGGACATATGAATCTTTTGCTTAACTGGCATGTAAATATCTTGCAACTCCAGCTGCAACAGTGTCATGCAAATGCCTGTTTTCACTTTTAGGTGATACTGTAAACAAGAAGCGGGAAGTATTATCTCGTGCAAATGTAAACAAACTTGTTTTTCTGAGCAATTAACTGAACAAGAAGTAGGACTGAATGGACTTGCAGGCTCTAAAATTTTACATTGTTTCATTTTTAATGCAGTTTTTTGTACATAATTCAACATTTGTAAGTTAAACATTCATGACAGAGATAGAACTAAATACTTGTATTAGATTAATTGAAAAATACTATTTCTTTTTGGGGGGGGTTTACAGTGCAAATACTTGTAATCAAAAATAAATATAAAGTGAATACTTGCACTTTAAATTCTGTGTTCTAATTGAAATCAATGTATTTGAAAATGTAGAAAACATCCAAAACTATTTAAATAAATGGTATTCCATTATTGTTCAACTGTGATTAATTAATTTTTTTAATCGCTTGATAGTCCTAATTCCAACATAAACTGAGATACCTGGGAATGAAATAATGGATAAGGAAGTGGAAAATGCTTAAAAATGGAGAAATTGATATAGAGATTCCTTTGAGTAAACAGGAATTAAAAAGTTTAGTTATAAAAGATTTTAAAAGGAATGGCAAGAATTGTGGACCAAAGAGGAAGAAAACTAGAGGATAATGCGCTACTCAAAAGTTATGAAAGGATCAGTGAAGTGCTCATATTTAGATTATAAATGGGTTGCTGTGGTTTGAGTAATTTATATTTATTTTATAACCACAAATTTGGGTTGCATAACATATGTGAGTTTAAAGAAACAGTTGATTGCCTGATATAGGAATGCTGGGAGTGTTCCTAGGAAAGAAAAGCACTTTATAAGGAATTTAGATTCTTTAAGGTGACAGAATATACTATGAGGAATTTAGAGTATGAGGAAAATGGGGTTACATTAAAAAAGCTCTAGTACATCTTTTTAAAGATAAAGAGTAGAGCAAGAAAATGTAGTGGCATGAATGTATGAGGAATACAGTAGGTGGCATTATAGACTTGGTAGATGAGTCTGTCTCTCCATAAAGCATAAGAAAAAGATGGAGATGGCTGATGGGAGATTTTGCATCAGCCACAAACTGGCAGGAACTGGAGCAAGGACTGGAGCCTTCTAGTAGAAAGCAGTAGAATAAGTTGCTCTTTGAAAGAGACCTGGAGCAGAAGACGGATGTGGCCCAGGGAAGCAGCAGTGAGGCAGAGGAACCAGGCCTTAGCTGCTTAGTCTAGAGTCCTTAGGCTGGAACCTAGAGTAGAGGGCCTGGATTCTCTACCTGCCACTATGAAAAGGGATGTAAAAGCCGTCCTGATGCAAGGGACAAGGACGATTCAGCCCAGAGTGGAGCTGAATATCTGGCATAATGTTGCTATTTGTTCATTTGGACTTCTTACTACCCTGGATGGGGTGGAGATTATTAGCAAACTGAGTGGAAAGCTAATACCTGAAAGGACTGTTGACAGAGGTGCCAGAATTGAAGAGGCTACTGCATCATGCCTGGTTGTGAGGGGGTGTTTTGACTGGTGAGTGACCCCCCCACACTCTTTCACTCACTTTCCCTTCTTGTAGTATCTCCCCATTCTACTTTCCCCAGGCCATCTCTGGTGATCCACTTTTTTCTCTTTCTGCGGGTTCCTCTTCTCAGTGGAGTCTTCCTTACTGTTGACTAACTTGTTGCCTCTTCTGAGAGAAGCCTCCTGAGTGGGGCAGAAGCTGCTAGGCTAGGGAGAGGAGAAGATGTGAAGCAAATGGTGCTTGTAGAGCTATAAAGTCAAGCAGGGGAAGAACAGAGGAATACAAGAAGGAGCCCCTTCCTAGCAGTGGTCCACAGAAGTGGAAGAAGAGAACTGTCCATAGTTTTTCCCAGTTCCAGCTGTCCAGGACAAATGGGAAAACTCAGTATACAGGGAAGAAACTTGGGAGTGTCCTAGAAGAATTAGGACTATGCACAGGAATGTGTTTTGATTATGACTTTAGTGTGAATGACTTTGAGAACGTTAGAAGAGTTTTGGTCAAGTGCCCCTATTAGGTGAAATTAAAATAACTGCAAACTGTTGTCACAAATACCTCTTTTTGGTATACTGTTATTTTTTTTAATTAAATCCACCTTTCCCCTCCTTTGTAATATCCTGATTAGTTACCAGTTGCAATCCATCTGAACATGCGAAGGGCTTTAGTTGTAACTTTGATGGGAATTACATGGCTAAATCTTCTATTGTCACTGTGAAAAAGTACTCTGGTGTCATGTCAATTAGTCTGATTACATGTATATGTTGGGAGGAGGAGAAAGATAATCAGATCCCATGTACAACTGTTATTCTCTAACATGGATAGCACAGGGTTTCAAGACAGTCAAATCTGATCTTAGAGTATGTATCCCCACCAAAAGGGAGAAAACTAACGCTATCCTGATACCTATGTTGCAGTTTCACAACTTCAGAGGAGTTAAGAAGGTGTGTTGCTAAATCTCTTTAAATTAAGAAGATGTATCTCAGTCTGTAATTTTGCTTTTGAGTTATTCTCTGGTAATGAGTTCCACAGATTGACTGTGTGTTGTGTGAAGAAGCACTTCCTTTTGTTTGTTTTAAACCTGCTGTCTATTAATTTTATTACGTGACTCCTAGTTCTTGTGTCGTCGTCGTCATCATCATCATCATCATCATCATCATCATCATCATCATCATGAATCATGTTCCTATTACACCTCTGGTGTTTAGGGCAGTGTTGAAGATTCTCCACTCCTGTCTGTTTCAGGCAAGTCTTTCAATGGTTCCCCAGCTGTGCCTCCAGGTTCTCCAGGTTCTTCAGCTCGGTTTCCATAGTTCTTCGCCATATTGTTTTCGAGTGGCCTCATTTTTGCTTGCCTTCAGGTGTGCATCTTATTGCTACTCTGCTGATGGAATCAGTTTCCATCTGAAGCACATGACCAATTCATCTCCAACGCCTCCTGGCAATGATGGTGCTCAGATCTTCTTGGCTGCACTGTGTCAAGAGATCTTGGTTTGAGATTGTTCTGGGCCAAAAGATATAGAGGATTTTTCTAAGGTAGGTTGTGTGGAATGAAGACAGTTTGGACATTATATAACACAAGAGAAAGTATGACAAGGGGTAAATAACACTTTTTTATTCACTTTCTCCACATCACATGTGATTTTATAAATTTCTATCATATCTCCTCTTAGTCACCTTTTTTCTAAACTGAAAATTCCCTGTTTTATTAATCTCTCCTGATATGGAAGCCGTTCCATACCCCTAATCATTTTGTTGCCTTTTCTGCACCTTTTCAAATTCCAATGTATATATATTTTTGGGGGAAAAGATGTAAACTTCAGTGTCTGTAAACAGTATCAAGATATAGAATAATAGTGCCAGATTTTTCAATTTGTCAATTTTATTTCAGATGTACCCAAACCAAAACAAAATCTGTTAAAAGTTTTCAGCCAACTGTAAAAATGTATTTAAAAAAATCATTTAGGGTGAAATCAAATATTTCTGACAGAAATTTGCAAATCTTTGGGTCAACCTGAATATGTTTTTCAGTTTGAAAAACGTTTCTTTGAAAAAATTTCACCCAGCTTAGTTCTTAAAACCCCTCAAACCCTGAACTGTGTGCCTAGATCCATTTGCTCTGATTCAGATAGGTACAGGCTGGCTCTAGTCACCAGCAAACCAGTGCTTGTGGTGTCACAATTTCAGGGGCGACATTCCAGACACCTTTTTGCTTTGGCAGTTTTGGGTCCGTAGTTTTTTTTGCTTGGGACGGCAAAAAACCTAGAGCTGGCCCTGGATAGGTATATATGAAAATGTGCATGAATCCACAAAATTTTTCAAAGGACTATTCACTGAAAATTAATTAATTACAATTAATTACAAAAGACTGGAAATTATTATTTATCACTGATTCTTCTGTTTTAAATCAAAGCCATCCAATCACAGAATGGAATCAATTCAATGTGACTTAGATAACAGATAAAATCCTGTCCTTACTGAAGGCTATGGCAAACTCTATTGGAGCCAGAATTTCACTCACAATATTCAAAGCAAACAGTACATGCCCAAAGAATACACTAATAATTTTTTGACAAAACATTAGAGAACAATTACAAATAAGATTTACAAAAATATAAGAATGGTATGGGAATTATTAATTAACAAGCTAAGGCCCAGATCTTCAAAGGTATTTAGGGTCAATGTGAGTTAGGTGCCTAAAAACCTTTGAGCATCTAAGCCTAATTTCATAATGAAATGGTATTTGTAATAAATAGTTCCTCTAGCTCTAGGATGAATACTCCACATAGTGATACGGTCTTTCTTGCTTCTTAGTTCAATAATATAAAGATAAAAGATTAGTTTCACTTTAAAAGTATGAGTGTAGTTGCTCCCTCTGGGCCATATTCTGATATCCTGACATTGAGTGGTACCTTTCTCAGTGAGTAGTTTCACTGATTTCTCTGGGACTCATCATGGAAGGTTCTATTCCATGAATAAAGTTGAAAGCATGTGGTTCTCAATTTGGTGTACATTTTTCATATGAATCCATCTAATTCTGAGGCTTTGCCTGGCTGGTTAAAAGACAGGAAACAAAGAATAGGAATAAATGGACAATTTTAAGAATAGAGAGAGGTAAATAGTGGTAACCCCCAGGGGTTTGTACTGGAACCAGTGTTGTTCAACATATTCATAAATGATCTGGAAAAGGGATAAACAGTGAGGTGGCAAAATTTGCAGTTGGTACAAAATTACTCAAGATAGTTAAGTCCAAAGCAGACTGTGAAGAATTACAAAAGGAATCACCAAAACTGGGTGACTGGGCAACAAAATGGCAGATGAAATTCATTGTTGCAAAGTGCAAAGTAATGCACACTGGAAAACATAATCCCAACTATACATACAAAATAATGAGATCTAAGTTAGCTGTAACCACTCAAAGAGATCTTTGGAGTCATTGTGGATAGTTCTCTGAAAATATCCGCTCAATGTGCTGCAACAGTCAAAAAAGCTAACAGAATGTTAGGAACTATTAGGAAAGAAAACAGAAAATATCCACTATATAAACCACTGGTACGCACAGACCTTGACTACTGCATGCAGCTCTGATCACCCCATCTCAAAAAAGATGTATTAGAATTGATAAAGGGACAGAGAAGGTCAACAAAGATGATCAGGGGTATGAGGAGAGATTTAAAGCACAGGGACTGCTGAGTTTGGAAAAGAGATAATTCATAGATTCATAGACTCTAGGACTGGAAGGGACCTTGAGAGGTCATCGAGTCCAGTCCTCTGCCCTCATGGCAGGACTAAATACTGTCTAGACCATCCTGATAGACATTTATCCAACCTACTCTTAAATATCTCCAAAGATGGAGATTACACAACCTCCCTAGGCAATTTATTCCAGTGTTTAACTACTCTGACAGTTAGGAATTTTTTCCTAATGTCCAACCTAAATCTCCCTTGCTGCAGTTTAAGCCCATTGCTTCTTGTTCTATCATTAGAGGCTAAGGTGAACAAGTTTTCTCCCTCCTCCTGATGACACCCTTTTAGATACCTGAAAACTGCTATCATGTCCCCTCTCAGTCTTCTCTTTTCCCAACTAAATAAACCCAATTCTTTCAGCCTTCCTTCATAGGACACGTTCTCAAGACCTTTAATTATTCTTGTTGCTCTTCTCTGGACCCTCTCCAATTTCTCCACATCTTTCTTGAAATGTGGTGCCCAGAACTGGACACAGTACTCCAGTTGAGGCCTAACCAGTGCAGAGTAGAGCGGAAGAATGACTTCTCGTGTCTTGTTTACAATACACTTGTTAATGCATCCTAGAATCACATTTGCTTTTTTTGCAACAGTATCACACTGTTGACTCATGTTTAGCTTGTAGTCCACTATGACCCCTAAATCTCTTTCTGCCATACTTCTTCCTAGACAGTCTCTTCCCATTCTGTATGTGTGAAACTGATTGTTCCTTCCTAAGTGGAGCATTAAGGGGATATGATAGAGGTCTATAAAATCATGAACGGTGCGGCGAAAGTGAATAAGAAAGTGTTTATCCCTTCACATAATACAAGAACCAGGGGTCACCCAATGAAATTAATAGGCAGCAGCCTTAAAACAAATAAAACACATAGTCAACCTGTGGAACTCATTGCCAGGGGATATTGGGAAAGCCAAAATTATTATGGGGTTCACAAAAGAATTAGATAACTTCATGGAAGATAGATTGATCAATGGCTATTAGCCACGATGAACAGAGATGAAACCTATGCCTTGGATGTCAGTCTCAGTTACCAGAAGCTGGGAGTGGATGACAGGAAATGGATCACTCAGTAATTGCCTGTTCTGTTCATTCCTTTTGAATCACCTGGTATTGGCCACTGTCAGAAGACAGGATACTGGACTAGATGACGTACTGGTCTGATCCAGTATGGCTTTTCTTATGTTCTTATACTTTTAATTGTTTCAATTTTTCCACAAGGGTCAGTGTTTCCTTTGAATGCAATGAGAATAATAAATTGACACCATAAGTGTAAAGATAGAATATGTTCATTCGACAGCTCTGTTATTATTCTCACACTTGATTGACTACTTTATTGGCCTGTTTGGTAATGTTAAATGTGACTGTCTATAATTACTCCTTGTAGACTATGATCACCAAAGTTCATTAGCAGTCACACTTTGATTCAGTTGATAGAAGTATGCATGGCTAATCTTACAAAGGTATAGAAACATTTGACATTCACTAACAAGTGAAATCATTCAGAAGGGAAACAAGGACATACGTGTTTTCCATATACTTCACTGTAAGGAAGCACATCACTTTGGAATGAAAGTTGACTTTTAAGTGAACTTAAGAACTTGATCTTATTTTGACAGCTTGCCTTTGATGGCATATAAGTATATATCCTTCAGGACATTAGTGTAGGGTACTTATTTACTTTCAGGTAAGCAGTGAATTTAATATACTGGAGTTATCCTTCCTTCAGGATCCTGCTTGCAATATTAATCTTCAATTACTTCCAAAAGCCTTTGCTTTGGGCATTAAAAACTACAACTAATCTGTCAACTCAGGAAAACTACTAAAAAAATAATGATCTCAACAAAACTTAGAGCCTGTTCCTGAAGTCAGTAGATGTGCCATTTTTTTCAGCAGGAATCAGACTGACCCTTTTGTGATCAGTATGTCCTCTAAGGGACTATGTCCTGAGCTCAAAATCAGCAATTAATAACTTCTTGTATGTTTGAAAAATTGGTTACTTAGATTGAAATAATGTGCTTCAACTCCTCCCTACCATATTATTTTGCTAGTGTCCTTGAATTTACTAGAACTGTGCAAAGGATCTTTACACCCTACATTCAATTTGGCTGAAAACTAATTAAGCAACTAAATTTAGCCTGGTTTTATGTAATGCAACATTCACTGCAGGCTATACTCCAATAACTATCGCAATGGTTTGCCTTCTAAAAGCCATCATTGATATTTCTCTTCTATTTTACTATGGTTGTTAATGACACAAGACCTGCTATCTTTAAAAATAGCCTTGCAAAAGTCTTCTGCCAATCATTTCTCTTTTAAAATTGATCACATTTAGGGTCAATCCTGATATGTCGTCATATGTATGTGTTGTGCAATATCTTTCAAGCTAATCGATAGAGAAACTTGGGAAAAAAAACCGAGGCTAATTAACCTCAAGCAGCTGAACCCTTAAAGGACTGACAAATATAACTTTAATATTCTTTTGCTTGTGAAGCGTAATCCAGGGCAAAAACTACTGTATAATCAGTTGTTAAATATACAAAGCATGCTTGTTTTCTCTTTCAGTGCTCTAAAATGTTAGAATGGGATCAATCACAGCCCTATTTTACAAGTAATTTATTTTTAATAACATAAGAAATGCTCCCTTAAGTCTGTGCTACAGATTTTTCTGAAGTCCGGGAAAACACGTTAATTTGAGCACATCTGCACCATCAAACATAATTACTTTGTAGCGCACTTGCATGCTGATTTCAGTGTATCTTTCTGTCATTCAGTTTCTGTGGAATAGATGAAATGCATTGAGCCATAGGAACGGGTATAGAATGTGGGCAAATTTAGATGGAATTTTAAAGAATGACGGAGAGCTGACTGCAGGCAATTAATAGGCATGGTTTATTGTAAAAATCCTGATTCAAAATAAAATGAGTTTCTCATTATTTTTTAAATCCATGTCAGTTGCTACAGTTTGCAATAAATGGTTACTCCTAAATGGATGCATTTGTAAAATATTTCAGTGTTGCATCACATGTTTGTATAAGGTTTCCTGGGACATATGACGTGCCTGACTGTGGCCAGGTGCTGAAAGTAAGGGAGGGAAAGGAAGGAAACCATTCCCTTCCCCTTCCCCTTCATGTAGTGGCCAGGCATAATTGCATTTCTTATGTCCTCTGGGTATAAGTGCTGCTCTTTCTTCATTCCCTTGCACCTAAAGCACTAGTAGGAATTCAAATGGGATAGGTTCACCTTCCCACTTCATGTTTGCCAGATGTAGAGAGGAGCACACTTGAAAGAGTACAACAGTGGGCATACTGCCCCTACATACTGACAGCTCCATAGGTGTTGTGCCTCTTTGCAATGCAATCCTTCTTTGAGCTACCTCTATGATAGCGCAACCCTGCATTTGCTCTTTCCAAAGGTTGTGCCTATGAGAGACAACTGAGCCCAGAAATAGCATTTTAGTAACTTTAGGTACCAAACATTTGGTAAATATTTGTAAACCCTTTCAATGCAGCCAGGCTGTCTTTGTCTCTCTAAAAGTAAAAATCTCTGTTATAACAATACAGAAATAGTGGTATTAGATTTGCTAGCCTCAGTTCTACAACATTATCTCCTGGTAACTTCAAATAAATTTATATGAATTATCATGAGATCCCTATAGAAGCAGTTAGAGGATCTATTTACACAACAAAGTTTATCTTATTTTTTTTTAATTAATACCTTCAATAACTGGTCCTTATTTTATTTAGCACTTATGGCTGACTTTCCCACTCACTGCAGCCTAACACTGTTCTATTTGCCATGCTGAGGTGACTACTTTTGGCACTGTTATAAATGGCACCAGGATTCCAAGACCTTTAAATGAACGCTGTGCATATGATGAGGTCCAGTGGTGATGGTTTGAACTGTTCTAAGCACAGGTGGGATGAACTGGTTCAGTGAACTTCAGTTACTGGTAACTGTGTGGGATGTTGGAAATCCAAGCTTGGCTAGATAAATCACAGAAGTATGAAAGGTATGCTATGTAGTGTATCAATCCATTCCAGAAATACCTGCTCTAACTGCGCTAAATGGCACAATGGAGTCTGACTTGAATATCAGATGAGTAAAAAGCTGGAGTGTGCGTGCGTGTGTGTATGTTTAAATAAACAAAGCAAGTTTCATTTTTAAAGATGAAGGCTCCTAGCTGGGCCTACACATTTGAACTGCAGATGCTTTTTATGATAATCTAGCCAGTCGGGGTTTTCCAATATTTTACAGGGTTATAGGTAACTAAAGATCACTGAACCAGTTCATTCCATCTGTGGTTGGCACACTTTAATGGGATAAACTGGTTCAATGAACCTGTATGCTATTTTTAAGAAGCCTTCAGGGAGTCACCTAACTACAGGCATGAAAAAAGAGATATAGAGAGGGTAATGCATTGATTTATTTCCTATTTTACACTTCAGTCCAACACCTGAACCATGCAGCTACTGCGGGTGGCTTGAAAAGTAGATCAAGTATCCAGAAGCTCCCATCCATCTAGATGGCTCACAGATTTCTCAGTGTTTGCCTGAGTACTGTGCAAAACCCAATAATTAATACATGAAGACTAGTTGGTGAAATGTCAATCCTTCAGCAATCTGAGAAAGTTAAATAGAAGAGCGAGGATGGAAAAGATTGACACCTTCTTGCCAACTTAGAGAGAGAACTCCAAAAGTTCAGTCTAGGATATTCTCTTTTGGAAAAACACTTCTCATGAGCTTTTCAATACCATGCGCCACTTCTGAACAAATTAGCCCATTAGTCTCATTTTACAAACATCAATGGCATTCTGTAAGTGACTTCCAATTCATAGAAGAATGTGGGTAAGGCCAGTGCAAATTATTTAGCAATTACCAGCACAGCTAAGGGCTGATGTTTAGCAACAGACAAAACAGAAGGTGCAATGGATTCCAAAGTACATCACTGGATGAAGCCCAGCTGCTAATCAGCATGGTAAATAAGTACTAGAACAAAGGGGTGCAACTGGGAAACTAAATCTTAGACACTGTATTTTGCATTCAACATAGTCCTAGAGGCTACCCCAGTGAAAACTGCTTTACAGAGTATGACAGAACTCTCCCTGTCCCCCACCCTCACCCCGCCCAAGAATAGATGGGAGGGAATGGATGATAGAATAGCTTCACCTACCCCACAAAGACTACATATGTGTTAATAAATCTACATGTGGACATGTTCAGCTATACTCACAATAAATTGTTCATGTCTCATGGAATCCTAGCAGCAGTCGGTTAGGAAAAAAAGGGATGTTTCCTGGGCCATATTTTCTTGTGCTGTAAATTGGTACATCTCTATTTACTTCAATCTAGCTGTGCTAGTCACCAGCAGAATATAAGGTCCTCTAACATCAAATAATTGTTATCCAGCTAGTTACAAAAACAACTGAGAATACTATTATATGTCAAGGGAAAGCAATTTCTTTTCCTGACTTGTTACTAAAATTATCGGGAACTCTACAGACCAAACACAGAGGTGCTAGTAATGGCAGGTTACGTATCAATAATTAGTATTAGTGATTGAATTAAGCTCTAGCATAAACAGACAAAACCCTCAGTAAGTCAAAAGACCCTGGGCTTCAATCTGCCTCAATGAATGTTAGTGATTGTAAATTTCATGCTGGAGGAGGGAGCTGGAAGGATGGTTATATATCAAGAAAAGCAGACAATAAGAGCATCAGCACATTGGCTGCTTTATCTTACACCATCTTGTAGGTTGTTTTTCCTGCTACAGATTGTTCTTCTGTGCTCTCAACATATAGCAAAACCTACTAATACCTACTCTCACTGACTTATACCACGTAATATGCACACTGATTCAGTTCTCCTCTGAACTGGGCCCTTGGAGTTTTGTTTTGCATTGAAATTTGGTCCTGAACACATGTGGAAGGCGTTGTTGAAATTAATATGTGCAGTTCAGTGAGCTATACTGCCAGTGATTCTTCTTATATTTTACATGTGAATGTGCTGTTCTAGTGATTAGATTGGCTACATTAAAACTAAGTTTGGGTTCTACTGTATTACACTGGGAAGAAAATCAAGACCTTGGAGAAGATCTACAAAAAAATATCAAGAAAATGCAACATAAAACATTCACAACATGTTTTTGTGTACTTGGTTCTCTATACAAGCCTTGTGTAGGCACAGTTTCAGCATAGAATTATATATGTTGCTTTATTATGTTACTTGCATGGACCTGTAATCTTTCATTAGTTGACCATTAAATATCTTTTTGCACCATAGTAAAAGTTTTATTCTTTAGTTGTTACACTAGAAAATGTTCTTTGGCATGCTGTAGCTAAATGGAACAGAGTAATTATATAATGGCATACTAAGACAGCAGTGATTCCACACGTTGACAATTATATTTTGTAGTATAAAAGCTTACTATTATTTTGATGGTTGTAGTTTTATTTGACATGATGGATCAACATTGGAAATTTTCATAATGGTATGCAATTTAGCTTAATTCATTTGAATTGGTTGTACAGTCTCTTCAAAGGAGAACAAATACAATAAAAGGAATATGTTAAACTAGTTTAAGGTGCCTGTTCATCTTGGCCATATGCCCAATGTAACTCAACATGCCCATAATATAAATGGAAAATTGGCTTTTACATCTAACGTGTAAACTCTGTATTCACCTACCTAATTTACTTGAATTATCATCAATTTTACAACAGAGAGGAATGGGGAAAAGAGGCCCAAAAGAGGGCAGGAAGTCAACAGACAGGAAAAACCCAACTTAAATAAGCAAAATGTCTGAATTCAAAAAACACAAAGAAATTTTTTTTCAGATCATTAGGGATGAAATAGTTCATTAACAGAAATATGCACATTTTAAGGCCCCTTTTATACACTGAATTCTATATTTGTTAAAAATGTAATTTTCATGCTTTAGTCATAAATAATACCTTATTGATTAAAATACCAAAGAGTAAAACAGGAAAAAAAATACAGTAAAGATTACAAGTCCTCAGATCATGTTGGACTACTTCCAGAAAGACAAGAAAGTATTTAAAATTAAAATACATTATTGAATGACTCTAGAAGATACTTGCAAAGTAAAACACACTACCATCTTGTAACTGAAAAGTCTGAGAAGAGAGAGAGAGAAAGTGTGTGTGTGTGTGAGAGTGAGAGTGAGTGTGAGTGCCAGGTTGTAAGACTCTTTCACTCTAACATAATATGGAAACTTCTTCCCCTCTTCAAACAGTCTGAGCCCTGAAGATTAAACAGAAAATATTGATGTTGCTATTGAAAACTTTCATAACAATTCCACCCCCGCAAAACCTGATTTGCTTAATCTTAATATATTCCTAGACATAGTTTATTATTTTATTCTAATTAGGATAGGCTTCCTTTTCTTTTTCATGCATCGCTCATAAACCCTTTATCATATTGAAGAGAAAGTAATTATTAAAGTATGTTTTCAAATTCAGCATCTTCATATTACATGGTTTAATATAGTTTTCAACAACCTCTAGTTTTCTGTGGAGTAGAGTATGATCTTTTGTCAGCACACTTTTATTTCTGTTTGTCTGGGTGCTTGAGATTTTAAAACAAAGTGATAAGAAATATATTAAGAGTTGGCCATCTATATGACATGTTTAACGGTATATTTGTATGAAGCTGCACCTTTCCCACATACCTATGGTAGTGTGATCTAACACTAACTTTGGCTTGGTTGGGTGAGTTTAGAATATTTTTAATCAAACTGGAATAATTTACCTTTACATGTGAAGAGGGGGAAGGCCTTTAAAAATGTTATTTGTGCTTAACAATTTTT
Organism: Gopherus evgoodei; assembly: GCF_007399415.2. Taxonomy (NCBI): domain Eukaryota; kingdom Metazoa; phylum Chordata; order Testudines; family Testudinidae; genus Gopherus; species Gopherus evgoodei. The sequence goes on along the minus strand of NC_044326.1, from coordinate 42,414,482 downwards.
GGCTTGTATTCCATTGTTTATTATCAAGTGAATATAAGACTGAAGAACATCTGCCTTAGTGCACCAAAATCTAAATGCTTAGGCATAGTTTACAAAGCTTTCAATATATTCTGAAGATAAAGATGTGCTCACAATGACAATAACTCAGCCTGTGTATTAATTATTACAATTGTGGTTGCACATCGGAACTCTATTTAGGGACCAGGACCTCTATGCAACATGAACTTTACAAATAAATAATAAAAAGATGAGAAACCTATGAGCAATGATTTTGACAGTATGCAACAGAGGAGACAAGGCAGTATGTGAGACTGTCCTGGGCTGGTGGTAGTCTGTGACCCTAAGAACCTCTCAGTGGCCATTAGCGAAGGGTTCACTGTTCTATAACAGCAACTCCTATCTGGCCTGACAAACTCACTACACCTAGAACATTGCTTTCATTGTATTTATCTATAAAGAATTGCAAGTGAAATCTCAAATGAAAGGCAGGATCACACTGGTCATTAATATTATTGTCAAATGTATGTGCTGACACTATGGAAGGAACCTTATGTATATGAAGTGGAAAATATGTTTTAGAGTCTGAATCAAAGCAGGGTTGGTGTCATAACTATAAAGGGAAGGGTAACAACCCTTCTGTATACAATACTATACAATTCCTCCTGGCCAAAGGCACCAAAACCCTTTTATCTGTAAAGGGTTAAGAAGCTCAGGTAACCTGGCTGACACCTGACCCAAAGGACCAATAAGGGGACAAGATACTTTCAAATCTTGAGTGGGGGAAGGCTTTTGTCTATGCTCTTTGTTTTGGTGGTGTTCGCTCTTGGGACTAAGAGGGACCAGACATCAATCCATGTTCTCCAAATCTTTATGAACAAGTCTCTCATATTTCAAACATGTAAGTAACAGCCAGGCAAGGCATATTAGTTTATCTTTGTTTTCTAAACTTGTGAATTTTACCTTTGCTAGAGGGAGGTATCCCTGTTTTGTTGTAACTTTGAAACTAAGGTTCTAGGGGGTTCCTCTGGGTTCTTTGAATCTGTTTACCCTGTAAAGTTATTTTCCATCCTGATTTTACAAAGATGGCTTTTACATTTTCTTTTTAATAAGATCCTTCTTTAAGAACCTGACTGATTTTTCCATTGTCCAAAGACCAGGGGTTTGGGTCTTCGATCACTTTGTAACCAATTGGTTAGGATATTCTAAAGCGTCCCAAGGAAAGGGGGTGTAAGGGCTTGGGGGGATATTTTGGGTGAAGAGGAACTCCAAGTGGTCCTTTCCCTGTTTCTTG